>NC_135961.1:53964092-54694184 GCF_053455715.1 Rhinoraja longicauda | reverse complement strand
CAACGACAGCAAGGATGCGGTAATAGTAAGGTCTAAACCCCAGTAGAAAATTGAATAGATCAAAGAGTCGCATGTTTTCCAACAAATCACAAAGTGCTTCAACAGGGAAGATTTGTAGCTGGCACTCTGCGTCCACTCACTCAGTGAAGGTGTTTATTTATACAGGCAGGTGGCATCCACAGGGGCCATAGGGTGACGTGACCATTGTTAGTTACCAGGCTCAGAATAAAAGCATTACCGAATTAGCACCCTCTGAAACATCAATTAGCAAACGAACAACAGGCTCTGGCGCAATACACTTGGTATACTGCAGTGGGATGGAAACTCAAGGTCAATGAACTGGAAACACAAAGGAAAGAGTTCACCATATTCTACCTGCTGTGGGTTTGTAACAGTGTCCACTCACACCTTCTTCCCTCTCCCATCCCCGTAGCTTTCCCGCTTAACTGGTCTTCAGTGGGTACTCTTCCTTAATCCCATACACGCTCACATGAAAAAATCTCCCAGCCTCTTCATTCCAGCTTTAGTTTAGTTTAGTTTATTTGTTTATTGTCATGTGTGCCGAGGTACAATGAAAAGATTTTGTTGTTTCCAACCAGCCAGCGGAAAGACAATACATGAATACAATTGACGCATTTCCAGTATATATATACATGATTAAGGAAATAATGTGAATAACATCGAATGCAAGTTGAAGCCAATAAA
This sequence comes from Rhinoraja longicauda, assembly GCF_053455715.1. NCBI lineage: Eukaryota > Metazoa > Chordata > Chondrichthyes > Rajiformes > Arhynchobatidae > Rhinoraja > Rhinoraja longicauda. Next base: position 54,693,479 of record NC_135961.1, on the reverse strand, counting down.
ATCCAATCGAAGATAGTCCAAGGGTCTCCAATGACGTAGATAGTAATTCAGTATTGCTCTCTAGTTGTGGCAGGATGGTTCAGTTGGCTGAGAACAGCTGGGAAGAACCTGTCCTTGAACCTAGAGGTGTGCGTTTTCACACCTATACCTTTTGGCCGATGGGAGAGGGGAGAAGAGGGAGTGGCCACGTTGTGACTCATCATTGATCATGCTGCTAGCCTTGCCGAGGCAGCGTGAGGTATAAATGGAGTCAATGGAAAGGTGTTCGTTTTGTGTGATAGTCTGAGCTGTGTCTTCAATTATCTGCAATTCCTTGCAGTCTTGGATGGACCTGTTTCCAAACCATGCTCTGAAGCATCCCGATAAAAAGCTTTCTACAGCATATCTACATTGATTAGAATTTAGTGAGAGTTGTTGGGGGAAATATTTTATCGGAATCTGAGGGGTAGCTTTTTCACGCAAAATGTGTTGGGTGTCTGGAACAAACTGCCGGAGGAGGTATTTGAAACATGAGTGCAACATTTAGGAAGCAACTAGACAGGTACATGAATAGGACATGCTTCGAGGGATAGAGCTCATATGGTGATATTGGTCTAGTGTAGATGGTTGGTCGGTGCGGCAAGTTAGGCCAAAGGGCCAGCATCCATAATGTTTGACTCTATGACTCTCTATGACTCTGATCCATCTGAAAATATCTCCAGTTAATATTTCCCATTGAAAGTTGCTTCTTTCCACAAGGAGATTCTACAGTTCCTCTGCTGATGTGAGTGTTGGAAGTGAAGCAAGGATGGACAGGAATGAGGTGGGAATGAGGAGAGGAGGGAGGTGTAAGGAGGAGCTAGAGGGAGTGAAGAATGAAGGGTGTGAGGGAGCACTGGAGAGTGGAGGGTAGGGAGTGAGGAAGGAATGGAGTGAGGATGGAATTAAGTGAGAAGGAATGGAGGGAATAAAGGGAGTGAGACAAGAATGGAGTGAGATGGGAATGACGTGAGGATCTTCCTGAGTGGTGGGTTTCATAAGTTAAATGTGGAGCTGTTGCCTCTTTATAGAATGAAGGGAGTGAGTGGTTCAGTGAATGATGGTTTGACCAGGTCATTATCCTCACATAACGGTGAAACTACTCCAGCCCAACAACCCTCCCAGCACTCTGTGTTCCTCCAGTTCATGCTCCACTCTACCGTGTACAGATGTTCCCACCTATAATGTCGACCATGTCCTGGAATTCCCTTTCTCAGACCCAACACCCCTGTGTCTGTGATCCTGTGGTTGCTGCCAATTAATAATGTTTATTACAGAGTGAATGTTAGGGCTGGTGATAACTGGCAGCCTTGAAGAAAGATGGTGAACATTTCAGAATAGGTGGATAGTTTGATTAAGAAGGCATGTGGGATGCTTGTCATCATCACAAGTGGCGTTAGTGATAATAACTGGGCAAGCATGACAGCTAAAATTTGGAATTAGGAATGTTGTCCATGAGGAAGTGGAGGAGACAGGTCTTCTCACAGCATTTAGGAAGCATCTGGACAAGCACTTGTATCACGATGTCAGAGAACGCTACGGGCACATGTCGATAAATGGTACTAGAGTAGATAAATGGTTGATGTGAGTAGGTAGACTACAGGGCCTGTTCTAATGCTGTGACTTTATGAAGGCCAGGCCATGTCCGGTGAGAATAGTGTGCATGATAACAGTGGCAGCAGTTTTGGGTTGGGTGCTGCCTTTAGTAAGTACTACAGTGTGCACTCTGGTTGTCAATGATCCAGGAGCTCCTGACATCATCAGAAGCTGTCAGAGAGCTAAATGAGAAATAGATTTACAATTTACAAAGATGATTTACGAAGATGTTGCCAGTACCCAAAGGACAACGCTTTAGGTAAATGTTGTTAAGACGAGGACTTTATTCCATGGAATGCTGGAGGTTGAGAGATGATCTTACAGAGGTGTGGGGGATCGAAGGGATATCTTGTACAGTCAGGCCAAGATGGGCTGAAGGGCCTGTTTCTGAGTTCATGACTCTATGGCTCCATGACATCATCAGAGTGTTCTCCATGACATCCTCAGAAGGCAGTGGAGGCCAATTCTCTGAATGCTTTGCAGTGACAGACTCTCACCGCACTTCTGGAATTCTGCTTTGTGATCCATGTTGAGACCAAGGATTGGATGATGTCTGGAGCCATGTGGTTCCAGCAAAGTCAAGTGGACATTAGTGAGGAGGTTATTGGTGAGTAAATACTGTTTGATAGCACTGTGGAGTGATAGATAGTGTGGGTTTGGGGTTCCCAGATTTACATTCAATGATGATGAAGGGAATTGGGGGATGAGAGAAAGGAGTGAGGTGAGATTGGATTAACATGGAAATGATCTGTGAAGAAATGAATTGCATGTTTTCATCAGCAGTGGTACAGATGAGATACCATCGACCAATATTAGAAAACAATGTTCGGCCACAACTGGCGTTTCATGTGCAGTTCTGGTGCCTACATTGGAGCAAAGTTACGAGTGCATTGGAGAGTGTACAGCAGAGATTCACGAGGATGTTTCTTAGATCTATATACTGTTATAGAGATAGATTGGATGAGTTGGGTTTGTTTTCCTTGGTGCAGAGGAGGCCGAAGAGTGACCTGATGAAGCTATATGTGGGGAATAAGTTGAAAATTGCTGAAAATTGCCAGTTTCTTTGACTCCAGTCTGGTAATTCCTCTGTAACAATAGAAGCAGGTCTCGAGGATTCTGTTCAATGATGGTGAGAGAGCTCCTCAAGGTTACCACAAAACTAATTTTAATGAGGTATCGTGAAATACAGTGAAAATGTTCCTAAATAAGTCACAAGTCTCATGTCCTTCTGCTCATCGGGTCTTCACTGATACAAGCAGTGGCTGGGAGCAACAAGGCTCAAGGACTACTGGCCTTTGGGACTCCGGCTTGTGATGGCCGGTCTGAAGAACTCGAGGATCCCCGCACCGTTCTGATCGAGGTCCAAAGTGAAGTCCAGTGAACTCACTCAGGTGAGTGAGCTCCACCAAGAACTTCTGCAAAGTATTTCAAACGCCCGCTTTTATGCCATCCATTGTTTGTTCTTGCTGATGAGATGACACTAATTGTTCAGCATCACTAGCATATGCAGTAGGTGGAAGGATGTTGAGAGGTGGTGAACAGCAGAGCAATCTTGGAGTGTGTGGCAACAGATACTTAAAGGTATCAGCAAAGGCTATTAAGGTGGTTAAAAGGGAGTGAAGATCTTTCCTAATACCTTTCCTTTATTATCCATCCAATTCTTATTGACATGACAAAATAAAACATAGGTATTTGGCATCACAGGTTACAACCTGATAGATAACACTGGCACTGGATCCACCTGTGAATCCAGTTATGGGACATGCTGTGCTGAGGGGCAGGATGCACTTCACATCTGGCTCCTCACCATTTCCCTTTTGTTGAACCGGTTTCTGTTTATTTGTTTTTATTTTAACATTTTATTTCACTTTTGTTTCCTTTCATGATCTATGTCAATTTCTACTATCTATGATTATCAGGGAACATTGTGGTGTCAATGACCACCAGGCCTGTCAGGGTGAAGGGGTGGGGACATCAGGCTCCACCTCCTGAGGCCTAGTTAATGCTGGAGGCCTGCTCTGCCATAGTGAAGGGCTCAGTCCACAGGCCTTCAGTACAATGGGTCTTCGGTTGCATAGCAGGTATGTGTGGCCATTGGGATAAGAACAGGGGCTGAGTACTGCCAGGGGTTGGGTTATTGACAGGTCCATCCCAGTGTGTGTGGACTTGTGTAAAAGGGAGATGATCTCTGCCATGGACTCCCAATGTACCCTGCTGTCTACCTACAGTGTCATTGGCTGTAATATCAGGTTTCACAGAAATGAAGATAGCGAGTTAGTAGAACTAAAGGGAAATTGCCCTGGAAACATTACAATTACTTTGCGTTCAAGTTTGGAGAAGTAAAGCAGAGTGAAGTTAATTCCTTAAATGATGGAATGTGAGATGTAATAAAGTAGCGTGAAGTGCTGGAGAAGTTTGTGAAGCTGAGGGCAGAGGTCGCCAGAACTGGCAGGAAATGTCCAAGGATCCTGAGGTAATAAATGATTAGAGAAAGCAAAGGCCACAGAACTTTAGTTTGTCATTCAACTGAAGGGGAGAACTGGTGGGGGTCAGGATGTAAAGAGAGGAGCTCTGGCAGAGCAAACACCTGCAGTATTCGACCGGAGTGTGTGAGAGGATAATGTGCTCGAACCTCTGGAGTAGGACTTGAACCCATAACCTCAGCTCTACACAGATAGCTACAAATGACCACTCAACATATCCATTTAGGACTGAAATGCTTTCAGACTGAGTGTATCTCAAACATTATTTACTTTAATCTATACATTTCATATCCCACGTGATAAATTTTCAGTGAAAAACCAGACCATGTCGAGTAATTACTTGTGGTTCATTGCTTCAATTAACACAAGATATTGGGGAGATTTTGCCTTTGTGGGCTTGTGTGAAGGCAGTGATGGGGAGGTGAAAGTTTTATTTTCCATCTCTTCCAATCGTCATGGGGGTAGCAGCAGCAGAGTTGGAGACCAGGTACCAACTTTCCACCAGCTGTTTCACACTGGTCCACAAAGCCACGTTCAACCCTCCATCCCCTTGCACAACCTATTTCCACCAATTGATTCAAATGCCTTAATTTCTGTCTGTGGAATTCATATCAATGGAACCGTTTACTATATTATTCACTACATCTTATCAATGCTTGTTAAATAAAAACAATTCTCCAATGAAGGCACAGGTAAAAAGCTTTCTTTATTTTCTCAAATATATTTAATTATTCCTGGTAAATCCTGCACCTGATTACAATGTGCATATAAGCGGATTCTCAATTTCATACCTCTTTGTGTTGTTTCTTCAAACAGTGATTTGCTGGTTGGGAACAATAACATTACCACAGTCCTGGGTTGAATATTCCAGATCTGATCATTAGATATAGTGAAATTCAGGATGGCCTTAAAGAGACATTGGTCACTGTAATAATGTCAGTAAAGGGTCTACATTCTTGAAACAGGACACTATTGCCTATGAGGAGATGTGGGGAAAGCTGGTTTCTTCGAAAGACTGGACGATAGGCACAACCTTCTGCAATTGCATGTGATCTTGGGCAGAGGAGTTGGAAACCAAGTGGTGAGAGGATGCTTTGTTCGGCACATCTGCAGAACAAGGTAAGTATTGTTGGGGATATACCTAACTTGCTTTGTCTTCTAAGGGAGAGGGTTGGTGTGCTTACTTGGCCGTAGCTTCAATGTGGTTGGTCTAGAACAAATTGTTGCTGATATTTAATGTTGGGCACCTGAAGCTCTTTACCATCTCATTTTTGGTGATGAATAAAATTATATTCTCTGTCATTATTCTCCACATCTGCTCAGCATTTCTGGGATTTCGCTGCAGGTTTTCCTGGGCATGAAGAGTAATAATATTATAAACATGCCTCCTGATAAATATTTCCAATTGAAAGTTGCTAAACACTGATTTCTGGCTGATGTGCTGCTGCCGGAGGGGATTTGGTTGGAATTTTGTGACAGAAAGAAGCGGAGAGTTGTGAAAGAGAATGGAGATATTTCAAGACTGGACGTCAATGGTGAAGATAAGGAGGTGGGGTCCAGGAATCAGAAATTGATAAAATGGTATAGAGCAGGTTGAGATGTCCTGGTGTTGGTGGGAAGAGACTGGACAGGGACAGGGTCCAGGAATGAGGAGATACGTTCAGTGGGGCAAGAACAGGCAGAAACAGTGGCCTCCTGGACAGTCCCGTTTGTGGAGATAGAATAAGGAAGTGCGGGGCTGAGACACTCTCAGGCTGGACACTGTGGAGGGGAATCTCCTTGTGTGATGAGATCTGTGACGGTGCGGGACCGGTGGCAGGGTGTTCGTTGGTGAGGTCATGGAGCAGGGGATGGTACAAGGAGGAGTCTAAGAGCTGCCAACTGGCATCTGCAAGGTAGAGGCCAGTCCACCAGACGACAACGGCACCACATTGTCCGCAAATTTGTGGTCGGTTTGAAGTGAGTGGCGTGCTGCCCATTGGGACAGGCTGAGGTTCGAGTGTGTGAGGGGAGTAAAGAAGTCTAGGCGGTTGATGTGACGATAGAAATTGAAATTGAGAAGGTCCAGAGAGGGTGAAAGGCCCACAGGGGATGTCCATTAGGAAGGGTCAGTGTGAAATCTGTGCCAAAGACATCGGTGACGGAAGAAGATCTCAACATCATGACGGGCCTCAACATCATGATGGGAACCCGTTGAGGTGCGGGTGCAGGGGAACGAAGGCGATACCTCTGCTGAGGACTGTCCGCTCATCATGAGGTCATGGAAATAGTGTGGTCCGGCAGAGGTTGGTAGTTGGAAAACCATGGAATAAATAGAAAGAGAAGAGGCTAATGGAAGGGGTTTTCAGCGGTGAGCTGTGGGGGGGGGGGGGGGGGGGGGGGTGGAGGCGCTTGGTGATGTGCTGGGAGGGTAGTTAGGAAATGGCATGGCTGATATCTTTGTTTATATTTAAGTTTTTTATTGTCATATGCTGTGAAAAGCTTTGTTTCTCATACTATCTATACAGATCAGATATACAATACATGATAGAGTCGTTTCAAGCTCAAGTATAATAGATAAAGCAGTGGGGAAGGTACAGAGTACAGAATATAGTTCTCAGCATTGCAGCGCATTGCCGCTCATCAGTTCCTTGGACAATGTCCAATGTCCTCAAAGGGGTAGAGGTGAATTGAACAGTACCCTAGTTTATGGAAGAACCGTTAACAAGACTGAAAACCGAGTGGAAAAAGCAGATCCTGAGACTGGAGGTTTGTGCTTTCAATCTTCTGTACGTCCTGCCAGACGGGAGACGAGAGAAGAGGAAATAACCGGGTGAAACAAATCCATGACTCTCTTCGAGTCAACGGTGGGATGACTGGCCTGTGTGATGGGCTGCTTTTACACATGGGCAGCATGGTGGCGCAGCGGTAGACTTGCTGCCTTACAGCGCCAGAGACCCGGGTTTGATCCTAACTATGAGTACTTGTGTGGCTGGAGTTTGCATGTTCTCCACATGACCTGCGTGGGCTTTCTCCGAAATCTTCAGTTTCCTCCCACACACCAAAGACGTGCAGGTTTGTTGGTTAATTCGCTTGGTATAAATGTAAATCTTCCCCAGTGTGTGTAGGATAGTGTTGGTGTGCGGGGATTGCTGGTCAGTGCAGACTCGTTGGGCCGAAGGGCCTGTTTCCGCGCTGTATCTCTAAACTAAACTTAACTCCAATTCTCTGCATTTTCTGGGCTACATCTACAATTCGCTGCAATTTCTCGCGGTCTTGGGCAGAACTATTCCCAAACCAAGCCGTGATGTTACCCAACAGTATGCTTCTGTGGTGCATCAGTAGAAACATAGAAAAGCACACAAAATAGGTGCAGGAGTAGGCGATTCAGCCCTTCGAGCCAGCACCGCCATTCAATATGATCATGGCAAATCATTCAGAATCAGTACCCCATTCTTGCTTTCTCCACATTTCCTTTGATTCCATTAGCCTTAAGAGCCATCCCAACATACTCTTGAATACATCCAGTGAACTGGCCTCCTCTGCCTTCTGTGGTAGAGAATACCACAGATTCACAGCTCTCTGGGTGAGTATGATTTTCCTCATCTCAGCCCTAAATGGCATACTCCTTATTCTTAATCTGTGATCTCTGGTTCTGGACTCCCCCCAAATCAGGAAAAAAATTCCTGCACATAGCAACACCGGGAACATTTTTCCTGCATTAGGAAGTTTGTAAGAGTCACTAGAGACATGCTATGTTTCTTCAGTCTCTTCAGGAAGAAGATGCGTTGGTATGGGATAGGTATGGGATATAACGTCAGAGGAGGGTGAAGGGCTGTGGAGAGGGATGATTGAGTAAAATGGACTGGAAACTGCTACTTGGGGATGATTCAGGACCATTAGTGACCATGAAGATGACCTGTTTGTGTATAAGAAGATGTGGGTGAGATTCCTAATTAATTACTTTTGGTCCTCACCAAATCAGAGTAATGTCAGTGTTTAATTCAAGTGAATGAGAGTGAAATATCAGATGGGACAAAGATTAAGGATTTAGCATCTTTAAAAATCAATAAATCATTAGGCCCAGGGGTGGTGTTGTGGGACTGGAGGACTGCTGATGATTTACTGTTGTTTAGAAATGGAAGAGGGCAGTAAGAAACCACATAATTACAGTGGTGTTTTCTCAATTTCATCGGTGATACAGAGGAGAAAAGCATGAGGCCGCTGGAAGGGATCGATAGATAGGCAAAGGGCAAATGGAATTTAATTCAGAGATGTGCGAGGTGATGTGTGTGAGGCGATGCAACAAGGTAATGGAATGTCCAGTAAGTGGAAGGATGTTGAGAGGTGGAGAACTGCAGAGAGATCAGTCTTGGAGTGTGTATCCTAGATCCTTAAAGTAAAGCAAATGCTCCCGACGCAGTTAAACTGGAGTGAATTTCTTTCGTAAAACCATTTCATTTACTATCCATATATTCCATATTCAAAAGAGAACAGAAAGCCAGACCATGCAGTGTCATTGCTTATTTTTCTCTGATGAAGACTGGGGAAATCGTGTCTTTGTGTTCTTGTGTAAAGTAAGTGATGGGGAGGTGAAAGTCTGCTTTCCATCTCTCCCCGTAGTCACTGGGGACAAAAGGCAGCAGAGTTGGAGAACCAGGTACCGACTCTCCACCAGCTGTTTCAGACTGGTCCACAAAGCCACGATCAACACATCCATCCCCCTGCACAACAGTTTTCTGCAATTCATTCTAGCGACTTCATTTCATATGATGTCTGTGGACATTTCACGGCATTTACCACCTCCTCCCGGAACTTCCTCTGTGTGACCGCATAAATAAACGTGTTGGTGCAGGAGCTGAATAACTGAATCATTGTTCCTAGGTGGTCCAGCATAACATCAGACAGATATGGTGCAATATACCAACCAGTAATTCGCTTTGATAGAATGACCACCCGTGTCATCCATAACAGGATAAAACTGGCTGATATGGTGAAGAGCAAAGAGATGGATCTTCTTCGATTCGTCATCTGTGGGTCACCCTTCCCCTCCCCGCAAAAATTGAATTTTGTGTCAGAAAGAAGCGGAGATTTTTAAGATGTCATAAAGATGGATGGAGATATTTCAAGACTGGACATCAATGGTGAGGAGAAGGAGGTGGGAGCCATGAATCTGAAATTGTTAAAATGGCGTAGGGCAGGTGAAGCGACCTGGGTGTTGGTGGGAAGGGACTGGAAAGAGACAGTGTCTCGGAGTGTGGAGATAAGTTCAGTGGGGCAAGAACAGGCAGAAACAGTGGTCTACCAGGACAGTCCAGTTTGTGGAAATGGAAGCAGGAAGTGCGGGGCTGATGCACTCTCACGTTGGACATTGTGGAGGGGAAATCTCCTCGTGTGATGAGATCTGTGACAGTGCGGGACCGGTGGCATTGGGGTATTCGTTGGTGAGGTCATGGTGCAGCGGAAGGTACAATGAGGTGCCTGAGAGCTGCCAACAGGCCTCTGCAAGGTAGAGGTCAGTCCACCAGACTACAGCAGCACCACCTTTTCTGCAGATTTGTGGTCGGTGTGAAGTGTGTGGATTGCGGCCCATTGGGACAGGCTGAGGTTGGAGTGTGTTAGGGGAATGAAGAAGTCCAGGTGGATGATGTGGTGATGGCAATTGAAAAGGAGAAGGACAAGAGAGGGTGAAAGACCCACAGGGGATGTTCATGAGGAAGGGTGAGTGAGAACTCCGTGCCAGAGATATAGGTGACGGAAGAGAATCTCAACATCATGTTGGGCCTCAACATCATGACGGGAACCCGTTGAGGTGCGGGTGCAGGGGTACGAAGGTGATACCTCTGCTGAGGACGGTCCGCTCAACATGAGACAGGGGGAGGTCATGGAAATAGTGTGGTCCGGCAGAGGTTGGAAAGGCATGCAATCAAAAGAAAAAGAGGCTAACGTAGAGGGTTTTCGGCGGTGTGGTGTGGAGGGGGGGGGGGGGGGGTGGTGGGGGGTGGGGGGGGGGGGGAGGGGGGGAGGGGGGGAGGGGGGGAGGGGGGTGAAGAGACGCTTGGTGATGTGCTGGGAGGATAGTTAGGAAATGGCAAGGCTGATATCTTTCTTTAGGTTTAAGTTTTTTATTGTCACATGTACAGGGGTCTTGTGAAAAGCTTTGTTTCTCATGCTATCTATACAAATCAGATATACTGTACATAGATACAACCAGTTCAAGCTCAAGTACAATAGATAAAGCAAAGCGGAAGGTACAGAGTACAGAATATAGTTCTCAGCATTGCAGCGCATTGTCGCTCATCAGTTCCTTGGACGAAGTCCAAACTCCTCAATGGGGTAGAGGTGAATCAAACAGTACCCTAGTTTATGAAAGGGCGGTTAACAAGCCTGATAAGAGAGAGGAAAAAGCAGATCATCTCAGTCCTAAATGGCATACGCCTTATTCTTATACAGTGATTCCTGGTTCTGGAATCCCGCCAAATCAGGAACATTTTTTTCCTGAATCTAACAACACCGGAATCATTTTTCCTGCATCTAAAAGTTTGTAATAGTCACTAGAGACATGCGATATTTTTTCGGTCTCTTCGGGAAGAAGAGGCGTTGTTGCGGGCTAGGTGTGGGATATAACGTCAGAGGTGGGTGAAGGGCTGAGTTGATCAGTGATTGAGTAAAATGGACTGGAAACAGCTACTTGGGGATGATTCAGGACAATTAGTGACCATAAAGATGAGTTGTTTGTGTACAAGAAGATCTGGGTGAGATTCCTAATGAATTAATTTTGGTCCTCACCAAATCAGGGTGATGCCAGTGTTTTAATTCAGGTGAATAATAGTGAGATATCAGACGGGACAAAAATTAAGGATATAGCAACTTTAAAAATAAATACATCATCTGGCCCAGCAGTGGTGTTGTATGACTGGAGGACTGCTGATGATTTACTATTGTTTAAAATTGAAGAGGGAAGTAAGAAACCACATGATTACAGATGAGTTATCTCAACTTCATCGGTAATACGGAGGAGGAAAGCATGAGGCCGCAGGAACGGATCGATAGCGAGGCAAAGGACAAATGGAATTTAATCCGGAGATGTGCGAGGTGACGTGTGTGAGGAGATGTTAGAAAGTAATGGGATGTCCAGTAAGTGGAAGGATGTTGAAAGGTGGAGAACTGCAGAGCAATGTTGGAGTGTTTGTCCGCAGATCTTTAAAGGTAACAGGTGGTTAAAATGGAGCGAATGTTTTTCTCCAAAATTTTTCATGTATTATCCATCCATTCCATTATCAATTAACAATAAAAAGCCGGACCACGCAGTGTAATTGCTCATTTTTCTCTGTTCTGGTTAAGACTGGTGAGATCGTGCCTTTGTGTTCTTGTGTAAAGTAAGTGATGAGGAGGTGAAAGTCTGCTTTCCATCTCTCCCCGTCGTTACTGGGGACAAGAGGCAGCAGAGTTTGCGAACCAGGTAGTCACTCTCCACCAGCTGTTTCAGACTGGTCCACAGAGCCACGATCAACACATCCATCCCCTTGCACAACAATTTCCCGCAATTGATTCCAACGACTTCATTTCCGTCTGTGGAAATCATATCACTGGATCCAATGACGACGTCTCACAACAGTTCGTTGAATAAAATCAATTCCCCAATCTACACACAGGTGAAAGGCTTTCCTTACTTTCTCATCTATATTTTATGAGCGCTGGTGAATCCTGCACCTGACTACAACTTGCACGTTCTGATTCGCATCTTCAAAGCTCTTTGAACAGTTTGTTTGATTAAGGGTTTGCTGTTCGGGACGGTACCAACAGTCCTGGGTTGAATTTTTCACCTCTCTACATAACTTTAAATGAACCCCAGGATAGCCTTGAAGGGATATTTCACGACATTTATCACCTCTCGCGGAACTTCGTCTGGGTGACCGCATAAATAAACGTGTTAGTGCAGGAGCTTAATAACTGAAGTATTGTTCCTAGGTAGTCCAGCATAACATCAGACAAAAACCGTGCCACATTCAATCCAGCAATTCGTAAATTTGATAGAATGACCACCCGTGTCATCCATAACGGGATAAAACTGGCCGATATGGTGAAGAGCAAAATTGTGGATCTTCTTCGATTCTTCATCTCTGGGTCGTCCTTCCCCTCCCCGCTCCGCTGCCTCCTCAGTTTCCTGCGGACTACACTGGCCATCAGGATGTGCCTGACAGTGACAGCATTGAGCAGCAGGATCAACACGAAGGGGACGAGTGGGAATAAAATGTGGTACCTCCTTCATACTGGCGAAGTTATGAAATCAAATGATGTCCTGCAGAAACGTGACTGGTACGTGATGTACCAGGGGATGTTGGTTACCCCACTCAGCACACTCACCACTGCAATAACGATGGCTGCACCTTTCTCAGTGCAGTATCTTGTCGTCAGCTTCTGGAAGCAAATGGCCGCCGTAAGGTCGAAGGTGAAGGCAACAGTGAGCCAGACGGAGTAAGCCACGGATATGTAACCCACGGTGTGTACGATGTTGCACACGGGAGGTATGTATATGTAAATTATGTTGATGAGAATGACTTTAAACACGACGACAAGTAGATCCGCTATTCCCATTGCCACACGATATGTCGTGACACCTTTGTTGAATCCACACCATCCGCATGTTAGTGTTATATTTGCGACCATGTCAGCTGTGAATTTCGGAAAAGCAAATAACAAATCATTTTACAAGTGAAGGGGAGCAGGTGGAGTCATTGTTAAGTATTACAGATTTACTGAATATGGAAACTTTCAGCAACTTTGCCACAATTCCCACTTGTCCCTCACCAACACGGCCATTCTGCAGCTCTTCATTTCTTGACTTTTCTTTGTTTATTTCCAGGGATGAGACTGTGACACGAGATCCATTATAGAAATCTGTGTTATTGAGATTTAAGGGGCAGTTTGACTTGATGGGTTCGTTTCAATTGTGGCCACATTTGATAAGAACTTCTTTGGATGTCAAGAGCTTGGGGAATCCTAAATTGGTTGCTGGCACTACTTAAATTCACATTCATTATTTTGGTTTACACAGTTTAGCAACAAAGAAGGCATTGAATGAATCATGTTACATTGCCGTTAATGATATTAAATAATTTATGTCTAATCACAGTCACACTGAACAGAAACAGGCCCTTCAGCCTAGCTTGCTCATGCCGACCAGGATGTCCCCTCTACATTCATTCCACCTGCTTGCGTTAGGACCATATCCCACACAACCTTTCCTATCCATGTTCCTGTCCAAATTTATTTTACATGTTGTTACAGTACTTGCCTCAACCATCTCCTGTGGCAGCTCATTCCATATACCCACCAAACTCAGTGTGAAAAAGTTACCCCTCAGGTTCCAATTAAAATGGTCCCCTCACATTAAACCTATGTCCTCTGGTTCTTGAGTTCCCCACTCTGGGTAACATTTATCCCAACACTTCCCCTCATGATTTTGTTCAACTCAGTATGTTCATCCTTCAGCCTCCTGCAGTCCAAAGTCCGAGCCTGCCCATCCTCTCTATATAGCTCTGGCCCATCCGGTTCTCATAACCTTCTCTCTGCATTTTTTCCAGCTTGGTGACATCATTTCTATAGCAGGGTAACCAAAACTAAACACAATACTTCAAATGGGGCCTCACCAACTTCTTGTATAACTGACTAGGACTTCATTCTTTCGAGTGCAGGAGACAGAAGGATGATCTTACAGAGTAGTACAAAATCATGAGGGGAATTGTTCGGGTGAATGCTCAGTTTTGTGTACCTAGATTATGGGAATCAAGAACCCGAGGACTGAGGTTTAATATGAGGAGTAAGTTTTAATAGGAACCAGAAAATTAACTTTTTCACCCAGAGACGATGGCCAATGTACCAAAAGCCTTCCTGACCAACATATCTTCCTGTGATGTGACTTTCAGGGAACTATGTTCCCGCATTCCAACTCTCCCCAGACCCTACCATTCACATTCGGACCATATCTCTCTTAATCTAAATATATCTGTCCAAATATATTTTTAAATGTTGTCATAGTATCTGTCTCGATTACCTCCTCGAGCAGCTTGTTGCATGTACCCACCAGTCTCTGTGTGAAAAAAATATTTTTCAGGTTCCTATTAAAACATTCCCTTCATATTAAACCTCAGTCCGCTGGTTCTTTGTTCTCTTACTCCAGGTATAAAAAACGCAGCACTCACCCTATCTAGTCCCATCATGATTTTGTACAACTCTGTTAGATCATCCTGAGGCCTCTTGCGCTCCACAGAATGAAGTCCTATCTTGCCCAACCATCACCTAGACCTCAGGCGGTCGTGTCCTGACAACATCCGCGGAAATCTTGTGCCTTGCCCTGTTAATGTTCTATCCTGGATTGATTTCCCAAAATGTAACACCTCGCACTTATCTGCATTAAACTCCATTAACTATTCCACAGGGCAGCTTTAGTTTTAGTTTTAAGTTTTAGAGATACAGCATGGAAACACGTCCTTCAGTCCACCGACTCCGTGCTGATCAGCGATCCCTGCACATGAACACTATCCTACACACACAAGGGACAATTTTTACATTTATCAAGCCATTGTGTGGGAGAAAACTGAAGATCTCGAAGAGATCGGAGAAAACCCACGCAGGTCTTACGGAGAATGTGATAAACTCTGTACAATCAGCACCCGTAGTCGGGACCGAACCTGGGTCATCAGCTCTGCGAGCTGTAAGGCAGCAACTCTACCGCTGCACTACGTGTCTCCCATGTACCAACAATGTTAACTTTCCCTAATCAAACCATCTATTCAAATGCATGCATATTATATGCCTCAGAATCCTCTCCAGTGATTTGCTTAATATGGATGTTAGGCTCGTGGTCTACAGTGCCCAGGCTTTTCCTTGCAGCTCTTCTTAAACAGAGGCACAACATTAGCCACTCTCCAATCTTCTAGCACCTCAGCTGCATCCAATAATAATTCATTTATCTCAGCCAGATCTCCTGCAATTTTCTTCTCCAGTTTCCCACTGGATATATTTGATCAAGCCAAGGCGATTTATCGAACTTCATATGCATTAGTACATGCAGTATCTCCTACACCATGATGTAGACTGAACACAAAACATCTGCATTTAATGTCCCAATGTCCCCAGTCTTCATATTTGGCTCCATGGTAAAAACAGAGGAGTAATATTTACATATAATATATTGCATCCTCATATACATTACCTTCTAAACTCCAATGAATACAAGGCCAATCTTTCCAATCTTACCTCATGTGACAGTCCCGCCATCCCAGGGATTAACCTCTTGCTCCTATACTGCACGTAGTTTCGTTCAGCTTAGTTTAGACATTCAGGCTCTTCAGCCCAACAAGTCCACACCGACCAGTGATCCCCGTGCATTTGCACTATCCTACACACGAGGGACAATTTACAATCTTTATTACATATTTGGAGTAAACGAGGAAAACATAGCACCCGGGCAAATCTCACGTGGTCACACGGAGAACGAACAAACTTCATACAGACTGCACTTGTAGTCAGGATTGAAACCGGGTTTCTGGTGTTTTTATGCTGCACCGCCTTGCCACCTGGTGTTGGTGCAGGAGCTGAATAACGAAGCATTGTTCCTATCAGGTCTGCCACAAAAATAGGATGCAAACCGTAACTCATATGTTCCAGTGATTTATATCATTGATAGAATGACCACCCTTGTCATCCATAACAGGATAAAATTGGCTAATATGATGAAGAGCATCTTCTTCGAATCTTCACCTCTGGGTCGGCCTTCCCGTCCGCTGCCCCCTCGGTTTCCTGAGGACTAAACTGACCATCAGGATGTGCCTGACAGTGACAGCATTGAGCAGCAGGATCAGCATGAAGGGGACGAGTGGGTTTAAAATACGGCCCCCCCCCCAGGCAAAGGCTGCCCTCACCGGCGAATATACGAAGTAATATATGTAGTGAGAATGACGCGAAATCTGATGACGAGTCGATCCTCTATTGTCATTGGCACAAGACAGCAGGTGACACCTTTGGAGAGTTCACACTGTCCACGTGATAGTTTTACAATTGCGACCACGTCAGCTGTGAATTTGAAAAAAGGAAACATCATTACTTTGACAAGTGAAAGGGCACAGGAAGACCCTTTGTTAACTTTTGCTGGTTTAACAGTTGACATGAAAGACATGGGCAAACAGGTAAAGTGTGAATGAGAGATCAGCTGTAACGAGATTGGAATTGGATTAACTGGTGCAATCAAATTCCTCAGTGTAGACTCAAACGTGTGGAATGTGATTCCATCTTTTACAGCAATGATTTGGTGGAGCTTACCCCCATCAAATCCATCTACACTTTATGACACTTTGGGAGGCAGCCAAATTAATCTTGGTCCATTTGTCCTTTACTCATTCCCTCTTCTCCCGTCTCGTTTCGGCAGAACTCACCAAAGCTTGAAAGCACGCATCACTAGATGCAGGAACAGCTTCCACCCTTCTGTTATCAGACTACTTATAAACTGCATTTTTTTCTGTAACTTGTACTCTATATTTCTGAAATACTTCATTCTGCCCTCTGGTTACTTTTCTCGTTGCCCTACCTGTATTTTTTATACAGCTTGATTGTATTTGTTTGGTAGAATTTGAGCTCAAAGCAAGCAAACAAAACTATTCACTCTACTGTGTACATATAAACATAATAAAACAAGATTCATACCACAAATGCAGAAAAACATTTGTGACAGACAAACAGGTGGCGAGAAGATGCTTTCTACAGTGCATAGTAAGGGTTGTTGGAGATGGAGGCATACCAAACTACTTTTGCCTTCTGAGGATCGAGAGGATCGGTGTGATTTCTTGGCCTTTCTTGGTCGAGAACAAATTGTTGCTGATATTTAAAGGTAGGAACTTGAAACTCTTTACCATCTCCGCTTTTGTCGATAAATTAAATTGAACTTCTTCGTCATCATTCTCCACATCTACTCAGCAGTTTTTTTTTAGAGATACAGCGTGGAAACAGGCCCTTCGGCCCATTGAGCCCGCACCGACCAGCGATCCCCGCACATTAACACTATCATACATGCACTAGGAACAATTTACACTTATACCGATCCAATTTACCTACATACCTGTCTATACGTCTTTGGAGTGTAGAAGTGTCGGAGAAAACACACGCGGTCACGGGGAGAAGGTACAAACTCCATAAATACAGCAAGCGATGCAAGCGCTGTAAGGCAGCAAAACTACCGCGGCGCCACTGTGCCGCCCCGTACCAGTTCTGGAAGGTCGCTTGCAGGTTGTCCTGGGGTAAAGAGTAATAACATTTAGAAACATCCCACCTAATAATATCTCCGTTAAATATTTCCCATTGAAAGTTGCTAAACACTAATTTCTGGCCGATGAGCATGTTGCCAGGGGGGAATTGGATGGAATTTTGTGTCAGAAAGAAGCGGAGATTTTTAAGATCTCATGAAGATGGATGGAGATATTTCAAGACTGGACATCAATGGTGAGGAGAAGGAGGTGGGAGTCATGAATCGGAAATTGTCAAAATGGTGTAAGGCAGGTGAAGTGACCTGGATGTTGGTGGGAAGGGACTAGAAAGAGACAGGGTCTCGGAGTGAGGAGATAAGTTCAGTGGGGCAAGAACAGGCAGAAACAGTGGCCTACCAGGACAGTCCTGTTTGTGGAGATGGAAACAGGAAGTGCGAGGCTGAGGCACTCTCAGGTTGGACACTGTGGAGGGGAAATCTCCTCGTGTGATGAGATCTGTGACTGTGCGGGACCCGTGCCAATGTGTTCGTTGGTGAGGTCATGTTGCAGGGGAAGGTACAATGAGGTGTCTGAGAGCTGCCAACAGGCCTCTGCAAGGTACAGGTCAGTCCACCAGACCACAGCGGCAACACCTTGTCTGTAGATTTGTGGTCGGTGTGAAGTGGGTGGAGTGCGGCCCATTGGGACAGGCTGAGGTTGGAGTGTGTGAGGGGAGTGAATAAGTCCAGGTGGTTGATGTGGCGATGGCAATTGAAAATGAGAAGGTCAAGAGAGGGTGAAAGGACCTCAGGGGATGTCCATGAGGAAGGGTGAGTGAGAACTCCGTGCCAAAGACATAGGTGACGGAAGAGAATCTCAACATCATGACGGGCCTCAACATCATGACGGGAACCCGTTGAGGTGCGGGTGCAGGGGTACGAAGGTGATACCTCTGCTGAGGACTGTCCGCTCAACATGAGAGAGAGGAAGATCATGGAGATAGTGTGGTTCGGCAGAGGTTGGAGTTTGGAAAATGCATGGAATCAAAAGAAAGAGAAGAGGCTAGTGGAGAGGGTTTTCGGCGGTGAGGTGTTGAGGGGGGAGGAGGGTGATGGGGGGGGGGGGGAGGGCGAAGGGACGCTTGGTAATGTGCTGGGAAGGTAGTTAGGAAATGGCAAGTCTGATGGCTGATATCTTCGATAATTTTAAAGTTTTTTATTGTCACATATCATATCATATCATATCATATCATATATCATATCATATATATACAGACGGAAACAGGCCTTTTCGGCCCACCAAGTCCGTGCCGCCCAGCGATCCCCGTACATTAACACTATCTTACACCCACTAGGGACAATTTTTTTTTTTTAATAACATTTTTACCCAGCCAATTAGCCTACATACCTGTACGTCTTTGGAGTGTGGGAGGAAACCGAAGATCTCGGAGAAAACCCACGCAGGTCACGGGGAGAACGTACAAACTCCTTACAGTGCAGCACCCGTAGTCAGGATCGAACCTGAGTCTCCGGCGCTGCATTCGCTGTCAAGCAGCAACTCTACCGCTGCGCTACCGTGCCGCCATGTACAGAGGTTTTGTGAAAAGCTTTGTTTTTCATGCAATATATACAGATCAGATATACTATACATAGATACAACCGGTTCAAGCTCAAATACCATAGATAAAGCAAAGGGGAAGGTACAGAGTACAGAATATAGTTCTCAGCATTGCAGCACATTGTGTCTCATCAGTTCATTAGACAATGTCCAATGTCCTCCATGGGGGAGAGATGAATCAAACAGTACCCTAGTTTATGGAAGGACCTTTAACAAGCCTGCTAACAGAGAGGAAAAAAGCAGATTCTGAGACTAGAGGTATGTGCTTTCAAGCTTCTGTACGTTTTGCCAGACGGGAGCAGAGCAAAGAGGAAATAACCGGGTGAAACAAATCAATTACTCTGTTCGTGTCAATGGTGGGATGACTGGTGCAGGAGGAGGCAATTCGGCCCTTCGAGCCAGCACCGCCATTCAATATGATCATGGCAGATCATCCAGAATCAGTACCCCATTCCTGCTTTCTCCCCATTTCCCTTGATTCCATTAGCCCTAAGAGGTGTCCCAAATTTCTCTTGAATACATCCAGTGAACTGGCCTCCACTGCCTTCTGTGGCAGAGAATAGCACAGATTCACAGCTCTCTGGGTGAAAATGATTTTCCTCATCTCAGTCCACAAATGGCATACTCCTTATTCTTAAACTGTGATCCCTGGTTCTGGACTCTCCCAAACCAGGAACATTTTTCCTGCATCGAACAACACCGGGAACAGTTTCCTGCATCTAGCAACACCGGGAACATTTTTCCTGCATCTAACAACACTGGGAACACTGAAGACTCAGGTCGCAGGGCCTGGACTTACCATCTCGGAGGCTTCGGCCGTGGGCCCTGCAGACCGCAACATCTGGAGTTCGCAGGTCCCTGGCTGGCGACCGGCTTTCGGGAGCTCCAGCCGTAGCAGCACCCTGGAGCGCGAGGTTTGATTGACACGCTCGCAGGCCCCTCATCGCCCTGCGTGGCTCGGCCGCGGCACTTTCCATCGCCCGGTGGGGGCTCAGGACCTTCATCGGCCTGCTCCGCTCGGCCCTGGGACTTTCCATCGCTTGAAAAGTCGGGAGCCTCGATCGCCTCGTGGCACCACGGGAGAAGATGAGGAGGAGATAAGACTTTTCTTTGCCTTCCATCACAATGAGGGTGTGCCTGGAGCAATCACTGTGATGGCTGTTTGTGTTAAACTTGTAATTGTGTGTCTTGTGTTCTTTATTGTCTACTGCCGGACCCTGACGTGAGAGGACGCTGGCGCTATTTGTTCGCCGCTTCTCCGTCGGGATAGTTCGTCTGTTTGTTTTTATGTCATGACTGTTTTTGTAAAGCGTCTTTGAGCACTTGGAAAAGCGCTATATAAAATAAATGTTTATTATTATTATTATTATTATTATTATTATTATATAGATGTTTGTAAGAGTCACTAGAAACATGCTATATTTCTTCAGTCTCCTTAGGAAGCAGAGGCGTTGGTGTGGGCTGGGTGTGGAATATAACGTCAGAGGAGGGCGAAGGGCTGTGGTGAGGGGTGATTGAGTAAAATGGACTGTAAGCAGCTACTTGGGGATGATTCAGGACAATTAGTGACCATAAAGATGACTGGTTTGTGTATCAGAAGAAGTGGGTGAGATTTCTAATTAATTGCTTTTGGTCCTCACCAAATCAGAGTGATGCCAGTGTTTTAATTCAGGTGAATGAGGGTGAAATATCAGATGGGGCAAAGATTAAGGACTTAGCATCTTTAATAATCAATAAATCATCAGGCCCAGGAGTGGTGTTGGAGGACTGCTGATGATTTACTGTTGTTTAGAAATGGACGAGGGAAGTAAGAAACCACATAATTACAGATGAGTTAGCTCAACTTCATCGGTGATACAGAGGAGGAAAGCATGAGGCTGCAGGAAGGGATCGATAGCGAGGCAAAGGGCAAATGGAATTTAATCCGGAGATGTGCGAGGTGATGTGTGTGAGGAGATGTAACAAGGTAATGGAATGTCCAGTAAGTGGAAGGGTGTTGAGAGGTGGAGAACTGCAGAGCGATCAGTCTTGGAGTGTGTATCCTAGATCCTTAAAGTAAAGCAAATGCTCCTTCCGCAGTTAAACTGGAGTGAATTTCTTTCGTAAAACTATTTCATTTATTATGCATGTATTCCATATTCAAAAGACAACGGAAAGCCAGACCATGCAGTGTTACTGCTTATGTTTCTCTGAGGAAGACTGGGGAGATCGTGTCTTTGTGTTCTGACTATAACGTGCATGTTCCGATTCCCATCTTCAAAGCTCTTTGATCTGTTTGTTCAATCACGGGTTTGTTGGTCGGGATGGTATCAACAGTCCTGGGTTGAATTTTTCACCTCTCTCCATAACTTTTAATGAACTTCAGGGTGGCCTGAAAGGGAAATTTCACGGCATTTATCACCTCTTCCCGGAACTTCCTCTGTGTGACCGCATAAATAAACGTGTTGGTGCAGGAGCTGAATAATTGAAGCATTGTTCCTAGGTGGTCCAGCATAACATCAGACAGATATGGTGCAATATACCAACCAGTAATTCGCTGAATTGATAGAACGACCACCCGTGTCATCCATAACAGGATAAAACTGGCTGATATGGTGAAGAGCAAAGAGATGGATCTTCTTCGATTCTTCATCTCTGGGTCGTCCTTCCCCTCCCCGCTCCTCTGCCCCCTCAGTTTCCTGCGGACTGCACTGGCCATCAGGATGTGCCTGACAGTGACAGCATTTAGCAGCAGGATCAGCACGAAGGGGACGAGTGGGGTTAAAATGCGGTGCCCCCAGTCAAAGGCGGTCCACACCGGCGAAGTTATGAAATCAAATGATGCCATGCAGAATCGTGACCGGTACGTGAAGTACCAGGGGATGTTGGTGAACACACTCAGCACACTCACCACTGCAATAACGATGGCTGCACCTTTCTCAGTGCAGTATCTTGTCTTCAGCTTCTGGAAGCAAATGACCGCCATACGGTCGAAGGTGAAGGCAATAGTGAGCCAGACAGTGTAAGATACGGACATGTAACCCACGGTATATACGATCTTGCACCCGGGAGGGATATACATGTGAATTATGTTGATGAGAATGACCTGAAATACGACGACAAGTAGATCGGCTACTGCCATTGCCACAAGATACCAGGTGACACCTTTCGAGAGTCCACACCGTCCGCGTGATAGTGTTGCAATTGCGACCACATTAGCTGTAAAGTTGAAAAAAAGCAAACAACAACAAAATTGACAATTGAAGGTGAGCAAATACAATACAATACAATACAATACAATACAATATATCTTTATTGTCATTGTACCCAGGGGTACAACGAGATTGGGAATGCGCCTCCCATACGATGCACTAATTTAGGTAATTTAGACAGCAGCAACCCAACGAAACGAACAGTTGTAACAGTTTTGGACAGGGTAAAGTGCAAGTTGATCTATGCGTTGTGGCCATCCGGCTCAGCAGGACCGGTTCATAGCAGCTATGGCCCTGGGGATGAAGCTGTTCCTGAGTCTGGAGGTGCGGGCATAGAAGGCCTTGTATCGTCTGCCCGATGGAAGGAGTTCGAACAGACTGTTGCAGGGGTGTGAAGAGTCTTTGTGGATGCTGGTGGCTTTTCTGAGGCATCGTGTGTTGTAGATGCCCTCCAAGTCTGGTAGCTGTGTTCCGATGGCCCTCTGAGCTCTATGGACTACCCGCTGTAGAGCTTTCCTTTCTGCCTCCGTGCAGCTGAGGTACCACACAGGGATTCCATGCGTTAGGATGCTCTCTATGGTGCAGCGGTAGAAGGTCTTCAGCAGCTGTTGGGGTAGACCAGACTTTTTCAGTGTTCTTAAGTAGAACAGTCTTTGTTGTGCCTTCTTGACCAGCGCAGCAGTGTTATTGGACCATGTTAGGTCCTCCGAAATGTGAGTGCCCAGAAACTTGAAGCTGGACACTCTCTCCACACTGACCCCATTGATAGAGATCGGGGCATATTCCCCGTTATGTGACCTACGGAAGTTGATGATCAGCTCCTTGGTCTTGGTGGTATTTAGGGACAGGTTGTTATCTGAGCACCAGTCCGCCAGGTTCTGCACCTCCGCTCTATAGTTTGTTTCATCCCCGTTGGTGATCAGCCCGATCACCGTTGTGTCATCTGCAAACATTGTTAAGTATTACACAATTTCTGAATTTCAAAACTTTCACCAAGTTTGCCACAATTCCCACTTGTTCCTCACCAACATGGTAAATCTCCAGCTCTTCACTTATTGACTTTTCTAAGTTCATTTCTCGGTCCAGAACAGTGACCGAAATCCAGTATAGAAATCTGTGTTATCGAGAGTTCAGGGGCAGTTTGACTTGATGGGTTAGTTTCAACAGTGGCCACATTTGATGAGAACCTCTTTGGATGTCAAGAGCTTGTTTACACAGTTTAGCAAAATTGAAAGGCATTGAATGAATCATATTACATTGCAGATAATTATATTGAATAATTTATGTCTAGAGTCACAGTCATACAGAACAGAAACAGTCCCTTCAGCCCAACTTGTCCAAGCCGACCAGGATGACCCATCTAAATTCATTCCACCTACCTGCATTTGAACCATATCACACTCAACCTTTCCCATCCATATAGCGGTCCAAATATAATTGCATGTTGTCATCGTACTTGGCTCAACCACATTCATCTGGCAGCTCGTTCCATATATTCTCCAAACACAGTGTGAAATAATTACCTCTCAGATTCCGATCAAAATGTTCCCGCTCACATTAAATCTTTGAACTCTCATTTTTGATTCCCCTACTCTGGGTCGGATTTATTGAATCAGTTCTCCTCATGATTTTGTTCAAATCTGTATGATCTTCCTTCAGCTTCCTGCTCTTCAAAGTATGAGGTCCTCACCTGCCCAACCTCTCCACATAGCTCAGCCCCTCAAGTTCTCATAACTCTTCCCTGCGCTTTTTCCAGCTTGATGACATAGTTTCTAAAGTAGCGTGACCAAAACAAAACACAATACTCCAAATGCGGCCTCACCAACATTTTGTACAAATGTAACATAATATCACAACTTCTATACCCAATATCTTTCACCAGAACTTCATTTTTTGGAGTGCAGGAGACTGGAGGAAGAGCTTAGATAGCTGTCCAAACTCATGAGGGGAATAGATAGGGTGCATGATGTATTCATCCATTCAGTTGTGGGATCAAGAAACAGAAGACTAAGGTTTAATATGAGGAGAGAGTTTTAATAGGAACCTGAAAATTAACTTTTTCACACAGAGATGAAAGCTAATGTAACAAAAGCCTTCTTGACCACCGAATCTTCCTGTAATGCCACTTTCATGGACCTTTGTACCTGACTCCAACATCTCTATGTTCCACAACTTTCCCCAGGCTTTTCTATTCACATTTAGACCATATCCCTCTGAAACTTCCCTTCCATGTACCTGTCCAATTATCTTCATAAATATTGTTATAGTACCTGGCTCAACTACCTCATCTGGTAGCTTGTTACATATACCCACCAATCTATGTGTAAATAAGTTATGATTAGGTGTAAAAATGTAACATTAAACTCCATCAACTATTCCACAGCCCACTTGCCAAGCTATCAAGATCTTGCTATGATTTTTTATAACCATCATGCTATCTACGACATCACACTCTTTAGTGTCATCTACAAATTTATTAATCATGCCTTGCGCCTTCTCATCAAAATCATTTTTATAAACCACAAACAATAATAGACCCCGCACTGATCTCTGAGGCACACCACTTGTCACAGGCCTCTAGTTCCAAAAACAATCTTCCTCCATCTCCCTGTGCCTCCTTCTTTAACGCCAAGTCTGATCCAGTAAGCTAGCTTTCCCTGGAATGCAATCTAATCTTCCAGAAAAGCCTTCATTTGGAACCTTATCAAATGTCTTGCTGAAGTTCACAAAGACAACATCTACGGCTTTGCCCTTGTTAACATTTTTGGTTAATTCTTCATAAAATTCAATCAGATTTGTGAGACGGAATTCCCATGCACCAACCGTGCGGAGTGTCCACAAAAAGGCCCTATTCATTGAAGTGCATGTATATTTTATCCCTAAGAATCTTCACCACTAATGTTCGGCTCAGTGATCTATAGTACCCAGGTTTTTCCTTGCACCACTTCTTAAATAGAGGCACAACAATAACCATCCTTCATTTGGCACTTCCCCTGTGTCTAACAATGATTCATTTATTTCATCCAGATCTCCTGTAATTTCTCCATTCCTTCTCTCCCGAGATGCTGCCTGACCTGCTGAGTTACTCCAGCATTTTGTGAATAAATCGATTTGTACCAGCATCTGCAGTTATTTTCTTATACTCCTGTAATTTCTTCTCTATCTTCCCACCATGTCCTTGGATATATCTGATCAGGACTGGGAGATTTATCTAACTTCAAAGGCATTAATATGTCCCGTACCTTCTTCCCCATGATAAGAACTGCACTTCAGACATCTTCATTAACTGGCGCAACCTACAAATCTTCAGATCTTTCGCAACGTTATAAACACAGTGGAAATATTTAGGTATCACACATCGTTTTCTCGTATACATTATCTATCTATTTACTTATAATACATAATATTTTCTGGGTACATTGTAAATAACCAGCAGCACCTGGTCATCAATAAATATGTCATTAGTTTGGATCCAATGCCCGGTGAGTACAAACCCAACAGTGAGGGATGAAGGAGGCTGACCCAATCAGACTGAAGCCTGGCAGATGTGGCAGAGGGGCAGCAAGTAAATCAGGGAAGGAGAGAGGAATATCAGTGGTTAGTCAGAGCTGAATAACAATCAGAAATAATCATAGCTTAAAAAAATCCAACACCAAGTTCCATATCAGATCTGCCAAGGTGGCACTGGTCATAATGACTTACTCAGAACTCCAACGACAGCAAGGATGCGGTAGTAGTAAAGTCGAAACCCTATTAGAAAATTGAATAGATGATCGAGTCGCATGTTTTCCAACAAATCACGAAGTCCTTCAACAGGGAAGAGATGTAGCTGACGCTCTGTGTCCACTCACTCTGTGAAGGTGTTTATTTATACAGGCAGGTGACATCCACAGGGGCCATAGGGTGACATGATCATTGTTAGTTACCAGGCTCAAAATAAACGCATTACAGAATTAGCACCCTCTGAAACATCAATTAGCAAATGAACAACAGGCTCTGGCGCAATACACTTGGTATACTACAGTGGGAACGAAACTCAAGGTCAATGAACTGGAAACACAAAGGAAAGTGTTCACCATATTCTACCTGCTGTAGATTTGTAACAGTGTCCACTCACACCTTCTTCTCTCTCCCATCCCTGTAGCTTTCCCGCTTAACACGTCTTCCGTGGGTACTCTTCCCTAATAAATACAGTATATAGATACATGATAAAGGAAATAACATGAATAACATTTATTGGAAGATGAAGCCAGTAAAGTCCAATCGAAGATAGTCCAAGAGTCTCCAATGACGTAGATAGTAATTCAGTATTGCTCTCTAGTTGTGGCAGGACGGTTCAGTTGGCTGACAACAGCTGGGAAGAACCTGTCCTTGAACCTAGAGGTGTGCGTTTTCACACCTATAACTTTTGCCCGAAGGGAGAGGGGAGAAGAGGGAGTGCCCAAGTTGTAACTCATCTTTGATCATGCTGCTAGCCTTGCCGAGGCAGCGTGAGGTATAAATGAAGTCAATGGAAGGGTGGTTCGTTTGTGTGATGGTCTGGGCTGTGTCCACAATCCTTGCAGTCATGGATGGACCTGTTTCCAAACCATGCTGTGATGCATCCCGATAAAATGCTTTCTACAGCATATCTACGTTGAATAGAAGTTGGTGAGAGTTGTTGGGGAAAAGATTTTATAGGAATCTAAGGGGTAACGTTTTCACACGAAGGGTGTTGGGTGTATGGAACAAACTACCAGAGGAGGTACTTGAGACAGAACGAGTGCAACCTTTAAGAAGCAATAGAGAGGTACATGAATAGGACAGGTTTAGAGGGATATAGGTCATATTATGATGTTGGACCGGTGTAGATGGGGCACGCTGGTCGGTGTCGGCAAGTTGGGGCGAAGGGCCTGTATCCATGATGTTTGACTCTATGATTCTCTATGACTCTGTTCCATCTGAATTTATCTCCAGTTTATATTTCCCTTTGAAATTTGCTTCATTCCACAAGGAGATTCTACAGTTCCTCTTCTGATGTGAGTGTTGGAAATGAAGCAAGGATGGACAGGAATGAGGTGAGAATGGAGAGAGGAGGGAGGTGTAAGGAGGAGCTAGAGGGAGTGAAGAATGAAGGGTGTGAGGGAGCACTGGAGAGTGGAGGGTAGGGAGTGAGGAAGGAATGGAGTGAGGATGGAATTAAGTGAGGAGGAACGGAGGGAATAAAGGGAGTAAGACAAGAATGGAGTCAGATGGGAATGACGTGAGGATCTATCTGAGTGGGGGTTTCACAAGTTAAATGTGGAGATGTTGTCTCTTTATAGAATGAAGGGAGTGAGTGGTTCAGTGAATGATGGTTTGACCAGGTCATTATCCTCACAGAATAGTGAGACAACTCCAGCCCAACAACCCTCCCAGCACTCTGTGTTCCTGCAGTTCAGGCTCCACTCTACCGTGTTCAGATGTTCCCATCTGGAATGTCGACCATAAGTCCTGGAATTCCCTTTCTCAGACCCAACACCCTGTGTCTGTGAACCTGTGGTTGCTGCCAGTTAATAATGTTTATTACAGTGAATGTTAGGGGTGATGATAACTGGGCAGCCTTGAAGAAAGATGGTAAAAATTTCAGAATATGTGGATAATGTGTTGAAGAAGGCATATGGGATGCTGGTCATCATCACAAGTGGTGTTAGTGATAATAACTGGGAAATCATGACAGCTAAAATTTGGAATTAGGAATGTGCTCCATGAGGAAGTGGAGGAGACATGCCTTCTCACAGCATTTAGGAAGCACTTGAATCTCGATGTCAGAGAACGCAACAGACACATGCAGATAAATGGTACTAGAGTAGATAAATGGTTGATGTGAGTAGGTAGACTACAGGCCCTGTTCTAATGCTGTGACTCTATGAGGACAAGGCCATGTCCGGTGACACTAGTGTGCATGATAACAGTGGCAGCAGTTTGGGGTTGGGTGTTGCCTGTGGTAAGTACGACAGTGTGCACACTGGTTGTCAATGATCCAGGTGCTCCTGACATCAGCAGATGGTGTCCGAGAGCTAAATGAAAAATAGATTTACAATTTACAAAGGTGAATTACGAAGATGTTGCCAGGACCCAAAGGGCAAAGCTTTAGGTAAATGTTGGTAAGACGAGGACTTTATTCCATGGAACGCTGGAGTTTGAGGGGTGATCTTACAGAGGTGTGGGGGATCGATGGGGTATCTTGCGCAGTCAGGCCACGATGGGCTGAAGGGCCTGGTGCTGTGTTCATTAATCTATGATGACTCCATGACATCAACAGAAGATTCTCCACGACATCCTCAGAAGGCAGTGGATGCCAATTCTCTGGATGTTTTCAAGAGAGAGCCTGATAGAGCTCTTAATGATAGTGGTGTCAGGGTGTATGGGGAGAAGGCAGGAACTGGGTACTGATTGAAAAAGAAAAAGGTTCTCAATTTTGCAATGGAACCTGCTGACTGAACCAGCACAGGGTGTGTGGGTCCACAATTCTTTGCCAGTGTGGTCTCCTTATATTGAAAGGGATATACATGCCACAGCATGGGCTCAGCATAGGTTCACTAGACTGATTCCTGGAATGGTGGAACTGAATCTGAGAAGGGGCAAGGTTGTCCAGGCCAGTCTACATTTGATGTTGGAAGTATGAACAAAAATTGTATTGAATCCCACGGTTTGAGAGGGTGGGATGACATATTTAGTAATGTGCGGCAGAAATATTTCTTTATTCAGTGGATGATGAATGAGTGAAATTCTTTCTCACACCAAGCAATAAAGGACAAGGTTAAGAATGCATGACAGAAGGAAGGGGAAAGGGCTGTAGATTCATAATGGGTTGAAATAATAGCATTAAAGATAAATCATCCTCCAGCTCTTGCTTCATGCAGACAGGAGCTGCTTTACTCATCGAGGAGTTGTGAATGGAACTGTTCATTGTGCAATCATCAGTAGACTTCCCACTTCGGGCCTTATGATGGGAGGAAGGTGACTGATGAAGGTGTTGGAGATAGTTAGGTTCCAGACGATGCCCCTGGGAACTCTGGCAATGATGTCCTGGTTCTGGGTCGTTCATCCAATAAAGACCAAACCCCTTCATTGTACAAGTGATGACTTCAACCACTGGTGTGTTTTCCCTTTTGGTGCTCATTGACTTCAGTTTTACCACGACACCTTGATGCCACAGTCAGTCAACTATGGCCTGACACAAATGACAGCCTCTCACCCCACTTCTGGAATTCAGCTCTGTGATCCATGTTGAGACCAATGCTTGGAAGATGTCTGGAGCCATATGGTTCCAGCAAAGTCAAGTGGACATTGGTGAGGAGGTTAATGATGAGTAAATTCTGTTTGATAGAGCTGCGGGTTGATAGATAGTGTGGGTTTGAAGTTCCCAGATTTACATTCAAAAGATAATAGACAATAGGTGCAGGAGTAGGCCATTCGGCCCTTCGAGCCAGCACCGCCATTCAATGTGATCATGGCTGATCATTCTCAATCAGTACCCCGTTCCTGCCTTCTCCCCAACCCCCTGACTCTGCTTTCCGTAAGAGCTCCATCTAGCTCCCTCTTGAATGCATTCAGAGAATTGGCCTCCACTGCCTTCTGAGGCAGAGAATTCCACAGATTCACAACTCTCTGACTGAAAAAGTTTTTCCTCATCTCTGTTCTAAATGGCCTACCCCTTATTCTTAAACTGTGGCCCCTTGTTCTGGACTCCCCCAACATTGGGAACATGTTTCCTGTCTCTAACGTGTTCAACCCCTTAATAATCTTATACGTTTCGATAAGATCCCCTCTCATCCTTCTAAATTCCAGTGTATACAAACCTAGTCGCTCCAGTCTTTCAACATATGACAGTCCTGCCATTCCGGAAATTAACCTAGTAAACCTACGCTGCACGCCCTCAATAGCAAGAATATCCTTCCTCAAATTTGGAGACCAAAACTTCACACAGTACTCCAGGTGCGGTCTCACTAGGGCCCTGTACAACTTCAGAAGGACCTCTTTGCTCCTATACTCAACTCCTCTTGTTATGAAGGCCAGCGTTCCATTGGCCTTCTTCACTGTCTGGTGTACCTGCATACTTCCTTTCAGTCACTGATGCACTAGGACACCCAGATCTCGTTGCACGTCCCCTTTTCCTTACTTGACACCATTCAGATAATACTCTGCCTTCCTATTCTTACCACCAAAGTGGATAACTTCACACTTATCCACATTAAACTGCATCTGCCACGCATCCGCCCACTCACACAACCTGTCCAAGTCACCCTGCAACCTCATAGCATCTTCCTCACAGTTCACACTACCACCCAGCTTTGTATCATCTGCAAATTTGCTAATGGTACTTTTAATCCCTTCATCCAAGTCATTAATGTATATTGTAAATAGCTGCGGTCCCAGCACCGAGCCTTGCGGAACCCCACTAGTCACTGTCTGCCTTTCTGAAAGGGATCCATTTATCTACACACTTTGCTTTCTGTCTGTCAACCAATTTTCTATCCATGTCAGTACCCTACCTCCAATACCATGTGCTCTAATTTTGCTCACTAATCTCCTATGTGGAACCTTTCTGAAAGTCGAGGTACACCACATCCACCGGTTCTCTCCTGTCAATTTTCCTAGTTACGTCCTCAAAGAATTCCAGAAGATTATTCAAGCATGATTTCCCCTTCGAAAATCCATGCTGACTCGGAACGATCCTGTTACTACTATCCAAATGCTCCGCAATTTCGTCTTTTATAATTGACTCCAGCATCTTCCCCACCACCGATATAAGACTAACTGGTCTATAATTTCCCCATTTTCTCTCTCCCTTCTTTCTTAAAAAGTGGGACAACATTAGCTACCCTCCAATCCACAGGAACTGATCCTGAATCTATAGAACATTGGAAAATGATCACCAATGCATCTACAATTTCTAGCGCCACCTCCTTAAATAGCCTGGGATGCAGACCATCAGGCCCTGGGGATTTATCTGCCTTCAGTCCCATCAGTCTACCCAACACCATTTCCTTCCTAATGTGGATTTCCTTCAGTTCCTCTGTCACCCTATGGTCCCTTGCCACTAGAACATCTGGGAGATTGCTTGTATCTTCCTTAGTGAAGACAGATCCAAAGTACCGGTTCAACTCATCTGTCATTTCTTTGTTCCCCATAATAAATTCCCCTGCTTCTGTCTTCAAGGGGCCCACATTTGCCTTGACTATTTTTTTCCTCTTTCAATGACGATGAAAGGAATTGGGGAATGAGGGAAGGGAATGAGGTGAGAATGGAGTAACATGGAAATGATTTGTGAAGAAATGAAGTACTTGTTTTCATCAGCAGTGGTACAGATGGAAATATGAGATACCATGAACCAACATTAGAAAACATTGTTGGGCCACAACTGGCATTTTATGTGCAGTTCTGATGCCTACACTGGAGCAAGGTTATTTGTGCATTGGGGAGTGTACAGCAGAGATTCATGCTGTTTCGATCTATATACAGTTATAGAGATAGATTGGATGAGTTGGGGTTGTTTTTCTTGGTGCAGAGGAGGCAGAGGAGGCAGAGGAGGCCGAGGAGTGACCTGATCAAGCTATATTAGGGAATTAAGTTGCAAATTGCTGAAAGTTGCCAGTTTCATTGACTGCTCTGTAATAATACAAGCAGGTCTCGAGGATTCTGTTCAATGATGGTGAGAGAGCGTCTCAAGCTTACGACAAAACTATGTTTAATGAAGTATCATGAAATATAGTGAAATTTTTCCTATATAATTAAATAAGTCACAAGTCTCATGTCCTTCTGCTCATCGGGTCTTCACTGATATGAGCAGTGGCTGGGAGCAACAAGGCTCAAGGCCTTCGGCCCTTTGGGGACTCCGGCTTGTGATGGCCGGTCTGAAGAACTCGAGGATCCCGGCACCGTTCCGATCCCGGTCCAATGTGAAGTCCAGTGAACTCACTCAGGTGAGTGAGCTCAACCAAGAACTTCTGCAAAGCATTTCAAACATCCGCTTTTATGCCGACCATTGTTTGTTCTTGCTGATGAGATGACACTAATTGTTCAGCATCACTAGCATGTGCAGTTGGTGGAAGGATGTTGAGAGGTGGTGAACAGCAGAGCGATCTTGGAGTGTGTGGCAACAGATATTTAAAGGTATCAGCAAAGGCTATTAAGGTGGTTATAAAGGAGTGAAGGTCTTTCCCAAAACCTTTCATTTATTATCCATCCAATACATTTTGCCATGACAAAATAAAACATAGGTATTTGGCATCACAGGTTGCAACCTGATAGATATCACTGGCACTGGATCCACCAGTGAATCCAGCTCTGGGACATGCTGTGCTGAGGGGCAGGATGCACTTCACATCTGGCTCCTCACCATTTGCCTTTTGTTGGAATTTTGTTGCCTTCTTTTTATTTGTTTTTATTTTAACATTTTACTTCACTTTTGTTTCCTTTCATGATATATGTCAATTTATACTATCTATGATTATCAGAGACATTTAATAACAGTGAATGTGTGTCAGAGAACACCGTGGTGTCAATGGCTACCAGGCCTCTCTGGGGGAAGTGGTGGGGACATCAGGCTCCAACTCCCCAGGCCTAGTTAATGCTGGAGGCCTGCTCTGCTTCAGTGAAGGGCTCAGTCCACAGGCCTCTAGTACAATGGATCTTCAGGTGCCACAGCAGATATGTGCAGCCATTGGGATAAGTACAGGGCCTGAGTACTGCCAGGGGTTGGGTTATTGACAGATCCAGCCTAGTGTGTGTGGAATTGTGTAAAAAGGAGATGACCTCTAACAAACCATGAACTCCCAATGTACCCTGCTGTCTACTTACAGTGTTATTGGCTGCAATATCAGGTTTCACAGAAAGGAAGATTGGGAATTAGCTGAACTAAAGGGAAATTGCCGCAGGAACATTACAATTACTTTACGTTCAAGTTTGGAGAAGTAAAGCGGAGTGAAGTTAATTCCTTAAATGATGAAAGGTGAGATGTAGTGTATAAAGTAGTGTGAAGTGCTGGGGAAGTTTGTGAAGCTGAGGGCAGAGGTCCTCGGAACTGGCAGGAAATGTCCAAGGATCCTGAGGGTAATAGATGGTGAGAGAAAGCAAAGGCTGCAGAACTTTATTGAACTGAAGAGGTGAACTGGTGGGGGTCAGAATGGAAAGACAGGATCTCTGGCAGAGCAAACACCTGCAGTATTCGAGCGGAGTGTGTGAGAGGATAATGTGCTCGAACCTCTGGAATAGAACTTGAACCCACAACCACAGCTCAGCACAGATGGCTACAAATGACCACTTAACATGTTCATTTTGGACTGAAATGCATTCAGACTGAGAGTGTATCTCAAACATTATTTACTTTAATCCATACATTTCATATCCCACATTATAAATTTTCAGTGAAAAACCAGACCATGTCGAGTAATTACTTGTGGTTCATTGCTTCAATTAACACATGATATTGGGGAGATTTTGCCTTTGTGGGCTTGTGTGAAGTCAGTGATGGGGAGGTGGAAGTTTTCTTTTCCATCTCTTCCAGTCGTCATGGGGGTAGAAGCAGTAGAGTTGGAGAACCAAGTACCAACTTTCCACCAGCTGTTTCACACTGGTCCACAAAGCCACGTTCAACCCTCTATCCCCTTGCGCAACCTATTTCCACCAATTGATTCAAACGACTTAATTTCTGTAATTCATGTCAATGGAGCCGTTTACTACATTATTGACGGCATCTTATCAAAGCTTGTTAAATAAAAGAAAATTCGCCAATCAAAGCACGGGTAAAAAGCTTTCTTTATTTTCTCAAATATATTTAATAAATCCTGGTAAATCCTGCACCTGATTACAATGTGCATATAAGCAGATTCTCAATTTCAAACCTCTTTGTGTTGTTTCTTCAAACAGTGATTTGCTGGTTGGGAACAATAACATTACCACAGTCTTGGGTTGAATATTCCAGATCTGATCATTAGATATAGTGAAATTCAGGATGGCCTTAAAGGGGCATTGGTCACTGTAATAATGTCGGTTAAGGGTCTACATTCTTGAAACAGGACACTATTGCCTATGAGGAGATGTGGGGAAAGCTGGTTTCTTCGAAGGACTGGACGACAGCCACAACTCTCTGCAATTGCATGTGATCTTGGGCAGAGGAGTTGGAAACCAAGTGGGGAGAGGATGCTTTGTGCGGCACATCAGCAGAACAAGGTAAGTGTTGTTGGAGACATACCAAACTTGCTTTGTCTTCTGAGGGAGAGGGTCGGTGTGCTTACTTGGCCGTAGCTTCAATGTGGTTGGTCTAGAACAAATTGTTGCTGATATTTAACGCTGGGAACCTGAAGCTCTTTCCCATCTCATCTTTTGGTGATGAATAAAATTATCTTCTCTGTCATCATTCTGCACATCTGCTCAGCAGTTCTGGGATTTCGCAGCAGATATTCCTGGGCATGAAGAGTAATAATATTATAAACATCCCTACTGATAAATATTTCCCATTGAAGGTTGCTAAACATTCATTTCCGGCTGATGTGCTGCTGCCGGAGGGGAATTGGTTGGAATTTTGTGACAGAAATAAGCAGAGAGGTTTATGATGGTGTGAAGGAGAATGGAGATATTTCAAGAGTGGACGTCAATGGTGAAGATAAGGAGGTGGGGTCCAGGAATCGGAAATTGTTAAAATGGTATAGAGCAGGTTGAGATGTCCTGATGTTGGTGGGAAGGGACTGGACAGGGATAGGGTCCAGGAATGAGGAGATACGTTCAGATGGGCAAGAACATGCAGAAACAGTGGCCTCCTGGACAGTCCTGTTTGTGGAGATAGAAGCAGGAAGTGCGGGGCTGAGACACTCTCAGTGTGGACACTGTGGAGGGGAATCTCCTTGTGTGATGAGATCTGTGACGTGCGGGACCGGTGGCATGGTGTTTGTTAGTGAGGTCATGGAGCAGGGGATGGTACAAGGAGGTGTCTGAGAGCTGCCAACTGGCCTCTGCAAGGTAGAGGCAAGTCCACCAGACGAAAACGGCACCACCTTGTCCGCAAATTTGTGGTCGGTGTGAAGTGAGTGGCGTTCTGGCCATTGGGACAGGCTGAGGGTGGAGTGTGTGAGGGGAGTGAAGAAGTCCAGGCGGTTGATGTGACGATGGTAATTGAAATTGAGAAGGTCAAGAGAGGGTGAAAGGCCCACAGGGGATGTCCATGAGGAAGGGTCAGTGTGAAATCTGTGCCAAAGTCATCGGTGATGGAAGCAGATCTCAACATCATTGCGGGCCTCAACATCATGATGGGAACCCGTTGAGGTGCGGGTGCAGGGGTACGAAGGTGTTACCTCTGCTGAGGAGTGTCCGCACATCATGAGGTCATAGAAATAGTGTGGTCCAGCAGAGGTTGGTAGTTGGAAAATCATGGAATAAAAAGAAAGAGAACAGGCTAATGGAGGGGGTTTTCGGCGGTAAGCTGCGGGGAGGGGGGGTGGAGACGCTTGGTGATGTGCTGGGAGGGTAGTTAGGAAATGGCAAGGCTGATATCTTTGTTTATGTTTAAGTTTTTTATTGTCATATGCTGTGAAAAGCTTTGTTTCTCATACTATCTATACAGATCAGATATACAGTACATAGATACAGTCGTTTCAAGCTCAAGTACAATAGATAAAGCAAAGGGGAAGGTACAGAGTACAGCATATATTTCTCAGCATTGCAGCGCATTGTCGCTCATCAGTTCCTTGGACAATGTCCAATGTCCTCAATGGGGTAGAGGTGAATTGAACAGTACCCTAGTTTATGGAAGGACCGTTAACAAGCCTGAAAACAGAGAGGAAAAAGCAGATCCTGAGACTGGAGGTTTGTGCTTTCAAGCTTCTGTACATCCTGCCAGACGGGAGCCGAGAGAAGAGGAAATAACCGGTTGAAACAAATCTATCACTCTCTTCGAGTCAAAGGTGGGATGATTGGCCTGTGTGATGGGCTGCTTTTACACATGGGCAGCATGGTGGCGCAGCAGTAGACTTGCTGCCTTACAGCGCCAGAGACCCGGGTTTGATCCTAACTATGAATACTTGTGTGTCTGGAGTTTGCATGTTCTCCACATGACCTTCGTGGGCTTTCTCCGAAATCTTCGGTTTCCTCCCACACTCCAACGACGTGTAGGTTTCTTGGTTAAGTGGCTTGGTATAAATATAAATCGTTCCCAGTGTGTATAGGATAGTGTTGGTGTGCGGGGATTTCTGGTCAGTGCGGACTCGTTGGGCCGAAGGGCCTGTTTCCGCGCAGTATCTCTAAACTAAACTTAACTCCAATTCTCTGCAATTTCTGGGCTACATCTACAATTCGCTGCAATTTCTCGCGGTCTTGGGCAGAACTGTTCCGAAACCAAGCCGTGATGTAACCCAACAGTATGCTTCTGTGGGTGCAACTGTAGAAACATAGAAAAGCATACAAAATAGGTGCAGGAGGAGGCAATTCAGCCCTTGGAGCCAACACCGCCATTCAATATGATCATGGCAGATCATCCAGAATTAATACCTCGTTCCTGCTTTCTCCCCATTTCCCTTGATTCCGTTAGCCCTAAGAGCCATCCCAACTTTCTCTTGAATACACCCAGTGAATTGGCAGAGAATACCACAGATTCACAGCTCTCTGGGTGAAAATGTTTTTCCTCATCTCATTCCTGAATGGCATACTCCTTATTCTTAAACTGTGATCCCTGGTTCTGGACTGCCCCCAAATCAGGAACATTTTTCCTGCATCTAGCAACACTGGGAACATTTTTCCTGCATCTAGAAGTTTGTAAGAATCACTAGAGACATGCTATATTTCTTCAGTCTCTTCAGGAAGAAGAGGCATTGGTGTGGGCTGGGTGTGAGATATAATGTCAGAGGAGGGTGAAGGGCTGTGGTGGGGGGATATTGAGTAAAATGGACGGGAAACAGCTACTTGGGGATGATTCAGGGCAATTAGTAACCATAAAAATGACTTGTTTGTGTATAAGATGTGGGTGAGATTCCTAATGAATTACATTTGGTCCTCACCAAATCAGGGTGATGCTAGTGTTTTAAATCAGGTGAATGAGGATGAGATATCAGATGGGACAAACATTAGGAATATAGCACTTTAAAAATCAATAAATCATTAGGCCCAGGGGTGGTGTTGTTGGACTGGAGCAATGCTGATCATTTACTGTTGTTTAGAAATGGAAGAGGGAAGTAAGAAACCATATAATTACAGATGAGTTATCTCAATTTCATCGGCGATACTGAGGAGGAAAGCATGAGGCCACAGGAAGGGATGGACAGTGAGGGAAAGGGCAAATGGAATTTAATTCGGAGATGTGCGAGGTGACGTGTGTGAGGTGATGCAGCAAGTTAATGGAATGTCCAGTAAGTGGAAGGATGTTGAGAGGTGGAGAACTGCAGAGCGATCAGTCTTGGAGTGTGTATCCTAGATCCTTAAAGTAAAGCAAATGCTCCTTATGCAGTTAAACTGGAGTGAATTTCTTTCGTAAAACCATTTCATTTATTATCCATGTATTCCATATTCAAAAGACAACAGAAAGCTAGGCCATGGAGTGTTACTGCTTATGTTTCTCTGGGGAAGACTGGGGAGATCGTGTCTTTGTGTTCTGACTATAACGTGCATGTTCTGATTCGCATCTTCTAAGCTCTTTGATCTGTTTGTTCAATCACGGGTTTGCTGGTCGGGACGGTACCAAGAGTCCTGGGTTGAATTTTTCACCTCTCCTCATAACTTTTAATGAACTTCAGGATGGCATGAAAGGGACATTTCACAGCATTTATCACCTCCTCCCGGAACTTTCTCTGGGTGACCGCATAAATAAACGTGTTGGTGCAGGAGCTGAATAACTGAAGCATTGATCCTAGGTGGTCCAGCACAACATCAGACAGATATGGTGCAATATACCGAGCAGTAATTCGCTGAATTGATAGAACGACCACCCGTGTCATCCATAACAGGATAAAACTGGCCGATATGGTGAAGAGCAAAATGATGGATCTTCTTCGATTCTTCATCTCTGGGTCGTCCGTCCCCTCCCCGCTCCTCTGCCCCCTCAGTTTCCTGCGGACTACACTGGCCATCAGGATGTGCCTGACAGTGACAGCATTGAGCAGCAGGATCAGCACGAAGGGGACGAGTGGAGTTAAAATGCGGTGCCCCCAGTCAAAGGCTGCCCAAACTGGCGAAGTCATGAAATCAAACGATACCATGCATAAGCTTGACTGGTACGTGAAGTACCAGGGGATGTTGGTGAACACACTCAGCACACTTACCACTGCAATAACGATGGCTGCACCTTTCTCAGTGCAGTATCTTGTCTTCAGTTTCTGGAAGCAAATGGCCGCCGTACGGTCGAAGGTGAAGGCAACAGTGAGCCAGACGGTGTAAGATACGGACATGTAACCCACGGTATATACGATCTTGCACCCGGGAGGGATATATATGTGAATTATGTTTATGAGAATGACTTGAATTATAACGACAAGTAGATCCGCTACTGCCATTGCCACAAGATACCAGGTGACACCTTTCGAGAGTCCACACCGTCCGCGTGCTAGTGTTACAATTGCGACCACATTAGCTGTAAAGTTGGAAAAAAGCAAACAACAACAAAATTGACAAGTGAAGGCGCGCAAATGGAGTCATTGTTAAGTATTACACAATTTCTGAATTTCAAAACTTTCACCAAGTTTGCCACAATTCCCACTTGTCCCTCACCAACATGGTCAATCTCCAGCTCTTTACTTCTTGACTTTTCTAAGTTCATTTCTCGGTCCAGAACAGTGACCGAAATCCATTATAGAAATCTGTGTTTTCGAGAGGTAAGGGGCATTGACTTGATGGGTTAGTTTCAACTGTGGCCACACTTGATGAGAATCTTTTTGGATGTCAAGAGCGTGTTTACAAAGTTTAGCAACATTGAAAGGCATTGAATGAATCATATTACATTGCAGATAATGATATTGAATAATTTATTTCTAGACTCACAGTCATACAGAACAGAAACAGGCCCTTCAGCCCAACTTGTCGAAGCTGACCAGGATGCCCCACCTACATTCATTCCACCTACCTGCATTTGAACCATATCACACTCAACCTTTCCCATCCATATAGCGGTCCAAATATAATTACATGTTGTGTCATCGTACTTGCCTCAACCACATACCTCTGGCAGCTCGTTCCGTATATTCTCCAAACACAGTGTGAAATAGTTACCTCTCAGATTTCGATCAAAATGTTCCCGCTCACATTAAATCTTTGAACTCTCATTTTTGATTCCCCTCTTCTGGGTCGGATTTATTGAATCAGTTCTTCTCATGACTTTGTTCAACTCTGTATGATCTTCCTACAGCCTCCTGCTCTTCAAAGTATGAGGTCCTCACCTGCCCACAAAGCTCCACATAGCTCAGGCCCTCAAGTTCTCATAACTCTTCCCTGCACTTTTTCCAGCTTGATGACATAGTTTCTAAAGTAGGGTGACCAAAACAAAACACAATACTCCAAATGCGGCCTCACCAACATCTTGTACAAATGTAACATAATATCACAACTTCTATACTCAATATCTTTTGCCAGAACTTCATTCTTTGGATCGCAGGAGACTGGAGGAAGAGCTTAGATAGCTGTCCAAACTCATGAGGGGAATAGATAGGGTGCATGATGTATTCACCCTTTCAGTAGTGGGATCAAGAAACAGAAGACTAAGGTTTAATATGAGGAGAGAGTTTTAATAGGAACCTGAAAATTAACTTTTTCACACAGAGATGAATGCTAATGTAACAAAAGCCTTCTTGACCACCGAATCTTCCTGTGATGCCACTTTCATGGACCTTTGTACCTGATTCCAACATCTCTATGTTCCACAACTTTCCCCAGGCTTTTCTATTCACATTTAGACAATATCCCTCTGAAACTTCCCTTCCATGTACCTGTACAATTATCTTCATAAATATTGTTATAGTACCTGGCTCAACTACCTCCTCTGGTAGCTTGTTACATATACCCACCAATCTATGTGTAAATAAGTTATGCTTAGGTGTAAAAATGTAACATCTAACACTTATCTACATTAAACTCCATCAACTATTCCACAGCCCACTTGCCAAGCTATCAAGATCTTGCTATGATTTTTTATAACCATTATGCTATCTACGATATTTTCATCTACAAATTTATTAATCATGCCTTTGTGGCGTGTTGATAAAGGCAAGGAGCCAGGTATTTTGGGAAGGTATATTTATTGGTTCGTGGGTCTCAGACGGGTCTAGTCTGCCGGAATGGCTTGGCGCCCAAACCTTGTCCTTTTATACCTGAGTCCAGGACCGCCTCCCGGGACTGGTCCATTCCCGTGCCGAGGGGTCGGTAGTAGTATGGCCCGACCCTTGGGAGCCGCCACAGTACCCCCCCCCAGATCTGGAGGCACGAAACGCACTGGTGGTCCACAACCCGACCGGACCGCGTACGGTAATCGGCTGACAGAGGGGCCGGCGGAGGCACAGTTGGAGAGACAGGCGGTGGGACCCGCAAAGGGGGGCGACCTCGTGGCCGAGGCTGGGCCACCCGTACCGGTTGGTCGATGTCTAAGTGGGCCGGCTTCAGGCGGTCAATCGACACGGCCCCCCATGTCCAAAACAAAGGTTGTCTGCCCGTGCTCCAGCACCCGGTACGGGCCTTCATACGGTACGGGCCTTCATACGGCCTCTGGAGTGGCGCCTGGTGGGCGTCACGGCGCAGGAACACAAAGGCGCAGTCCTGGAGGGCCGATGGCACGTAAGGGCGGAATGTCCCATGGCGGGACGTCGGCACGGGTGCGAGCTTGCCAACTCGCTCTCGGAGGCGATGTAGGGTGGATGAGGGCGGTTCCTCTCGCCCCGGCAACGAGGGCACGAACTCCCCGGGCACCGTGAGCGGAGACCCGTAGACGAGCTCCGCTGAGGATGAAGCCAGGTCTTCCTTGGGGGCAGTCCGGATGCCCAGCAAAACCCATGGTAGCTCGTCCATCCAGTCGGGGCCGGCGAGTCGCGCCTTCAGCGCTGCCTTCAGCTGCCGGTGGAACCTCTCCACCAAGCCGTTTGCCTGCGGGTGATAGGCCGTGGTGTGGTGCAGCCGCACGCCCAACAGGTGGGCCATGGCCGACCACAGCTCGGAGGTGAACTGTGGCCCCCGGTCCGATGAGATGACCACCGGCACACCAAAGCGAGCAATCCAGTGCGCGGCCAATGCATGTGGCTGTAGATGTATCAGCCAGTGGTATGGCCTCCGGCCACCGCGTGAAGCGGTCCACCACCGTGAAGAGGTGGGTGATGCCCCGGGACGGCGGGAGCGGGCCCACTGTGGCGGCTCCCAAGGGTCGGGCCATACTACTACCGACCCCTCGGCATGGGAATGGACCAGTCCCGGGAGGCGGTCCTGGACTCAGGTATAAAAGGACAAGGTTTGGGCGCCAAGCCATTCCGGCAGACTAGACCCGTCTGAGACCCACGAACCAATAAATATACCTTCCCAAAATACCTGGCTCCTTGCCTTTATCAACACGCCACACCTTGCGCCTTCTCATCAAAATCATTTTTATAAACCACAAACAATAATAGACCCCGCACTGATCTCAGAGGCACATCACTTGTCACAGACCTCTAGTTCCAAAAACAATCTTCCTCCATCTCCCTGTGCTTCCTTCTTTAAAGCCAAGTCTGATCCAGTAAGCTAGCTTTCCCTGGAATGCAATCTAATCTTCCAGAAAAGCCTTCATTTGGAACCTTATCAAATGTCTTGCTGAAGTCCATAAAGACAACATCTACGGCTTTGCCCTTGTTAACCTTTTTGGTTAATTCTTCATAAAATTCAATCAGATTTGTGAGACAAAATTCCCATGTACCAACCGTGCTGAGTGTCCACAAAAAGACCCTATTCATTGAAGTGCACGTATATTTTATCCTTAAGAATCTTCACCATTAATGTTCGGTTCAGTGATCTACAGTACCCAGTTTTTTCCGTGCACCATTTCTTAATTAGAGGCACACCAATAACCATCCTTCATTTGGCACCTCCTCTGAGTCTAATAATGATTCATTTATTTCATCCAGATCCCCTGTAATTTCTTTTCCAGCTTCCCACCATGTCCTTGGATATATCTGATCGGGACTGGGAGATTTATCTAACTTCATAGGCATTAATATGTCCAGTACCTTCTTCACCATGATAAGAATTGCACTTCAGACATCTTCATTAACTGGCGCAACCTACAAATCTTCAGATCTTTCGCAACGTTAAAAACACAGGGGAAATATTTAGGTATCACACATCGTATTCTCGTATACATTATCTATCTATTTACATATAATACATAACATTTTCTGGGTACATTGTAAATAACCAGCAGCATCGGGACATCAATAAATACGTCATTAGTTTGAATCCAACGTCCGGTCAGTACAAACCCAACAGTGAGGGATGAAGGAGGCTGACCCAATCAGACTGAAGCCTGGCAGATGTGGCGGAGAGGCAGCAAGTAAATCAGGGAAGGAGAGAGGAATATCAGTGGTCAGTCAGAGCTGAATAACAATCGGAAATAATCATAGTTGAAAAAATCCAACACCAAGTTCCATATCAGATCTGCCAAGGTGGCACTGGTCATAATGACTTACACAGAACTCCAACGACAGCAAGGATGCGGTAGTAGTAAGGTCTAAACTCCATTAGAAAATTGAATAGATGATTGAGTTGCATGTTTTCCAACAAATCACAAAGTCCTTCAACAGGGAAGAGTTGTAGCTGACACTATACGTCCACTCACTCTGTGAAGGTGTTTATTTATACAGGCAGGTGGCATCCACAGGGGCCATAGGGTGACGTGATCATTGCTAGTTACCGTGCTCAGAATAAACGCATTACAGAATTAGCACCCTTTGCAACATCAATTAGCAAATGAACAACAGGCTGTGGCGCAATACACTTGGTATACTACAGTGGGATGGAAACTCAAGGTCAATGAACTGGAAACACAAAGGAAAGTGTTCACCATATTCTACCTGCTGTATGTTTGTAACAGTCTCCACTAACACCTTCTTCCCTCTCCCATCCCCGTAGCTTTCCCGCTTAACACGCAACTAGACAGGTACATGAATA
Source organism: Rhinoraja longicauda (assembly GCF_053455715.1). NCBI lineage: Eukaryota > Metazoa > Chordata > Chondrichthyes > Rajiformes > Arhynchobatidae > Rhinoraja > Rhinoraja longicauda. Next base: position 54,650,234 of record NC_135961.1, on the reverse strand, counting down.
GGACATTTTTAGAGGGATATAGGTCATACGATGATGTTGGACTGGTGTAGATGGGGCACGTTGGTCGGTGTCGGCCATTTAGTCCAAAGGTCCTGTATCCATGATGTTTCACTATGATTCTTTATGACCCTGTTCCATCTAAAAATATCTCCAGTTAATATTTCCCTTTGAAATTTGCTTATTTCCACAAGGAGATTCTACAGTTCCTCTTCTGATATGAGTGTTGGAAAAGAAGCAAGGATGGACAGAAATGAGGTGGGAATGGAGAGAGGAGGGAGGTATAAGGAGGAGCTAGAGTGAGTGAAGAATGAAGAGTGTGAGGGGGCACAGGAGAGTGGAGGATAGGGAGTGAGGAAGGAATGGAGTGAGGATGGAATTAAGTGAGGAGGAATGGAGGGAATAAAGGGAGTGAGACAAGAATGAAGTGAGATTGGAATGACGTGAGGATCTTGCTGAGTGGGTGGTTTCACAAGTTAAATGTGGAGCTGTTTTCTCTTTATAGAATGAAGGGAGTGAGTGATTCAGTGAATGATGGTTTGACCAGGTCATTATCCTCACATAAAGGTGAAACAACTCCAGCCCAACAACCCTCCCAGCACTCTGTGTTCCTCCAGTTCAGGCTCCACTCCACCGTGTTCAGATGTTCCCATCTGGAATGTCGACCATAAGTCCTGGGATTCCCTTTCTCAGACCCAGCACCCCTGTGTCTGTGAACGTGTGGTTGCTGCCAGTTAATAATGTTTATTACAGAGTGAATGTTAGGGGTAGTGATAACTGGGCAGCCTTGAAGAATGATGGTGAAAATTTCAGAATAGGTGGATAATGTGTTGAAGAAGGCATATGTGATGCTTGTCATCATCACAAGTGGTGTTAGTGATAATAACTGGGCAATCATGACAGCTAAAATTTGGAATTAGGAATGTGCTCCATGAGGAAGTGGAGGAGACAAGTCTTCTCACAGCATTTAGGAAGCATCTGGACAAGCACTTGAATCTCGATGAACTCAACGGACACATGTAGATAAATGGTACTAGAGTAGATAAATGGTTGATGTGAGTAGGTAGACTACAGGGCCTGTTCTAATGCTGTGACTCTATGAGGACCAGGCCATGTCCGGTGACACTAGTGTGCATGATAACAATGCAGCAGTTTGGGGTTGGGTGCTGCCTGTAGTAAGTACTACAGTGTGTACACTGGTTGTCAATGATCCAGGTGTTCCTGACAGGGTGTGTGGGTCCACAATTAATTGCCAGTACAAGTCTCCTTATATTGGAAAGGATATACATGCCACAGCATGGGGTCAGCATAGGTTCACTAGACTGATTCCTGTGATGATGGAACTGAATTTGAGAAGAGGCAAGGTTGTCCAAGCCTATCTACATTTGACGTTGGAAGTATGAACAAAAATTATATTGAAACCCACAGTTTGAGAGGGTGGGATGAAACATTTAGTAATGTGTGGCAGAAATATTTCTTTCTTCAGTGGATGATGAATGAGTGAAATTCTCTCTCACAAGATTAAGAATGCATGACAGAAGAAAGGGGAAAGGGTTGTAGATTCCAAAGGGGTTAAAATAATAGCATTAAAGATAAATCATCCTCCAGCTCTTACTTCATGCAGACGGGAGCTGCTTTACTCGTCGAGGAGTTGTGAATGGAACTGTTCATCGTGCAATCATCAGTGGACTTCCCACTTTGGGCCTTATGATGGGAGGAAGGTGACTGATGAAGGTGTTGGAGATACTTGGGTCGCAGACGCTGCCCTGGGGAACTCTGGCAGTGATGTCCTGGGTCTGGGTTGTTCATCCAATAAAGACCAAACCCCTTCATTGTGCAAGTGATGACTCCAACCACTGAATTGTTTTCCTTTCGGTGCTCATTTATTTCAGTTTTACCACGACAGCCTGATGCAACAGTCAGTCAAATATGGCCTGACACAAATGACAGGTTCTCACCCCACTTCTGGAATTCAGCTCTGTGATCCATGTTGTGAAACAGGCTTGGAATATGTCTGGAGCCATGTGGTTCCAGCAAAGTCAAGTGGACATTGATGAGGAGGTTATTGGTGAGTAAATACTGTTTGATAGCACTGTGGAGTGATAGATAGTGTGGGTTTGGAGTTCCCAGATATACATTCAATGATAATGAAGGGAATTGGGGGATGAGGGAAGGGAGTGAGTTGAGAATGGATTAACATGGAAATGATCTGTGAAGAAATGAAGTGCTTGTTTTCATCAGCAGTGGCACAGATGGAAAGATCTGAGATTCCATGAACCAACATTAGAAAACATTGTTTGGCCACAACTGGCGTTTCATGTGCAGTTCTGATGGCTACACTGGAGCATAGTTATGAGTGCATTAGAGAGTGTACAGCAGAGTTGCTTCGATCTATATACAGTTATAGAGATAGATTGGATGAGTTAGGTTTGTTTACCTTGGTGCAGAGGGGTGAGCTTATGAAGGTATATGAGGGGAATAATTTGAAAATTGCTGTTTTTTTACTCCAGTCTGGTAATTCTTCTGTAATAACAAAAGCAGGTCTCGAGGATTCTGTTCAATGATGTTGAGAGAGCTCCTCTTGGTTACGACAAAATTAGGTTTAGTGAAGTATCATGAGATACAGTTAAAATTTTCCTAAATAATTAAATAAATCACAAGTCTCATGTCCTTCTGCTCATCGGGTTTTCACTGATACGAGCAGTGGTTGGGAACCACAAGGCTCAAGGCCTTCTGCCCTCTGGGACTCCGGCTTGTGATGGTCAGTCTGAAGAACTCGAGGATCCCAGCACTATTCCGATCATCACGAGCATGTGCAGTAGGTGGAAGGATGTTGAGAGGTGGTGAACAGCATTGCGATCTTGGAGTGTGTGGCAACAGATATTTAAAGGTATCAGCAAAGGCTATTAAGGTGTTTAAAAGGGAGTGAAGGTCTTTCCCAACACCTTTCATTTATTATCCATCCAATGGCGGAAGTGGCGGCGCCTAACGGCTGTGGCTCGCTAGCAGTCTGTTCGTCTTTTTTCCTTTTTTTTTTGTTGTGTGTCGGTGTTGGGATGGCTTTTGTTTTTTTTGGTTGTGTATGTGTGGGGGGTGGTGGTGTGGGTGGGGGGGTGGTGGTGTGGGTGGGGGGGTGGTGGTGTGGGTGGGGGGTGGTGGTGTGGGTGTGTGGGTGGGGGGGTGGGGGAAACCTTTCTCTTTTAGGTCTCTTCCTCACGGCGCGGGGTGCGGCTCGGCCGCGGGGCCTAACATCGCCCGGTGTGGCTCGGCCGCTGGACTTAACATCGCCCGGTGCGGCTCGTCCGCGGGGCCTTCCATTGCCCGGTGCGGCTCGGCCGCGGGGACTAACATCGCCCGGCGTGGTTCGGCCGCGGGACTTTTCATCGCTGGTGCGGCTCGGCCGCTGGACTTAACAGTGCCCGGTGCGGCTTGGCCGCGGGGCCTTCCATCGCCGGTGCGGCTCGGCCACGGGACCTAACATCGCCCGGCGCGGCTCGGCCGCGGGACCTAACATCGCCCGGTGCGGCTCGGCCGCGGGACTTAGCTGCGCACGGCTCGGCCGCGGGGCCTTCCATCGCCCGGCTCGGCCGCGAGTCGTTTCGGCGCCCGGTGCGGCTCGGCCGCGGGGACTTCCATCCCCTTGCGGGGACTGTGCGGGTCGGTCGGGGACGAGCTGTCTGTCCGTGGGCGTGGGGAATAGAGTGGAAGTTTTGTTGCCTCCATCACAGTGAGGGGGTGTTTGGAGTCACTGTGATGGACGTTTGTGTTGGGGTCATGTGTCTTGTGTTCTTTTTTTTGTGTGACTGCTATGCAATTTCGTTCGGTACCTTGGTACCGAATGACAAATAAAGCTCTGTTGACTGTTGAATACATATTGTCATGTCAAAATAAAACATAGGTATTTGGCATCACAGGTTGCAAACTGATAGATAACACTGGCACTGTTCCACCAGTGAATCCAGCTCTGGAACAAGCTGTGCTGAGAGGCAGGATGCACTTCACATCTGGCTTCTCACCATTTGCCTTTTGTTGAACCGGTTTCTATTTATTTGTTTTTATTTTAACATTTTACTTCACTTTTGTTTCCTTTCATGAATTATATCAATTTATGATTATCAGAGACATTTAATAACAGTGAATGTGCGTCAGAGAACACTGTGGTGTCAATGGCCACGAGGCCTATATCGTGGAAGGGGTGGGGACATCAGGCTCCACCTCCAGAGGCCTAGTTAATGCTGGAGGCGTGCTCTGCCTCAGTGAAGGGCTCAGTCCACAGGCCTCCAGTACAATGGGTCTTCGGGTGCCACAGCAGGTATGCGTGGCCATTGGGGTAAGAACAGGGGTTGAGTACTGCCAGGGGTTGCGTTATTGACAGGACCAGCCCAGTGTGTGTGGAATTGTGTAAAAGGGAGATGACCTCTGACAAGCCATGAACTCCCAATGTACCCTGCTGTCTACCTACAGTGTCATTGGCTGCAATATCAGGTTTCACAGAAAGGAAGATAGCGAGTTAGTAGAACTAAAGGGAAATTGCCGTGGAAACATTACAATTACTTTGCGTTCAAGTTTGGAGAAATAAAGCGGAGTGAAGTTAATTCCTTAAATGATGGAAGGGGAGATGTAATAAAGCAGTGTGAAGTGCTGGAGAAGGTTGTGAAGCTGATGTCCTCGGAACTGGCAGGAAATGTCCAAGGATCCTGAGGGTAATAGATGGTGAGAGAAAGCAAAGGCTGCAGAAATTTATTGAACTGAAGAGGAGAACTGGTGGGGGTCCGGATGGAAAGACAGGAGCTCTGGCAGAGCAAACACCTGCAGTATTCAACTGGAGTGTGTGAGAGGATAATGTGCTCGAAGCTCTGGAGTAGGACTTGAACCCACAACCACAGCTAAACACAGATGGATACAAATGACCACTTAACATGTTCATTTTGGACTGAAATGCTCTCAGATTGAGAGTGTATCTCAAACATTATTTAATTTAATCCATACATTTCATATCCCACATTATAAATTTTCAGTGAAAAACCAGACCATGTTGATTAATTACTTGTGGTTCGTTGCTTCAATTAACACATGATATTGGGGAGATTTTGCAGTTGTGGGCTTGTGTGAAGTCAGTGATGGGGAGGTGTACATTTTATTTTCCATCTCTTCCAGTCGTCATGGGGGTAGAAGCAGTTGAGTTGGAGAACCAGGTACCAACTTTCCACCAGCTGTTTCACACTGGTCCACAAAGCCATGTTCAACCCTCCATCCCCTTGCACAAGCTATTTCCACCAATTGATTCAAACGCCTTAATTTCTGTCTGTGTAATTCATGTCAATGGAGCCGTTTACTACATTATTGACGGCATCTTATGAAAGCTTGTTAAATAAAAGCAATTCTCCAATCAAAGCACGGGTAAAAAGCTTTCTTTATTTTCTCAAATATATTTAATAAATCCTGGTAAATCCTGCACCTGATTACAATGTGCATAAATGCGGATTCTCAATTTCAAACCAATATGTGTTGTTTCTTCAAACAGTGATTTGCTGGTTGGGAACAATAACATTACCAGAGTCCTGGGTTGAATATTCCAGCTCTGACCCTTAGATTTAGAGACATTCAGGATGGCCTTAAAGGGACATTGGTCACGGTAATAATGTCGGGAAAGGGTCTACATTCGTGAAACAGGACGCTATTGCCTGTGAGGAGATGCGGGGAAAGCTGGCTTCTTCGAAGGACTGGACGACAGCCAAAACTCTCTGCAATTGCATGTGATCTTGGGCAGAGGAGTTGGAAACCAAGTGAGGAGAGGATGCTTTGTGCGGCACATCTGCAGAACAAGGTAAGTGTTGCTGGAGACATACCAAACTTGCTTTGTCTTCTAAGGAAGAGGGTCGGTGTGCTTACTTGGCCGTAGCTTCAATGTGGTTGGTGTAGAACAAATTGTTTCTGATTTTTAATGCTGGGAACCTGAAGCTGTTTACCATCTCATCTTTTGGTGATGAATTAAATTATATTCTCCGTCATCATTCTCCACATCCGCTCAGCAGTTCCGGGAGATCGCTGCAGGTTTACCTGGGCGTGAAGAGTAATAATATTATAAACATGCCTCCTGATAAATATTTTCCGTTGAAAGTTGCTAAACACTCATTTCTGTCCGACGTGCTGCTGCCGGAGGGGAATTGGTTGGGATTTTGTGACAGAATGAAGTGGAGAGGTTTAATACGGTGTGAAGGAGAATGGAGATATTTTCCAGACTGGACGTCAATGGTGAAGATAAGGAGGTGGGGTCCAGGAATAAGAAATCGTTAAAATGGTGTAGGGCAGGTTGACGTGTCCTGATGTTGGTGGGAAGGGACTGGACAGGGACAGGGATTAGGAATGAGGAGATACGTTCAGTGGGGCAAGAACAGGCAGAAACTGTGGACTCTCGGACGGTCCTGTTTGTGGAGATAGAAGCAGGAAGTGCGGGGCTGAGGCACTCTCAGGTTGGACACTGTGGAAGGGAATCTTCTTGTGTGATGAGATCTGTGACGGTACGGGACCGGTGGCATGGTGTTTGTTAGTGAGGTCATGGAGCAGGGGATGGTACAAGGAGGTGTCTGAGAGCTGCTAACTGGCATCTGCAATGTAGAGGCAAGTCCACCAGACGACAACGGCACCACCTTGTCCGCAAATTTGTGGTCGGTGTGAAGTGAGTGGCGTGCTGGCCATTGGGACAGGCTGAGGTTGGGGTGTGTGAGGGGAGTGAAGAAGTCTAGGCGGTTGATGTGACGATGGTAATTGAAATTGAGAAGGTCAAGAGAGGGTGAAAGGCCCACAGGGGATGTCCATGAGGAAGGGTCAGTGTGAAATCTGTGCCAAAGACATCGGTGACGGAAGCAGATCTCAACATCATGACGGGCCTCAACATCATGATGGGAACCCGTTGAGGTGCGGGTGCAGGGGAACGAAGTTGATACCTCCGCTGAGGTCTGTCCGCTCATCATGATGTCATGGAAATAGTGTGGTCCAGCAGAAGTTGGTGGTTGGAAAACCATGGAATAAAAAGAAAGAGAAGCGGCTAATGGAGGGGGTTTTCGGCAGTGAGCTGCGGGGGGGGGGGGGGGGGGGGGGGGTTCGGCGGTGAGCTGCGGAGGGGGGGGGGGCGAGGAGACGCTTGGTGATGTGCTGGGAGGGTAGTTAGGAAATGGCAAGGGTGATATCTTTGTTTATGTTTAAGTTTTTTATTGCCATATGCTGTGAAAAGCTTTGTTTCTCATACTATCTATACAGATCAGATATACAATACATGGATTGAGTCGTTTCAAGCTCAAGTACAATAGATAAAGCAAAGGGGAAGGTACAGAGTACAGAATATAGTTCTCAGCATTGCAGCGCATTGTCGCTCATCAGTTCCTTGAACAATGTCCAATGTCCTCAATGGGGTAGAGGTGAATCAAACAGTACCCTAGTTCATGGAAGGACCGTTAACAAGCCTGATAACAGAGAGGAAAAAGCAGATCCTGAGACTGGAGGTTTGTGCTTTCAAGCTTCTGTACGTCCTGCCAGACGGGAGCCGAGAGAAGAGGAAATAACCGGGTGAAACAAATCCATGACTCTGTTCGAGTCAACGGTGGGATGACTGGCCTGTGTGATGGGCTGCTTTTACACATGGGCAGCACGGTGGCGCAGCGGTAGACTTGCTGCCTTACAGCGCCAGAAACCTGGGTTTGACCCTAACTATGTGTACTTGTGTGTCTGGAGTTTGCATGTTCTCCAGTTGACCTGCGTGGGCTTTCTCCGAAATCCTCGGTTTCCTCCCACACTCCAAAGACGTGCAGGTTTGTTGGTTAAGTGGCTTGGTATAAATGTAAATCGTTCCCAGTGTGTATAGGATAGTGTTGGTGTGCGGGGATTGCTGGTCAGTGCTGACTCGTTGGGCCGAAGGGCCTGTTTCCGCGCTCTATCTCTAAACTAACCTAAACTCCAATTATCTGCAATTTCTGGGCTACATCTACAATTCGCTGCAATTTCTCGCGGTCTTTTGCAGAACTATTCCCAAACCAAGCAGTAATGTAACCCAACAGTGTGCAACTGTAGAAACGTCGAAAAGCATACAAAGTAGGTGCAGGAGGAGACAATTCGGCCCTTGGAGCCACCACCGCCATTCAATATGATCATGGCTGAACATCCAGAATCAGTACCCCGTTCCTGCTTTCTCCCCATTTCCGTTGATTCCGTTACACTAAGAGCTATCCCAACTTTCTCTTGAATACATGCAATGAATTGGCCTCTGCCTTCTGTGGCAGAGAATACCGCAGATTCACAACTCTCTGGGTGAAAATGATTTTCCTCATCTCAGTCCTAAATGGCATACGCCTTATTCTTATACTGTGATTCCTGGTTCTGGACTCCCGCCAAATCAGGAACATTTTTTTCCTGAATCTAACAACACCGGAATCATTTTTCCTGCATCTAAAAGTTTGTAATAGTCACTAGAGACATGCTATATTTCTTCAGTCTCTTCGGGAAGTAGAGTCGTTGTTGCGGGCTAGGTGTGGGATATAACGTCAGAGGAGGATGAAGGACTGTGGTGAGGGGTGATTGAGTAAAATGGACTGGAAACAGCTACTCGGGGATGATTCAGGACAATTAGTGACCATAAAGATGAGTTGTTTGTGTACAAGAAGATCTGGGTGAGATTCCTAATGAATTAATTTTGGTCCTCACCAAATCAGGGTGATGCCAGTGTTTTAATTCAGGTGAATAATGGTGAGATATCAGATGGGACAAAAATTAAGGATATAGCAACTTTAAAAATAAATAAATCATCTGGCCTAGGAGTGGTGTTGTATGACTAGAGGACTGCTGATGATTTACTGTTGTTTAAAAATGGACGAGGGAAATAAGAAACCACATGATTACAGATGAGTTATCTCAACTTCATCGGTGACACGGAGGAGGAAAGCATGGGGCCGCAGGAACGGATCGATAGCGAGGCAAAGGGCAAATTGAATTTAATCCGGAGATGTGCGAGGTAACGTGTGTGAGGAGATATTACAATGTAATGGGATGTCCAGTAAGTGGAAGGATGTTGAGAGGTGGAGAACTGCAGAGCGATGTTGGAATGCTTGTCCGCAGATCTTTAAAGGTAACAGGAAAGGCTATTGAGGTGGTTAAAATGGAGCGAAGGTTTTTCTCCAGAACTTTTCATGTATTATCCATCCATTCCATTTTCAATTAACAATGAAAAGCCGGACCACGCAGTGTAATTGCTCATTTTTCTCTGATCTGGTTAGGACTGGTGAGATCGTGCCTTTGTGTTCTTGTGTAAAGTAAGTGATGGGGAGGTGAAAGTCTGCTTTCCATCTATCCCCGTCGTTACTGGGGACAAAAGGCAGCAGAGTTTGCGAACCGGGTACCCACTCTCCACCAGCTGTTTCAGACTGGTCCACAAAGCCACGATCAACACATCCATCCCCTTGCACAACAGTTTCCCGCAATTGATTCCAACGACTTCATTTCCGTCTGTGGAAATCATATCAATGGAACCATTGACGACATCTCACGACAGTTTGTTGAATAAAATGAATTCCGCAATCTACACACAGGTGAAAGGCTTTCCTTACTTTCTCATATATATTTTAATGAACGCTGGTGAATCCTGCACCTGACTATAACGTGCATGTTCTGATTCCCATCTTCAAAGCTCTTTGATCTGTTTGTTCAATCACGGGCTTGCTGGTCGGGACGGTACCAATAGTCCTGGGTTGAATTTTTCAGCTCTCTCCATAACTTTTAATGAACTTCAGGATGGGCTGAAAAGGACATTTCACGGCATTTATCACCTCCTCCCGGAACTTCCTCTGGGTGACCGCATAAATAAACGTGTTGGTGCAGGAGCTGAGTAACTGAAGCATTGTTCCTATGTGGTCTATCACAGCATCAGACACATACTGTGCCATGTACGAGACAGTAATTCGCTGAATTGATAGAATGACCACACGTGTCATCCATAACAGGATAAAACTGGCCGATATGGTGAAGAGCAAAATGATGGATCTTCTTCGATTCTTCATCTCTGGGTCATCCTTCCCCTCCCCGCTCCTCTGCCCCCTCAGTTTCCTGCGGACTACACTGGACATCAGGATGTGCCTGACAGTGACAGCATTGAGCAGCAGGATCAGCACGAAGGGGACGAGTGGGGTTAAAATGCGGTGCACCCAGTCAAAGGCTGTCCACACCGGCGAATTCATGAAATCAAATGATGCCATGCAGAAACGTGACCGGTACGTGAAGTACCAGGGGATGTTGGTGAACACACTCAGCACACTCACCACTGCAATAACGATGGCTGCACCTTTCTCAGTGCAGTATCTTGTCTTCAGCTTCTGGAAGCAAATGGCCGCCATACGGTCGAAGGTGAAGGCAACAGTGAGCCAGACGGTGTAAGATACGGACATGTAACCCACGGTATATACGATCTTGCACCCGGGAGGGATATATATGTGAATTATGTTGATGAGAATGACTTGAATTATAACGACAAGTAGATCGGCTACTGCCATTGCCACAAGATACCAGGTGACACCTTTGGAGAGTCCACACCGTCCGCGTGATAGTGTTACAATTGCGACCACGTTAGCTGTGAAGTTGGAAAAAAAGCAAATAACAACAAAATTGACAATTGAAGGTGAGCAAATGAAGTCAATGTTATGTATTACAGGTTTACTGAATTTCAAAACTTTCACCAAGTTTGCCACATTTCCCACTTGTCCCTCACCAACACGTCAGTCTCCAGCTCTTCACTTCTTGACTTTTCTGAGTTCATTTCACGGGATGGAACAGTGACCGAAAACCATTCTAGAAATCTGTGTTATCGACAGTTCAGGGGCAGTTTGACTTGATGGGTTAGTTTCAACTGTGGCCACATTTGATGTGAACTTCTTTGGATGTCAAGAGTTTGTTTAGCAACATAGAAAGGCATTGAATGAATCATATTACATTGCTGATAATGACATTGAAAATTTTATGTCAAGAGTCACAGTCATACAGAACAGAAACAGGCCCTTCAGCCCAACTTGTCCAAGCCGACCAGGATGCCCCACCTACATTCATTCCACCTACCTGCATTTGCACCATATCTCACTCAACCTTTCCAATCAATATAGCTGTTCAAATATATTGTTATAGTACTTGCCAACCACATTCCTTTGGGAGATCTTTCCATATACCCTCCAAACACAGTGTGAAATAGTTACCTCACGGATTCCCATCAAAATGTTCCCGCTCACATTTGAACTCTGGTTCTTGATTACCCTACTCTGGGTAGCATTTGTCCTATCAGTTCTCCTCATTATTTTGTTCGACTCTGTAAAATCATTCTTCAGCCTCGTGCACTCCAAAGTAAGAAGTCCTCGCCTGACCCGCCTCTCCACGTAGCTCTGACCCTCAAGTTCTCACAACTCTTCTGTGCGCTTTTTCCAGCTTGATGACATAATTTCTAAAGTAGAGTTTCCAGAACTAAATATAATACCCCAAATGCATCCTCACCAACATCTTGTACAAATATGACATAACGTCAAAATGTCTATACTCATTACCTTTCGCTAGGACTTCACTCTTTGGAGCGCAAGAGACTGAACAAAATCATGAGGGGAATAGATAGGGTGCATGATGTATTCACCCTTTCAGTAGGGGGATCGAGAAACAGAAGACTAAGGTTTAATATGAGGACAAGGTTTTAATAGGAACCTGAAAATTAACTTTTTCACACAGTGTTGAAGACTAATGTAACAAAAGCCATATTGACCACAGATTCTTCCTGTCATGCCACTTTCATGGACTTATCTACCTGACTCCAACATCTCTATGTTCCACAGCTCTCCCCCTGGCTCTTCTATTCACATTCAGACCATATCCCTCTGAATATCCCTTCCACGTACCTGTCCAATTATCTTCTTAAATATTGTTATAATACCTGGCTGAACTACCTCCTCTGGTGGCTTGCTGTATATACCCACCAATCAATGTGTAAATAAGTTATGTTTAGGTGTAAAAATGTAACACCTTACACTTGTCTACATGAAACTCCATCAACTATTCCACAGCCCACTTGCCCAGCTATCAAGATCTTGCTATGATTTTTTATAACCATCATGTTGTCTACAATATCACACACTTTAGTGTCATCTACAAATTTATTAATCATGCCTTGCACATTCTCATCAAAATCATTTTTATAAACCACAAACAGTAATAGACCCCACACTGATCTCTGAGGCACATCGCTTGTCACAGGCCTCTAGTTCCAAAATCACACTTCCACCATCTCCCTGTGCTTCCTTCTTTAAAGCCAAGTCTGATCCAGTAAGCTAGCTTTCCCTGGAATGCAATCTAATCTTCCAGGAAAGCCTTCATTTGGAACCTCATCAAATGTCTTGCTGAAGTCCACGAAGACAACGTCTACGGCTTTGCCCTTGTTAACCTTTTTGGTTAATTCTTCATAAAATTCAATCAGATTTGTGAGATGCAATTCCCATGTACCAACCATGCTGAGTGTCCACAAAAAGACCCTATTCATTCAAGTGCACGTATATTATCCCTAAGAATCCTCACCATTAATTTTCGGCTCAGTGATCTATAGTACCCAGGTTTTTCCTTGCACCACTTCTTAAATAGAGGCACAACAATAACCATCCTTCATTTGGCACTTCCCCTGTGTCTAACAATTAACATATAACATATAACATATAACAACTACAGCATGGAAACAGGCCTGTCCGGCACTACCAGTCCACGCCGACCATTCTCCCTGACCTAGTCTCATCTACCTGCACTCAGACCATAACCCTCCAATCCCCTCCTATCCATATACCTATCCAATTTACTCTTAAATAATAAAATCGAGCCAGCCTCCACCACTTCCACCGGAAGCCCATTCCATACAGCCACAACCCTCTGAGTAATGAGGTTCCCCCTCATGTTACCCCTAAACCTTTGTCCCTCAATTCTGAAGCTATGTCCCCTTGTTGGAATCTTCCCCACTCTCAAAGGGAAAAGCCTACCCACGTCAACTCTGTCCGTCCCTCTCAACATTTTAAAAACCTCTATCAAGTCCCCCCTCAACCTTCTACGCTCCAAAGAATAAAGACCCAACCTGTTCAACCTCTCTCTGTAGCCTAAGTGCTGAAACCCAGGCAACATTCTAGTAAATCTCCTCTGTACCCTCTCCATTTTGTCGACATCCTTCCTATAATTTGGCGACCAGAACTGCACACCATACTCCAGATTCGGCCTCACCAATGCCCTGTACAATTTCAACATTACATCCCAACTTCTATACTCGATGCTCTGATTTATAAAGGCAAGCATACCAAACGCCTTCTTCACCACCCTATCCACATGAGATTCCACCTTCAGGGAACAATGCACAGTTATTCCCAGATCACTCTGTTCCACTGCATTCCTCAATTCCCTACCATTTACCCTGTACGTCCTATTTTGATTGGTCCTAACAAAATGCAGCACCTCACACTTATCAGCATTAAACTCCATCTGCCATCTTTCAGCCCACCCTTCCAAAAGGCCCAAGTCTCTCTGTAGACTTTGAAAATCTACCTCACTATCAACTACTCCACCTATCTTAGTATCATCTGCATATTTACTAATCCAATTTGCCACACCATCATCCAGATCATTAATGTAAATGACAAACAACAGTGGACCCAACACAGATCCTTGGGGCACTCCACTAGACACTGGCCTCCAACCTGACATACAATTGTCAACCATTACCCTCTGGTATCTCCCATTCAGCCATTGTTGAATCCATCCAATGATTCATTTATTTCATCCAGATCTCCTGTAATTTCTTCTCCAGCTTCCCACTATGTCCTTGGATATATCTGATCGGGAGTGGGAGATTTATCTAACTTCAAAGGCATTAATATGTCCAGTACCTTCTTCACCATGATAAGAACTGCACTTCAGGCATCTTCATTAACTGGTGCAACCTACAAATCTTCAGATCTTTCGCAACGTTAAAAACACAGGGGAAATATTTACGTATCACACATCGTATTCTCGTATACATTATCTATCTATTTACATATAATACAGGACATTCTCTGGGTGCATTGTAAATAACCAGCAGCACCTGGACATCAATAAATACGTCATTAGTTTGGATCCAACGCCCGGTCAGTACAAATCCAACAGTGAGGGATGAAGGAGGCTGACCCAATCAGACTGAAGCCTGGAAGATGTGGCGGAGAGGCAGCAAGTAAATCAGGGAAGGAGAGAGGAATATCAGTGGTCAGTCAGAGCTGAATAACAATCAGAAATAATCATAGCTGAAAAAATCCAACACCAAGTTCCATATCAGATCTGCCAAGGTGGCACTGGTCATAATGACTTACACAGAACTCCAACGACAGCAAGGATGCGGTAATAGTAAGGTCTAAACCCCAGTAGAAAATTGAATAGATCAAAGAGTCGCATGTTTTCCAACAAATCACAAAGTGCTTCAACAGGGAAGATTTGTAGCTGGCACTCTGCGTCCACTCACTCAGTGAAGGTGTTTATTTATACAGGCAGGTGGCATCCACAGAGGCCATAGGGTGACATGACCATTGTTAGTTACCAGGCTCAGAATAAACGCATTACCGAATTACCACCCTCTGAAACATCAATTAGCAAACGAACAACAGGCTCTGGCGCAATACACTTGGTATACTGCAGTGGGATGGAAACTCAAGGTCAATGAACTGGAAACACAAAGGAAAGAGTTCACCATATTCTACCTGCTGTGGGTTTGTAACAGTGTCCACTCACACCTTCTTCCCTCTCCCATCCCCGTAGCTTTCCCGCTTAACTGGTCTTCAGTGGGTAGTCTTCCTTAATCCCATACACGCTCACATGAAAAAATCTCCCAGCCTCTTCATTCCAGCTTTAGTTTAGTTTAGTTTATTTGTTTATTGTCATGTGTGCCGAGGTACAATGAAAAGATTTTGTTGTTTCCAACCAGCCAGCGGAAAGACAATACATGAATACAATTGACGCATTTCCAGTATATATATACATGATTAAGGAAATAATGTGAATAACATCGAATGCAAGTTGAAGCCAATAAAATCCAATCGAAGATAGTCCAAGGGTCTCCAATGACGTAGATAATAATTCAGTATTGCTCTCTAATTGTGGCAGGATGGTTCAGTTGGCTGAGAACAGCTGGGAAGAACCTGTCCTTGAACCTAGAGGTGTGCGTTTTCACACCTATACCTTTTGGCCGATGGGAGAGGGGAGAAGAGGGAGTGGCCAAGTTGTGACTCATCATTGATCATGCTGCTAGCCTTGCCGAGGCAGCGTGAGGTATAAATGGAGTCAATGGGAAGGTGTTTGTTTTGTGTGATAGTCTGAGCTGTGTCTACAATTATCTGCAATTCCTTGCAGTCTTGGATGGACCTGTTTCCAAACCATGCTCTGAAGCATCCCGATAAAAAGCTTTCTACAGCATATCTACATTGATTAGAATTTAGTGAGAGTTGTTGGGGGAAATATTTTATAGGAATCTGAGGGGTAGCTTTTTCACGCAAAATGTGTTGGGTGTCTGGAACAAACTGCCGGAGGAGGTATTTGAGACATGAGTGCAACATTTAAGAAGCAACTAGACAGGTACATGAATAGGACATGATGGTTGGTCGGTGCGGCAAGTTAGGCCAAAGGGCCTGCATCCATAATGTTTCACTCTATGACTCTCTATGACTCTGATCCATCTGAAAATATCTCCAGTTAATATTTCCCATTGAAATTTGCTTCTTTCCATGCTTCTTTCCACAAGGAGATTCTACAGTTCCTCTTCTGATGTGAGTGTTGGAAGTGAAGCAAGGATGGACAGGAATGAGGTGGGAATGAGGAGAGGAGGGAGGTGTAAGGAGGAGCTAGAGGGAGTGAAGAATGAAGGGTGTGAGGGAGCACTGGAGAGTGGAGGGTAGGGAGTGAGGAAGGAATGGAGTGAGGATGGAATTAAGTGAGAAGGAATGGAGGGAATAAAGGGAGTGAGACAAGAATGGAGTGAGATGGGAATGACGTGAGGATCTTCCTGAGTGGTGGGTTTCATAAGTTAAATGTGGAGCTGTTGCCTCTTTATAGAATGAAGGGAGTGAGTGGTTCAGTGAATGATGGTTTGACCAGGTCATTATCCTCACATAACGGTGAAACTACTCCAGCCCAACAACCCTCCCAGCACTCTGTGTTCCTCCAGTTCATGCTCCACTCTACCGTGTACAGATGTTCCCACCTATAATGTCGACCATAAGTCCTGGAATTCCCTTTCTCAGACCCAACACCCCTGTGTCTGTGATCCTGTGGTTGCTGCCAATTAATAATGTTTATTACAGAGTGAATGTTAGGGCTGGTGATAACTGGCAGCCTTGAAGAAAGATGGTGAACATTTCAGAATAGGTGGATAGTTTGATTAAGAAGGCATGTGGGATGCTTGTCATCATCACAAGTGGCGTTAGTGATAATAACTGGGCAAGCATGACAGCTAAAATTTGGAATTAGGAATGTTGTCCATGAGGAAGTGGAGGAGACAGGTCTTCTCACAGCATTTAGGAAGCATCTGGAAAAGCACTTGTATCACGATGTCAGAGAACACTACGGGCACATGTCGATAAATGGTACTAGAGTAGATAAATGGTTGATGTGAGTAGGTAGACTACAGGGCCTGTTCTAATGCTGTGACTTTATGAAGACCAGGCCATGTCCGGTGAGAATAGTGTGCATGATAACAGTGGCAGCAGTTTTGGGTTGGGTGCTGCCTGTAGTAAGTACTACAGTGTGCACTCTGGTTGTCAATGATCCAGGAGCTCCTGACATCATCAGAAGCTGTCAGAGAGCTAAATGAGAAATAGATTTACAATTTACAAAGATGATTTACGAAGATGTTGCCAGTACCCAAAGGACAACGCTTTAGGTAAATGTTGTTAAGACGAGGACTTTATTCCATGGAATGCTGGAGGTTGAGAGATGATCTTACAGAGGTGTGGGGGATCGAAGGGATATCTTGTACAGTCAGGCCAAGATGGGCTGAAGGGCCTGTTTCTGAGTTCATGACTCTATGGCTCCATGACATCATCAGAGTGTTCTCCATGACATCCTCAGAAGGCAGTGGAGGCCAATTCTCTGAATGCTTTGCAGTGACAGACTCTCACCGCACTTCTGGAATTCTGCTATGTGATCCATGTTGAGACCAAGGATTGGATGATGTCTGGAGCCATGTGGTTCCAGCAAAGTCAAGTGGACATTAGTGAGGAGGTTATTGGTGAGTAAATACTGTTTGATAGCACTGTGGAGTGATAGATAGTGTGGGTTTGGGGTTCCCAGATTTACATTCAATGATGATGAAGGGAATTGGGGGATGAGAGAAAGGAGTGAGGTGAGATTGGATTAACATGGAAATGATCTGTGAAGAAATGAATTGCATGTTTTCATCAGCAGTGGTACAGATGAGATACCATCGACCAATATTAGAAAACAATGTTCGGCTACAACTGGCGTTTCATGTGCAGTTCTGATGCCTACATTGGAGCAAAGTTACGAGTGCATTGGAGAGTGTACAGCAGAGATTCACGAGGATGTTTCTTAGATCTATATACTGTTATAGAGATAGATTGGATGAGTTGGGTTTGTTTTCCTTGGTGCAGAGGAGGCCGAAGAGTGACCTGATGAAGCTATATGTGGGGAATAAGTTGAAAATTGCTGAAAATTGCCAGTTTCTTTGACTCCAGTCTGGTAATTCCTCTGTAACAATAGAAGCAGGTCTCGAGGATTCTGTTCAATGATGGTGAGAGAGCTCCTCAAGGTTACCACAAAACTAAGTTTAATGAGGTATCGTGAAATACAGTGAAAATGTTCCTAAATAAGTCACAAGTCTCATGTCCTTCTGCTCATCGGGTCTTCACTGATACAAGCAGTGGCTGGGAGCAACAAGGCTCAAGGACTACTGGCCTTTGGGACTCCGGCTTGTGGTGGCCGGTCTGAAGAACTCGAGGATCCCCGCACCGTTCTGATCGAGGTCCAAAGTGAAGTCCAGTGAACTCACTCAGGTGAGTGAGCTCCACCAAGAACTTCTGCAAAGTATTTCAAACGCCCGCTTTTATGCCATCCATTGTTTGTTCTTGCTGATGAGATGACACTAATTGTTCAGCATCACTAGCATATGCAGTAGGTGGAAGGATGTTGAGAGGTGGTGAACAGCAGAGCGATCTTGGAGTGTGTGGCAACAGATACTTAAAGGTATCAGCAAAGGCTATTAAGGTGGTTAAAAGGGAGTGAAGATCTTTCCTAATACCTTTCCTTTATTATCCATCCAATTCTTATTGCCATGACAAAATAAAACATAGGTATTTGGCATCACAGGTTACAACCTGATAGATAACACTGGCACTGGATCCACCTGTGAATCCAGCTATGGGACATGCTGTGCTGAGGGGCAGGATGCTCTTCACATCTGGCTCCTCACCATTTCCCTTTTGTTGAACCGGTTTCTGTTTATTTGTTTTTATTTTAACATTTTATTTCACTTTTGTTTCCTTTCATGATCTATGTCAATTTCTACTATCTATGATTATCAGAGAACATTGTGGTGTCAATGACCACCAGGCCTGTCAGGGTGAAGGGGTGGGGACATCAGGCTCCACCTCCTGAGGCCTAGTTAATGCTGGAGGCCTGCTCTGCCATAGTGAAGGGCTCAGTCCACAAGCCATCAGTACAATGGGTCTTCGGTTGCATAGCAGGTATGTGTGGCCATTGGGATAAGAACAGGGGCTGAGTACTGCCAGGGGTTGGGTTATTGACAGGTCCATCCCAGTGTGTGTGGACTTGTGTAAAAGGGAGATGATCTCTGCCATGGACTCCCAATGTACCCTGCTGTCTACCTACAGTGTCATTGGCTGTAATATCAGGTTTCACAGAAATGAAGATAGCGAGTTAGTAGAACTAAAGGGAAATTGGCCTGGAAACATTACAATTACTTTGCGTTCAAGTTTGGAGAAGTAAAGCGGAGTGAAGTTAATTCCTTAAATGATGGAATGTGAGATGTAATAAAGTAGCGTGAAGTGCTGGAGAAGTTTGTGAAGCTGAGGGCAGAGGTCGCCAGAACTGGCAGGAAATGTCCAAGGATCCTGAGGTAATAGATGATTAGAGAAAGCAAAGGCCGCAGAACTTTAGTTTGTCAGTCAACTGAAGGGGAGAACTGGTGGGGGTCAGGATGTAAAGAGAGGAGCTCTGGCAGAGCAAACACCTGCAGTATTCGACCGGAGTGTGTGAGAGGATAATGTGCTCGAACCTCTGGAGTAGGACTTGAACCCATAACCTCAGCTCTACACAGATAGCTACAAATGACCACTCAACATATCCATTTAGGACTGAAATGCTTTCAGACTGAGAGTGTATCTCAAACATTATTTACTTTAATCTATACATTTCATATCCCACGTGATAAATTTTCAGTGAAAAACCAGACCATGTCGAGTAATTACTTGTGGTTCATTGCTTCAATTAACACAAGATATTGGGGAGATTTTGCCTTTGTGGGCTTGTGTGAAGGCAGTGATGGGGAGGTGAAAGTTTTATTTTCCATCTCTTCCAATCGTCATGGGGGTAGCAGCAGCAGAGTTGGAGACCAGGTACCAACTTTCCACCAGCTGTTTCACACTGGTCCACAAAGCCACGTTCAACCCTCCATCCCCTTGCACAACCTATTTCCACCAATTGATTCAAATGCCTTCATTTCTGTCTGTGGAATTCATATCAATGGAACCGTTTACTATATTATTCACTACATCTTATCAATGCTTGTTAAATAAAAACAATTCTCCAATTAAGGCACAGGTAAAAAGCTTTCTTTATTTTCTCAAATATATTTAATTATTCCTGGTAAATCCTGCACCTGATTACAATGTGCATATAAGCGGATTCTCAATTTCATACCTCTTTGTGTTGTTTCTTCAAACAGTGATTTGCTGGTTGGGAACAATAACATTACCACAGTCCTGGGTTGAATATTCCAGATCTGATCATTAGATATAGTGAAATTCAGGATGGCCTTAAAGAGACATTGGTCACTGTAATAATGTCAGTAAAGGGTCTACATTCTTGAAACAGGACACTATTGCCTATGAGGAGATGTGGGGAAAGCTGGTTTCTTCGAAGGACTGGACGATAGGCACAACCTTCTGCAATTGCATGTGATCTTGGGCAGAGGAGTTGGAAACCAAGTGGTGAGAGGATGCTTTGTTCGGCACATCTGCAGAACAAGGTAAGTATTGTTGGAGATATACCTAACTTGCTTTGTCTTCTAAGGGAGAGGGTCGGTGTGCTTACTTGGCCGTAGCTTCAATGTGGTTGGTCTAGAACAAATTGTTGCTGATATTTAATGTTGGGCACCTGAAGCTCTTTACCATCTCATTTTTGGTGATGAATAAAATTATATTCTCTGTCATTATTCTCCACATCTGCTCAGCATTTCTGGGATTTCGCTGCAGGTTTTCCTGGGCATGAAGAGTAATAATATTATAAACATGCCTCCTGATAAATATTTCCAATTGAAAGTTGCTAAACACTGATTTCTGGCTGATGTGCTGCTGCCGGAGGGGATTTGGTTGGAATTTTGTGACAGAAAGAAGCGGAGAGTTGTAAAAGAGAATGGAGATATTTCAAGACTGGACGTCAATGGTGAAGATAAGGAGGTGGGGTCCAGGAATCAGAAATTGATAAAATGGTATAGAGCAGGTTGAGATGTCCTGATGTTGGTGGGAAGAGACTGGACAGGGACAGGGTCCAGGAATGAGGAGATACGTTCAGTGGGGCAAGAACAGGCAGAAACAGTGGCCTCCTGGACAGTCCCGTTTGTGGAGATAGAATAAGGAAGTGCGGGGCTGAGACACTCTCAGGCTGGACACTGTGGAGGGGAATCTCCTTGTGTGATGAGATCTGTGACGGTGCGGGACCGGTGGCAGGGTGTTCGTTGGTGAGGTCATGGAGCAGGGGATGGTACAAGGAGGAGTCTAAAGCTGCCAACTGGCATCTGCAAGGTAGAGGCCAGTCCACCAGACGACAACGGCACCACATTGTCCGCAAATTTGTGGTCGGTTTGAAGTGAGTGGCGTGCTGCCCATTGGGACAGGCTGAGGTTCGAGTGTGTGAGGGGAGTAAAGAAGTCTAGGCGGTTGATGTGACGATAGAAATTGAAATTGAGAAGGTCCAGAGAGGGTGAAAGGCCCACAGGGGATGTCCATTAGGAAGGGTCAGTGTGAAATCTGTGCCAAAGACATCGGTGACGGAAGAAGATCTCAACATCATGACGGGCCTCAACATCATGATGGGAACCCGTTGAGGTGCGGGTGCAGGGGAACGAAGGCGATACCTCTGCTGAGGACTGTCCGCTCATCATGAGGTCATGGAAATAGTGTGGTCCGGCAGAGGTTGGTAGTTAGAAAACCATGGAATAAATAGAAAGAGAAGAGGCTAATGGAAGGGGTTTTCAGCGGTGAGCTGTGGGGGTGGGGGGGGGGGGGGGGTGGAGACGCTTGGTGATGTGCTGGGAGGGTAGTTAGGAAATGGCAAGGCTGATATCTTTGTTTATATTTAAGTTTTTTATTGTCATATGCTGTGAAAAGCTTTGTTTCTCATACTATCTATACAGATCAGATATACAATACATGATAGAGTCGTTTCAAGCTCAAGTATAATAGATAAAGCAATGGGGAAGGTACAGAGTACAGAATATAGTTCTCAGCATTGCAGCGCATTGCCGCTCATCAGTTCCTTGGACAATGTCCAATGTCCTCAAAAGGGTAGAGGTGAATTGAACAGTACCCTAGTTTATGGAAGAACCGTTAACAAGACTGAAAACCGAGTGGAAAAAGCAGATCCTGAGACTGGAGGTTTGTGCTTTCAAGCTTCTGTACGTCCTGCCAGACGGGAGACGAGAGAAGAGGAAATAACCGGGTGAAACAAATCCATGACTCTCTTCGAGTCAACGGTGGGATGACTGGCCTGTGTGATGGGCTGCTTTTACACATGGGCAGCATGGTGGCGCAGCGGTAGACTTGCTGCCTTACAGCGCCAGAGACCCGGGTTTGATCCTAACTATGAGTACTTGTGTGGCTGGAGTTTGCATGTTCTCCACATGACCTGCGTGGGCTTTCTCCGAAATCTTCAGTTTCCTCCCACACACCAAAGACGTGCAGGTTTGTTGGTTAATTCGCTTGGTATAAATGTAAATCTTCCCCAGTGTGTGTAGGATAGTGTTGGTGTGCGGGGATTGCTGGTCAGTGCAGACTCGTTGGGCCGAAGGGCCTGTTTCCGCGCTGTATCTCTAAACTAAACTTAACTCCAATTCTCTGCATTTTCTGGGCTACATCTACAATTCGCTGCAATTTCTCGCGGTCTTGGGCAGAACTATTCCCAAACCAAGCCGTGATTTTACCCAACAGTATGCTTCTGTGGTGCATCAGTAGAAACATAGAAAAGCACACAAAATAGGTGCAGGAGTAGGCGATTCAGCCCTTCGAGCCAGCACCGCCATTCAATATGATCATGGCAAATCATTCAGAATCAGTACCCCATTCCTGCTTTCTCCACATTTCCTATGATTCCATTAGCCTTAAGAGCCATCCCAACATACTCTTGAATACATCCAGTGAACTGGCCTCCTCTGCCTTCTGTGGTAGAGAATACCACAGATTCACAGCTCTCTGGGTGAGTATGATTTTCCTCATCTCAGTCCTAAATGGCATACTCCTTATTCTTAATCTGTGATCTCTGGTTCTGGACTCCCCCCAAATCAGGAAAAAAATTCCTGCACATAGCAACACCGGGAACATTTTTCCTGCATTAGGAAGTTTGTAAGAGTCACTAGAGACATGCTATGTTTCTTCAGTCTCTTCAGGAAGAAGATGCGTTGGTATGGGATAGGTATGGGATATAACGTCAGAGGAGGGTGAAGGGCTGTGGAGAGGGACGATTGAGTAAAATGGACTGGAAACTGCTACTTGGGGATGATTCAGGACCATTAGTGACCATGAAGATGACCTGTTTGTGTATAAGAAGATGTGGGTGAGATTCCTAATTAATTACTTTTGGTCCTCACCAAATCAGAGTAATGTCAGTGTTTAATTCAAGTGAATGAGAGTGAAATATCAGATGGGACAAAGATTAAGGATTTAGCATCTTTAAAAATCAATAAATCATTAGGCCCAGGGGTGGTGTTGTGGGACTGGAGGACTGCTGGTGATTTACTGTTGTTTAGAAATGGAAGAGGGCAGTAAGAAACCACATAATTATAGTTGTGTTTTCTCAATTTCATCGGTGATACAGAGGAGAAAAGCATGAGGCCGCTGGAAGGGATCGATAGATAGGCAAAGGGCAACTGGAATTTAATTCAGAGATGTGCGAGGTGATGTGTGTGAGGCGATGCAACAAGGTAATGGAATGTCCAGTAAGTGGAAGGATGTTGAAAGGTGGAGACCTCCAGAGTGATCAGTCTTGGAGTGTGTATCCTAGATCCTTAAAGTAAAGCAAATGCTCCCGACGCAGTTAAACTGGAGTGAATTTCTTTCGTAAAACCATTTCATTTACTATCCATATATTTCATATTCAAAAGACAACAGAAAGCCAGACCATGCAGTGTTATTGCTTATTTTTCTCTGATGAAGACTGGGAGATCGTGTCTTTGTTTTCTTGTGTAAAGTAAGTGATGGGGAGGTGAAAGTCTGCTTTCCATCTCTCCCCGTCGTCACTGGGGACAAAAGGCAGCAGAGTTGGAGAACCATGTACCGACTCTCCACCAGCGGTTTCAGACTGGTCCACAAAGCCACGATCAACACATCCATCCCCCCTGCACAACAGTTTTCTGCAATTGGTTCTAGCGACTTCATTTCATATGATGTATGTGGACATTTCACGGCATTTACCACCTCCTCCCGGAATTTCCTCGGTGTGACCGCATAAATAAACGTGTTGGTGCAGGAGCTGAATAACTGAATCATTGTTCCTACGTAGTCCAGCATAACATCAGACAGATATGGTGCAATATACCAACCAGTAATTCGCTTTATTGATAGAATGAACACCCGTGTCATCCATAACAGGATAAAACTGGCTGATATGGTGAAGAGCAAAGAGATGGATCTTCTTCGATTCTTCATCTGTGGGTCTTCCTTCCCCTCCCCGCAAAAAATGGAATTTTGTGTCAGAAAGAAGCGGAGATTTTTAAGATGTCATAAAGATGGATGGAGATATTTCAAGACTGGACATCAATTGTGAGGAGAAGGAGGTGGGAGCCATGAATCGGAAAGTGTTAAAATGGTGTAGGGCAGGTGAAGTGACCTGGATGTTGGTGGGAAGGGACTGGAAAGAGACAGGGTCTCGGAGAGAGGAGATAAGCTCAGTGGGGGCAAGAACAGGCAGAACCAGTGGCCTACCAGGACAGTCCTGTTTGTGGAAATGGAAGCAGGAAGTACGGGGCTGATGCACTCTCAGGTTGGACACTGCGGAGGGGAAATCTCCTCATGTGATGAGATCTGTGACAGTGCGGGACCGGTGGCATTGGGGTATTCGTTGGCGAGGTCATGGTGCAGGGGAAGGTACAAGGAGGTGTCTGAGAGCTGCCAACAGGCCTCTGCAAGGTAGAGGACAGTCCACCAGACTACAGCAGCACCACCTTTTCTGCAGATTTGTGGTCGGTGTGAAGTAGGTGAAGTGCGGCCGATTGGGACAGGCTGAGGTTGGAGTGTGTTAGGGGAGTGAAGAAGTCCAGGTGGATGATGTGGTGATGGCAATTGAAAATGAGAAGGTCAAGAGAGGGTGAAAGACCCACAGGGGATGTCCATGAGGAAGGGTCAGTGAGAGCTCCGTGCCAAAGACATAGGTGACGGAAGAGAATCTCAACATCATGATGGGGCTCAACATCATGACGGGAACCCGTTGAGGTGCGGGTGCAGGGGTAGGAAGATAATACCTCTGCTGAGGACTGTCCGCTCAACATGAGAGAGAGGGAGAGGGAGGTCATAGAAATAGTGTGGTCCGGCAGAGGTTGAAGGTTGGAAAGGTATGCAATCAAAAGAAAGAGAAGAGGCTAATGGAGAGGGTTTTCGGCGGCGAGGTGTGGAGAGAGGGAGGGAGGGAGGGGGGGGTGAAAAGACGTTTGGTGATGTGCTGGGAGGATAGTTAGGAAATGGCAAGGCTGATATCTTTCTTTAGGTTTACGTTTTTTATTGTCACATGTACAGGGGTCCTGTGAAAAGCTTTGTTTCTCACACTATCTATACAAATCAGATATACTATACATAGATACAACCAGTTCAAGCTCAAGTACAGTAGATCAAGCAACGGGGAAGTTAGAGAGTACAGAATATAGTTCTCAGCATTGCAGCGCATTGTCGCTCATCAGTTCCTTGGACGAAGTCCAAATTTCTCAATGGGGTAGAGGTGAATCAAACAGTACCCTAGTTTATGGAAGGACCGTTAACAAGCTTGATAAGAGAGAGGAAAAGGCAGATCCTGAGACTGGAGGAGTGTGCTTTCAAGCTTCTGTACATCCTGCCAGACGGGAGCCGAGAGAAGAGGAAATAACCGGGTGAAATAAATCTATGACTCTGTTCGAGTCAATGGTGGGATGACTGGCCTGTGTGATGGGCTACATCTACATATGGGCAGCACGGTAGCGCAGCGGTAGACTTGCTGTCTTACAGCACCAGATACCCGAGTTTGATCCTAACTATGTGTAGTTGTCTGTCTGGAGATTGCATGTTCTACACATGACCTGCGTGGGCTTTCTCCGAAATATTTAGTTTCCTCCCACACTCCAAAGACGTGCAGGTTTGTTGGTTATTTAGCTTGGTACAAATGTAAATCGTCCCCAGCGTATGTAGGATATTGTTAGTGTGCGGGGATTGCTGGTCAGTGCGGACTCATTGGGCCGAAGGTCCTGTTTCCGCACTGTATCTCTAAAGTAACCTAAACTCCAATTCTCTGCAACTTCTGGGCTACATCTACAATTCGCTGTAATTTCTCGCGGTCATGGGCAGAACTATTCCTAAACCAAGCCGTGATGTAACCCAACAGTATGCTGCCGTGGTGCAACTGCAGAAACGTAGAAAAGCATACAAAGTAGGTGCAGGAGGAGGCAATTCGGCCCTTGGAGCCACCACCCCATTCAATATGATCATGGCTGATCATCCAGAATCAGTACCGCGTTCCTGCTTTCTCCCCATTTCCCTTGATTCCGTTACCCTAAGAGCTATCCCAACTTTCTCTTGAATACATCCAATGAATTGGCCTCTGCCTTCTGTGGCAGAGAATACCACAGATTCACAACTCTCTGGGGAAAATGATTTTCCTCATCTCAGTCCTAAATGGCACACGCCTTGTTCTTAAACTGTGACCCCTGGTTCTGGAATCCCCCTAAAACAGGATTTTTTCCCCTGCATCTAGCAACACCGGGAACAGTTTTCCTGCATCTTGAAGTTTGTAAGAGTCACTAGAGACATGCTATATTTCTTCAGTCTCTTCAGGAAGAAGAGACGTTGGTGTGGGCTAGGTGTGGGATATAACGTCAGAGGAGAGTGAAGGGCTGTGGTGAGGGGTGATTGAGTAAAATGGACTGGAAACAGCTACTTGGGGATGATTCAGGACAATTAGTGACCATAAAGATGACTTGTTTGTGTACAAGAAGATGTGGGTGAGATTCCTAATGAACGTCTTTTAGTCCTCACCAAATCAACGTGATGCCTCTGTTTTAATTCAGGCGAATGAGGGTGAGATATCACATGGGACAAAACATTAAGGTTATAGCATCTTTAAAAATGAATAAATCATTAGGCCCAGGAGTGGTGTTGTCGAACTGGAGGACTGCTGATGATTTACTGTTGTTTAGAAATGGAAGAGGGAAGTAAGAAACGACATAATTACAGAGGAGTTATCTCAACTTCATCGGTGATACAATAGACAATAGACAATAGGTGCAGGAGTAGGCCATTCGGCCCTTCGAGCCAGCACCACCATTCAATGTGATCATGGCTGATCATTCTCAATCAATACCCCGTTCCTGCCTTCTCCCCATGCCCCCTGACTCCGCTATCCTTACGAGCTCTATCTAGCTCTCTCTTGAATGCTTTAGAGAATTGGCCTCCACTGCCGTTCTAAATGGCCTACCCCTTATTCTTAAACTGTGGCCCTTGGTTCTGGACTCCCCCAACATTGGGAACATGTTTCATGCCTCTAACGTGTCCAACCCCTTAATAATCTTATTTGTTTTGATAAGATCCCCTCTCATCCTTCTAAATTCCAGTGTATACAAGACTAGTCGCTCCAGTCTTTCAACATATGACAGTCCCGCCATTCCGGGAATTAATCTAGTAAACCTACGCTGCACGCCCTCAATAGCAAGAATATCCTTCCTCAAATTTGGAGACCAAAACTGCACACAGTACTCCAAGTGCGGTCTCACTAGGACCCTATACAACTGCAGAAGGACCTCTTTGCTCATATATTCAACTCCTCTTGTTATGAAGGTCAACATTCCATTGGCTTTCATCACTGCCTGCTGTACCTGCATGCTTCCTTTCAGCGACTGATGCACTAGGACACCCAGATCTCATTGTACGTCCCCTTTTCCTAACTTGACACCATTCAGATAATAATCTGCCTTTTTATTCTTACCACCAAAGTGGATAACCTCACACTTATCCACATTAAACTGCAACTGCCATGCATCCGCCCACTCACACAACCTGTCCAAGTCACCCTGCAACCTCATAGCATCTTCCTCACAGCTCACATTACCACCCAGCTTTGTTTCATCTGCAAATTTGCTCATTATACTTTTAATGCTTTCATCCAAGTCATTACGGAGAAGGAAAGCAGGAAGGAATCGATAACAAGGTAATGAAATGTCCAGTAAGTGGAAGGATGTTGAGAGGTAGGGAACTGCAGAGCGATCAAACTTGGAGTGTGTGTACATTGATCCTTAAAGTAAAGCAAATGCTCTTTTGGCTGTTCAACTGGAGTGAATGTCTTTCATAAAACCATTTCAATTATTATTATTACATTCCATATTCAAATGACAACATAAAGCCAGACCATGCAGTGTTATTGCTTGTTTTTCTCTCGTCTGAAGAAGACGGGGAGATCGTGTATTTGTGTTCTTGTGTAAAGTAAGTGATGGGGAGGTGAAAGTCTGCTTTGCATCTCTCCCCGTCGTCACTGGGGACAAAAGGCAGCAGAGTTGGAGAACCAGGTACCGACTCTCCACCACCTGTTTCAGACTGGTCCACAATGCCACGATCAACACATCCATCCCCTTGCACAACAGTTTCCCGCAATTGATTCCAACGACTTCTTTTCCGTCTGTGGAAATCATATCAATGGAACCATTGATGACATCCCAGAACAGCTTGTTGAATAAAATCAATTCCCCAATCTACACACAGGTAAAAGGCTTTCCTTACTTTCTCATATATATTTTATGAACGCTGGTGAATCCTGCACCAGACTATAACGTGCATGCTCTGATTCACATCTTCAAAGCTCTTTGATCTGTTTGTTCAATCACGGGTTTGCTGGTCGGGGCGGTACCAACAGTCCTGGGTTGAATTTTTCACCTCTCTCCATAACTTTTAATGAACTTCTGGATGTCCTGAAAGGGACATTTCACGGCATTTATCATCTCCTCCCGGAACTTCCTCTGGGTGACCGCATAAATATACGTGTTGGTGCAGGAGCTGAATAACTGAAGCATTGTTCCTATGTGGTCTATCAGAACAACAGACACATACTGTGCCATGTACGATCCAGTAATTCGCTGAATTGATAGAATGACCACCCGTGTCATCCATAACAGGATAAAACTGGCCGATATGGTGAAGAGCAAAATGATGGATCTTCTTCGATTCTTCATCTCTTGGTCGTCCTTCCCCTCCCTGCTCCTCTGCCCCCTCAGTTTCCTGCGGACTACACTGGCAATCAGGATGTGCCTGACAGTGACAGCATTGAGCAGCAGGATCAGCACGAAGGGGATGAGTGGGGTTAAAATGCGGTGCCCCCAGTCAAAGGCTACCCACACCGGCGAAGTTATGAAATCAAATGATGCCATGCAGAATCGTGAATGGTACGTGAAGTACCAGGGGATGTTGGTGAACACACTCAGCACACTCACCACTGCAATAACGATGGCTGCACCTTTCTCAGTGCAGTATCTTGTCTTCAGCTTCTGGAAGCAAATGGCCGCCATACGGTCGAAGGTGAAGGCAACAGTGAGCCAGACGGTGTAAGATACGGACATGTAACCCACGGTATATACGATCTTGCACCCGGGAGGGATATATATGTGAATTATGTTGATGAGAATGACTTGAATTATAACGACAAGTAGATCGGCTACTGCCATTGCCACAAGATACCAGGTGACACCTTTGGAGAGTCCACACCGTCCGCATGATAGTGTTACAATTGCGACCAGGTTAGCTGTGAAGTCGAAAAAAAGCAAACAACAACAAAATTGACAATTGAAGGTGAGCAAATGGAGAAATTGTTAAGTATTACAGTTTTACTGAATTTCAAAACTCTCAACAACTTTGCCACAATTCCCACTTGTCCCTCACCAACACATTAGTCTCCAGCTCTTCACTTCTTGACATTTCTGAGTTCATTTCTCGGGATGGAACAGTGACAGAAATCCATTATAGAAATCTGTGTTATCGAGAGTTTGACTTGATGGGTTAGTTTCAACTGTGGCCACATTTGATGAGAACATCTTTGGATGTCAAGAGCGTGTTTACACAGTTTAGCAACATTGAAAGGCATTGAATGAATCATATTACATTGCAGATAATGATATTGAATAATTTATGTCTAGAGTCACAGTCATACAGAACAGACACAGGCCCTACAGCCCAACTTGTCCAAGCCGACCAGGATGACCCATCTAAATTCATTCCACCTACCTGCATTTGAACCATATCACACTCAACCTTTCCCATCCATATAGCGGTCCAAATATACTTACATGTTGTCATCGTACTTGCCTCAACCACATTCCTCTGGCAGCTCGTTCCATATATCCTCCAAACACAATGTGAACTAGTTACCTCTCAGATTCCGATCAAAATGTTCCCGCTCACATTAAATCTTTGAACTCTCATTTTTGATTCCCCTACTCTGGGTCGGATTTATTGAATCAGTTCTCCTCATGATTTTGTTCAAATCTGTATGATCTTCCTTCAGCTTCCTGCTCTTCAAAGTATGAGGTCGTCACCTGCCCAACCTCTCCACATAGCTCAGGCCCTCAAGTTCTCATAACTCTTCCCTGCGCTTTTTCCAGCTTGATGACATAGTTTCTAAAGTAGCGTGACCAAAACAAAACACAATACTCCAAATGCGGCCTCACCAACATCTTGTACAAATGTAACATAATATCACAACTTCTATACTCAATATCTTTCACCAGAACTTCATTCTTTGGAGCGCAGGAGACTTGTATCACGAAGTCAGAGAACGCTACGGGCTCATGTAGATAAATGGTACTATGAATAGTCAATCAATAGTCGTTTATTTGTCACATACACATAAATGTGTAGTGAAATGAAACATTACCTGCAGTTCAACAATAAGACCAATAAGAATAATCAATAAAAATGCAATAACATACAATCTCAAACTAACAGCAAACCAAAGAAACATCCATCACAGTGAGTCTCCTCCAGTCACCTCCTCGCTGTGATGGAAGGCCAGAATGTCTTATTCTTTTCCTCTGCCGTCTTCTCCCGCGGTCAGGCTGTTGAAGTTGCCATGTCGGGGCGGTCGTGGCTCCCGACATTGAAGCCCCCACCGGGCGGAGAAAAATCCCGCGGCCTATTTCAGGCCGCGCCGGACAGTGAAAGGTCCGCGGCGGGCCGACCCAAGCCCCGCGATTCGGGGCGGGTGAAGACGCTATCGCTGCCGCTGCCGGAGGTCCCGATGTCGGCCCCCACACAGGGGACTGCGGGCTTCCGACGTCCAGGCGGCCCGCGTCGGAGCCTCCGGAGACGAGTCACAGCCGCTCCCGCAGCCTCCGAAGGCGGCCAGCGCCGCAGGTGGTGAGTCCGGGCCGCGGGCTCTGCGAACCAGAGTGCAGGTGGCCCCAGGTGCATGGCCGATGGTAGGCCGCAGCGGGAACGGAGACACGACACAGAAACAAAGGTCGCGTCTCCGTTCGGGAGAGACAATGTTACAGTTCCCGTTCGTTCCCTCCCTCCCACCCCCCAACATAACATACAAACACTACACCATATTAAAACTACAATTCAGACAAAAACAACAAAAAAACACAAAAGACAGACGGACTGCAGGCAAGCCGCAGCTGTGAGGGCAGCGCTGGCTCCTCCTACGGCTAGAGTAGATAAATGGTTGATGTGAGTAGGTAGACTACCGGTTCTGTTCTAATACGGTGACTCTATGAGGACCAGGCCATGTCCGGTGACACTAGTGTGCATGATAACAGTGGCAGCAGTTTGGGGTTGGGTGTTGCCTGTATTAAGTACTACAGTGTGCACACTGGTTGCCAATGATCCAGGTGCTCCTGACATCATCAGAAGGTGTCAGAGACCTAAATGAGAAATAGATTTACAATTTACAAAGGTGATTTACAAAGATGTTGCCAGTACCCAATGGACAAACTACAGGTAAATGTTGGTAGACGATGACTTTATTCCATGGAACGCTGGAAGTTGAGGGATGATCTTACAGAGTTGTGGGGGATCGATGGGGTATCTTGCGCAGTCAGACCAAGATGGGCTGAAGGGCCTGTTGCTGTGTTCATGACTCTATGACATCCTCAGAAGGCAGGGGAGGCCAATTCTCTGGATGCTTTCAAGAGGGAGACTGATTGAGCTCTTAATGATAGCAGAGTCAGGGGGTATGGGGAGAAGGAACGAACGGGGTACTGATTGAAAAAGGAAAAGGTTGTCAATGTTGCAATGGAACCGCCTGACTGAACCAGCACAGGTGTGTGGGTCCACAATTCATTGCCAGTGTATTCTCCTTATATTGGAAAGGATATACATGCCACAGCATGGGCTCAGCATAGGTTCTCTAGACTGGTTCCTGGGATGGTGGAACTGAATCTGAGAAGGGGCAAATTGTCCAGGCCTGTCTACATTTGATGTTGGAAGAATGAACTAAAATTGTATTGAAACCCACAGTTGAGAGGTGGGGATGACACATTTAGTAATGACCTTAGTAATGTTTCTGACACATTTAGTAATGTGTGGCAGAAATATTTCTTTATTCAGTGGATGATGAATGAGTGAAATTCTTTGTCACACCAAGCAATGAAGGACAAGGTAAAGAATGCAACATTCCATTGACTTTTTCACTGCCTGCTGTACCTGCATGCTTCCTTTCAGTGACTGATGCACTAGGACACCCAGATCTCGTTGCACGTCCCCTTTTCCTAACTTGACACCATTCAGATAATACTCTGCCTTCCTATTCTTACCACCAAAGTGGATAACCTCACACTTATCCACATTAAACTGCATCTGCCATGCATCCGCCCACTCACACAACCTGTCCAAGTCACCCTGCAATCTCAAAGCATCTCCCTCACAGTTCACACTACCACCCAGCTTTGTATCATCTGGAAATTTGCTAATGGTACTTTTAATCCCGTCATCCAAGTCATTAATGCATATTGTAAATAGCTGCGGTCCCAGCACCGAGCCTTGCGGTACCCCACTAGTCACTGCCTGCCATTCTGAAAGGGATCCATTTATCCCCACTCTTTGCTTTCTGCCTGGCAACCAATTTTCTATCCACGTCAGTACCCTACCTCCAATACCATGTGCTCTAATTTTGCCCACTAATCTCCTATGTGGAACCTTGTCGAAGGCTTTCTGAAAGTCGAGGTACACCACATCCACCGGTTCTCCCTTGTCAATTTTCCTAGTTACATCCTCAAAGAATTCCAGAAGATTAGTCAAGCATGATTTCCCCTTCGTAAATCCATGCTGACTCGAAACGATCCTGTTACTACTATCCAAATGCTCCGCAATTTCGTCTTTTATAATTGACTCCAGCATCTTCCCCACCGTTTTCTCTCTCCATCCTTTCTTAAAAAGTGGGACAACATTAGCTACACTCCAATCCACAGGAATGCTATGTGTAATTGTGTGTCTGGAGTTTGCATGTTCTCCACATGACCTGCGTGGGCTTTCTCCGAAATCTTCGGTTTCCTCCCACACTCTAAAGGCGTGCAGGTTTGTTGGTTAATTAGCTTGGTACAACTGTAACTCGTCCCCAGTGTGTGTAGAATAGCGTTGGTGTGCTGGGATTGCTGGTCAGTGCGGACTCATTGGGCCGAATGGCCTGTTTCCGCGATGTATCTCTAAACTAACCGAAACTCCAATTCTCTGCAATTTCTGGGCTAAATCTACAATTCGCTGCAATTTCTCGCGGTCTTGGGCAGAACTATTCCTAAACCAAGCCGTGATGTAACCCAACAGTATGCTTCGGTGGTGCAACCGTAGAAACATAGGAAAGCATACAAAGGTGCAGGATGAGGCAATTCGGCTCATCGAGCCAGCACCGCCATTCAATATGATCATGGCAGATCATCCAGAATCAGTACCCCGCTCCTGCTTTCACCCAATTTCCCTTGATTCCGTTAACCCTGAGAGCTGTATCAACTTTCTCTTGAATACATCCAGTGAATTGGCCTCTGCCTTCTGTGGCGGAGAATACCACAGATTCACAACTCTCTGGGTGAAAATGATTTTCCTCATCTCAGTCCTAAATGGCATCGCCTTATTCTTAAACTGTGATTCCTGGTTCTGGACTCCCGCCAAATCAGGAACATTTTTTACTGAATCTAACAACACCGGAATCATTTTTCCTGCATCTAAAAGTTTGTAATAGTCACTTGAGACATGCTATATTTCTTCAGTCTCTTCAGGAAGAGGAGGCGTTGGTGTGGGCTAGGTGTGGGATATAACGTCAGAGGTGGGTGAAGGGCTGTGGTGAGGGGTGATTGAGTAAAATGGAGTGGAAACAGCTACTTGGGGCTGATTCAGGACAATTAGTGACCATAAAGATGACTTGTTTGTGTACAAGAAGATCTGGGTGAGATTCTTGTCCTCATTTTGGTCCTCATCAAATCAGAGGGATGCCAGTGTTTTAATTCAGGTGAATAATGGTGAGATATCAGATGGGACAAACATTAAGAAAATAGCAACTTTAAAAATAAATAAATCGTCTGGTCCAGGAGTGGTGTTGTAAGACTGGAGGACTGCTGTTGATTTACTGTTGTTTAAAAATGGAAGAGGGAAGTAAGAAACCACATGATTACAGATGAGTTATCTCAACTTCATCTGTGATACGGAGGAGGAAAGCATGAGGCCGCAGGAACGAATCGATAGCGAGGCAAAGGGCAAATGGAATTTAATCCGGAGATGTGCGAGGTGACGTGTGTGAGGAGATGTTACAAGGTAATGGGATGTCCAGTAAGTGGAAGGATGTTGAGAGGTGGAGAATTGCAGAGCGATGTTGGAGTGTTTGTCCGCAGATCATTAAAGGTAACAGGGAAGGCTATTCAGGAGGTTAAAATGGACCGAAAGTTTTTCTCCAAAACTTTTCATGTATTATCCATCCATTCCATTTTCAATGAACAATAAAAAGCCGGACCATGCAGTGTAATTGCTCGTTTTTCTCTGTTCTGGTTAAGACTGGTGAGATCGTGCCTTTGTGTTCTTGTGTAAAATAAGAGATGGGGAGGTGAAAGTCTGCTTTCCATCTCTCCCCGTCGTTACTGGGGACAAAAGGCAGCAGAGTTTGCGAACCAGGTACCCACTCTCCACCAGCTGTTTCAGACTGGTCCACAAAGCCACGATCAACAAATCCATCCCCTTGCACAACAGTTTCCCGCAATTGATTCCAACGACTTCATTTCCGTCTGTGGAAATCATATCAATGGAACCATTGATGACATCTTAGAACAGCTTGTTGAATACAATCAATTCCCCAATCTACACACAGGTGAAAGGCTTTCCTTACTTTCTCATATATATTTTATGAGCGCTGGTGAATCCTGCACCTGACTATAACGTGCATGTTCTGATTCGCATCTTCAAAGCTCTTTGAACAGTTTGTTTGATTAAAAGTGGGAATAAAATGTGGTGCCCCCAGTCAAAGACAAACCGTGCCACATACCATCCAGCAATTCGTAAATTTGATAGAATGAACACCCGTGTCATCCATAACGGGATAAAATTGGCCGATATGGTGGAGAGCAAAATGATGGATCTTCTTCGATTCTTCATCTCTGGGTCGTCCTTCCCCTCTCCGCTCCGCTGCCTCCTCAGTTTCCTGCGGCCTACACTGGCCATCAGGATGTGCCTGACAGTGACAGCAATGAGCAGCAGGATCAGTACGAAGGGGACGAGTGGGAATAAAATGTGGTGCCCCCAGTCAAAGGCTGCCCACACCGGCGAAGTTATTAAATCAAATGCTGTCCTGCAGAAACGTGACCGGTACGTGAAGTACCAGGGGATGTTGGTTACCCCACTCAGCGCACTCACCACTGGAATAACGATGGCTGCACCTTTTTCAGTGCAGTATCTTGTCTTCAGCTTCTGGAAGCAAATAGCCGCCGTAAGGTCGAAGGTGAAGGCAACAGTGAGCCAGACGGAGTAATTCACGGATATGTAACCCACGGTGTGTACGATGTTGCACACGGGAGGTATGTATATGTAAATTATGTTGATGAAAATAACTTTAAATACGACGACAAGTAGATCCGCTATTGCCATTGCCACACGATACCTCGTGACACCTTTCTTGAATCCACACCATCCGCATGTTTGTGTTATATTTGCGACCATGTCAGCTGGGAATTTCGGAAAAGCAAATAACAAATCATTTTACAAGTGAAGGGGAGCAGGTGGAGTCATTGTTCAGTATTACAGATTTACTGAATTTGGAAACTTTCAGCAACTTTGCCACAATTCCCACTTGTCCCTCACCAACACGGCCATTCTGCAGCTCTTCATTTCTTGACTTTCCTTTGTTTATTTCCAGGGATGAGACTGTGACACGAGATCCATTATAGAAATCTGTGTTATTTAGATTTAAGGGGCAGTTTGACTTGATGGGTTCGTTTCAATTGTGGCCACATTTGATAAGAACTTCTTTGGATTTCAAGAGCTTGGGGAATCCTAAATTGGTTGCTGGCACTACTTAAATTCACATTCATTATTTTAGTTTACACAACTTAGCAACAAAGAAGGCATTGAATGATTCATGCTACATTGCCGTTAAAGATATTAAATAATTTATGTCTAATCACAGTCACACAGAACAGAAACAGGCCCTTCAGCCTAGCTTGCTCATGCCGACCGAGATGTCCCATCTACATTCATTCCACCTGCCTGCGTTTGGACCATATCCCACACAACCTTTCCTATCCATGTTCCTGTCCAAATTTCTTTTACATGTTGTTACAGTACTTGCCTCAACCATCTCCTGTGGCAGCTCATTCCATATACCCACCAAACTCAGTGTGAAAAAGTTACCCCTCAGGTTCCAATTAAAATGGCCCCCTCACAATAAACCTATGTCCTCTGGTTCTTCAATTCCCTACTCTGGGTAACATTTGTAGTATCACTTCCCCTCATGATTTTGTTCAACTCAGTATGTTCATCCTTCAGCCTCCTGCAGTCCAAAGTCCGACCCTGCCTATCCTCTCTATATAGCTCTGGCCCATCCGGTTCTCATAACTCCTCTCTGCACTCTTGCCAGCTTGGTGACATCCTTTCAATAGCAGGGTGACCAAAGCTAAACACAATACTCCAAATGGCGCCTCACCAACTTCTTGTATAACTGACTAGGACTTCATTCTTTCGAGTGCAGGAGACAGAAGGATGATCTTACAGAGTTGTACAATATCATGAGGGGAATTGTTCGGTTGAATGCTGAGTTTTCAGTACCTAGATTATGGGAATCAAGAACCCGGGGACTGAGGTTTAATATGAGGGGTAAGTTTTAATAGCTTTTCCTTGCAGCCCTTCTTAAACAGAGGCACAACATTAGCCACTCTCCAATCTTCTAGCACCTCAGCTGCATCCAATAATAATTCATTTATCTCAGTCAGATCTCCTGCAATTTTCTTCTCCAGTTTCCCCACTGGATATATTTGATCAAGCCAAGGCGATTTATCGAACTTCATATGCATTATGTACATGCAGTATCTCCTACACCATGATATAGACTGAACACAAAACATCTGCATTAAATGTCCCAAGGTCCCCAGTCTTCATATTTGGCTCCATGGTAAAAACAGAGGAGTAATATTTACATATAATACATTGTATCCTCATATACATTAACTTCTAATCTCAAATGAATACAAGGCCAGTCTTTCCAATCTTATCTCATGTGACAGTCCCGCCATCCCAGGGATTAACCTCGTGCTCCTATGCTGCACTTAGTTTCGTTCAGCTTAGTTTAGACATTCAGGCTCTTCAGCCCAACAAGTCCACACCGACCAGTGATCCCCGTGCATTAGCACTATCCTGCACACGAGGGACAATTTACAATCTTTATTACATATTTGGAGTAAAGGAGGAAAACAGAGCACCCGGGGAAAACTCACGTGGTCACACGGAGAACGAACAAACTTCATACAGACTGCACTTGCAGTCAGGATTGAAACCGGGTTTCTGGTGTTTTTATGCTGCACCGCCTTGCCACCTGGTGTTGGTGCAGGAGCTGAATAACGAAGCATTGTTCCTATCAGGTCTACCACAAAAATAGGATGCAAACCGTAACTCATATGTTCCAGTAATTCATATCATTGATAGAATGACCACCCTTGTCATCCATAACAGGATAAAATTGGCTAATATGATGAAGATTAAAATAATGGAACTTCTTCGAATCTTCACCTCTGGGTCGTCCTTCCCCTCCGCTGCCCCCTCGGTTTCCTGAGGACTAAACTGACCATCGGGATGTGCCTGGCAATGACAGCATTGAGCAGCAGGATCAGCATGAAGGGGACTAGCATGGAGGGTTTAAAATGCGGGCCCCCCAGTCAAAGGCTGCCCTCACCGGCGAATAAACGAAGTAATATATGTGGTGAGAATGACGTGAAATCTGATGTCAATCCTCTATTGTCATTGACACAAGACAGCAGGTTACACCTTTAGAGAGTTGACACTGTCCACGTGATAGTTTTACAATTGCGACCACGTCAGCTGTGAATTTGAAAAAAGGAAACATCATTAATTTGACAAGTGAAAGGGCGCAGGAATAGCCTTTGTTAACTATTGCTGGTTTAACAGTTGACGTGAAAGACATGGGCAAACAGTTAAAGTGTTAATTGAGAGATAAACTGTAACGAGATTGGAATTGGATTACCTGATGCAATCAAATTCCTCAGTGTAGACCCAAAAGTGTGGAATGAGATTCCATCTTTTACACCAATGATGTGTTGGCGATTACCCCCATCAAATCCATCTATACTTCATGTCATTTTGGGAGGCAGCCAACTTAATCTAGGTCCATTTTCCTCTACTCATTCCCTCTTCTCCGTCTCGTTTCGGAAGAACTCACCAAAGCTTGAAATCACGCATCACTAGATGCAGGAACAGCTTTCACCCTTCTGTTTTCAGACTACTTTTAAACTGCATTTTTTCCCTGTAACTTGTACTCTATAATTCTGAAATACTTCACTCTGCCCTCTGGTTACTTTTCTCGTTGCCCTACCTGTACTTTTATACAGCCTGATTGTATTTGTTTGGTAGAATTTGAGCTCAAAGCAAGCAAACAAAACTATTCACTCTACTGGGTACGTATAAACATAATAAAACAAGATTCATACCACAAATGCAAAAAAACATTTGTGACAGACAAACAGATGGCGAGAAGATGCTTTCTACAGTGCATAGTAAGGGTTGTTGGAGATGGAGGCATACCAAACTACTTTTGCCTTTTGAGGAAGGAGAGGATCGGTGTGATTTCTTGGCCTTTCTTGGTCGAGAACAAATTGTTGCTGATATTTAAAGGTAGGAACTTGAAACTCTTTACCATCTCCGCTTTTGTCGATAAATTAAATTGATCTTCTTCGTCATCATTCTCCACATCTACTCAGCAGTTTTTTTAGAGATACAGCGTGGAAACAGGCCCTTCGGCCAATTGAGCCCGCACCGACCAGCGATCCCCGCACATTAACACTATCCTACATGCACTAGGAACAATTTACACTTATACCGAGCCAATTTACCTACATCCCTGTCTGTACGTCTTTGGAGTGTAGGAGTGTCGGAGAAAACACACGCGATCACGGGGAGAAGGTACAAACTCCGTAAATACAGCAAGCGATGCAAGCGCTGTAAGGCAGCAACACTACCGCGGCGCCACTGTGTCGCCCCGTACCAGTTCTGGAAGGTCGCTTGCAGGTTGTCCTGGGGTAAAGAGTAATAACATTTAGAAACATCCCACCTGATAATATCTCCGTTAAATATTTCCCATTGAAAGTTGCTAAACACTCATTTCTGGCCGATGAGCATGTTGCCAGAAGGGAATTAGATGAAATTTTGTGACAGAAAGAAGCGGAGATTTTTAAGAAGTTGGATGGAGATATTTGAAGACTGGACATCATTGGTGAGGAGAAGGAGGTGGGAGCCATGAATCGGAAATTGTTAAAATGGTGAAGGGCAGGTGAATTGACCTGGATGTTGGTGGGAAGGGACTGGAAAGAGACATGGTCTCGGAGTGAGGAGATAACCTCAGTGGGGCAAGAACAGGCAGAAGCAGTGGCCGACCAGGACAGTCCTGTTTGTGGAGATGGAAGCAGGAAGTGCGGGGCTGAGGCACTCTCAGGTTGGACACTGTGGAGGGGAAATCTCGTGTGATGAGATCTGTGACGGTGCGGGACCGGTGGCATTGGGGTATTTGTTGGTGAGGTCATGGTGCAGGGGAAGGTACAATGAGGTGTCTGAGAGCTGCCAACAGGCCTCTGCAAGGTAGAGGTCAGTCCACCAGACTACAGCAGCACCACCTTTTCTGCAGATTTGTGGTCGGTGTGAAGTGGGTGGAGTGCGGCCGATTGGGACAGGCTGAGGTTGGAGCATGTGAAGGGAGTGAAGAAGTCCAGGTGGATGATGTGGTGATGGCAATTGTAAATTAGAAGTTCAAGAGAGGGCGAAAGGCCCACAGGGGATGTCCATGAGGAAGAGTGAGTGAGAACTCCGTGCCAAAGACATAGGTGACGGAAGGGAATCTCAACATCATGACGGGAACCCGTTGAGGTGCGGGTGCAGGGGTACGAAGGTGATACCCCTGCTGAGGACTGTCCGCTCAACATGAGAGTGAGGGAGGTCATGGAGTTAGTGTGGTCTGGCAGAGGTTGGAGTTTGGAAAGTGCTTGGAATCAAAACAAGGAGAAGAGGCTAATGGAGAGGGTTTTCGGCAGTGAGGTGGGGAAGGAGTGTGGGGGTGGGGGGGAAGGGTGAAGAGACGATTGGTCATGTAACAGACCACAGGTAGACCCAAATGCAGCACACTAAACCAAGGAAGTCGTTTTAGACTGAGCTTTATTTCTACCTTCCTAGTGGTCGGTGACAGAAGACTGAGGCGTTCACCAGGGCTACGACAAGGCATGAAGGTCGGGAGCAGGCAGGGTCGGCAACGGGAAATCAGTTCAAGAGAGAATGCTGGAGAGTCTTGCATGAGGGCTACGAACAATCTGGCAAAGAGTTTGTGTGCAGGAAGGGTTTATATGCTGGCTTGATTGGTGATCTGGAGCAGGTGAGTGAACAGGTGAGGGGAGTTGGCTTAACGTGGTGGGCGTGGCTGGCAGGTGAGTGAACAGGACAGACTGTGACAGGTAATGTGCTGGGAGGGTAGTTAGGAAATGGCAAGGCTGATGGCTGATATCTTTGTTTATGTTTAAGTTTTTTATTGTCACATGGACAGAGGTCCTGTGAAAAGCTTTGTTTTTCATGCAATATATACAGATCAAATATACTATACATAGATACAGTCGGTTCAAGCTCAAATACAATAGATGAAGCAAAGGGGAAGGTACAGAGTACAGAATATAGTTCTCAGCATTGCAGCGCATTGTGTCTCATCAGTTCATTAGACAAAGTCCAATGTCCTCCATGGGGGAAAGGTGAATGGAACAGTACCCTAGTTTATGGAAGGACCTTAAACAAGCCTGATAACAGAGAGGAAAAAAAGCAGATCCTGAGACTGAAGGTGTGTGCTTTCAAGCTTCTGTACGTCCTGCCAGACGGGATCCGAGCAAAGAGGAAATAACCGGGTGAAACAAATCAATTACTCTGTTCGAGTCAATGGTGGGATGACTGGTGCAGGAGGAGGCAATTCAGCCCTTCGAGCCAGCACCGCCATTCAATATGATCATGGCTAATCATCCAGAATCAGTACCCCATTCCTGCTTTCTCCCCATTTCCCTTGATTCCATTAGCCCTAAGAGGTATCCCAAATTTCTTTTGAATACATCCAGTGAACTTGCCTCCACTGCATTCTGTGGCAGAGAATACCACAGATTCACAGCTCTCTGGGTGAAAATGTTTTTCCTCATCTCAGTCCTAAATGGCATACTCCTTATTCTTAAACTGTGATCCCTGGTTCTGGACTCCCCCAAATCAGAAACATTTTTCCTGCATTTAACAACACCGGGAACAGGTTTCCTGCATCTAGCAACACCGGGAACATTTTTCCTGCATCTAACAACACTGGGAACATCTTTCCTGCATCTAGAAGTTTGTAAGAGTCACTAGATACATGCTATATTTCTTCAGTCTCTTCAGGAAGAAGAGACGTTGGTGCGTGCTAGGTGTGGGATATAACGTCAGAGGAGGGTGAAGGGCTGTGGTGAGGGGTGATTGAGTAAAATGGACTGGAAACAGCTACTTGGGGATGATTCAGGACAATTAGTGACCATAAAGATGACTGGTTTGTGTATCAGATGATGTGGATGAAATTCCTAATTAATTGCTTTTGGTCCTCACCAAATCAGAGTGATGCCAGTGTTTTAATTCAGGTGAATGAGGGTGAAATATCAGATGGGGCAAAGATTAAGGACTTAGCATCTTTAATAATCAATAGATCATCAGGCCTAGGAGTGGTGTTGGAGGACTGCTGATGATTTACTGTTGTTTAGAAATGGACGAGGGAAATAAGAAACCACATAATTATAGATGAGTTATCTCAACTTCATCGGTGGTACCGAGAAGGAAAGCTTGAGGCCGCCGGAAGGGATCGAGGCAAAGGGCAAATGGAATTTAATCCAGAGATGTGCGAGGTGATGTGTGTGAGGAGATGTAACAAGGTAATGGAATGTCCAGTAAGTGGAAGGATGTTGAGAGGTGGAGAACTGCAGAGCGATCAGTCTTGGAGTGTGTATCCATAGATCCTTAAAGTAAAGCAAATGCTCCTTACTCAGTTAAACAGGGGTGAATTCCTTTCATAAAATCATTTCATTTATTATCCATGTATTCCATATTCAAAAGACAACAGAAAGCCAGACCATGCTGTGTTACTGCTTATTTTTCTCTGATGAAGACTGGGGAGATCGTGATTCAAGAGAGAGCTGGATAGAGCTCTTAAGGATAGCGGAGTCAGGGGGTATGGGGAGAAGGCAGGATCATTGAGAATGATCAGCCATGATCACATTGAATGGCAGTGCTGGCTCGAAGGGCCGAATGGCCTCCTCGTGCACCTATTGTATATTGTCTATTGTCTTTGTGTTCTTGTGTAAAATAAGTGATTGGGAGTTGAAAGTCTGCTTTCCATCTCTCCTCTTCATCACTGGGGACAAATGCAGCAGAGTTGGAGAACCAGGTACTGACTCTCCACCACCTGTTTCAGACTGGTCCAAAAAGCCACGATCAACACATCCATCCCCTTGCACATCAGTTTTATGCAATTGATTCCAGCGACTTCATTTCATATGATGTCTGTGGAAATCATATCAATAGACAATAGACAATAGGTGCAGGAGGAGGCTATTCGGCCCTTCGAGCCAGCACCGCCATTCAATGTGATCATGGCTGATCATTCTCAATCAGTACCCCGTTCGTGCCTTCTCCCCATACCCCCTGACTCCGCTATCCTTAAGAGCTCTATCTAGCTCTCTCTTGAATACATTCAGAGAATTGGCGTCCACAGCCTTCTGAGGCAGAGAATTCCACAGATTCACAACTCTCTGACTGAAAAGGTTTTTCCTCATCTCCATTCTAAATGG
The DNA here is from genome assembly GCF_053455715.1 of Rhinoraja longicauda. Lineage (NCBI taxonomy): Eukaryota > Metazoa > Chordata > Chondrichthyes > Rajiformes > Arhynchobatidae > Rhinoraja > Rhinoraja longicauda. Next base: position 54,606,961 of record NC_135961.1, on the reverse strand, counting down.
CCTACCCCTTATTCTTAATCTGTGGCCCCTTGTTCTGGTTACAACGTGACTTGGATAGGTTAGGTGAGTGGGCAAATGCATGGCAGATGCAATATAATGTGGATAAATGTGAGGTTATCCACTTTGGTAGCAAGGACAGGAAAGCAGACTATTATCTGAATGGTGGCCGATTAGGAGAAGGGGAGATGCAACGAGACCTGGGTGTCGTGGTACACCAGTCATTGAAAGTAGGCATGCAGGTGCAGCAGGCAGTGAAGAAAGCAAATTGTATGTTGGCATTCATAGCGAGGGGATTTGAGTATAGGAGCAGGGAGGTTCTGCTGCAGTTGTACAGGGCATTGGTGAGACCACACCTGGAGTATTACGTATAATTTTGGTCTCCTAATCTGATGAAAGACATTCTTGCCATACAGGGAGTACAGAGAAGGTTCACCAGATTGATTCCTGGGATGGCAGGACTTTCATATGAAGAAAAACTGGATAGACTCGGCTTGTATTCGCTGGAATTTAGAAGATTGAGGGGGGATCTTATAGAAACTTACAACATTCTTAAGGGGTTGGACAGGCTAGATGCAGGAAGATTGTTCCCGATGTTGGGGAAGTCCAGATCAAGGGGTCACAGTTTAAGGATAAGGAGGAAGTCTTTTAGGACCGAGATGAGAAAGTTTTTTTTCACACAGAGAGTGGTGAATCTGTGGAATTCTCTGCCACAGAAGGTAGTTGAGGCCAGTTCATTGGCTATATTTAAGAGGGAGTTAGATGTGGCCCTTGTGGCTAAAGGGATCAGGGGGTATGGAGAGAAGGAAGGCACGGGATACTGAGTTGGATGATCAGCCATGATCATATTGAATGGCGGTGCAAGCTCGAAGGGCCGAATGGCCTACTCCTGCAGCTATTTTCTATGTTTCTATGATTCTATGACTCCCCCAACGTTGGGAACATGTTTCTTGCCTCTAACGTGTCCAACTCATTAATAATCTTATACGTTTCAATAAGATCCCCTCTCATCCTTCTAAATTCCAGTGTAAACAAGACTAGTCGCTCAAGTCTTTCAACATATGACAGTCTCGCCATTCCGGGAATTAACCTAGTAAACCTAGGCTGCACGCCCTCAATAGCAAGAATATCCTTCCTCAAATTTGGAGACCAAAACTGCACACAGTACTCCAGATGCGGTCTCACTAGGGCCCTGTACAACTGCAGAAGGACCTCTTTGCTCCTATACTCAACTCGTCTTGTTATGAAGGCCAACATTCCATTGGCTTTCTTCACTGCCTGCTGAACCTGCATGCTTCCTTTCTGTGACTGATGCACTAGGACACCCAGATCTCGTTGTACGTCCCCTTTTCCTAACTTGACACCATTCAGATAATACTCTGCCTTCCTATTCTTACCACCAAAATGGATAACCTCACACTTATCCACATTAAACTGCATCTGCCACGCATCCACCCACTCACACAACCTGTCCAAGTCACCTGCAACCTCATAGCATCTTCCTCACAGTTCACACTACCACCCAGCTTTGTATCATCTGCAAATTTGCTAATGGTACTTTTAATCCCTTCATCCAAGTCATTAATGTATATTGTAAATAGCTGCGGTCCCAGCACCGAGGCTTGCTCTACCCCACTAGTTACTACCTGCCATTCTGAAAGGGACCCATTTATCCGAACTCTTTGCTTTCTATCTGTCAACAAATTTTCTATCCATGCCAGTACCATACCTCCAATACCATGTGCTCTAATTTTGCCCACTAATCTCATGTGTGGAACCTTGTCGAAGGCTTTCTGAAAATCGAGGTACACTACATCCACCGGCTCTCCACTGTCAATTTTCCTAGTTACATCCTCAAAGAATTCCAGAAGATTAGTCAAGCATGATTTCCACTTCGTAAATCAATGCTGACTTGGAACGAACCTGTTACTACTATCCAAATGCTCCGCAATTTTGACTTTTGTAATTGACTCCTGCATCTTCCCCACCACTGATGTAAGACTAACTGGTCTATTATTTCCCGTTTTCTCTCTCCCTCCTTTCTTAAAAAGTGAAACAACATTAGCTACCCTCCAATCCACAGGAACTGATCCTGAATCTATAGAACATTGGAAAATGATCACCAATGCGTCCACAATTTCTAGCGCCACCTCCTTAAGTACCCTGGAATGCAGACCATCAGGCCCTGGGGATTTATCAGCCTTCAGTCCCATCAGTCTACCCAACACCATTTCCTGCCTAATGTGGATTTCCTTCAGAACGCTGGTGAATCCTGCACCTGACTATAACGTGCATGTTCTGATTCCCATCTTCAAAGCTCTTTGATCTGTTTGTTCAATCACGGGTTTGCTGGTCGGGACGGTACCAACAGTCCTGGGTTGATTTTTTCACCTCTCTCCATAACTTTTAATGAACTTCAGGGTGGCCTGAAAGGGACATTTCACGGCATTTATCACCACCTCCCGGAACTTCCTCTGGGTGACCGCATAAATAAACGTGTTGGTGCAGGAGCTGAATAACTGAAGCATTGTTCCTAGGTGGTCCAGCATAAGATCAGACAGATATGGTGCAATATACCGACCAGTAATTCGCTGAATTGATAGAACGACCACCCGTGTCATCCATAACAGGATAAAACTGGCCGATATGGTGAAGAGTAAAATGATGGATCTTCTTCGATTCTTCATCTCTGGGTCGTCCTTCCCCTCACCGCTCCTCTGCCCCCTCAGTTTCCTGCGGACTACACTGGCAATCAGGATGTGCCTGACAGTGACAGCATTGAGCAGCAGGATCAGCACGAAGGGGACGAGTGGAGTTAAAATGCGGTGCCCCCAGTCAAAGGCTGCCCACACTGGCGAAGTTATGAAATTAGATGATGCCATGCAGAAACGTGACCGGTACGTGAAGTACCAGGGGATGTTGGTGAACACACTCAGCACACTCACCACTGCAATAACCATGGCTGCACCTTTCTCAGTGCAGTATCTTGTCTTCAGCTTCTGGAAGCAAATGGCCGCCATACGGTCGAAGGTGAAGGCAACAGTGAGCCAGACGGTGTATGCCACGGACATGTAACCCACGGTGTATACGATCTTGCACCCGGGAGGGATATATATGTGAATTATATTGATGAGAATGACTTGAATTATAACGACAAGTAGATCCGCTACTGCCATTGCCACAAGATACCAGGTGACACCTTTGGAGAGTCCACACCGTCCGCGTGATAGTGTTACAATTGCGACCACGTTAGCTGTGAAGTTGAAAAAAAACAGATAACAACAAAATTGACAATTGAAGGTGAGCAAATGGAGTCATTGTTAAGTATTACAGGTTTACTAATTTCAAAACTCTCAACAATTTTGCCACAATTCCCACTTGTCCCTCACCAACACATCAGTCTTCACCTCTTCACTTCTTGACGTTTCTGAGTTCATTTCTCGGGATGGAACAGTGACCGAAATCCATTGTAGAAATCTGTGTTATCGACAGTTCAGGGGCAGCTTGACTTGATGGGTTAGTTTCAACTGTGGCCACATTTGATGAGAACATCTTTGGATGTCAAGAGCTTGTTTACACAGTTTAGCCAAATAGAAAGGCATTGAATGGATCATATTACAGTGAAGATAATGATATTGAATAATTTAATGTCAAGAGTCACAGTCATACAGAACAGAAACAGGCCCTACAGCCCAACTTGTCCAAGCCGACCAGGATGCCCCACCTACATTCATTCCACCTACCTGCATTTGAACCATATCTCACTCAACCTTTCCAATCCATGTAGTTGTTCAAATATATTGTCATAGTGCTTGCCTCAACCACATTCCTCTGGCAGCTCTTTCCATTTACCCTCCAAGCACAGTGTGAAATAGTCACCTCCTATGGAAATGTTCCCTCTCACATTAAAACCTTTTAACTCTGGTTCTTGATTCCCCTACTCTGGGTAGCATTTATCAGCGGTAGACTTGCTGCCTTACAGCGAATGCAGCACCGGAGACTCAGGTTCGATCCTGACTACGGGCGCCGTCTGTACGGAGTTTGTACGTTCTCTCCGTGACCTGCGTGGGGTTTCTCCGAGATCTTCGGTTTCCTCCCACATTCCAAAGACGTACAGGTATGTAGGATAATTGGCTGGGCAAATGTAAAAATTGTCCCTAGTGTGTGTAGGATAGTGTTAATGTGCGGGGATCGCTCGGCGGCGCGGACCCGGTGGTCCGAAGGGCCTGTTTCCGCGCTGTATCTCTAAATCTAAAAAAAAGATCTACCAGTTCTCCTCATGATTTTGTTCGACTCTGTAAAAACATCCTTCAGCCTCCTGCACTCTAATGAGTTAATGAAGTCCTCGCCTGCCCCACCTCCCCACATAGCTCTGGCCCTCAAGTTCTCACAACTCTTCTGTGCGCTTTTTCCAGCTTGATGACATAATTTCTAAAGTAGGGTGACCAGATATAAATATAATACCCCAAATGCAGCCTCCACAATATCTTGTACAAATGTGACATAATATCAAAACTTCTATACTCATTACCTTTCGCTAGGACTTCACTCTTTGGAACGCAAGAGACTGAACAAAATCATTAGGGGAATAGATAGGGTGCATGATGTATTCACCCTTTCAGTAGGGGGACCAAGAAACAGAAGACTATGGTTTAATATGAGGAGAAAGTTTTATTAGGAACCTGAAAATTAACTTTTTCACACAGCGTTGAAGACTAATGTAACAAAAGCCATCTTGACCACAGATTCTTCCTGTCATGCCACTTTCATGGACTAATCTACCTGACTCCAACATCCCTATGTTGCACAACTCTCCCCCTGGCTCTTCTATTCACATTCAGACCATATCCCTCTGATATTGACTTAGACGAAGGGATTAAAAGTACCATTAGCAAATTTGCAGATGATACTAAGTTGGGGGGTAGTGTGAATTGTGAGGAAGATGCAATAAGGCTGCAGGGTGACTTGGACAGGTTGTGTGAGTGGGCGGATACATGGCAGATGCAGTTTAATGTAGATAAGTGTGAGGTTATTCACTTTGGAAGCAAGAATAGAAAGGCAGATTATTATCTGAATGGTGTCAAGTTAGGAGGAGGGGGAGTTCAACGAGATCTGGGTGTCCTAGTGCATCAGTCAATGAAAGGAAGCATGCAGGTACAGCAGGCAGTGAAGAAAGCCAATGGAATGTTGGCCTTCGTAACAAGAGGAGTTGAGTATAGGAGCAAAGAGGTCCTTCTACAGTTGTACCGGGCCCTGGTGAGACCGCACCTGGAGTACTGTGTGCAGTTTTGTTCTCCAAATTTGAGGAAGGATATTCTTGCTATGGAGGGCGTGCAGCGTAGGTTCACTAGGTTAATTCCCGGAATGGCGGGACTGTCGTATGTTGAAAGGCTGGAGCGATTGGGCTTGTATACACTGGAATTTAGAAGGATGAGGGGGGATCTTATTGAAACATATAAGATAATTAGGGGATTGGACACATTAGAGGCAGATAACATGTTCCCAATGTTGGGGGAGTCCAGAACAAGGGGCCACAGTTTAAGAATAAGGGGTAGGCCATTTAGAACGGAGATGAGGAATAACCTTTTCAGTCAGAGGGTGGTGAAGGTGTGGAATTCTCTGCCTCAGAAGGCAGTGGAGGCCAGTTCGTTGGATGCTTTCAAGAGAGAGCTGGATAGAGCTCTTAAGGATAGCGGAGTTAGGGGGTATGGGGAGAAGGCAGGAACGGGGTACTGATTGAGAGTGATCAGCCATGATCGCATTGAATGGTGGTGCTGGCTCGAAGGGCTGAATGGCCTACTCCTGCACCTATTGTCTATTGTCTATTGTCTATAATATCCCTTCCATGTACCTGTCCAATTATCTTCTTAAATATTGTTATAATACCTGGCTGAACAACATCTTCTGGTAGCTTGCTGTATATAACCACCAATCTATATGTAAATAAGTTATGTTTAGGTGTAAAAATGTAACACCTTACACTTATCTACATTAAACTCCATCAATTATTCCACAGCCCACTTGCCCAGCTATCAAGGTCTTGCTAAGATTTTTTATAACCATCATGCTGTCTACAATATCACACTCTTTAGTGTCATCTACAAATTTATTAATCATGCCTCGCATATTCTCATCAAAATCATTTTTATAAACCACAAACAGTAATAGACCCCGCACTGATCTCTGAGGCACACCGCTTGTCACAGGCCTCTAGTTCCAAAAACACACTTCCACCATCTCACTGTGCTTCCTTCTTTAAAGCCAAGTCTGATCCAGTAATCTAGCTTTCCATGGAATGCAATCTAATCTTCCAGAAAAGCTTTCATTTGGAACCTTATCAAATGTCTTGCTGAAGTCCACGAAGACAATGTCTATGGCTTTGCCCTTGTTAACCTTTTTGGTTAATTCTTCATAAAATTCAATCAGATTTGTGAGATGCAATTCCCATGTACCAACCATGCTGAGTGTCCACAGAAAGACCCTATTCATTCAAGTGCACATATATTTTATCCCCAAGAATCCTCACCATTATTGTTCGGCTCTGTGATCTACAGTACCCAGGTTTTTCCTCGCACCACTTCTTAAATAGAGGCACAACAATAACCATCCCCCATTTGGCACCTGCTCTGTGTCTAATAATGATTCATTTATTTCATCCAGATCTCCTGTAATTTCTTCTCCATCTTCCCACCATGTCCTTGGATATATCTCATCAGGACTGGGAGATTTATCTAACTTCATAGGCATTAATATGTTCAGTACCTTCTTCACCGTGATAAGAACTGCAATTCAGACATCTTCATTAACTGGCGCAACCTACAAATCTTCAGATCTTTCACAACGTTAAAAACACTGGGGAAAAATTTCCGTATCACACATTGTATTTTCGTATACATTATCTATCTATTTACATATAATACATAACATTCTCTGGGTACATTGTAAATAACCAGCAGCACCTGGACATCAATAAATACGTCATTAGTTTGGATCCAACGCCCGGTCAGTACAAACCCAACAGTGAGGGATGAAGGAGGCTGACCCAATCAGACTGAAGCCTGGCAGATGTGGCGGAGAGGCAGCAAGTAAATCAGGGAAGGAGAGAGGAATATCAGTGGTCAGTCAGAGCTGAATAACAATCAGAAATAATCATAGTTGAAAAAATCCAACACCAAGTTCCATATGAGATCTGCCAAGGTGGCACTGGTCATAATGACTTACACAGAACTCCAACGACAGCAAGGATGCGGTAGTAGTAAGGTCTAAACTCCATTAGAAAATTGAATAGATGATCGAGTCGCATGTTTTCCAACAAATCACGAAGTCCTGCAACAGGGAAGTGTTGTAGCTGACACTCTACGTCCACTCACTCATTAAAGGTCTTTATTTATACGGGCAGGTGGCATCCACATGGGCCATAGGGTGACGTGATCATTGTTAGTTACCGGGCTCAGAATAAACGCAGTACCGAAATAGCACCCTCTGAAACATCAATTAGCAAATGAACAACAGGCTCTGGCGCAATACACTTGGTGTACAAACAGTGGGATGGAAACTCAAGGTCAATAAACTGGAAACACAAAGAAAAGTATTCACCATATTCTACCTGCTGTGTGTTTGTAACAGTGTCTACTCACACATTCTTCCCTCTCCCATCCCCGTAGCTTTCCCGCTTAACACGTCTTCAGTGGGTAGTCTTCCCTAATCCCATACACTCTCACATGGAACAATCTCGCAGCCTCTTCATTCCAGCTTTAGTGTAACTTCGTTTATTTATTTATTGTCACGTGTACCGAGGTACAATGAAAAGCTTTTGTTGTTACTAACCAGCCAGCGGAAAGACAAGACATGATTACAATCGACGCATTTATAGTATATAGATACATGATAAAGGAAATAACGTGATTAACATTTATTGCAAGATAAAGCCACTAAAGTCCAATCGAAGATAGTCCAAGGGTCTCCAATGATGTAGATAGTAATTCAGTATTGCTCTCTAGTTGTGGCAGGGTGGTTCAGTTGGCTGATAACAGCTGGGAAGAACCTGTCCTTGATGAAACTAGAGGTGAGCGTTTTCACACCTATACCTTTTGCCCGAAGGGAGAGGGGAGAAGAGGGAGTGACCAAGTTGTAACTCATCATTGATCATGATGCTAGCCTTGCCGAGGCAGCGTGAGGTATAAATTAAGTCAATGGAAGGGTGGTTGGTTTGAGTGATGGTCTGGGCTGTGTCCACAATTATCTGCAATTCCTTGAAGTCATTGATGGACCTGTTTCCAAACCATGCTGTGATGCTTTCTACAGCATATCTACGTTGAATAGAAGTTGGTGAGAGTTGTTGGGGAAAAGATTTTATAGGAATCTAAGGGGTAACGTTTTCACACGAAGGGTGTTGGGTGTATGGAACAAACTGCTAGAGGAGGTAGTTGAGACAGAACGAGTGCAACATTTAAGAAGCAATAGAGAGGTACATGGATATGACAGGTTTAGAGGGATATAGGTCAGACGATGATGTTGGACCGGTGTAGATGGGGCACACTGGTCGGTGTCGGCAAGTTGGGCCGAAGGGCCTGTATCCATGATGTTTGACTCTATGATTCTCTATGACTCTGTTCCATCTGAAAATATCTCCAGTTAATATTTCCCTTTGAAATTTGCTTCTTTCCACAAGGAGATTCTACAGTTCCTCTTCTGATGTAAGTGTTGGAAATGAAGCAAGGATGGACAGGAATGAGGTGGGAATGGAGAGAGGAGGGAGGTGTAAGAAGGAGCTAGAGTGAGTGAATAATGAGGGGTGTGAGGGGGCACTGGAGAGTGGAGGGTAGGGAGTGAGGAAGGAATGGAGTGAGGATGGAATTAAGTGAGGAGGAATGGAGGGAATAAAGGGAGTGAGACAAGAATGGAGTGAGATTGGAATGACGTTGCTGAGTGGGGGGTTTCACATGTTAAATGTGGAGCTGTTGCCTCTTTATAGAATGAAGGGAGTGAGTGGTTAAGTGAATGAGGGTTTGACCAGGTCATTATCCTCACATAACGGTGAAACAACTCCAGCCCAACAACCCTCCCAGCACTCTGTGTTCCTCCAGTTCAGGCTCCACTCTACCGTGTTCAGATGTTCCCATCTGGAATGTCGACCATAAGTCCTGGGATTCCCTTTCTCAGACCCAGTACTCCTGTGTCTGTGAACCTGTGGTTGCTGCCATTTAATAATGTTTATTACAGAGTGAATGTTATGGGTGGTGATAACTGGGCAGCCTTGAAGATAGATGGTGAAAATTTCAGAATAGGTGGATAATGTGTTGAAAAAGGCATATGTGATGCTTGTCTTCATCACAAGTGGTGTTAGTGATAATAACTGGGCAATCATGACAGCTAAAATTTGGAATTAGGAATGTGCTCCATGAGGAAGTGGAGGAGACATGTCTTCTCACAGCATTTAGGAAGCATCCGGACAAGCACTTGAATCTCGATGCCAGAGAACGCAACGGACACATGTAGATAAATGGTACTAGAGTAGATAAATGGTTGACGTGAGTAGGTAGACTACAGGGTCTGTTCTAATGCTGTGACTCTATGAGGACCAGGCCATGTCCGGTGACACTAGTGTGCATGATAACAGTGGCAGCAGTTTGGGGTTGGGTGCTGCCTGTAGTAAGTACTACAGTGTGTACACTGGTTGTCAATGATCCAGGTGTTCCTGACATCATCAGAATGTATCAGAAAGCTAAGTGAGAAATAGATTTAGAATTTACAAAGATGATTTACGAAGATGTTGCCAGTACCCAAAGGACAAAGCTATAGGCAAATGTTGGTAAGACGAGGACTTTATTCCATGGAACGCTGGAGGTTGAGGGATGATCTTACAGAGGTGTGGGGGATCGATGGGTTATCTTGTGCAGTCAGGCCAAGATGGGCTGAAGGGCCTGTTGCAGTGTTCATTACTCTATGATGACTGTAGATTCCAAAGGGGTTAAAATAATAGCATTAAAGATAAATCATCCTCCAGCTCTTACTTCATGCAGACGGGAGCTGCTTTACTCGTCGAGGAGTTGTGAATGGAACTGTTCATCGTGCAATCATCAGTGGACTTCCCACTTCGGGCCTTATGATGCGAGGAAGGTGATTGATGAAGGTCTTGGAGATAGTTGGGTCCCAGATGATGCCCCTGGGGAACTCTGGCAGTGATGTCCTGGGTCTGGGTTGTTCATCCAATAAAGACCAAACCCCTTCATTGTGCAAGTGATGACTCCAACCACTGAAGTGTTTTCCTTTTGGTGCTCATTGATTTCAGTTTTACCATGACACCCTGATGCCACAATCAGTCAAATATGGCCTGACACAAATGACATGTTCTCACCCCACTTCTGGAATTCAGCTCTGTGATCCATGTTGTGAAACAGGCTTGGAATATGTCTGGAGCCATGTGGTTCCAGCAAAGTCAAGTGGACATTGATGAGGAGGTTATTGGTGAGTAAATACTGTTTGGTAGCACTGTGGAGTGATAGATAGTGTGGGTTTGGAGTTCCCAGATTTACATTCAATGATGATGAAGGGAATTGGGAGATGAGGGAAGGGAGTGAGGTGAGAATGGATTAACATGGAAATGATCTGTGAAGAAATGAAGTGCTTGTTTTCATCAGCAGTGGCACAGATGGAAATATCTGAGATCCATGAACCAACAATAGAAAACATTGTTTGTCCACAACTGGCGTTTCATGTGCAGTTCTGATGGTTACACTGGAGCATAGTTATGAGTGCATTAGAGAGTGTACAGCAGAGATTCGCAAGTATGTTGCTTCTATCTATATACAGTTATAGTTGCCGCCGGAACATTACAATTACTTTGCGTTCAAGTCTGTAGAAGTAAAGCGGAGTGAAGTTAATTCCTTAAATGATGGAAGGGGAGATGTAATAAAGCAGTGTGAAGTGCTGGAGAAGTTTGTGAAGCTGAGGGCAGAGGTCCTCGGAACTGGCAGGAAATGTCCAAGGATCCTGAGGGTAATAGATGGTGAGAGAAAGCAAAGGCTGCAGAACTTTATTGAACTGAAAAGGTGAACTGGTGGGGGTCAGAATGGAAAGACAGGAGCTCTGGCAGAGCAAACACCTGCAGTATACGACTGGAGTGTGTGAGAGGATAATGTGCTCGAAACTCTGGAATAGCACTTGAACCCACAACCTCAGCTCAACACAAATGACTATAAATGACCATTTAACTTGTTCATTTTGGACTGAAATGGTTTCAAACTGAGAGTGTATCTCAAACATTATTTACTTTAATCCATATATTTCAGTGAAAAACTAGACCATATCGAATAATTACTTGTGGTTCAATTATTTGTAATTGCTTCAATTAACACATGATATTGGGGAGATTTTGCCTTTGTGGGGTTGTGTCCAGTGATGGGGAGGTGGGAGTTTACTTTTCCATCTCTTCCAGTCGTCATGGGGGTAGAAGCAGTAGCATTGGAGAACCAGGTACCAACTTTCCACCAGCTGTTTCACACTGGTCCACAAAGCCATGTTCAACCCTCTATCCCCTTGCACAACCTATTTCCACCAATTGATTAAAATGCCTTCATTTCTGTCTGTGGACTTCATATCAATGGAACCGTTTACTATATTATTCGCTACATCTTATCAATGCTTGTTAAATAAAAACAATTCTCCAATTAAGGCACAGGTAAAAAGCTTTCTTTATTTTCTCAAATATATTTAATAAATCCTGGTAAATCCTGCAACTGATTACAATGTGCATATAAGTGGATTCTCAATTTCAAACCTCTTTGTGTTGTTTCTTCAAACAGTGATTTGCTGGTTGGGAACAATACCATTACCACAGTCCTGGGTTGAATATTCCAGATCTGATCATTAGATATAGTGAAATTCAGGAGGCCTTAAAGGGACATTGGTCACTGTAATAATATCAGTAAAGGGTCTACGTTCTTGAAACAGGACACTATTGCCTGTGAGGAGATGATGGGAAAGCTGGCATCTTCGAAGGACTGGACGACAGCCACAACTCTCTGCAATTGCATGTGATCTTGGGCAGAGGAGTTGGCAAACCAAGTGGTGAGAGGATGCTTTGTGCGGCACATCTGCAGAACAAGGTAAGTGTTGTTGGAGACAAACCAAACTTGCTTTGTCTTCTAAGGGAGAGGGTCGGTGTGCTTACTTGGCCGTAGCTTCAATGTGGTTGGTCTAGAACAAATTGTTGCTGATATTTAATGTTGGGCACCTGAAGCTCTTTACCATCTCATCTTTTGGTGATGAATAAAATTATCTTCTCTGTCATCATTCTCCACATCTGCTCAGCAGTTCTGGGATGTCGCTGCAGGTTTTCCTGGGCATGAAGAGTAATAATATTATAAACATCCCTACTGATAAATATTTCCCATTGAAGGTTGCTAAACATTCATTTCTGGCTGATGTGCTGCTGCCGGAGGGGAATTGGTTGGAATTTTGTGACAGAAATAAGCAGAGAGGTTTAGGATGGTGTGAAGGAGAATGGAGATATTTCAAGACTGGACGTCAATGGTGAAGATAAGGAGGTGGGGTCCAGGAATCGGAAATTGTTAAAATGGTATAGAGCAGGTTGAGATGTCCTGATGTTGGTGGGAAGGGACTGGACAGGGATAGGGTCCAGGAATGAGGAGATACGTTCAGTGGGCCAAGAACAGGCAGAAACAGTGGCCTCCTGGACAGTCCTGTTTGTGGAGATAGAAGCAGGAAGTGTGGGGCTGAGACACTCTCAGGCTGGACACTGTGGAGGGGAATCTCCTTGTGTGATGAGATCTGTGACGATGCGGGACCGGTGGCATGGTGTTTGTTAGTGAGGTCATGGAGCAGGGGATGGTACAAGGAGGTGTCTGAGAGCTGCCAACTGGCCTCTGCAAGGTAGAGGCAAGTCCACCAGACGACAACGGCACCACCTTGTCCGCAAATTTGCGATCGGTGTGAAGTGAGTGGCGTGCTGGCCATTGGGACAGGCTGAGGTTGGCGTGTGTGAGGGGAGTGAAGAAGTCCAGGCGGTTGATGTGACGATGGTAATTGAAATTGAGAAGGTCAAGAGAGGGTGAAAGGCCCACAGGGGATGTCCATGAGGAAGGGTCAGGGTGAAATCTGTGCCAAAGACATCGGTGATGGAATCAGATCTCAACATCATGACGGGCCTCAACATCATGATGCGAACCCTTTGAGGTGCGGGTGCAGGGGAACGAAGGTGATACCTCTGCTGAGGACTGTCCGCTCATCATGAGGTCATGGAAATAGTGTGGTGCAGCAGAGGTTGGTAGTTGCAAAACCATGGAATAAAAAGAAGAGCAGAGGCTAATGGAGCGGGTTTTCAGCAGTGAGCTGCGGGGGGGGGGGGGGGGGGGCGGTGGAGACGCTTGGTGATGTGCTGGGAGGGTAGTTAGCAAATGGCAAGGCTAATATCTTTGTTTATGTTTAAGTTTTTTATTGTCATATGCAGTGAAAAGCTTTGTTTCTCATACTATCTATACAGATCAGATATACAATACATAGATACAGTCGTTTCAAGCTCAAGTACAATAGATAAAGCAAAGGGGAAGGTACAGAGTACAGAATATAGTTCTCAGCATTGCAGCGCATTGTCGCTCATCAGTTCCTTGGACAATGTCCAATGTCCTCAATGGGGTAGATGTGAATTGAACAGTACCCTAGTTTATGGAAGGACCGTTAACAAGCCTGATGACAGAGAGGAAAAAGCAGATCCTGAGACTGGAGGTTTGTGCTTTCAAGCTTCTGTACGTCCTGCCAGACGGGAGCCGAGAGAAGAGGAAATAACCGGGTGAAACAAATCCATGACTCTCTTCGAGTCAACGGTGGGATGACTGGCCTGTGATGGGCTGCTTTTACACATGGGCAGCACGGTGCGGAGCGGTAGACTTGCTGCCTTACAGCGCCAGAGACCCGGGTTTGATCCTAACTATGAGTACTTGTGTGTCTGGAGTTTGAATGTTTTCCACATGACCTGCGTGGGCTTTCTCTGAAATCTTCAGTTTCCTCCCACACACCACAGACGTGCAGGTTTGTTGGTTAATTCGCTTGGTATAAATGTAAATCGTTCCAAGTGTGTATAGGATAGTGTTGGTGTGCGGGGATTGCTGGTCAGTGCGGACTCGTTGGGCCGAAGGGCCTGTTTCCGCGCTGTATCTCTAAACTGAACTTAACTCAAATTCTCTGCATTTTCTGGGCCACATCTACAATTTGCTGCAATTTCTCGCGGTCTTGGGCTGAACTATTCCCAAACCAAGCCGTGATGTTACCCAACAGCATGCTTCTGTGGTGCATCCGTAGAAACATAGAAAAGCACACAAAATAGGTGCAGGAGTAGGCAATTCAGCCCTTCGAGCCAGCACCGCCATTCAATATGAACATGGCAGGTCATCCAGAATCGGTACCCCATTCCTGCTTTCTCCACATTTCCCTTGATTCCATTAGCCCTAAGAGCATTCCCAGCTTACCCTTGAATACATCCAGTGAACTGGCCTCCTCTGCCTTCTGTGGCAGAGAATACCACAGATTCACAGCTCTCTGGATGAATATGATTTTCCTCATCTCGGTCCTAAATGGCATACTCCTTATTCTTAAACTGTGATCCTTGGTTCTGGACTCCCCCCAAATCAGGAAACCTTTTCCTGCACATAGCGGCACCGGGAACATTTTTCCTGCATTAGGAAGTTTGTAAGAGTCACTAGAGACTTGCTATATTTCTTCAGTCTCTTCAGGAAGAAGAGGCGTTGGTATGGGATAGGTGTGGGATATAACGTCAGAGGAGGGTGAAGGGCTGTGGAGAGGGGTGATTGAGTAAAGTGGACTGGAAACAGCTACGGGAATGATTAAGGACAATTCGTGACCATAAAGTTGACCTGTTTGTGTATAAGAAGATGTGGGTGAGCTTCCTAATTAATTACTTTTGGTCTTCACCAAATCAGAGTAATGTCAGTGTTTAATTCAAGTGAACGAGAGTGAAATATCAGATGGGACAAAGATTAAGGATTTAGCAACTTTAAAAATCAATAAATCATTAGGCCCAGGGGTGGTGTTGTGGGACTGGAGGACTGCTGATGATTTAATGTTGTTTAGAAATGGAAGAGGGAAGTAAGAAACCACATAATTACAGTTGTGTTATCTCAATTTCATCGGTGATACAGAGGAGAAAAGCATGAGGCCGCTGGAAGGGTTCAATAGATAGGCAAAGGGCAAATGGAATTTTATTCATAGATGTGCGAGGTGATGTGTGTGAGGAGATGCAACAAGGTTATGGAATGTCCAGTAAGTGGAAGGATGTTGAGAGGTGGAGAACTGCAGAGCAATCAGTCTTGGAGTGTGTGTCCATAGATCATTAAAGTAAAGCAAATGCTCCTCACACAGTTAAACTGGAGCGAATTTCTTTCGTAAAACCATTTCATTTACTATCCATATATTCCATATTCAAAAGAGAACAGAAAGCCAGACCATGCAGTGTTATTGCTTATTTTTCTCTGATGAAGACTGGGGAGATCTAGACTTTGTGTTATTGTGTAAAGTAAGTGATGGGGAGGTGAAAGTCTGCTTTCTATCTCTCCCCGTCGTCACTGGGGACAAAAGGCAGCAGAGTTGGAGAACCAGGTACTGACTCTCCACCAGTTGTTTTAGACTGGTCCACAAAGCCACGGTCAACACATCTATCCCCCTGCACAACAGTTTTCTGCAATTGATTCCAGCGACTTCATTTCATATGATGTCTGTGGAAATCATATCAATGGAACCATTGATGACATCTCAGAACAGCTTGTTGAATAAAATCAATTCCCCAATCTACACACAAGTAAAAGGCTTCCCGTACTTTCTCATATATATTTTAATGAACGCTGGCGAATCCTGCACCTGACTATAACGTGGATGTTGTGATTCCCATCTTCAAATCTCTTTGATCTGTTTGTTCAATCATGGGTTTGCTGGTCGGGACGGTACCAAGAATCCTGCGTTGAATTTTTCACCTCTCTCCATTACTTTTAATGAACTTCAGGATGGCCTGAAAGGGACATTTCATGGCATTTATCACCTCCTCCCGGAACTTTCTCTGGGTGACCGCATAAATAAACGTGTTGGTGCAGGAGCTGAATAACTGAAGCATTGATCCTAGGTGGTCCAGCACAACATCAGACAGATATGGTGCAATATACCGACCAGTAATTCTCTGAGTTGAGAGAACGACCACCCGTGTCATCCATAACAGGATAAAACTGGCCGATATGGTGAAGAGCAAAATGATGGATCTTCTTCGATTCTTCATCTCTGGGTCGTCCTTCCCCTCACCGCTCCTCTGCCCCCTCAGTTTCCTGCGGACTACACTGGCAATCAGGATGTGCCTGACAGTGACAGAATTGAGCAGCAGGATCAGCACGAAGGGGACGAGTGGAGTTAAAATGCGGTGCCCCCAGTCAAAGGCTACCCACACCGGCGAAGTCATGAAATCAAATGATGCCATGCAGAATCGTGAATGGTACGTGAAGTACCAGGGGATGTTGGTTACCACACTCAGCACACTCACCACTGCAATAACGATGGCTGCACCTTTCTCAGTGCAGTATCTTGTCTTCAGCTTCTGGAAGCAAATGGCCGCCATACGGTCGAAGGTGAAGGCAACGGTGAGCCAGACGGTGTAAGACACGGACATGTAACCCACGGTATATACGATCTTGCACCCGGGAGGGATATATATGTGAATTATGTTGATGAGAATGACTTGAATTATAACGACAAGTAGATCGGCTACTGCCATTGCCACAAGATACCAGGTGACACCTTTGGAGAGTCCACATCGTCCGCGTGTTAGTGTTACAATTGCGACCACGTTAGCTATGAAGTTGAAAAAAAACCAAATAACAACACAATTGACAATTGAAGGTGAGCAAATGGAGTCATTGTTAAGTATTACAGGTTTACTGAATTTCAAAACTCTCAACAACTTTGCCACAATTCCCACTTGTCCCTCACCAACACATCAGTCTTCACCTCATCACTTCTTGACTTTTCTGAATTCATTTCTCGGGATGGAACAGTGACCGAAATCCATTCTAGAAATCTGTGTTATCCAGAGTTCAGGGGCAGTTTGACTTGAAGGGTTAGTTTCAACTGTGGCCACATTTGATGAGAACTTCTTTGGATGTCAAGAGCTTGTTTAGCAACATAGAAAGGCATTGAATGAATCATATTACATTGCAGATAATGTAATTGAAAAATTTATGTCAATAGTCACAGTCATACAGAACAAAAACAGGCCCTTCAGCCCAACTTGTCCAAGCCGACCAGGATGCCCCACCTACATTCATTCCACCTACCTGCATTTGCACCATATCTCACTCAACCTTTCCAATCCATGTAGCTGTTCAAATATATTGTTATAGTACTTGCCTCAACCACATTCCTCTGACAGATCTTTCCATATACCCTCCAAACACAGTGTGAAATAGTTACCTCACGGATTCCCATCAAAATGTACCCGCTCACATTAAAACCTTTGAACACTGGTTCTTGATTCCCCTACTCTGGGTAGCATTTGTCCTATTAGTTCTCATGGTTTTGTTCGACTCTGTAAAATCATTCTTCAGCCTCGTGCACTCCAAAGTAAGAAGTCCTCGACTGACCCACCTCTCCACATAGCTCTGACCCTCAAGTTCTCACAACTCTTCTGTGCGCTTTTTCCAGCTTGATGACATAAATTCTAAAGTAGGGTTTCCAGAACTAAATATAATACCCCAAATGCATCCTCACCAACATCTTGTACAAATGTGACATAACTTCAAAATTTCTATACTCATTACCTTTCGCTAGGACTTCACTCTTTGGAGCGCAAGAGACTGAACAAAATCATGAGGGGAATAGATAGGGTGCATGATGTATTCACCCTTTCAGTAGGAGGATCAAGAAACAGAATACTAAGGTTTAATATGAGGACAAGGTTTTAATAGGAACCTGAAAATTAACTTTTTCACACAGTGTTGAAGACTAATGTAACAAAAGCCATCTTGACCACAGATTCTTCCTGTCATGCCACTTTCATGGACTTATGTACCTGACTCCAACATCTCTATGTACCACAACTCTCCCCCTGGCTCTTCTATTCACATTCAGACCATATCCCTCTGAATATCCCTTCCATGTACCTGTCCAATTATCTTCTTAAATATTGTTATAATACCTGGATGAACAATATCCTCTGGTAGCTTGCTGCATATACCCACCAATCTATGTGTAAATAAGTTATGTTTAGGTGCAAAAATGTAACACCTTACACTTATCTACATTAAACTCCATCAACTATTCCACAGCCCACTTGCCCAGCTATCAAGATCTTGCTATGATTTTTTATAACCATCATGCTGTCTACAATATCACACTCTTTAATGTCATCTACAAATTTATTAATCATGCCTTGCACATTCTCATCAAAATCATTTTTATAAACCACAAACAGTAATAGACCCCACACTGATGTCTGAGGCACACCGCTTGTCACAGGTCTCTAGTTCCAAAAACACACTTCCACCATCTCCCTGTGCTTCCTTCTTTAAAGCCAAGTCTGATCCAGTAAGCTAGCTTTCCCTGGAATGCAATGTAATCTTCCAGAAAAGCTTTCATTTGGAACCTTATCAAATGTCTTGCTGAAGTCCACGAAGACAATGTCTACGGCTTTGCCCTTGTTAACCTTTTTGGTTAATTCTTCATAAAATTCAATCAGATTTGTGAGATGCAATTCCCATGTACCAACCATGCTGAGTGTCCACAAAAAGACCCTATTCATTCAAGTGCACGTATATTTTATCCCTAAGAATCCTCACCATTAATGTTCGGCTCAGTGATCTATAGTACCCAGGTTTTTCCTTGCACCACTTCTTAAATAGAGGCACAACAATAACCATCCTTCATTTGGCATTCCCCCTGTGTCTAACAATGATTCATTTATTTCATTCAGATCTCCTGTAATTTCTTCTCCAGCTTCCCACTATGTCCTTGGATATATCTGATCGGGACTGGGAGATTTATCTAACCAAAGGCATTAATGTGTCCAGTACCTTCTTCACCATGATAAGAACTGCACTTCAGTCATCTCCATTAACTGGTGCAACCTACAAATCTTCAGATCTTTCGAAACGTTAAAAACACAGGGGAAATATTTACGTATCACACATCGTATTCTCGTAAACATTATCTATCTATTTACATATAATACATGACATTCTCTGAGTACGTTGTAAATAACCAGCAGCACCTGGACATCAATAAATACGTCATTAGTTTGGATCCAACGCCCGGTCAGTACAAACCCAACAGTGAGGGATGAAGGAGGCTGACCCAATCAGACTGAAGCCTGGCAGATGTGGCGGAGAGGCAGCAAGTAAATCAGGGAAGGAGAGAGGAATATCAGTGGTCAGTCAGAGCTGAATAACAATCAGAAATAATCATAGTTGAAAAAATCCAACATCAAGTTCCATATCAGATCTGCCAAGGTGGCACTGGTCATAATGACTTACACAGAACTCCAACGACAGCAAGGATGTGGTAGTAGTAAGGTCTAAACCCCAGTAGAAAATTGAATAGATCAACGAATTGCATGTTTTCCAACTAATCACGAAGTCCTTCAACAGGGAAGAGTTGTAGCTGACACTCTACGTCCACTCACTCATTGAAGGTCTTTATTTATACAGGCAGGTGGCATCCACAGGGGCCATATGGTGACGTGATCATTGTTAGTTACCAGGCTCAGAATTAACGAATTACCGAAATAGCACCCACTGAAACATCAATTAGCAAATGAACAACAGGCTCTGGCGCAATACACTTGGTATACAAACAGTGGGATGGAAACACAAGGTCAATGAACTGGAAATACAAAGGAAAGAGTTCACCATATTCTACCTGCTGTGGGTTCGTAACAGTGTCCACTCGCACCTTCTTCCCTCTCCCATCCCCGTAGCTTTCCCGCTTAACACGTCTTCAGTGGGTAGTCTTCCCTAATCCCATACACTCTCACATGGAGCAATCTCGCAGCCTCTTCATTCCAGCTTTAGTGTAATTTAGTTTATTTATTTATTGTCACGTGTACCGAGGTACAATGAAAAGGTTTTGTTGTTTACTAACCAGCCAGCAGACATGATTACAATCGACATGATTACAATCGACACATTTACAGTATATAGATACATGATAAAGGAAATAACGTGAATAACATTTATTGTAAGATGAAGCCAATAAAGTCCAATCGAAGATAGTCCAAGGATCTCCAATGACGTAGATCGTAATTCAGTATTGTTCTCTAGTTGTGGCAGGATTGTTCAGTTGGCTGATAACAGCTGGGGTGATAACTAGCTTGTACCTCGGGGTGGCTGATAACTAGCTTGAACCTAGGGGTATGCGTTTTCATACCTGTACCTTTTGCCCGATGGGAGAGGGGAGAAGAACAAGTGGCCAAGTTGTGACTCATCATTGATCATGCTGCTAGCCTTGACGAGGCTGTGTGAGGTATAAATGGAGTCAATGGAAGGGTGGTTGGTTTGTGTGATGGTCTGGGCTGTGTCCACAATTATCTGCAATTCCTTGCAGTCATGGATGGCCCTGTTTCCAAACCAGGCTGTGATGCATCCCGATAAAATGCTTTCTACAGCATATCTACGTTGAATAGAAGTTGGTGAGATTTGTTGGGTAAAAGACTTTATAGGAATCTGAGGGGTAACTTTTTCACACGAAGGGTGTTTGGTATGGAACAAACTACTAGAGGAGGTAGTTGAGACAGAACGAATGCAACATTCAAGAAGCAATAGAGAGGTACATGGATAGGACAGGTTTAGAGGGATATAGGTCATACGATGATGTTGGACCGATGTAGATGGGGCACGTGGTGCCGGCAAGTTAGGCCGAAGGGCCTGTATCCATGATGTTTGACTCTATGATTCTCTATGACTCTGTTCCATCTGAATATATCTCCAGTTTATATTTCCCTTTGAAATTTGCTTCATTCCATTAGGAGATTCTACAGTTCCTCTTCTGATGTGAGTGTTGGAAATGAAGCAAGGATGGACAGGAATGAGGTGAGAATGGAGAGAGGAGGGAGGTGTAAGGAGGAGCTAGAGTGAGTGAAGAATGAAGGGTGTGAGGGAGCACTGGAGAGTGGAGGGTAGGGAGTGAGGAAGGAATGGAGTGAGGATGGAATTAAGTGAGGAGGAATGGAGGGAATAAAGGGAGTGAGACAAGAATGGAGTGAGATGGGAATGACGTGGGGATCTTGCTGTGGGGGGTTTCACAAGTTAAATGAAGGGAATGGGGGGTTTCACAAGTTTTATAGAATGAAGGGAGTGAGTGGTTCAGTGAATGATGGTTTGACCAGGTCATTATCCTCACATAATGGTGAGACAACTCCAGACCAACAACCCTCCCAGCACTCTGTGTTCCTCCAGTTCAGGCTCCACTCTACCGTGTTCAGATGTTCCCATCAGGAATGTCGACAATAAGTCCTGGGATTCCCTTTCTCAGACCCAGCACTCCAATGTCTGTGAACCTGTGGTTGCTGCCATTTAATAATGTTTATTACAGAGTGAATGTTAGGGGTGGTGATAACTGGCAGCCTTGAAGAAAGATGGTGAAAATTTCAGAATAGGTGGATAATGTGTTGAAGAAGGCATATGTGATGCTTGTCATCATCACAAGTGGTGTTAGTGATAATAACTGGGCAATCATGACAGCTAAAATTTGGAATTAGGAATGTGCTCCATGAGGAAGTGGAGGAGACATGTCTTCTCACAGCATTTAGGAAGGATCCGGACAAGCACTTGTATCACGATGTCAGAGAACGCAACGGACACATGTAGATAAATGGTACTAGAGTAGATAAATGGTTGATGTGAGTAGGTAGACTACAGGGCCTGTTCTAATGCTGTGACTCTATGAGGACCAGGCCATGTCCGGTAACTCTAGTGTGCATGATAACAGTGGCAGCAGTTTGGGGTTGGGTGCTGCCTGTAGTAAGTACTATAGTGTGCACACTGGTTGTCAATGATCCAGGTGTTCCTGACATCATCATAAGGTGTCAGAGAGCTAAGTGAGAAATAGATTTACAATTTACAAAGATGATTTACGAAGATGTTGCCAGTACCCAAAGGACAAAGCTATAGGCAAATGTTGGTAAGACGAGGACTTTATTCCATGGAACGCTGGAGGTTGAGGGATGATCTTACAGAGGTGTGGGGGATCGATGGGGTATCTTGTGCAGTCAGGCCAAGATGGGCTGAAGAGCCTGTTGCTGTGTTCATTACTCTATGATGACTCCATGACATCAACAGAAGATTCTCCATGACATCCTCAGAAGACAGTGGAGGCCAATTCTCTGGATGCTTTCAAGAGAGCCTGATAGAGCTCTTAATGATAGTGGTGTCAGGGAGTATGGGGAGAAGGCAGGCACTGGGTACTGATTGAAAAAGAAAAAGGTTCTCAATTTTGCAATGGAACCTGCTGACTGAACCAGCACAGGTTGTGTGTGTCCACAATTCATTGCCAGTGTAGTCTCCTTATATTGGAAAGGATATACATGCCACAGCATGGGCTCAGCATAGGTTCACTAGACTGATTCCTGTGATGATGGAATTGAATTTGAGAAGGGGCAAGGTTTTCCAGGCCTGTCTACATTTGACGTTGGAAGTATGAACAAAAATTGTATTGAAACCCACAGTTTGAGAGGGTGGGATGAAACATTAATAATGTGTGGCAGAAATATTTCTTTCTTCAGTGGATGATGAATGAGTGAAATTTTCTCTCACACCAAGCAATAAAGGACAAGATTAAGAATGCATGACAGAAGAAAGGGGAAGGGCTGTAGATTCCAAAGGGGTTAAAATAATAGCATTAAAGATAAATCATCCTCCAGCTCTTACTTCATGCAGACGGGAGCTGCTTTACTCGTCGAGGAGTTGTGAATGGAACTGTTCATCGTGCAATCATCAGTGGACTTCCCACTTCGGGCCTTATGATGGGAGGAAGGTGACTGATGAAGGTATTGTAGATAGTTGTGTCCCAGACGCTGCCCTGGGGAACTCTGGCAGTGATGTCCTGGGTCTGGGTTGTTCATCCAATAAAGACCAAACCCCTTCATTGTGCAAGTGATGACTCCAACCACTGAAGTGTTTTCCTTTCGGTGCTCATTGATTTCAGTTTTACCACGACAGCCTGATGCCACAGTCAGTCAAATATGGCCTGACATAAATGACAGGTTCTCACCCCACTTCTGGAATTCAGCTCTGTGATCCATGTTGTGAAACAGGCTTGGAATATGTCTGGAGCCATGTGGTTCCAGCAAAGTCAAGTGGACATTGATGAGGAGGTTATTGGTAAGTAAATACTGTTTGATAGCACTGTGGAGTGATAGATAGTGTGGGTTTGGAGTTCCCAGATTTACATTCAATGATGATGAAGGGAATTGGGGGATGAGGGAAGGGAGTGAGGTGAGAATGGATTAACATGGAAATGATCTGTGAAGAAATGAAGTGCTTGTTTTCATCAGCAGTGGCACAGGTGGAAATATCTGAGATTCCATGAACCAACAATAGAAAACATTGTATGTCCACAACTGGCGTTTCATGTGCAGTTCTGATGGCTACACTGGAGCATAGTTATGAGTGCATTAGAGAGTGTACAGCAGAGATTCGCAAGTATGTTGCTTCGATCTATATACAGTTATAGAGATAGATTGGATGAGTTAGGTTCGTTTTCCTTGGTGCAGAGGGGTAAGCTTATGAAGGTATATGAGGGGAATAATTTGAAAATTGCTGTTTTTTTTACTCCAGTCTGGTAATTCCTCTGTAATAACAAAAGTAGGTCTCGAGGATTCTGTTCAATGATGGTGAGAGAGCTCCTCATGTTTACGACAAAATTAGGTTTAGTGAAGTATCATGAAATAGAGTGAAAATTTTCCTAAATAATTAAATAAATCACAAGTCTCATGTCCTTCTGCTCATCGGGTTTTCCCTGATACGAGCAGTGGTTGGGAACCACAAGGCTCAAGGCCTTCTGCCCTTTGGGACTCCGGCTTGTGATGGTCAGTCTGAAGAACTCGAGGATCCCAGCACTATTCCGATCATCACGAGCATGTGCAGTAGGTGGAAGGATGTTGAGAGGTGGTGAACAGCATAGCGATCTTGGAGTGTGTGGCAACAGATATTTAAAGGTATCAGCAAAGGCTATTAATGTGTTTAAAAGGGAGTGAAGATCTTTCCCAAAACCTTTCATTTATTATCCATCCAATACATATTGCCATGACAAAATAAAACATAGGTATTAGGCATCACAGGTTGCAAATTGATAGATAACACTGGCACTGTTCCACCAGTGAATCCAGCTCTGGAACAAGCTGTGCTGAGAGGCAGGATGCACTTCACATCTGGCTCCTCACCATTTGCCTTTTGTTGAACCGGTTTCTGCTTATTTGTTTTTATTTTAACATTTTACTTCACTTTTGTTTCCTTTCATGAATTATGTCAATTTATGAATATCAGAGACATTTAATAACAGTGAAGGTGCGTCACAGAACACCGTGGTGTCAATGGCCACGAGGCCTATCTCGTGGAAGGGGTGGGGACATCAGGCTCCACCTCCAGAGGCATAGTTAATGCTGGAGGCCTGCTCTGTGAAGGGCTCAGTCCACAGGCCTCCAGTACAATGGGTCTTCGGGTGCCACAGCAGGTAGCAGAACTAAAGGGAAATTGCCACGGGAACATTACAATTACTTTGCGTTCAAGTCTGGAGAAGTAAAGCGGAGTGAAGTTAATTCCTTAAATGATGGAAGGGGAGATGTAGTAAAGCAGTGTGAAGTGCTGGAGAAGTTTGTGAAACTGAGGTCCTCGGAACTGGCAGGAAATGTCCAAGGATCCTGAGGATAATAGATGGTGAGAGAAAGCAAAGGCTGCAGAACTTTATTGAACTGAAGAGGTGAACTGGTGGGGGTCAGGATGGAAAGACAGGAGCTCTGACAGAGCAAACACCTGCAGTATTCAACCGGAGTGTGTGAAAGGATAATGTGCTCGAAGTTCTGGAGTAGGACTTGAACCCACATTCTCATCTCAACACAGATGGCTACAAATGACCGCTTAACATGTTCATTTTGGACTGAAATGCTTTCAGACTGAGAGTGTATCTCAATCATTATTTACTTTAATCCATACATTTCATATCCCACGTTATAAATTTTCAGTGAAAAACCAGACCATGTTGAGTAATTACTTGTGGTTCATTGTTTCAATTAACACATGATATTGGGGAGATTTTGCCTTTTTGGGCTTGTGTCAAGTCAGTGATGGGGAGTTGGAAGTTTACTTTTCCATCTCTTCCAGTCGTCATGGGGGTAGAAGCAGCAGAGTTGGAGAACCAGGTACCAATTTTCCACCAGGTGTTTCACACTGGTCCACAAAGCCACGTTCAACCCTCCATCCCCTTGCACAACCTATTTCCACCAAATGATTCAAATGCCTTTATTTCTGTCTGTGGGTTTCATATCAATGTAGCCGTTTAGTACATAATTCACTACATTTTATCAAAGCTTGTTATATAACAACAATTCTCCAATTAAGGCACAGGTAAAAAGCTTTCTTTATTTTCTCAAATATATTTTAATAATCTTGGTAAATCCTGCACCTGATTACAATGAACATATGTACGAATTCTCCATTTCAAATCTCTTTGTTTTGTTTCTTCAAACAGTGATTTGCTGGTTGGGAATGATACCATTTCCACAGTCTTGGATTGAGTATTCCAGCTCTGACCCTTAGATTATGACCCAGGGATCTTATTGAAACATACAAGATTATTAAGGGACTGGACAAGTTAGAGGCAGGAAACATGTCCCCAATTTTAGGGGAGTCGAGAACCAGGGGCCACAGTTTAAGAATAAGGGGTAAGCCATTTAGAACGGAGATGAGAAAAAACATTTTCAGTCAGAGAGTTGTAAATCTGTGGAATTCTCTGCCTCAGAAGGCAGTGGAGGCCAATTCTCTGGATGCTTTCAAGAGAGAGAGTTAGATAGAGCTCTTAAAGATAGTGGAGTCAGGGGGTATGGGGAGAAGGCAGGAACGGGGTACTGATTGAGAATGATCAGCCATGATCACATTGAATGGTGGTGCTGGCTCGAAGGGCCGAATGGCCTACTCCTGCACCTATTGTCTATTCGGTGAAATTCAGGATGGTCATTAAGGGACATTGGTCACTTCAATAATGTTGGCAAAGGGTCTAAATTCTTGAAACAAGACACTGATGGCTGTGAAGAGATGAGGGGAAGGCTGGCTTCTTCGAAGGACTGGACAACAGCCACAACTCTCTGCAATTGCATGTGATCTTGGGCAGTGTAACGGACCGCAGGTAGACCCAAATGCAGCACACGGAACCAAGGAAATAGTTTTTAGAAAGAGCTTTATTTCTACCTGCTTGTGGTCGAGGACAGAAGACTGAGGCGTTCACCAGGGCGACGAAGAGCATGAAGGTCAGGAGCAGGCAGGGTTGGCAACGGGAAATCAGTCCGAGAGAATGCTGGAGAGTCTTGCATCAGGGCTAAAAACAATCTGGCAAAGTGTGTGTGCAGGAAGGGTTTATATACTGGCGTGATTGGTGATCTGGAGCAGGTGAGTGAACAGGTGAGGGGAGTTGGCTTAACATGGTGGGCGTGGCTGGCAGGTGAGTGAACAGGACAGACTGTGACAGAACCCCCCCCTCAAGGGACAGCTCCTGACGTCCCTAAAAGACAATAAACAGAAACCGGGTGGGAGGAGGGCCGTGGAGGTGGGCTAATATTCTTCGGAGACGCCGTCCCATTCCATAGTCGCAACCGGGTGGGAGGCAGGTGACTGGTGGGGGGAATCATCCTCATCAGAGGATGTCCCCTCAAGACTTCCAGCACTAGTGTGTCCGGGACTGGAAATCTCCTCGTCACCAGATGAGTCTTCTTCCTCCAGAGAATCTGGAGCAGCAGACGGCGAGGTTATCCGGGGTGCCCCTCTGGAAGATGTAGTGGGCCTAGACGGTTGGTCGTGGTGTTGAAAGCCGGAGGATAAGCTGACCATGGCCCCCAGCAGCTTGCAAAACTCCCTCCAGAAAACGGATGTGAACTGGGGCCCCTGGTCGGAAACCACATCAACTGGTAGACCGTGGAGCCGGAACACATGTTGGAGGATGACCATGGCTGTTTCTTTGGTGGTTGGCAGCTTTGGGAGAGGGATGGTGTGCTATCTTACTAAACCGGTCTACCACCGTCAGGATTGTGGTATTATTGTCTGATGGCGGCAGACCGGTGACAAAGTCCAGGGATATGTGGGACCACGGCGATGAGGCACAGGCAGCGGCTGCAAAAGTCCGGCAGGAGCCTTATGGGATGGCTTGTGCTGGTTGCAAACTGGACAGGCGTTGACATACCCCCGGACATCCTCATCCAGTGTGGCCCACCAGAAACGTTGTTGGACGACGTCCTTAGTCCTCTGGATGCCGGGATGACAGGAGAGATGGGAGTCATGGGCCCACTTGAGGACGTCCCTCCTGAGAGCCTGGGGAACAAACAGGCGACCCGGGGGACAGGTGCTGGCCCTCACTCTCTCCTCGATCTCCCAGGAAACTGCAGCAACCAGGTATGGAGCAGGAAGGATGGAGTCGGGCTCCGGGGAAGGCCCCTCTTCATCTTGAAAGTGGCAGGACAGGGCGTCAGGCTTGACGTTACGGGAACCGGGACGATAGGAGAGGGTGAAAATCTGATGAGCCCTCCCTTTTGCCGGACAGCTGGCGAGAAAATGGCCGCCCTGGCCACAGTAGAGGCAGAGGTTGTTCCGGTGCTGGCGCTGCCGTTCCTCTGTAGACAGGTCGGAATGACCCAGCATCATCGGCTCTGCCCCCTCGGGCGTTTGTTGGGCTGGTCTGGCTGTGCTGGCTGAGGCAGCGGCTACCCAGGGGCGGCCCCAGGGATGATGTTCTGCAGGCCCCTGACGCCTCTCCTGTCTCCGTGTCTGAATCCGGAGGTCAACCCGGGTGGCGAGCTCAATGACCCCATCGAGCGTCGCAGGTAGTTCATAGGAGACCAGCTCGTCTTTAACATAGTCAGCTAATCCATGCAGGAAAGCGTCACACAAAGTGGAAATGTTCCAGTTACTCCGACGAGCCCGAGTACGGAAATCAATGGAATAGTCAGCCATGGTCCAAACCCCCTGACACAGGTGAAAAAGTCCTCGACCTGCATCGGAGCTCTCAGGCCCCAGGCAGAAAACCTTGCGAAGCTCCTCAGAGAAAGCCCGAAAGGAAGAACAGGCTGGCGTCCCACGATCCCATTCGGCTGTTCCCCACAACCGTGCTCTGCCTGTCAGGTGGGTAATGGCGAAGGCCACCCTCGCCTCCTCCGTGGCGAAGGTACGGGGTTGCAGGGAAAACAGGATCGAACAGTTTGTGAGAAAAGGTCCACAGCCTTCAGGATCTCCAACATAGCGTTCTGGCAGCCCCACCAGGGGTTCAGGGGAGTTCCTGGGTGGTGAGGGCTCAGGCGCAGGTGGCAGAGGAGCAGTTTCCATTGAAGCTGCAGCTGTCTGCTGCGTTAGCGCCACGGTCAACTGCTGCATCTGGTCAGCTAATGTGGTCATTGTGTGCTCCAAGACGGAAACACTCCGGCGAGTATCAGCGAGAGCGTTGGTAAAACCCTCCTGCTGCTGTTGAGTGCACTCTCGATCCGCTCAAAACGATTCAGTGGTGACGCTGTGTGTGCTGGGTCCATGTCTTGGCCAGCGTGTAAAGTAATGGACCGCAGGTAGACCCAAATGCAGCACACGGAACCAAGGAAATAGTATTAGAAAGAGCTTTATTTCTACCTGCTTGTGGTCGAGGACAGAAGACTGAGGCGTTCAGCAGGGCGACGAAAAGCATGAAAGTCAGGAGCAGGCAGGGTCGGCAACGGGAAATCAGTCTGAGAGAATGCTGGAGAGTCTTGCATCAGGGCTAAGAACAATCTGGCAAAGAGTGTGTGTGCAGGAAGGGTTTATATGCTGGCTTGATTGGTGATCTGGAGCAGGTGAGTGAACAGGTGAGGGGAGTTGGCTTAACGTGGTGGGCGTGGCTGGCAGGTGAGTGAACAGGACAGACTGTGACATAACCTATCCAAGTCACCTTGCAGCCTCCTAGCATCCTCCTCACAGCTAACACTGCCCCCCAGCTTCATGTCATCTCACTTGGAGATGTTGCATTCAATTCCCTTGTCCAAATCATTCATATAAATTTATATAGCATCACATTCACTATGCATGCTGCACATTCCACGCACGATCCAGTCCGGATCTTCACTCCCACCTTGACTATGTACGCTGCTGGTCGCTGCCTTGCAGGCAGACCGCGACCAGACTGTGAAGACGATAGCACTTATTGTTACCTCCGCTTAAGTACAAATAAAACGACTTCCGGTGGCACCATGCAGTGGTGAAGGTGCAGCATTGAACTCAGCTCCTGCTAAAAATCGTGTAAAAAGCTGTTTCTAAAGTCGGGACCGATTTAAAAACATCCACCGGCGGCAGGTTGGTGTCGTGGGAGTAATATCAGCAAATAATGTCGAGAAATTTGAGCTTTAAAAGGATCTTTTAGATGAAAAAGTTAAAACATCAAAGGGGACTAAGAAATCCACTATCAGACTCCGGCTGGAAGAAGATTTGGCAGCCCTCCAAACAGCAACTGAAAGTTCAGATGAAGAGTTTGATTCTCAACTAGCAGTATCTGAAATGGCTACAAAAGGAGAGACGAAAAGGACAGAAAAGGAGAAAGAGATGAAGCAGTGGGAAGAAACGGTAAGAGCTGATCTTACTAAAGATCTTACCGTAGATCTTACTAAGGAATTCTCCAAAATGCTTACTAATATGAACAAGATACTGGAGAGTAAATTATCTAAAATGGAGGTTAACCTCTCCAAGAAAACAGAGGCTGCACGTGCTGAATCAAAGGAACAGTTTGAATTTTTGGAGCGACAGCTGTCGGATCTGGATCTGAGGACAACTCAGGAATTTGCGAGAATGGATAATGATTATAAGAAGAAATGTGATGAATTGAAGGAAGGAGTTGATAAGTCGACAGAAGATATGAAGGTGGAAATACGTGAGATGTCTCGGGAAATATCGACACTGAAAGAAGAACAAGGGGTTAATCGCGAACAATTGAATAAATTGACAGACAAAATTCAACACTTCGAAGCTAGATCAAGGAGACAGAACTTGAGGATTGTAGGAGTAAAGGAAGGGCAAGAGCTAGGAATTTTAATGACTGAGCTCGTTACTAAAATACTCAAAGATGTCTTTAAGTTGAAGGAAAATCCGAGGATTGATGTCGCACATCGGGTAGGTCGCTTCAGAAGAGAATTAAATGCTCCCCCAAGACAGATTATTGTGAAATTTTTGGACATTTCAAGTTTGGATAAACTTATGAAGATGATACCACATGGGGAGAGGCTTACAATTGATGGAGAAATTGTCAGATTCTACAGAGACTACCCACGCGAAATACTGGAAAAAAGAAATAATTTTAGAAGAGCAAGCAGCATTCTGCAAGGTAAATCGGAGGTGAGATATGGAGTTGTGTTTCCCGCGAAAATGAAAATTTATTATAACTCTATTCAACGCGCCTTCACGGACCCGGATTTGGCATTTAATTACGCACAAGAAATTGTAAAGAAAATAGAAAAAACAGAAGTAAAAGCGGATGAATAAATGTCTATTGGGAATCCGTGCGGTAATTAAGACGATGGAACTGCTCTAGACATTAACCAGACAGGCTTATCTGTCAGGAATGTGTATGCAATGGACAGGCCCTGGTCTCAACCTTGAACAGATAAGGAGAAGAGAAATAACTGAAAAAACATTTTGAAACAATACGATCAGATTGGAAAGAAAATCAAAGGACATTATGGACTTAAAAAATGGTTTGTAATACAGTATATATGTAATGTAAAGAATTAATTAATTATATAAACGTAAGATCATTAATCAAGGGTTACGCTAATATAGTAATGTTACACTAATAAGAGGAACCAAGTTATTAACCCAATGGATTTAGGGGATAAGGGGTATATAGAGATGATTATTATTAACAGATATATAAGGTTAAGTTGGTTGAAAAGAATTGAAATATAATTTAGGTTGTACGCTAACACATTATAATTAATGTAAAGGGGTATAAGAATATTAGAACACCATAAACTTGTGGGAAGAAAGAGGCGCTAATGATCTGGAAACGTTCCAGAGGTTTGGGCTGGAAGATGGTTGTATTTAAGATAAGAAACGCAACCCTTGAAACAGGCTGGTAATCAAGGTATTGATGAATACTGTATATTTGGACAGAGACAGGGCAGGTGTTCTCAGGTTTTTGAATTGTAGGACTCGGGGATACCGAGCAAGTAACACAGAAGGTTTAAAATTGGGGTAGAAATGAGAACACTTGAAATATTAAGGATTAAGGAGTCCCTTAGATATATTAAGAAAGATTAAGATATAGTCAGAGGAAACGGCTTGTAGTTATAAATCCTATAGTATTCAGGTGGCTGAACTCAATGTATAATTCCATCTACGGAGGTCTATCAATTTTTAGCCATCATAGATGGCTTCTTGTATTTAGGGTATCACCTTTTTGATACCTTAAAATCACGTGTTTTTTTGTGTTTTTTTTTTGTTGTAGCATTTACTTTTATTTAATTATTTTTCTTGTTTTCATCACTATTTTTCAACACACCTTTTTCTTCTTCTTAAGGAGGTTCAATATACGGAGGAGAGGTAAAATAATGTCAGAAGTGTGGGATGATACCCACATACACAAAAGGCTGAGGTACCTAATTACACCACAGGAAATAAAATTACTAAAACTTATTTATAATGCAGGACAATAAGGAAAATAAGAATGGAGGAGTCACATTTTGTAGTTGGAATATTAGGGGTGCGAATGATCCAATTAAAAGGGGCAAAATTATGGCCCATTTAAAATCTTTGAAGGTGGATATAGCGTTCCTGCAAGAAACGCATACGAAATTACAAACACAGATGAGATTTAGAGCAAATTGGATAGGCCAAATGTATCATTCGTCATTTACTGCTAAAGCCAGAGGAACGGCTATTATTATTCGGAAAGGTATACCGTTTATATTAAAGAATACAATATCTGATAAAGAAGGAAGATACACGATAGTGGCGGGAGAAATTTATTCCACGCCACTCACTTTGATAAATATTTACGCTCCAAACTTTGATAATCCCCAATTTTTTAAGAAAATTATGGATCAAATAGATGAGTATAATTTTCAAAATATAATATTAGGGGGGGATTTTAACTGTGTTATAGATTCATATTTAGACAAATCAACAAAATTTAGGAAGGGTAGTGCTAAATCCAAGTCTAGTGAATTCTTAAATACTTATATAAAAAATACTAATATAATAGATGTATGGAGAATAGCTAACCCAACTGGAAGGGAATATTCGTTTTACTCATCAGTACACAAAACCTATTCAAGAATTGATTATTTTTTAGTGGACTCAAAACTAATACCATATACGATTAATTCTAAATACCACAATAGTATTATTTCTGATCACTCCCCGCTGACTTTTACTTTAAAACTTGAGGGAATGCCAGGTACAAATTTTTTTTGGAGATTTAACACACAAATAGCTAACGACCCACAAGGTTATGAGTATTTAAAACAACAAATGAAATTTTTTTTTGAAATAAATGAGACACCAGGGATTTCACCATCTTTATTATGGGAATCTTTTAAGGCTTTCATTCGTGGAGTTATAATTTCGTATCAAAGTTTTCTAAATAAAAAAAACAGGACAGAACAAGGGACGTTAGAAAAGGAAATTAAATTATTAGAATTAGGAAACGCAAAAGACCCAACAATAGATAAACATAATAAGATAACATTACTGAAATTTAAACTTAATCGAATATTATCGGCAAGAGTAATAAGATTATTTCAGATCACAAAACAAGTACAATTTGAATTTGGGGATAAACCACATAAACTTCTAGCACGACAATTGAAGAAACAAGAAAAGGAAAAAACAATTAGTAAAATCAAATCAGAGAACGGGGAACTATTAACTTTACCTAAGGACATTAACAAAAGGTTTGCTCAATTTTATCAAAATTTATATACATCTAAAACTAATATTGAAGACAATAAAATTATAAATTTTTTAGATAAGTGTAACTTGCCAAAATTGGATATCTTAGAACAAGAGGAATTAGGAACCCAGATTACAAGTGAAGAAATAAGAGAAACAATAAAAGAATTGAAAAATGGGAAGACTCCAGGGCCTGATGGTTTTAATAATGAATTTTATAAAAGATTTCAGGAGTTAATGGCCCCACGATTACTTAAATTATACAGGTACGCTTTTACCGATAAGAAATTACCAGAAACTTTAGCAGAATCCACAATTATGCTTATACCAAAAAAAGATAAAGATTTAGAAGATCCGGGCTCGTATAGAGCTATAGCACTGTTAAATACAGACCAAAAAATTTTAGCAAAGATTTTAGCAAGAAGATTGAGCAAATATATTAATAAATTGATAAATCAGGACCAAACGGGGTTTATACCCAAAAGACAATCATTTAACAATTTGAGACGACTTTATAATATAATGTATTCACATAAAGGGGAAAAGGAAGACTTAGCAGTTATATCTTTGGACGCAGAAAAAGCATTTGATCAGGTAGAGTGGCAGTATTTATACATAGTACTCCAAAAATTTAATATAGGAGATAATTTTATTAGATGGGTAAAATTATTATACGATAAACCAACAGCAAGAATATTAACTAATAATACGTTGTCTCAAAAATTCCAATTATCACGGGGCAATAGGCAGGGATGTGTTTTATCACCCCTGCTATTTGCCCTTATGATAGAGCCACTGGCGGAAAGGATAAGAACTCATCCGAATATTCATGGATACAATACTAAGGACTCTAATAATAAAATTTCATTATACGCGGATGATATACTTTTATATATTACAAATTCAAAAACGAGTATCCCGAACGTATTAAATGTAATAGAGGAATTTGGCTCCTTTTCTGGATATAGAATAAATTGGAATAAAAGTGAAATTATGTCATTACATCCTCAGAAAGCGAATCATCTATTAAAATTTCCATTTAAAATTGCAACGGAAAAATTTAAGTATTTAGGTATTCAAGTTACCAGAAGATATAAATCATTATTTAACGCTAATTTTAGTCCTCTGTTAAATAAATTGAACGCTTTGATTATATTTTGGAAAACGCTCCCACTATCATTAATTGGCAGAATAAACGCTATCAAAATGATAGTGCTACCACAAATATTATATTTATTTCAATCCATACCAATATATATACCAAAATATTTTTTTTAAAAACTAGAGTCCAATATTACTAATTTTATATGGGACTACAAAGCACATAGAATTAAAAGAAATCATTTGTGTAAACCTAAAGATGTAGGGGGACTTGCACTGCCTAATTTTTTATATTATTATTGGGCAGTGCATATTAAGAATATTATTTATTGGTTGGAGTGTCCTTCTCAACAGATGGAATGGATAAGAAAGGAAAAAGAGGATTGTCTGCCTTATGATTTAGGAGCGATCCTCTTCTCCCCGATAAAATTGAATAATATATTATATAAGAAGAATCCAATTATACACAATATAATTCGAATTTGGAAACAAATAAAATTAAATTTAAAATTAAGAAACTTATCTTCATTAACACCAATAGTGAATAACCCGGTATTTAAACCAGCTATTATGGATAAAACATATAGACAATGGGAAAGACAGGGAATTAAAAAGTTGGGTGACATGTATGAAACGGGAAATTTATTATCATTTCAACAATTAAAATCAAAATTTAATCTCAATAATAACCAATACTTTAAATATTTACAGATATGTGACTTTATAAAAAAATATATACCAAGATCACAGAATATAATGATAGACCCACTGGAAGAAGCAATGAATATTAAGGCGGACTCACAAAAATTAATATCATATCTATATAACAGTATTCTTAATAGAGAATTGCCTTCAACAGAGGCAATTAGAGAAGACTGGGAAAAAGAATTACTGATAAAAATTTCTAAAGAAACATGGGAGAGGTATTTGATATACATACATAAATGTTCGATTAACTCTAGACATAATTTAATCCAATTTAAAATAGTACACAGACTATATTACTCAAAAGTTAGGTTGAATAAATTTTATTCAAATATCTCACCCATTTGTGATAAATGTCTTTCACAAAATGCCAATCTTACACACTCTTTCGTTTCGTGCATAAAACTTCAAAGTTTTTGGGGTGATATATTTGATATATTTACTAGTTTATTTAAGACAAAAATGGAACCTAGCATGGAAATGATTATCTTTGGAGATGTAAATAAATTAAATATATCCCAAATCTCATTTTTTAATTATGGTTTAATAATAGCGAAAAAAC
The DNA here is from genome assembly GCF_053455715.1 of Rhinoraja longicauda. Lineage (NCBI taxonomy): Eukaryota > Metazoa > Chordata > Chondrichthyes > Rajiformes > Arhynchobatidae > Rhinoraja > Rhinoraja longicauda. Next base: position 54,571,432 of record NC_135961.1, on the reverse strand, counting down.
TCATACTTAAATTGTGGAAAAAGTCTATTCCACCAACACTTAAAATGTGGATTGGTAATATGTTGGAAACAGCACATTTGGAAGAAATGAGACTCCTCCTAATAGAAAAAAAAGACCAATTCTTATCGAGTTGGTCTCCATTTATTGACCTTGTGGAATCATGCGGTGTAATATCAGCATAAAATTAAAATTCGGGGTTTGACTGAAAATTGATTAAGAATATTAAAAAAAAAAAAAAAAAAAAAAACATCGATTGGTTGCGTGGGAGAATCTCCTCTTTGCTTTACTTTTGCACATTTCCTTTTTTTTTTTTTTTTTTTTTTCACTCGATACTCACTAATTTATTCTTTACTCTTCACTACTTCTTTCTTTCAAAAAAAAAAAAAATTAAAAAAAAAAAAAAAAAAAAAAAAAAAAGTACAAATAAAACTATGAGTTGCAACTCCTGTGTATTGGCATGAATTCACAACATGGCGTCAGAAGTTTCTCGACCCACTACTTCAGTTTTGTTTTTTTTGCTTAGTTTGTTTTGATTTACTGTCTCACAATGGCTGGAGCGTTTCGATGGCGACCTCGCTGAACGCTGGCGCATTTTCGAGGAGGATTTCAGAATCTATATTCAGGCAGCACATCATGCTGCACCTTCAGCTACTCGTGCTGCTATTCTCCTCAACCTCGCGGGCAGTGAGGCCATTCGCCGTGCTCACCGGTTCCACTACGCGCCGACCCAAATAACTCCCGCGGGCGTTCAGGTCCCGGCGAAATCTATGGAGGACCCGGACTGCCTCCTGACAAAGTTCCGACAGCTTTGCGAGCTGCGCTCGAATCTCGTTATGGAGCGCCACAGATTTTTTGCTCACAACCAGAAGCAAGGTGAGCCTGTTGAAGCTTACATTAGCTCCCTGAGATATATTGCCAGCCGGTGCGCATTTGACAATTTGTGTGACAGTCTCGTTCGGGACAGACTGGTCTGTGGCATCCTTGATGACAAGGTGCGTGATGAACTACTACGTGATGCTGACCTCACCCTAGAGGTGGCTGAGTATCGTTGTCGAGTTGCTGAGCTAACTGCCTCACACACTAAATCCTTGGGGCCGGGACCCCACTCTGCGTTTGATGTGAATGTTGCCGGCACATCTTACCGTGCTCAACGCCCACTTTCTGAAGTGCCCGGCAGATCCTGTGCCGGTCACATCAACAACTGTAGTAACTGTGGGGGCTCACACGCTGGGATTCGGGAGCAGTGCCCTGCATTTGGGAAAGTCTGTAATTACTGCAAACGCAGAAACCATTTTGTCCGCTGCTGTCGTTCGCGTGGGAACAGAGTCGGGACAAAACAGTCGGTACATCTGCTACAGCCAGAGCCGTCCCACGCAGCACCTGCATCACTCCCTGTGTTTAATGAGCATGACCTAGCTGCTATCGACGGACTGAATATCAATATACATTCCTTATCAGACCCATCTGCAAAACATCTCGATCCCATGGTCACCCTCCTCATTAACGGAGTGCCTGTTACTGCAAAGCTCGACACAGGGGCTCGCTGCAACGTTATCACCTTACCAGAGCTCCACAGGATTCGTAATGCCAAAGACATCAAGCCAACCATGGCCTAACTGCTTCCCTTTGGAGGGGGCTCAATCAAGCCCGTCGGAACTGTTGAGCTGCAGTGCCAGCTAGCGTCCCGGGTTCACAAACGTTCTTTCTTGGTTGTCCGGGAAAACACTCCTTCCCTGCTAGGCATTGCTGCCTGCATCGACTTAGGCTTGGTTGCCTTCGACTCTGTGGTCCATTAACTGGCTTCCGCACATGCCCCCGCCCAGCGATTCCTCTCGCAGTACGGTGAGCTCTTTAACGACAAACTCGGCAAGCTTCCGGTCACGTACAAGATCACGATCGACCCAAAGGTCTTACCGGTCGTCCGCCCCGCCCACCGGATTCCCCATGCTATGCGGGACCGCGTGCTGAGTGAACTCAACAGGATGGTGGATCTGGGAGTGATTGCCCCTGTCACGGACCCATCAGACTGGGTCTCTACCATGGTGGTTGCCTCTAAAATAACACGGAGGAGATATGGATTTGCATTAATCCCAGGGATTTAAACACCGCCATTAAACGGCCACACTATCCCATGCGCACGGTGGAAGATGTCGCAGCGCAACTGGGCAAGGCGACAGTTTTCCTCGACTTACTAAACCTGCGGAACATCTCCCGTGATCCGATCCTTGGTTCACCCGCGCAACGGCTAATGTCCAGGCAGACAAGAACCACTTTACCCATTGCTAAACATACACTGGAGCCACAAGTTCGCTTTCCATCTGATGTTCAGTCCCAGCTGCAACGGAAATGTGACATCAAAAAACGCTGGTACGACAAGACGAGCAGGCCTCTGCCACCACTGGCTAACGGTCAGGTGGTCCGCCTACGAACCGAAAAGGGTCACGACCGCCTGGGGGTGATATCTCGGCCAGTGCCCGAGCCTTGTTCGTATTTAGTCGAAGCCGACGGCGGAATTTACAGACGCAACCGACAGCACATCCTGCCAGTGTGCGAACCGGCACCACATCTGTTCCTCCCCGACCACTCAAATTTAACCCACCCGCACCCCTCTGGGGACACCGGCCTGTCTGTGCCTCCGCTGCCCGGTCGGTCAGCCCTTCCGGCCTCGCCTGTGGCCTCGCCACCTCACCTCCCACCATTGTCTCCCGTCCCATCGCCAGCAATTTCACCGCACTCTCTGGGGCCGGTTCCACCGTTCTCGTCTCCAGCGGGACTGTACCGTACACGTGCAGGTCGTGCCTGCCGGCCCACCGTGAAGTACCAGGCCTAACACTTGAACTTTGAGTGACATTCAACGGGCTACGTTTGGACTGCCTTTGTCAATATCAGTTTACCTGTACTTATGTTAGTCGCACATGAGCGGTGATATATATTATAAGATCCACGGCGACTACCGTATCTTTATTTTATTATGTATTCTTTCCTTGAGAGGAAGGATGTAGATTGTGCATGCTAGTTCACCTTCACTATATATAAACATAGCACAAAAAGTAAGGAAATTTGTGTTTGGTAGATTATTCATGGGCGCAACCCACATACTCAGCTCTGCTGCTCATCCCACAAATGCATGTTCCTTACAAATGTGGCACCATTTAAAAGGGAAATAAACAGGCTTTCCAACGGTATAAGATTTATTGCCAAGAAGCATTGTTAGAACAAAGAAATAATCTACCAAACACAAATTTCCTTACTTTTTGTGCTATGTTTTTATAGTGAAAGTGAACTAGCATGCACAATCTACAGATACCTACTTTAAAAAAGCTGATGCTGTATGCAGATTCGGGAAGAAGCGTGGGCCTATTGAGTCTCGAGGTTCATGCTGTGAGTGAGTTCACTGGACTTCACCTTGGACCGGGATCGGGATGCTGCTGGGACCCTCAAGTTCTCCAGACCGGCCATGACAAGCCAGAGCCCCCGATGGGCCATGAGCCTTGTTGCTACCAGCCACCGCAAGTATCAGTGAAGTCCCGATGAGCAGACGGACATGAGACTTGTGACTTATTTAATGTTTTACTAATCTTTTCACTGTATTTCACAATACTTCATTAAACTTAGTTTTGTGGTAAACTTGAGGTGTTCTTTATCCATCATTGATCTGAATCCTCGACACCTGCTTGTATTATTACGGAGGAATTACCAGATTGGTGTCATGAATCCATTTGGCACACGGCGGGCATGTGAAGGAATGCTTTCCACGTGCCTGGACATGGGCAACACACAAGAGGCTCAACACCATCTAGGGCAGCCTGCTTGACTGATATTTACCAAACCAATTAACCAAAAACCTGTACGTCTTTGGTATGTGTGAGGAAACCGAAGATCTCAGAGAAAACCCACGCAGGTCACGTGGAGATCGTACAAACTCCGTACAGACAGAATCCATAGTCGGGATCGAACCCGGGTCTCTGGCGCTGCTTTCACTGTAAGGCAGCAACACTGCCACTGTGACCGGCCAGTTCTGGCTTTGTCCATTTCCATGCCTAGATCTCAACATGGATCAAACAGCTGAATTCTGGAAATGGGGTGAGATCCTTTCATTTGCGTCAGGTCGTATTTGATTGACTGTGGCAATGGTTGGAGTCATCACTTGCACAATGAAGGATGGTTTGGTCATTGATGGATGAACCACCCAGACCCAGAACATCACTGACAGAGTTCCCCAGGGGCAGCGTCTGGGACCCAACTATCTCCAACAACTTCATCAGTCACCTTCCTCCCATCATAAGACTCGAAGTGGGACGTCCACTGATGATTGCACAATGAACAGTTCCATTCACAATTCCTCAACAAGTAAAGCAGCTCCTGTCTGCATGAAGCAAGAGCTGGTGGATGATTTATCTTTAATGCTATTATTTTAACCCCTTGTGTATCTAGAGCCCTTTCTTTTGTGATACATTCTCAACCTTGTCTTTCATTGCTTAGATTGAGACAGAATTTCACACATTCACCAACCTCTGAAGGAAGAAATATTTCTACTGCACATTACTCATCTGACCCACTCAGACTGTGGTTTAAAACACGATTTCTGTTCATACTTCCAAAATCAAATGTAGACAGGCCTGGACAATTTTTTCCCATCTCAGATTCAGGTCCACCATCCCAGGAATCAGTGTGGTGTGCCTTTGCTGAGCTCCTGCTGTGGCATGTATATCCTTTCCTAGATAAGGAGACTACACTGACAGTGAGTTGTGGACCCCACACTCTTGTGCTGGTTCAGACAGGCGGTTCCATTGCAATATTGAGAAGTGTCACCACACTTCAGCACCACCTTGTAGTGGTCATTTCCCTACTCCTCAATATCCTCCCACTCACTGGCCATTCCCTTGCCTTCTTATATCTCCCCATACATGTCACCTCACACATCTCTGAACAAATTACATTTGTCCTATCCCTCGCCATTGATCCCTTCCTGTAGTCTAAACCTTTCTCCTCGATATCAGCCACATGGGCATTATTTATAACATTTGCTAATATCAACATTTACAACTGAAATACCAAAGACAACGGATGGAGTCTTTTACCCTATGGAACCTCACAGGCAATAGACAAACTACTTATCGTCGAATTTCAAGTCAGTCTTAACTACATCCATGTTACTTATATTGCTATCGCAGGTGCAATATCAGGCAGCTGAAGGTCTCGTGGCACCATTGGAAAGACATGTGCAGGAGGATTGCAAATGTCATGTCTAAACCAAGTGCCGGGAAGTTGGTTGGAGAAGGTTATTTGCAGTCAAAGGGACACCTAGCAAGTGGGATGCATTAAAAAGCAATGTCCAAAGTGTTCAAGGCCCGTAAGTTCTTGTTGGAAAGAGCAAGGCTGGTGGGAGTAAGGAACACTGGATAAAAGGAGATATTGAGGCTCTTGTTACGAAAAGAAGCATGGGTTACGTAGGTCAGCTGGGATCAAGGGAACCCCTGGACCACAGGTGATGCAGGAGTCTACTTAAAGAAATCATGAGGACAAAAAAGGGGCATGAGATAGCTTTGGCAGAGAAGGTTAAGGAGAATGCAAAGAAATATTGTAAGGGCATTAAAAGTAAAAGAGCAAGCAGGGAGAGAATAGGCTGCGTGGAGCCATAGGAAATGTGAAAGGTCCTCAATTAATATATATTCTCTGTTTTTATTGTTGAGACATGAAGATGGGAGGACTCACGAACGTGACTGGAGATGCATTGGGAACTGTCTGCATTGCAGTGGAGATGGTGCTGGACAGCTTAAATTGTACAATGATGGATAAATCTCCTTCGCCAGATCTGATATGTCCAAGAACACTTCGGGAAGCTCAAAAAGTACATGTAAGTGCCCTGGCTGATAGAAATGCACCATCATTAGCACCTGGTGAGGTCCCACGAAGACTAGAGGATGGCTGATGTTGTGTCTGTGTTTAACAAGGCTGTAAATAAAAGCTTCGGAACTATCAAACAAAAAACCTAACATCTGAGTTACTTACTAGCGATTACTTACTTAGAGATTAATTACTGGTAGGGATTCTGAGGGATAAGATATACTTGAATTTGGATAAACAGGGAATTAGACTTAGTCAGTATGGCTTTGTGTGTGAGAGATCATGTCCCACGAATGTTTGAATTTTTTGAAAAAGTAACTATGAAGATCAATGAGGCTGAGGTGGTAGACATAGTCTCTTTGGAACTCAGCAAGGCCTTTGATAATGTTCCACAAGGTAGGTTGCTCTGGAAGGTTGGATCGCACGGTGCCCGTGGTGAGCTGACCAATTGGATACATAATTGGCTTGATGGCAAGAAGCAGAGGATGATGGTGGAAGTTTGCTTATTGGACTGGAGGGCCAAGTATAATCAGTGGTGTGCCTCAATGGTCGGTGCTGAGCCTTTGTTGGTTGTCATCTACATCATTGATTTGGAAGAGAATGAACAAGGCACAGTTATAAGTTAGCAGATGACACTAAAATAGATGGTGTTGGAGACAGTAAAGAAGGAATCTTAAAAAGGAAATTAGAAAAGCGAAAAAAAGATATGAGGCTGCTTTGGCAAGTAATGTAAAAGTAAACCCCAAGGGGTTCTACAGATATGTCAATAGCAAAAGGATAGTGAGGGATAAAATTGGTCCATTAGAGAGTCAGAGTGGACAGCTATGTGCTGAGCCGGAAGAAATGGGGGAGATATTAAACAATTTCTTTTCTTCGGTATTTACCGAGGAGAAGGATATTGAATTATGTGAGGTAAGCGAAACAAGTAGAGTAGTGATGGAAATTAGGAGGATTAAAGAAGAGGAGGTACGGACACTTTTGAAGAATATAAAAGTGGATAAGTCTCCAGGTCCTGATAGGATATTCCCTAGGACATTGAGGGAAGTTAGTGCAGAAATAGCAGGGGCTATGACGGAAATATTTCAAACGTCATTAGAAACAGGGATGGTGCCGGAAGATTGGCGCATTGCGCATGTTGTGCCTTTGTTTAAAAAAGGTTCTAAAAGTAAACCTAGCAATTATAGACCTATTAGTTTGACGTCTGTGGTGGGAAAATTAATGGAAAAGATACTTAGGGACAATATATATAATTATTTGGATAATCAAGGCCTGATTAGAAACAGTCAACATGGATTTGTGCCTGGAAGGTCATGTTTCACTAATCTTCTTGAATTTTTTGAAGAGGTTACCAGGGAAATTGATAAGGGCAAGGCTGTGGATGTTGTCTATATGGACTTCAGTAAGGCATTTGACAAGGTTCCACATGGAAGGTTGATTAAGAAGGTTAAATCGTTGGGTATTAATAGTGAGGTTGAAAGATGGATTCAACAATGGCTGATGGGAGATACCAGAGGGTAACGGTTGACAATTGTATGTCAGGTTGGAGGCCAGTGTCTAGTGGAGTGCCCCAAGGATCTGTGTTGGGTCCACTGTTGTTTGTCATTTACATTAATGATCTGGATGATGGTGTGGCAAATTGGATTAGTAAATATGCAGATAATACTAAGATAGGTGGAGTAGTTGATAGTGAGGTAGATTTTCAAAGTCTACAGAGAGACTTGGGCCTTTTGGAAGGGTGGGCTGAAAGATGGCAGATGGAGTTTAATGCTGATAAGTGTGAGGTGCTGCATTTTGGTAGGACAAATCAAAATAGGACGTACAGGGTAAATGGTAGGGAATTGAGGAATGCAGTGGAACAGAGGGATCTGGGAATAACTGTGCATTGTTCCCTGAAGGTGGAATCTCATGTGGATAGGGTGGTGAAGAAGGCGTTTGGTATGCTTGCCTTTATAAATCAGAGCATCGAGTATAGAAGTTGGGATGTAATGTTGAAATTGTACAGGTCATTGGTGAGGCCAAATCTGGAGTATGGTGTGCAGTTCTGGTCGCCAAATTATAGGAAGGATGTCGACAAAATGGAGAGGGTACAGAGGAGATTTACTAGAATGTTGCCTGGGTTTCAGCACTTAAGCTACAGAGAGAGGTTGAACAGGTTGGGTCTTTATTCTTTGGAGCGTAGAAGGTTGAGGGGGGACTTGATAGAGGTTTTTAAAATTTTGAGAGGGACGGACAGAGTTGACGTGGGTAGGCTTTTCCCTTTGAGAGTGGGGAAGATTCCAACAAGGGGACATAGCTTCAGAATTGAGGGACAAAGGTTTAGGGGTAACATGAGGGGGAACTTCTTTACTCAGAGGGTTGTGGCTGTATGGAATGGGCTTCCGGTGGAAGTGGTGGAGGCTGGCTCGATTTTATTATTTAAGAGTAAATTGGATAGGTATATGGATAGGAGGGGATTGGAGGGTTATGGTCTGAGTGCAGGTAGATGAGACTAGGTCAGGGAGAATGGTCGGCGTGGACTGGTAGGGCCGGACAGGCCTGTTTCCATGCTGTAGTTGTTATATGTTGTTGTTATATGTTATCAAGAATTACAGTGGGATCTTGATTAAGTTGGTCATGGAATGGGAAATTAAGTTTTGTTCAAGTAACTTTGCAAGTTGTTGCATGTTGCGAAATCCAACTAGGGTAGAACATTTATAGCGAAAGCTAAGGCCTGGGTGTATTGCAGAATAGAGGAATCTTGGAGTATAAGTACATAGATCCCTGAAAGTGTGCTACCGGTTGACAGGTTAGCAAAGAAGGCATTTGGCACATTGGGCTGCATCCGTCAATGCATTGCATACAGAAATTGGGATACCGAGTTGCAAATATACAAGTTGATGTTTTGTTTTAGCCACCGTGCTGCAGGAAAGATGCCAAAAAGCTGGGGAATCAAGCACTAGAAGCTATAGGTTTAAGGTGAGAACAGCAAATTTAGTAGCAACCTGAGGGGCAAATTTTTCACACAGAGGGTGGTGGGTTTCTGGATTGAGATGCCAGAGAAAGTGATTGAGAGTGGTACAATAATAACATTTAGCAGACATGTGGATAAGTACATGAAACAGAAAGATCCTTGAAGGTTCTGGTCAAACTAAGGCAAATTGATTTGTATAGGTTGGCACCTTGGACAGCATGGATGTGTTAGTAGGAAAGGCCTGTATCCATGTTGAATGATTCCATGAATTCCCTGAGATGACCAGGTACTGCACAGTTACACATTACACCTTTCAGGGATTGCATCGTACATTTAAACTTCGACAGGAATAAGATAGAGAGTTGGACAGGAATGAGATAGCAAACGCAGTGATTTAGTGTCTGGACTTCCTCGAATTGCACCACAGGTACATCTTACAATTTATTGCGATTTCACAACACAGTTACACCTTATACCTCCTTGGGACTGCACCACGCAGTTAAACGTTTCAAAGGGCAGAGCAAGCGACTGAGGTGTCAGTGGGGGAGCACTGACCATAGTTGGGGGAACACACATGATCATAGTTCTATTAGTTTTAAGATAGTTGTGGAAAAGACCGAACTGATCCTGAAATTCCATATTGGGTCCAGGCAAATTTTGACATAAGTAGACACGAGTTTGCAATAGCTGTTTGAAGAAGGTTGTTTGCAAGGGAAAGGAATGCCCTTGCAAGTGGAAGGTTTTAGAAATTAAATCAAAATTGTACAGTATTTGAGATTCTTATCGAAGATGTGTCTTAGTGCTTATGTGTGATGACACTTGTACTGAATTGTATATAAAAATGAATTTCACTACCTCTTTACGTGTAAGAAATAAAGTTCCAATTGAACCATTGATATAGAGGCTCTGGTTATAATAAAGGAAGCCTGGGTCAGGTAAAGCAGCTCAGATCAAGTGAATCGCTGGAGTACAGGGGATGCTGGCATATACTTAAGAAATAAATTACGGAAATTAATAATGCAAACTGATTTATTAAGGCGAAATGGGGGTATGAGATCGCTTTGCACAAGAGGTTAAGCAGAATTTAAAGAGTTATTGCAAGGACATTAATGGTGAAAAAATAACAGTGGAAAGAGTAAAGCTGCTCAAAGACCAACATTGACATCAATGCCTGGTGACGCATGAGACGGGTGAGGTCCTCAAAGGATAATTCTTCTCAGTTTTTATCGTGAGGAAAGATATGAAGGTGGAAGGAATCAGGAATGTCAATTGAGATGCATTGGGGATGCATTGGGGAAAGTCTGCAGTAGATGAGGTGCTGGACACCTTAAAATGTATGAAGGTAAATAGATCTCTGGAGCCTCATCTGATCTCCCTGGGACCACACCACACAGTTACTTCTTACACCTCCCTGAGACCCCGCCACAGTTAAATACTCTTCCCCCACACATAAAATCATTTTCATTTTAACCTTTCCACCGTTTCTTTTTCTGTCAATGTTTTTTTTAATTTAATTTGTCTCCCAACTATCGAAATAACTATTCTCATTGGTATTTATTTATTTTATTTTTTTTAAAATATTTTTATTATTAAAAGTACGGTAAATTACAATAATACAACAGATATATCTTAATACATTTTTTATACCGCTTCATTTTTTTGAGCTTTAAGAAAAAGATAGAAGTAAAGAAGTAAGGAAAGAAAGTGCGCAAGAGTCGTGAAGTGCAAGAGAGTGTTGGGAAAAGAAAGCCCCTTGGAAAAGAAGTAGAGAAGGAAGTAAAGTAAGAAAGTAGACCCTAGAAAAGAAAGAAAAAAAAAAAAAAAAAAAGGGGTAGAAACAATCGCTCTATTATAACATTAAACTCCGCAGGAAGGGGACTACCAACCAAGTCTGTTTTGTTGTTTTACCTCCCGTTACCAGGTCCTGATACCATTTATTTATTTATTTCTTTGTAAAATTACTATTGCACCTCATGCTTGTAATAGGTCCAAAAACGTAGACCACGTCTTTTGGAATTGGTCTGCTTTACCTGCTAAGAGGAATCTCATCTCTTCCAAATGTAGTGTTTCAAACATATTTGATATCCACATTTTTATTGTTGGTGTGGGCGCATTTTTCCAGAATTTCAGTATGAGCTTTTTTCCCATTATTAGCCCGTAATGAAATAAATTCTTCTGAAACACGTTTAATTCAGGGTTACCTTCCGATATTCCAAAAATGATCCATTCTGGTTTTGGTACCAGTTTTATTTTGATTAATTTTGAAAAAATATCAAATATTTCATACCAGAATTTTTGGATTTTTGTACAAAAAACAAAAGAATGCGCTATAGTAGCTTCTTGACACAGACATTTATCACAAATTGGTGAAACATTCGGGAAGATTTTATTTAATTTAGTTTTTGAATAATATAATCTATGTAATGTTTTGAATTGGATGAGCGTATGTCGTACGTTGATCGAACATTTATGCACCTGTAGTAAATGATTATCCCAACTCTCTTTTGAAATTTTTATAGCTAAATCTTGTTCCCAGTCTCTTCTAATTCCATCTGTTGTGGGTATTGCTATGTTTAAAATGATATTATATAAATACGATATTAGATTAGCTGATTCCGCCTTTGTCTTCATTGCTTCATCCAGTAAGTCGGAAGGCATATTATAATAATCTTTTGTATATTTTTTCAGATAATCACGAATTTGAAGATATTTAAAATATTGGTTATTTTTCAAATTATATTTCAGTTGTATTTGTTGAAATGATAGTAATTTTCCCAATTCATACAAATCTTCGAGCGATTTGATTCCCATTCTTTCCCATTGTATAAATGATTTGTCTATAATTGATGGTTTAAACGATGGATTATTGACTATTGGTATTAAAAGAGATAAGTTTCTTAATTTTAGATTCTGTTTTATTTGTTTCCATGTTCTAATTGTGCTATGTATAATTGGATTTTTATTATAATTTTTATTATTCAGATTTATTGGTGAGAGGATAGTCGCTCCTATATTACTCGGGGAGCAGTCCCCTTTTTCCATTAAGATCCAAGCCGCCTGATGGGCAGAATTGTCCAGCAGGTGAATCATATTTTTAATATTTACTGCCCAATTATAATACATAAAGTTAGGGAGCGCTAGACCCCCCAACTCTTTTCGTTTATTAAGGTGTGCTATTTGTATTCTATGGGATTTATAATCCCATATAAAATTTGTAATGTCTGAGTCCAATTTTTTGAAAAACCTTTTAGGGAGATATATAGGTATTGATTGAAATAGGTATAGGATTTGTGGTAAGAAAATCATTTTTATAGCATTTATCCTGCCTATTAAGGACATCGGAAGTGTTTTCCAGAATTTAATCAAATTATTTAATTTCTTAAGTAAGGGATTATAATTGGCTTTAAACATATCCTGGTAATTTCTAGTAATTTCAATTCCCAAATATTTGAATTTTTCTGTAGCTATTTTAAAAGGGAATTTCCGGAGGTGTGTTGAGTCTTTTGGATTTATCGACATAATTTCACTTTTGTTCCAATTTATTCTATATCCTGAAAAGGATCCAAAATCCTCAATTAAATTTAATATGTTTGGTATACTAATTTGTGGTTTTGTGATGTACAGTAGTACATCATCGGCATATAGGGATATTTTGTTATTCGTATATTTTGTGTTATAACCATAAATATCCGAGTGTGTTCTTATTTTTTCAGCAAGGGGTTCAATTACCAAAGCGAATAACAACGGTGATAATGAGCATCCTTGTCTATTGCCCCTTGATAGTTCAAATTTCGAGGATAATATATTATTCGTTAATATTCTAGCCGTAGGTTTGTTATATAATAATTTTATCCATGCGATAAAGTTCTCTCCCAATTGAAATTTTTGCAATACTTTAATCATATAATCCCATTCTACTTGATCAAACGCTTTTTCTGCATCCAGTGAGATGATAGATAACTCTTGGTCATGAGGTTTATGTGAGTGCATTATGTTAAGCAAACGTCTCAAATTATTGAATGAGTGTCTCTTAGATATAAATCCTGTTTGATCCTCATTTATTAGTCTACTAACGTACCTGCTTAGTCTACTGGCTAGTGTTTTCGCTATTATTTTTTGATCCGTATTTAACAAAGCAATAGCTCTATATGATCCTGGTTCTTCTATATTTTTATCTTTTTTAAGTATTAATATAATCGTTGATTCTGCTAGTGTTTCAGGTAAGCTTTGCTCTTTAAAAGCATATGTATAAATTTTCTGTAATCGTGGAATAACTATGTCGTAAAATGCTTTATAAAATTCATTGCTGAATCCGTCTGGTCCTGGTGTTTTTCCATTCTTTAGTGTTTTTATTGTGTCTTCTATCTCCTTCGAAGTAATTTGTGCTCCCAGTTCCTCTTGTTCCCTCAGTGCTAATTGTGGTAGGTTACAATTATCTAGGAATTCTGAAATTTTATTATTGTCTATTAACGTTTTAGATGTGTATAGATTCTGGTAAAATTGAGCAAATCTTTTATTAATATCCTTGGGTAATGTTAATAATTCCCCTCTATCTGATTTAATCTTTAGTATTGCATTTTCTTTTTCCCGTTTTTTCAATTGGCGTGCTAGAAGTTTGTGGGGTTTGTCCCCAAATTCGAAGTGTTCTTGTTTTATAATTTGAAATAGTGTTATAACTTTCTCTGACAATAATTTATTTAGCTTGAATTTCAATAATAGGATTTTATTATGTTTATCCATAGTTGGATCTTTAGCATTATCTGTATCTAATTGTTTTATTTGTTCTTCTAAATGTCTTTGATCATTCTTATTCTTTTTATTTTGATAAGCTTGAAATGAAATAATGACTCCTCTAATAAATGCTTTGAAGGATTCCCATAATAACGTGGGGGATATATCTGGTGTATCATTTATCTCAAAAAATAGGTCCATCTGTTTTTTTAGATATATACTCCCTTGTGGGTCTTTTAAAATTTGCGAGTTAAACCTCCAAAATGATTTATTCATAGACATTCCTTCTAATTTTAAAACAAAAGTTAACGGAGAGTGGTCTGAGATCGCATTTATGTGGTATTTAGGGTTCATAGAATGCGGAATTAATTTTGTATCCACAAGAAAATAGTCTATCCGTGAGTATGTTTTATGCACCGTTGAATAAAACGAATAATCCCTTCCCGTCGGATTTGCAATCCTCCACACATCTGCTATATTTGTGTTTTCCATATATGTGTGTAAGAGTTCACTGGTTTTAGATTTCAGATTACCTTTTTTTTTTTGCATCGATTTATCTAGATAAGGGTCTAAAACACAGTTAAAATCTCCTCCAATTATAACATTTTGATAATTAAATTCTGCAATTATATTCAGAATTTTATTAAAAAACTGAGGGTTATCAAAATTAGGCGCATATATGTTTACCAGCGTAATTGGCGTATTATTGATCTCTCCTGCTACTATAAGGTATCTCCCTTCCTTATCTGATATAGTATTCTTTGATTTAAATGGAATTCCTTTACGAATAATGATTGCAGTGCCTCTAGATTTGGAAGTAAATGAAGAGTGAAATGTTTGGCCTATCCAATTCGCCCTAAGTCTCGTCTGATCTTGATGTCTAAGATGCGTTTCCTGTAAAAACGAAATGTCCGTGTTGTATGATTTCAACTGAGCTAGTATCTTGCCCCTTTTAATAGGTTCATTAATACCCCTTATATTCCAACTACATAGTCTGATTCCTCCCATTTTCTTTTGATTGTCGTCATACATTTTTACCAATTTTAATGACCTTATTTATTATGGTGCATCCATATCTCAGGACATTTATAGTTTTGGGGGCATTTATATTATAGACTTCCTTGGTAGTTCCCCTCCGCGATTGTCCTTGAAAGAAAAACACATAGATGTGACATAGTGTGATACAAAAAAAAAGTATATCAAATAAATTTACGGTGTCTAAGTTTAGGACACCGTAGTGAGTGGACCACTCGTCTGTGGTGTACGACATCAATATCGCTTCCGGCGTAGATGTTGTGAGGTTAGCCCCTCTGCCTTTATTACCTAAAACCTAGGGGGTCGGTTCCGTTTCCAAATCAGTTCTATTTCACCCAATTGCAGTATATATATATGTTTCATTCCGCACCGCCATTCAATATGATTATGGCAGATCATCCAGAATCAGTACCCCGTTCCTGCTTTCTCCCCATTTCCCTTGATCCGTTGGCCCTAAGCGTTATCCCAACTTTCTCTTGAATACATCCAGTGAATTGCCCTCCACTGCCTTCTGTGGCAGAGAATACCACAGATTCACAACTCCCTGGGTGAAAATAATTTTCCTCATCTCAGTCCTAAATGGCATACGCCTTATTCTTAAACTGTGATCCCTGGTTCTGGACTCCCCCCAAATCAGGAACATTTTTCCTGCATCTAGCAACACCGGGAACATTTTTTCTGCATCTAGAAGTTTGTAAGAGATACTAGATCTTAACTGATGGGTGATAAGATCTTAAGTGATGGGATGAGAATTAGGCCATTCGACCCATCAAGTCTACTCTGCCATTCAATCATGGCTGATCTATTTCTCCTTCTTAACCCCATTCTCCTGCCTTCTCCCCAGAACCTCTGACACCAGTACAAACAAGAATCTATCTCTGCCTTAAATATATCCACTGACTTTACCTCCACGTCCTTCTTTGGCAAAGAATTCCACCGATTCATCACTCTCTGCCAAAATAAATTCTTCTTCATCTCCTTTCTAAAATAACGTCCTTGAGTTTGAACTGATACTATTTTTTGTATGGTTCACCTGATTTGTTTGGACACATATACCTCGGTATATATACCTCGGTATATGTGACAATAATAAACCTAAAACCCAAAGCCTGGGCCCGACCCACAGAGTTGAACCTCACAACTTCCTGAAACCACATTGCGTAGTAACACTTTACACCAATCTGGGACCACACCACACAGTAACACATTACACCACTGTGCCCACCTCACACAACTCTATCATATATTTTATTGCCCCCATTGTCTGATCGTTACCATATATGTTCAGTCCCTTTACACTTCCATCCCCTGCATGGAAGGTCTCAAGTTCCTGCGGTTCTTCCTTGATCAGTCGTAATTCATTTTCCCTCCACAACACTCTCCTCCGCCTGGCAGAACCTATCCTCACCCTCAACAACTTCACTTTTGTCTCCTCTCACTTCCTCCATGTTAGAATAAAGGAAGCCTGGATCAGGTTAGAATAAAAGAAGACTGGATCAGGTAAAGCAGCTCAGAGGCCAGAAATATGTGTAGGTTTAGATTTAGGTTTGGGGTTTAGGTTTATTGATGTCAAATGTAGTAATGTACATTGAGAATGTTTTGTTTCCATGCTTTCCAATCTTAACTAATTATACCATAGGTGAATACAATAAAGCCAAATAAAGTGCCAAAGGTAGAGACAAATGGACCTGAGGCTCCAGGCAGCTTGTCCGTCTGTTCTATCCTCCCTCATGCATTTATAAAATGTTCTTTTAATGTTTAAACTGTGGTAACTCTTTCTGAGGGATGTCTCCAATAAAAGGCACAATGAGAGAAACAAGATACTGCAGATGCTGGTTTACGAAAAGAGACACAAGGTGCTGGTGTAACTCAGCCGGTCGCCTAGCAAATCTGGAGAACCTGGACAGGTGACGCTTATGGTCGGGACACTTCTGCAGAGAGATAAATTGAGATTTATTTAGTGCGGAGAGGAGAGGGATGAAGGTGTGAGTGGTAATTGATACAAGCACACAGCAGGCAGAATATAGTGAGCAGTTTCCTTTGTGTTTCCAGTTCATTAACCTTGTGTTTCCATCCCAGTGCTTGTACACCAAGTGTATTGCGCCAGAGCCTGTTGTTCATTTGCTAATTGATGTTTCAGAGGGTGCCAAAGCGGTAACATGTTTATTCTGAGCCTGGTAACTAAGATCATAAGATCATAAGTGATGAGTAGAATGAGCCCATTCAACCCATCAAGTCTACTCTGCCATTCCATCATGGCTGATCTATCTCTTCCTCTTAACCCCATTGTCCTGCATTCTCCCCAGAACCTCTGACACCAGTACAAACAAGAATCGATCTCTGCCTTAAATATATTCACTGCGACTCTACCTCCACAGCCTTCTTTGGCAAAGAATTCCACAGATTCATCACCCTCTGACCAAAGAAATTCTTCTTCATCTCCTTTCTCAAATAACGTCCTTGAGTTTGAACTGATCAATTGATGTCTGGTTTACGTGATTTGTTTGGACAACATGCAAAACAAAGAGTTTCACTGTACCTCAGTATATGTGTCAATAATAAATGTAAAATTAATGCCTGGGGTCGACCAACATAGTTGAATCTCACAACTTCCTGAAACCACACTGCACAATAACACTTTACACCAATCTGGGTCCACACCACACAGTAACACATTACACCACTGTGCCCACCTCACACAACCCTATCATACATTTTATTTTTCCCCATAGTCTCATCGTTACCATATATGTCCAGTCCCTTTACACTTCCAACCGCTGCATGGAAGGTCTCAATTTCCTCCGGTTCTTCCTTGAACAGAGTCCTAAATCATTTTCCCTCTACAAAAACTCTCCTCCGCCTGGCAGAACCTATCTTAACCCTCAACTACTTCACTTTTGACTCTTCTCACTTCCTCCAAGTTACAGATGCAGCTATGGGCAAGCGCATGGGGCCCCAAATGTTCCTGCTTTTTTTTTGGTTAAATCGAAAAGTCCTTGTTCCAAACATACACTGGCATCGTCCGCAATTCTTTCTCTGTCACATTGACAACTGCATCTTGGATGCCTCCTGCACCCTTGCAGAACTTATTGATTTCATTAACTTTACCATTAACTTCCACTTTGTCCTCAAATTTACTTGGACTATCTCAGACACCTCTCTCGCCATTCTTGATCTCTGCCTCCATCACAGAGGAGTATCCCCACTGTCCCGCAGTTCTGCTCATTCTCCTATCTCCCAAAGAAGGAACAAGGATAAAGTCCACTAGAAGCTTAGCTTTCATCCGACCATCTTCTGCAGACAACACATCATTCTCTGTCATTACTGCCACCTTCAACATGATCCCATCACTAATCATATCTTCCCACACCCACCCCATTCAGCCTTCCACAGAGACCGCTCCCTGCACAACTCATTTGTTCACTCATCCATTCCCATCCGAACCTCCCCATCACTAGGTGCCTTCCCTGGCAACTGCAGGAATTGTAACACCTGTTCCTATACTTCCTCCCTTACATCCGTCTGGGGAACCCAGCAGTCCTTCCAGGTGAGACGAATATGTACCTCCACTAATCTCAGGCCGACAGTTCGCCATGGTTTCGTGGGCATGATCGTGAGGAGTCTTCCAAGACTCATAGTGGATCTCAGCGCGTTGCTGAGAAATCAACCAGAGTGAAATTTCTCGGCGACAGCTGGCTTGTCGCCAGGTATAGTTGCTTATCGTAGGCGCTTTCGCATGCTGTCCCCAGGTTTGCTAGGTTCTCTTAGATGCATTTAGAAGCACATAATATTAAAATAAGTAAAATCATTTGAAGATACCATAAAATACTTGTGTTTCACCAATTTATTTACCGTCAGGACATTTGACGGGTAGATTGGAGGCCACAGTTTGACGGTCAGATAAGCGTGGGAATTTTTGCGATGTTTATGGCCATCAGCGATTACATTTACAGTAGGCTCCCAACCCAGATATGCAACCCAGAAACCAGATATGCATCTCCCATACATTTTCAAAGAATGCCCACACTCTGCACAAAAATCCATTTAACCACATTTAAAATCAAATTTCTTAATACTGCTATTAATAAACTGGAAATCCAGTTTATGCCTTGATACCGTGAAGCTTGGTTTTCAAGTAACTCGGGCAAGATTTTATATTTCAAAGCTCTTATGTACTTACCGACTTGTCAGTGATTTCAGCGAAAATGAGGAGGCCGGGGAATTGACAGCGTGGGAATTTTCGCGATGTTTCCGAAGACGATGTAATCTCGAACTGACTCGGCATTGTCGTGGTCATTGTCGTAGGGTAAAAGAAAATTTTGGCAATCTGCTACGACTACGTCCAGAACAAGGGGCCACAGTTTAAGAATAAGGGGTAGGCCATTTAGAACTGAGATGAGGAAAAACTTTTTCAGTCAGAGAGTTGTGAATCTGTGGAATTCTCTGCCTCACAAGACAGTGGAGGCCAATTCGCTGAATGCATTCAAGAGAAAGCTGGATAGAGCTCTTAAGGATAGCGGAGTCAGGGGGTATGGTGAGAAGGCAGGAACGGGGTACTGATTGAGAATGATCAGCCATGATTACATTGAATGGAGGTGCTGGCTCGAAGGGCCGAATGGCCTCCACCTGCACCTATTGTCTATTGTCTATTGTCTATTGACTTTGACAGTCACCGGCAGTCGCCTAAAAAATTGCCTAAGTGGAACAAGCCCTTTGCTCTCTTCCCATTACTGTACTGATCTTTCCATCCCGGGCCTCACCAGCATGAGGAACTGAAGGAACAGCATCTCACATTCCACCTGGTAGCTTGCTATGAACATTACATTTTACTATTTTACGTTATTAACCTACACACAACCTCCTTTTTATTTGTTTTCCCTCACTTCCCTGTGCCCCACCTGGACTTGCACTTATTTCTCCCCTTCTCCCTCCCATTCTACATATTGTTTCCCCTGGCTTCACAATTTTCAATTCTTCTATCCTCAACTCACACTATTGGAATGTTCACCTCCAGCCTTTGTCCATCCATCTGCCTATCAAAACCCCCCTCACCTGTACCTACCACTCACCAGGCTGTTCTGCCCCACATCTCTTCCAGCTTTCTTCCAATTCAACACAATCAGTCTGAAGAATGGATCAGATCCGAAACATCACCTACTTGTGTTCTCAGGGATGGCACCTGATCCACTGAGTTACTCCAGCAATTTCTGTCTTTTTTATGTAAATCAGCATCTGCAGTTCCCTTATATCTCAGGGTTTAAAAGAAGTTAGCACCCTGGAAAAACACTGTGTGACCTTGACTGATGGCAAAGTCTGCACAGGAAAGGGGAGAAAATGCAGAATGGAAACAAAATAATACCACCTATAAGTTAGCTACTGTTCAACAGCAAAATAATTTAAAGGGGAAGGAATGGCAGGTGATCTCAGTAACAGTGAGCACGATGTTATCAGAAGACTGGGACCCTGATCATTGGGAGGGGGATATCTGGGGCACGAGTGACTCAGATAGGGAATGGAGAGATGGAAAGGACAATGGGTCAATAGGGGAGGATATTGACTAGACAAAGAAGAGGAGAAAACACAACAGCTTTTGCAAACTGTTTACGGTTTCATTTTGAGGAATTTTATGGTCTAAACCTAAAAAGACAAAGCTTAACTGAGTTAAAGACACAGTGCTGGATTTGTACTGCAGTCTCACAATCAAGTGAAAAGTCGCAATAGGTTTGTGGTAATTTTGACCCAACTGATGAGACCCACAATGAGGTGTTGGTGTTGTATAGAATGGACTGAATCTGGTAGAAGGAAGTGCAGGAGTCAAGTTTTGAATTAGGGAGGGCTCCTGGAGCAGCTGGAAACTTTCCTCTGCAGGGAAATAGACAGGAGGAGAAATGAAGGTCAGGGTAGAGAGCAACAGGGAGGGCTGAGAATGGAAATGTCACACCCCAAGTGTTCACCTTCACCCTATCAGGAAGACAGACGTTGGGGCAAACGTCTCAGTACAGAGCACAGATCCACTCTATTAATGTGGTCATGATGCCCAAAGCTATACGACAAACAGGTTTTATAATCTGAGTCCTTAAACAAATCAGAGATTGGAATGCAAATCATTTTTATTTATTTGCATTGGTACTGAAGGATGAGAAATGCTAAGACAACACAAAGCTTTCTTCCCAGAAATATCCAACGTTAGCATGAGTCCTTATACAATAAATAACCCCAGTTCCCATCAGGAAGGTAGATACCTCGTTTCAAAAACACAGTTGATGCTGTTTGCAGATTCGGGAAGAAGCGTGGGCTTATTGAGTCTATTGGTTCATGCTGTGAGTGAGTTCACTGGACTTCACCTTGGACTGAGATCGGGACGCTGCTGGGACCCTCGAGTTCTCTGGACCGGCCATGACAAGCCGGAGCCCCTGATGGGCAGAAGGCCATGAGCCTTGTTGCTACCAGCCACCGCTAGTATCAGTGAAGACCCGATGTGCAGATGGGCATGAGACTTGTGACTTATTTAATCTTTTACTCATCTTTTCACTGTTTTCACAATATTCATTAAACATAGTTTTGTGGTAACCTTGAGGTGTTCTTTCTCCATCATTGATCTGAATCCTCGAGACCTGCTTGTATTATTGCAGAGGAATTACCAGACTAGAGTAAAAAAAACTATCAATTTTCACCATGATAGGCTGCACCCTGCTTTTCCTTTCTCAGGCCTGTTCCCAACTTACAGCAGGTTGATATGACAATTCCTCCTCCAGTCCATTAAACCACATACACTTTGCATACAAACCACGAATGGAAATGAAGCAATCTTATGGAAATGTCCAGGAGTTGTGGTAACTGGGACTGTCGTTGACAGGCCACCATTTGACCCCCATCCATAAGGCACAAGGCGGGCATGTGTAGGAATGCTTTCCACGTACCTGGATGTGGGCAACACCCAAGAAGTTCAACATCATCCAGAACAGCCTACTTGACTGACACCCCATGCACAACCCTGCACATTCATTCCTCCATTATTAGTGTTTGCACTACCTACTAACCTCTTCCCCTCACAATACCTTGTCACTGCTTTGCCTCCTCTGCACCAAAGAAAACAAACCAAACGTATCCATTCTATCTCTATAACTGAAATATTTCCAATCCAGGCAACATCCTAGTGTATTTTCATACCTTTACTACAATGGCAACATTTCCTACATGTGGTTTGGGCTTTGCCCATTTTCAAGCCTTGGTCTCAACATGCATCAAAGAGCTGAATTCCAAAAGTGGGGTGAGAACCTGTCATTTGTGTCATCCCATATTAGATTGACTGTGGCAATGGTTGGAGTCATCACTTGCACAATGAAAGATGGTTTGGTCATTGATGGATGAACAACCCAGACCCAGAACATCACTGCCAGAGTTCCCCAGGGCAGCGTCTGGGACCCAACTATCTCCAACACCTTCATCAGTCATCAGTCACCATCCTCCCATCATAAGACCTTCCTCCCATCATAAGTGGGACATCCACTGATGATTGCACAATGAACAATTCCATTCACAACTCCTCAACAAGTAAAGTAGCTCCTGTCTGCATGAAGCAAGAGCTGGTGGATGATTTATCTTTAATGCTATTATTTGAAACCCTTATGTATCTAGAGCCCTTTCTTCTGTGATACTTTCTGAACCTTGTCTTTCATTGCTTCGAGTGAGACAGAATTTCACACATTCACCAACCTCTGAAGAAAAAAATATTTCTACCGCACATTACTCATCTGACCCACTCAGACTGTGGTTTACAACACGATTTCTGTTCATACTTCCAAAAACAAATGTAGACAGGCCTGGACAACTTTTCCCCATCTCAGATTCAGGTCCACCATCCCAGGAATCAATGTGATGAGCCTTTGCTGAGCCCCTGCTGTGGCATGTATATCCTTTCCGAGATAAGAAGACTGCACTGACAGTGAGTTGTGGACCCCACACTCCCTGTGCCAGTTCAGATAGGAGGTTCCATTGCAATATTGAGAAGAGTCTCCACACTCCAGCACCACCTTGTAGTGGTCATTTCCCTACTCCTCAACATCCTCCCACTTACTGGACATTCCCTTGCCTTCTTACAGTTCCACAAACACGTCACCTTAAACATCTCTGGACATATTACATTTGTCCTTTTCCTCGCCATTGATCCCTTCCTGTGGTCTAAAGCCTTTCTCCTCGATATCAGCCACATGGGCATTATTTATAACATTTGCAAATATTAACATTTACATCTGAATGATCAAAGACAACGGATGGAGTCTTGTACCCCATGGAACCTCACAGGTAATAGACAAACTACTTCTAACCTGCATGTATGTTACATATAAATCTATAGCAGGTGCAATATCAAGCAGCTGAAGGTCCCGTGGCACCATTGTAAAGACATGTGCAGGAGATGTCATGCATTGCAAACGTCATGGCTAAACAAAGTGGTGGCAAGTTGATTGGAGAAGGTTATTTGCTGTCAAAGGGAAACTTAGCAAGTGGGAAGCATTAAAAAGCAATGTACAAAGTGTTCACGGCCTGAAAGTTCTAGTTAGAGTGAAGAGGAAGAGTGTTCTCCGTTTTTATTTTGAAGAGACATGAAGATGGGAGAACTCAGGAACGTGACTGGGGATGCATTGGGGACTGTCTGCATTGCAGTAGAGAAGGTGCTGGACAGCTTAAATTGTACAATGATGGATAAATCTCCAGTGCCAGATCTGATATACCCAAGAACACTTTGGGAAGCCCAAAATGTAAATGTAGGTG
Organism: Rhinoraja longicauda; assembly: GCF_053455715.1. Taxonomy (NCBI): domain Eukaryota; kingdom Metazoa; phylum Chordata; class Chondrichthyes; order Rajiformes; family Arhynchobatidae; genus Rhinoraja; species Rhinoraja longicauda. The sequence continues at coordinate 54,548,097 of NC_135961.1, read as the reverse complement.
CCCTGGATGATAGAAATGCATCATCATTAGCACAAGGTGAGGTCCCAAGAAGACTAGAGGATGGCTGATGTTGTGTCTGTTTAACAAGGCTGTAAATAAAAGCTTGGGAACTATTGAATAATAAACCTAATACCCGAGTTCCTTACTAGCGATTACTTACTGAGAGATTAATTACTGGTAGGGATTCTGAGGGATATATATACTTGAATTTGGATAAACAAAGAATTAGACTTTGTCAGCATAGCTTTGTGTGTGAGAGATCATGTCCCACGAACATTTGCATTTTTTGAGAAAGTAACTAAGATGAACAATGAGGCCGGGGTGGTAGACGTAGTCTCTTTGGAACTCAGCAAGGCCTTAGATAATGTTCCACAAGGTAGGCTGCTCTGGAAAAATAGGTTGCATGGTGCCCGTGGTGAGCTGACCAATTGGATACCATATAACCATATAACCATATAACAACTACAGCACGGAAACAGGCCCGTTCGGCCCTACCAGTCCACGCCGACCACTCACTCTGACCTAGTCTCATCTACCTACTCTCAGACCATAACCCTCCAATCCCCTCTCATCCATATACCTAACCAATTTACTCTTAAATAATAAAATCGAGCCTGCCTCCACCACTTCCACCGGAAGCTCATTCCATACAGCCATCACCCTCTGAGTAAAGAAGTTACCCCTCATGTTACCCCTAAACTTTTGTCCCTCAATTCTAAAGTTATGTCCCCTTGTTGGAATCTTCCCCACTCTCAAGGGGAAAAGCCTACCCACGTCAACTCTGTCCGTCCTTCTTAAAATTTTAAAAACCTCTATCGTCCCCCCTCAACCTTCTACGCTCCAAAGAATAAAGACCCAACCTGTTCAACCTCTCTCTGTAGCTTAAGTGCTGAAACCCAGGCAACATTCTAGTAAATCTCCTCTGTACCCTCTCCATTTTGTCGACATCCTTCCTATAATTTGGCGACCAGAACTGCACACCATCCTCCAGATTCGGCCTCACCAATGCCCTGTACAATTTTAACATTACATCCCAACTTCTATATTCAATGCTCTGATTTATAAAGGCAAGCATACCAAACGCCTTCTTCACCACCCTATCCACATGAGATTCCACCTTCAGGGAACAATGCACAGTTATTCCCAGATCCCTCTGTTCCACTGCATTCCTCAATTCCCTACCATTTACCCTGTACGTCCTATTTTGATTTGTCCTACCAAAATGCAGCACCTCACACTTATCAGCATTAAACTCCATCTGCCATCTTTCAGCCCACCCTTCCAAAAGGCCCAAGTCTCTCTGTAGACTTTGAAACTCTACTTCATTATTAACTACACCACCTATCTTAGTATCATCTGCATATTTACTAATCCAATTTGCCACACCATCATCCAGATCATTAATGTAAATGACAAACAACAGTGGACCCAACACAGATCCTTGGGGTACTCCACTAGACACTGGCCTCCAACCTGACATACAGTTGTCAACCATTACCCTTTGGTATCTCCCATTCAGCCATTGTTGAATCCATCTTGCAACCTCACTATTAATACCCAACGATTTAACCTTCTTAATCAACCTTCCATGTGGAACCTTGTCAAATGCCTTACTGAAGTCCATATAGACAACATCCACAGCTTTGCCCTTATCAATTTCCCTGGTAACCTCTTCAAAAAATTCAAGAAGATTAGTCAAACATGACCTTCCAGGCACAAATCCATGTTGACTGTTTCTAATCAGGCCTTGTTTATCCATATAATTAGGGCGGCACGGTGGCGCAGCGGTAGAGTTGCTGCTTTACAGCGAATGCAGCACCGGAGACTCAGGTTCGATCCTGACTACGGGTGCTGCACTGTAAGGAGTTTGTACGTTCTCCCCGTGACCTGCGTGGGTTTTCTCCGAGATCTTCGGTTTCCTCCCACACTCCAAAGACGTACAGGTATGTAGGTTAATTGGCTGGGCAAATGTAAAAATTGTCCCTAGTGGGTGTAGGATAGTGTTAATGTACGGGGATCACTGGGCGGCACGGACTTGGAGGGCCGAAAAGGCCTGTTTCCGGCTGTATATATATGATATGATATGATATGATATGATATATATTGTCCCTAAGTATCTTTTCCATTAATTTTCCCACCACAGACGTCAAACTAACAGGTCTATAATTGCTAGGTTTACTTTTAGAACCTTTTTTAAACAAAGGCACAACATGAGGGCGGCACGGTAGCGCAGCGGTAGAGTTGCTGCTTTACAGCGAATGCAGCGCCGGAGACTCAGGTTCGATCCTGACTACGGGTGCTGCACTGTAAGGAGTTTGTACGTTCTCCCCGTGACCTGCGTGGGTTTTCTCCGAGATCTTCGGTTTCCTCCCACACTCCAAAGACGTACAGGTATGTAGGTTAATTGGCTGGGTAGATGTAAAAAATTGTCCCTAGTGGGTGTAGGATAGTGTTAATGGGGATCACTGGGCGGCACGGACTTGGAGGGCCGAAAAGGCCTGTTTCCGGCTGTATATATATGATATGATATGATATGCGCAATGCGCCAATCTTCCGGCACCATCCCCGTTTCTAATGACGTTTGAAATATTTCTGTCATAGCCCCTGCTATTTCTGCACTAACTTCCCTCAATGTCCTAGGGAATATCCTATCAGGACCTGGAGACTTATCCACTTTGATATTTTTCAAAAGTGTCCGTACCTCCTCTTCTTTAATCCTCATAATTTCCATCACTACTCTACTTGTTTTGCTTACCTCACATAATTCAATATCCTTCTCCTCGGTGAATACCGAAGAAAAGAAATTGTTTAATATCTCCCCCATTTCTTCCGGCTCAGCACATAGCTGTCCACTCTGACTCTCTAATGGACCAATTTTATCCCTTGCTATCCTTTTGCTATTGACATATCTGTAGAACCCCTTGGGGTTTATTTTTACATTACTTGCCAAAGCAACCTCATATCTTTTTTTCGCTTTTCTAATTTCCTTCTTAAGATTCCTTTTACATTCTATATATTCCTCAAGAACCACATTTACTCCCTGCCGCTTATATTTATTGTATATCTTCCTCTTTTTCCGAACCGTGTCCAATTTCCCTGGAAAACCACAGCTCTTTCAAATTATTATTCTTTCCTTTCCACCGAACAGGGACATAAAGACTCTGTACTCTCAAAATTTCACCTTTAAATATCCTCCATTTCTCTATTATATCCTTTTCATAAAACAAAATTGGCTTGATGGCAAGAAGCAGAGGGTGATGGTGGAAGGTTGTTTATTGGACTGGAGGGCTATGTATGATCAGTGGTGTGCCTCAGAGGTAGGTGCTGGGCCCTTCATTGGTTGTCATCTATATCATTGATTTGGAAGTGAATGAACAAGACACAGAGTTAGCAGATGACACCAAAATTGATGGTGTTGTAGACATTAACGAACGTTATCAAGAAATACAGTAGGTTCTTGATTAAGTTGGTTATGGAATGGGAAGTGAAGTTTAGTTCAAGTAACTTTGCAAGGTATTGCATTTTGCGAAATCCAACTAAGGTAAAACATGTATAGAGAAAGCTAAGGCCTGGGTGTATTGCAGAATAGAGGAGTCTTGGAGTACAAGTGCATAGATCTGTGAAAATGTGCTACCTACTGGTTGACAGGTTAGTGAAGATGGCATTTGGCACATTGGGCTTTATCAGTCAACGTATTGAGTAGAGAACTTGGAGTACCGTATTGCAAATATACAAGTTGATGGCGTGACCACACTTGGAGTATTGTGTTTTGGTAAGAAAGGAAAGAAACCATCAGCTGAGGAACCAAGAACTAGAGGATATAAGTTTAAGGTGAGTGGGGCAAGATTTAATGAGAACCTGAGGGGCAATTTTTTACACAGAATGTGGTGGGAATATCGAACGAGCTGGCAGAGGAAGTGGTTGAGACTGGTACAATAATAATATTCGCAGACTATTGGACAGGTACATGGTCAGAATGATTTTTGTGGGATCTGGTCAAATTAAGGTAAATGGATTTGTAAAGATGGGCATCATGGTCAGCATGGATGTGTTGGTAGGATAGGCCTGTTTCCTTGTTGAATGATTCCATGAATTCCCTGGGACTCCCAAGTACTGCACAGTTACACATTATAGGGATAATCCCTTCCAGGGATTGCACTGCACAGTTAAACCAATACAGGAAGAAGATAGAGAGTGAGGACAGGAATGAGATAGCAAACCGTAGTGATATAGTGTCCTGACAATAACCTCTCTCTCAATGTCAGCAAGACGAAGGAGCTGGTTATTTACTTCAAGAAGCATGGTGGAGTACTTCCCCAATTAGCATCAGAGCTTAGTTTGGAAAGAGCTCTCTCAAGACTGCAAGAAACTGACAACTGCAGATGTATCTCCTTCTATTCCACAGTCCTGACTTCCCACTATTGACCCCATCGATACCTCACACTTCCTTGGAAAGGCAGCCAATGTAATCTAAGCGTTGCTCCACCCCAGTCATTCCTTCCTCTGCTCCCTGATGCTGACCGGCAGAAGATATGGAAGTTTGAAAGAGCACAGCAGCAGACTTAGGAACAACTTATTTCCCCCTGGTATCAGGCTCCTGAACAGTCCGTGCGTAAGCAACGTAACTGTCCAATTCACCTCTACCCCAGTGAGGACATTAAAATTTGTCTTTGGGACAGATGTGCTACAATGAGGTATAATGAAAAGATCTATATTCTGCACTCTGTATCCTTCCCGATGCTCTATCTATTGTCTTTGAGTTTGAACTGATTCTATTGATGTCTGGTTTATCTGATTTGTTTAGACAACATGCAAAACAAACTGTTTCACTGTGCCTCGGTATATGTGACAATAATAAACCCGCAGAGTTAAGCCTCATAGCTTCCTGGGATCCCACCACACAGTTACACCTTACACTAATCTGGGACCACATCACATTGCTGAACATTACAACTCTCTGGAACTGCAGCACAGGTACATCTTACACTTTATTGGTATTTCATCGCGCAGTTACACCTGATACTTCCCTGGGACCGCACCGTACAGATAAACTTTACAAGGGGCAGAGCAAGTGACTGAGGCGGCAGTGGGGATGCATTGACCTTCGTTGGGGGAACACATATATCCATAGTCTTATTAGTTTTAAAATACTTATAGAAAAGACTGAACTGATCTTGAAGATCCAAATTGGGGCCAGAAGAATTATGTAATAAGTAGATACAGGTTTGCAATAGTTGATTGAAGAATGTTGTTGACCACACCACCTATTCTGAACATTTTCAGCATCTATGGATTTGAAACCCAAGTTCCATCTGTCCATCAACACTTCCACAATCCAACCATTTATGGATTCTTTCCCTCGCTGATTTGACTTCCAACATGCATCACCGTGTCACGTTCCCAATCTCTAATTTCCTCAAGGTTGCCCAGTTATCGCCATGCTAACATTCACTCCGCAATAAACATTATTAACTGGCAGCAACCACAGGTTCATAGACACAGGGGTGCTGGGTCTGAGAAGGGGAAATCCAGAACTTATGGTTGACATTCCAGATGGGCACATCTGTACATGGTAGAGTGGAGCCTGAACTGGGGAACATAGAGTTCTGGGAGGGATGTTGGGTTGGAGTAGTTTCACCGTTATGTGAGGATAATCATATCATATCATATATATACAGCCGGAAACAGGCCTTTTCGGCCCACCAAGTCCGTGCCGCCCAGCGATCCCCGCACATTAACACTATCCTACACCCACTAGGGGCAATTTTTACATTTACCCAGCCAATTAACCTACATACCTGTACGTCTTTGGAGTGTGGGAGGAAACCGAAGATCTCGGAGAAAACCCACGCAGGTCACGGGGAGAACGTACAAACTCCTTACAGTGCAGCACCCGTAGTCAGGATTGAACCTGAGTCTCCGGCGCTGCATTCGCTGTAAAGCAGCAACTCTACCGCTGCGCTACCGTGCCGCCCTGGTGATGACCTGGTCAAACCATCGTTCACTGAACCACTCACTCCCTTCATTCTATAAAGAGGCAGCAGCTTCGCATTTAACTTGCAAAGCACCCACTCAGCAAGATCCCCACATCAACCCATCTCACTCCATTCTTGTCTCACTCTCTTTACTCCCTCTATTCCTCCTCACTTAATTCGATCCTCACTCCATTCCTTCCTCTGGATAGAGTGGATGGAGAGAAGATGTTTCAAATAGTGGGAGAGTTTAGAAAGGAGATGAGGAAGAATTTCTTTAGTCAGAGGTTGGTGAATCTGTAGAATTAACTGCCACAAAAGGCTGTGGAGGCCAAGTCAATGGATATTTTTAAGGTGGACATTGATAGTTTTTTGATTCATGATTGGCATGGGTGTCAGGGTTTATGGGCAGAATGGGATTGAGAAGGGAGGATAGATCAGCCATGATTGAATGGCGGAGTAGACTTAATGGGCTAATGGCTTAATTCTGCTCCTATAACGTATGAACATGAGCTCACTCCTACCCTCCTCTATCTCCAGTGGCTCCTCACTCTCTTACTTCCTCACTCCCTTCCCTCCCAATGTTCGTTCTTCACTCTCGTCCCTCCAAACGCCTCTCTCCTCTCTACATTCCCTCCTCACTCACGACCATCCTTGCTTCATTAGCAACACTCACCAGAAGAGGAACTGCAGAATTTCCTTGCAAGAAGAAGTAACTACAAAGTGAGAGATTCCCACAGAGAGCTTCCACTGGAAATGAGTGTTTAGCACCATCAATGGGAAATACTTACCAGAGATACTTTCAGATGGAATGTTTGTGAGTTATTGAACATTGCTGCTCTTTACCAAAGGAAAATTTGCAGAGATCTGATGGAAGTGCTGATGGTGAGAGTGATCACAGAGTAGATATATGTAGTTCATCACCAAAAGGTGGAATGCAGAGGCTGAGAGATTGCTCCATGTGAGAGTGTATGGGATTAGATAGGAGTGTCCATTGAAGACTTGTCAAGTGGGAAAAATATGAGGACAGGAGAGAAAAGGTGTGAGTGGCCACTGGTATAAGCCCACAGCAGGTAGAATATAGTAAACTGTTTCCTTTGTGTTTCCAGTTCATTGACCTTGTGTTTCCATCTCAGTGCGTGTACACCATGTATTGAGCAAGAGCCTGTTGTTCATTTGCTAATTGATGTTTCAGAGGGTGCCAATGTGGTAATGTGTTTATTCTGAGCCTGGAAACCAAAAATGATCACGTCACCCTACGGCCTCTGCGGATGCCTCCTGCCTGTATAAATAAAGTACCACTGAGTAAGTGGACGCAGTGTCAGCTACAACTCTTTCCTGCGGAACACCGTCATTTCCTTGAATTCATGGGAACGTTTGATCTTTTATATCTGGTCGTGGATATTAGACCTTATTACTACCGCTTCCTTGCAGTTGTTGGAGTTCTGTGTAAGTCATTATAACCAAAGCCACCTTGGCTGATCTGATATGGATCTGATTGGTGTTGGATTTGTTCTGCTATCATTATTTCTGATTGTTATTCAGCTCTGACTGACCACTGATATTCCTCTCTCCTTCCCTGATTTACTTGCTGCCTCTCCGCCACATCTGCCAGGCTTCAGTCTGATTGGGTCAGCCTCCTTCATCCCTCACTGTTGGGTTTGTACTGTTGGATCCAAACTAATGACGTATTTATTGATATCAAGGTGCTGCTGATTATTTACAATGTACCCAGAGAATGTGATGTATTATATGTTAATAGATAGATAATGTGTATGAGGATATGATATATTTTATGTAAATATTTCACCTCTGTTTTCACTGTGGACAAAGACACGAAGATTGAGGAACATGGGACAGATAATGGAGATGTTTTGGGTACATTCTCTATCATGGTCAAGGAGATGCTGTATGTCCTCATGCATATGAAGTTAGATATATCTTCCCAGCCTGATCAGATATATCTGAGGACACTGTGGGAACCTAGAGAAAACATTCCATGTGCCCTGGCTGAGATATATAAATCATCATAAAATACATTTGTGTTGCCGTAAAACTGGTGGGTGGCTTATGTTGTGCTTCTATTGAAGAAGGGCTGCAAGGAAAATCCGGGGAAATATAGAATAGTAAGCCGAACACCTTAGGTGTAGATGTGTCTTTATGGACTTCAGCAAGGCATTTGATAAGGTTCTGCGTGGTCGGATTTTCTGTTAGGTTTGATCATCGGATCCATGGGGAGCTGGCAGACTGGAAAGGAAATTCTCTTTTTGGAAGGAAACAGAGTGTTATGCTGGAAGGTTGTTTTTTGGACGAGAGGCCAGTGAACAGTGCTGTGTCTCAGTGGGCTTGATCCTGTTTGTGGTTTATATCAACAATTGGTATCACAATATACAAGGCATGATTAGGAAGTTTGCAGATGATACTAAAGTGGGTGGTATTGTAGTGAGTGAAGACAGTTATCACAAAAGGCAGATGGGATTCGTGTAGGTGGGTCATCCTGGTTGGCTTGGGAAAGTTAGGTCAAAGGGCCTGTTTCTGTCTTGTATGACAATAACTAAGATAAATTTGTTAATATCACTATCTGTAATGTAACGTGATTCATTCCATGCCCTTTATGTTGGTAAACTGTGTAAACAAAGCAAGAATGTGAATTTAAGTTGCACCAACAACCAATTTAGGATTCCCCAAACTCATTACAACAAAAGAAGTTCTCTTTAAATATGGCCACAGTTGTAAGAGAGACAGTGGTGAGGGTTAGGTGGGAATTGTGGCAAAGTTGCTGAAAGTTTCCAATTCAGGCCATGAGTGGACAAAATCTGTCAAAAATGTGAGAGGCAGCGGGAGGAACAAGACCTGTGTGAGACTGGAACAAGGAATGTTCTGGAAATTCCACCCTGAGGTAGACACAGCTGGGAACTGTACGGGTTCACTTGATAACACTTCCTATTCAGACATGATGAGAGGGTGAGATATTCCCTGTGAGGACGAATTCATCCACCTGGATGTCAAACTCCTCAACTCATCCAAGTGGTTCCCATTGTCAGCCATGTTGGAAGCTCTAACGGGTGGCTGACTGGAGCCTCACTGCCTCTTTAATCCCCTCTCCACTCTGTCCCTGAGGTAAAATATGGTGATCCATTGCCACACTGCTTAGGCTGGACTGAGGAATTTCATTGCACCAGTTAATCCAATTCCACCCTCATTACAGCATGTCGTTAATTGACAAAGTATCTGTTGGCCCATTGGACAACCCATTATTTCATGTCAACTGTTAAACATATATTAATTAACAAGGATGCCAGATGTTCCCCTTCACTAGTTAAATTTACGTTATTTGCTTTTCTCACCTTCACAGCTAACGTGGTCGCAATTGTAACATTGTCACGTGGACGGTGTGGACTCTCCAAAGGTGTCACCTGGTATCTTGTGGCAATGGCAGTAGCGGATCTACTTGTTGTCATATTTCAAGTCATTCTCATCAACATATTTTACATACAAAGGCATCCTGAGTGCAACATCGTATATACCGTGGGTTACATGTCCGTGACTTGCTCCGTCTGGCTCACTGTTGCCTTCACCTTCGACCGTACGGTGGCTATTTGCTTCCAGAAGCTGAAGACAAGATACTGCACTGAGAAAGGTGCAGCCATCGTTTTTGCAGTGGTGAGTGTGATGAGTGTGTTCACCAACATTCCCTGGTACTTCACGTACCACCCACTTTTCTGCAGGACATCAATTGATTTCATAACTTCGCCAGTGTGGGCAGCCTTTGACTGGGGGCACCGCATTTTAACCCCACTCGTCCCCTTCGTGCTGATCCTGCTGCTCAATGCTGTCACTGTCAGGCACATCCTGATGGCCAGTGTAGTCCGCAGGAAACTGAGGGGGCAGAGGAGCGGGGAGGGGAAGGATGACCCAGAGATGAATAATCGAAGAAGATCCATCATTTTGCTCTTCACCATATCGGCCAGCTTTATCCTGTTATGGATGACACGGGTGGTCATTCTATCAATTATGCGAATTACTGGACGGTATGTGGCACGGTTTGTGTCTGATTTTGTGGTAGACCTCACAGCAACAATGCTTCAGTTATTCAGCTCCTGCACCAACACATTTATTTATGCGGTCATTCAAAGGAAGTTCCGGGAGGAGGTGATAAATGTTGTGAAATGTCCCTTTAAGGCCATCCTAAAGTTCATTAAAATTTATGGAGAGAGATGAAAAATTCAACCCAGGATTGGTGGTAATGTTGTCATTCCCAACCAGCAAAACCATGCTTTGCAGAATGTGTTTTTATATTGGTTTTTTTGTCTTCATTGTAGTGTAAATGTGATGTAGTTTTTTGGGGTTGTGTACTATGGGGGGGTGGGGGACGAGAACTGTAAATGTAAAATTGTCTCTTCCGAACGGACAGTGTCTCTGTTCCCACTGTGGCCTACCATCGGCCAAACACCTGGAGCTGGCAAATGCAAATTCAACAGCCTGACCATGGGAGAAATCGGCAGGGAAGAGAAAAAGACATTCGGGCCTTCCATCTCAGTGAGGATATGACTGGAGGAGACTCACTGTGATGGATGTTTCTTTTTGTTTCTTTTTGTTGGTGTTGGTTTATGATTGTGTGTGTTATTGCTTATTTTTATTGCTCTTATTGTTGGACTGTGGGTAATCTTTCATTTCACTGCACCTTTATGTGTATATGACAAATAAACTTGACTATTGACTATTGACTATTGGAATCCGAACATTCACGTTACAGTCAGGTACAGGATTCACCAGCATTCTTAAAATAAGAAAATAAGGAAATAAGGAAATACTTTTACCTGTGTTTGCATTGGGGAATTGATTCTATTGAACAATTGTTGATAAGAAGTCATCAAGGGGATGGTTGTGTTGATCGTGGCTTTTGGACCAGTCTGAAACAGATGGTGGAGAGTTGGTACCTGGCTCGCCATCTCTGCTGCCTTTTGTCCCCAGTGACGATGGGGAGAGATGGAAAACAAACGTTCACCTCCCCTTTACTTACTTTACACAAGACCACAAAGGCACCATCTCCCCAATTTTCATCAGAGCAGAGAAAAACAAGCAATTATACTGCCTGGTCTGTCCTTTTGTTGTTATGGGAATATAGAATTTATGGATAATAAATGAAAAGTTTTAGAGAAAACTTGAATTCCATTTTATCCACCTTAATAGCCTTTCCTGTTACCGTTAAGGATCTGTGCACAAACACTCCAACATCGCTCTGCAGTTCCCCACCTCTCAACATCCTTCCACTTACTGGACATTCCATTACCTTGTTACATCTCCTCGCACACATCACCTCACACATCTCTGGATTAAATTCCATTTGCCCTTTGCCTCACTATCACCCCCTTCCTGTGGCCTCATGCTTTCCTCCTCCGTATCACCAATGAAGTTGAGATAATATGGGAGATAATACGATATTATTTTATACATTAAACATTGTTGTTTAAGGTTTGTAACTACTTAGGCATTAGGCGCCTCTCTGTAACTAATTAAGGCGCTCTAGACATTCCTTACCCTTGACACGTGTCTGTAACTGCTCTGCTCAGGCGGATAATTAATGGTGGAGTGAGGAGAAGAAACATATGAACCAGAATAGAAGATAATGGTGGCAGGTAAAGAAAGACATAGGCCTTGGGGGTGATGAATGGATGTGAGGATGAACTAGCAGGAAAATAAGGGAGGCGAAGTATGAAGGGATGTGAGCATTGAGATAAGGATAAATTACTGAATGGGATTTAATGGTGGCGGGACAGATGGGTGACTGCAAAGAAATGAATGACTGAAGAAAGGAGTGTGGGTATGAGGTAATGTAAAGAAGATAAGGTTTGGAATAATCCTATAAACATAGACTGCCCGATGTACTAAGTGGACAGTCAGATGGTTGACATCCTGATTGTTCCAGCCGTTGTTTGCAAATGAAGGCTTTTAACTTCTTGAAGAATTCTCCGTGTCATCTGCTTCATTTGAACACCGGTAACCATGACAAAATCTCATCTGTCATAAAGTGGTTTCTGTTATGGGAATAGCGCACTCTGTGGCGCAGTACCGGGGATATATTACCCATGAGGCAGTAGCCAAGGAAATCCTGAATTAAAATGGCTGAACCCAAGACACGAGTTTAAAGCCTCTGTTAATTAGTTGTGTAGCTGTAATGGAGCAGGTTACAGAAAGGAACTACACTAACTAAACATGGTGTCAGATCGGGGCCTGTTTCAGGATTAGTCGAGAGAACGACAGCAGACGACGTTCTTGAGTAATTACTACCGAGAGACGACTGTGCCGCCTACATTGTTTCAATTGATAGATGGGCGGATTTTTCAGGTGTATGGAGCAGCTGAAGCCCCCTAGGCAAATGAATTTTGAGGCAAGGGACCTGCCAATGGAGTGGAGACAATGGAGGGAGGAGTTTGAGCTCTATGTTGATTTGAGCATGGAAGGGAAGGAGGACAAGACAATGAGGAAACTGCTAATGTACCTAGTAGGACCGCAAGGGAGAGAGCTCTACCAAACGCTCGAGACACGGACGCCGGAGGGCAACGTACAAGAAGTTACGCTAGCGCAGGCACTCGATGCTTTCGAAAAGCATTGTCAACCCGTGAGGAACGAGACCATCGAGAGGTATAGATTCTTTATGAGGAGCCAAGAGAGAGGGGAGACTTTTGATTCGTTTTGAATAGAACTGAATCTCTTGGCAGCTCATTGAGGTTTCAGAGAGTTGAAGGATTCACTGATACGTGATAGAATAATATGCGGCATAAGGGATGACATGCTGCGGGAAAGACTTCTCCGAGAAACCTTACTTGACTTAGAAAGGTGTGTGAAGGCATGCCAGGCTTCGGTGCTGGCCAAGGCCAGAGTTGATGTCCTGTTAGGGGACCAGCGACAAGATGTTTGTGCAGTGAGACATGAGGGGAGACGGTACCAGCCAACCATACAGTGCAAATACTGTGGATACAAACATGAGAGAAAGAGGGAGAAATGTCCGGCATATGGCAGGGAGTGTTTCAAATGCCATCAGAAAGATAATTTCACCTCACAATGCATGGAAAAGCAGGGGCAGCAGAAGAAAGAAAAGAAAGGGAAAAAACCTGTGCATGCAGTGGTGGAAGTGGAGAGTTCCAGTGATGATTATGATGACAGTCAAGAGGATGATGAAACTCACACAATGGAACTGCAACCAGAAGCAGTAAAAGCAGAAAGGGTGCACAGGGTTGAGGAGACTCAATTCCCAAAGAAAATCTTTGCGACCATGATGCTGAAAGGGAAGGAAGTAAAATTCCAGGTGGACAGTGGAGCCACATGTAACATCATTCCCAAGATGTATGCAAAGGATGTGGATGAAACCAAGCAAGTATTGTCCATGTACAACAATACGGCAGTGGTGCCTCTTGGGAAAAGCAAGGAGTGACTGGTGAACCCAAAGAATGGAAGGAAATACAAAGTAGAGTTTGTAGTCCTGGCGGAAGACTGCATTCCAATCCTGGGAAGCAGGGCAGCCCAGCAGATGGGGCTCATCTCAGTGTGTACAGAGAACATAATGACACTGAATGGCAGTGAAATCCCTCTGAACAAGGAAAGATTGATAACGGAGTATGCTGATGTGTTTGAAGGGACAGGTAAATTTGAGGGCGTACCATTTGCTGGTAGCTGACAGCATAACGCCGGTGATCCATCCACCATGAATAGTCACAGTAGCCTTACGGAGTAAGCTGAAAGAGGAGTTAGGCAGACTAACAGAAGCGGAAATAATTGCCCCAGTAGAGACCCACACACCATGGGTATCAAGCCTTGTGTGTGTAGAAAAGCCCAATGGGAAGTTGAGAGTGTGTTTAGACCCGAGGGATCTGAACAAGGGGCTTAAAAGAAGTCATTACCCAATGACGACGATCGAAGATGTCCTCACCGACCTGAATGATGCCAAGTTCTTTAGCACGTTTGATGCCAAGAATGGGTTTTGGCGTGTGGAACTGGATGATGAGAGTTCTCAGCTTATGACATTTAACACACCATATGGTAGATATAGGTGGAGACGCATGCTGTTTGGTCTGTCCACGGCCCCTGAAGAGTTCCAGCGATGACAGAACCAAGTGCTGGAGGGCCTGGAAGGAGTGAGGTCTGTTGCTGACGACATCCTAGTGTTTGGGAAAGGAAAAACGGCAGAGGAAGCAGAAAGGGACCATGACAGGAAGGTTAACACTCTGATGGAGAGATGTCGTGACCGTCACCTGAAGCTGAACATAGCAAAGCTGAAGGTAAAGGAAGTCACTTTCATAGGACATAGAGTCTCTGCTGCAGGACTGAAACCAGATCCAGGGAAGGTAGAAGCAGTGCTACAGATGCCTAACCCAAAGGATGTCCAAGGAGTTCAGCAATTTATTGGGTTTGTTAACTACTTGAGCAAATTCCTTCCTGGATTAAGTGACCTATGTGAACCGCTACGCAAGCTGACACAGAAGGATGTAGTTTGGTGGTGGGTACAGGTGCATGACAGGGCGGTGATGGACATAAAGAAGCTAGTAACTGCCGAGCCAGTACTCAGATACTATGATCCATCCAAGGACAGTACAGGCCGACGCGTCAGAAACTGGACTTGGTGCAGCGCTGATGCAGGAGGGCCATCCAGTTGCCTATGCCAGCAGGGCCCTGACGGATGCGGAGACCAGATATGCACAAATAGAAAAAGAATTGCTGGCAGTAATGTTTGGTCTAGAGAGGTTCCATGTGTATAAATATGGAAGGCCAGTGAATGTGCAGTCAGACCATAAGCCACTGGAGATAATCGCCACAAAACCACTTCATTGTGCACCAAAGAGATTGCAGAGGATGCTGGTGAGGATGCAGACCTATGATGTGACAAGGCTGGCCAGAGAACAAGAAGGATGTTGACCCAGAACTTATCTCCTATTTCCATGTGAGGGACGAGCTGAGTGTTGGAGATGGCCTCATATTTAGGGGAGAGAGAGTAATCATCCCTAAAGCCAGGAGACACAACATGCTCACACGAGTACATGATTCCCACATTGGGGTGAATGGCTGTCTAAGAAGGGCAAGAGAATGTCTGCACTGGCCCGGAATGAGTGCAGAAATCAAGGACTTCGTACAGGGCGGCACGGTAGCGCAGCGGTAGAGTGGCTGTTTTACAGCGAATGCAGCGCCGGAGACTCAGGTTCGATCCTGACTACGGGTGCTGCACTGTAAGGAGTTTGTACGTTCTCCCCGTGACCTGCGTGGGTTTTCTCCGAGATCTTCGGTTTCCTCCCACACTCCAAAGACGTACAGGTTTGTAGGTTAATTGGCTGGGTAAATGTAAAAATTGTCCCTAGTGGGTGTAGGATAGTGTTAATGTACGGGGATCGCTGGGCGGCGCGGACTTGGTGGGCCGAAAAGACCTGTTTCCGCGCTGTATATATATTATATGATATGATATGATATGAAATGTGAGACATGTCAAGCTCAAGGGAAAGAGCAACCAAAAGAAACACTGCATTCCCATGAAATTCCAGAGAGACCATGGGCGAAGATGGGTGCAGATTTGTTCCACTTCAATGGAAATAACTATTTGGTCACTGTGGACTATTTCTCAGGATATTGGGAAATAAACTATCTAGAGAAAACACTGGCAGTGAATATCATCCATAAAATCAAAGGCCAGTTCGCAAGATATGGAATACCAGGTCAGCTCATCACAGATAATGGGCCACAGTTCACAGCTGAGGAGTTCAAGAGATTTACCAAGAAGTGGCAGTTTGAGCATACGAGCGCATCACCCTATTTTCCACAGAGTAATGGAAAGGCGGAGAGCAGTGTAAAAGTTGCAAAGTCATTGCTGAGAAAGGCTAAGGCTGCCAGAGCTGACCCTTACCTGAGCATACTAGCTTTTTGCAACACACCAACACCTGGCATGAGTAGCAGTCCAGTTCAAAGATTGATGAACAGACGTACCAGGACCATTCTACCGACTACTCAGAGGCTGCTCAAACCTGAAATTCAGAAAAAAGTAGGAGATGAGTTGAGAGCAGCTAGGGACAGACAAGCAGACTACTACAACAGAGGATCTTGAGATCTGATTCCCCTGAAAGCTGGCGATCCAGTTCGAGTGAAGCCGATCGATAATCAATATCAGTCCTGGAGGAAGGCTGTGGTTGTAGGCCCTGTTGAGCAACCCAGATCTTATGAAGACAGAACCGAGGACGGCGTCATCTATTGTCGGAATCGGCACCATCTGAGGAAGACCAACGAGCCATTTCATCGCGCTGATGTTGACCTGGATGACCTGGTGACGTCACCTGAACCGGAGCGAGAAAATCGACCTATCAGCCGACCACCGGTCCCCAGGGAGCATCAAACCCTGACAACAAGATCTGGTAGATGCGTTCGAAAACCACGCAATCTGCAGGATTATGTGCCCAAATTAGGGCCTGTACATGTAGTTGAGTATAGATATAAGAGCTATTAGGTTATGTTTAAAAAGTTCATGTTATATTTTCGGTTATAGTTTGATATAGTTTTATGTAGAAGTAGTGGTAATGGCCATTTTAAAACTAAATAAATAAACAAACAAATTAATAAATAAAAAGAGGAAAGGGAATGAGGAACTAGACATGTGTTGTTCATAGTTTAGATAATTCCGAGCACGGAACTGTCGCAGATCCAAGGGAGGAAAATTTGGAAGCGACCACGGAAAGGTAGCGCAGCGGTAGAGTTGCTGCTTTACAGCGAATGCAGCGCCGGAGACTCAGGTTCGATCCTGACTACGGGTGCTGCACTGTAAGGAGTTTGTACGTTCTCCCCGTGACCTGCGTGGGTTTTCTCCGAGATCTTCGGTTTCCTCCCACACTCCAAAGACGTACAGGTATGTAGGTTAATTGGCTGGGTAAATGTAAAAAATTGTCCCTAGTGGGTGTAGGATAGTGTTAATGTACGGGGATCACTGGGCGGCACGGACTTGGAGGGCCGAAAAGGCCTGTTTCCGGCTGTATATATATGATATGATATGATAAAAGGATTGTCAAAGGCATGTTGGAAAATGGACTGTTGGAGACATGATGGACTCAGTGAAATAAGATGCCATGGAAGAATTTAATTTATGGCTATATGTGTAAAGTTCCTGTACATATCTGTTTTGTAAATAAAGGGGGATGTTATGGGATTAGCGCACTCTGTGGCGCAGTACCGGGGATATATTACCCATGAGTCAGTAGCCAAGGAGATCCTGAATTAAAATGGCTGGACCCAAGACTCAAGTGTAAAGCCTCTGTTAATTAGTTGTGTAGCTGTAATGGAGCAGGTTATAGAAAGGAACCACGCTAACAAAACAGTTTCTTACGTCACTCTTCCATTTCTAAACAACAGTAAATCATCAGCAGTCCTCCGACTCCACTCCCGGGCCTGATGATTTCTTGATTTTTAAAGATACTAAATCCTTAAAGTTTGTCCCATCTGATATCTCACCTTCATTTACCTGAATTTAAACACTGGCATCTGGAATCTTACCTACTTCTCTGATACACACACAGGTCATCTTTATCATCACTAATCGGCCAGAAACATCCCCAAGCAGCTGTCTCCAGTCCAGTTTTATTCATTCTCATTCTCATTCTCATTCTCATTCTCATTCTCATTCTCATTCTCATTCTCATTCTCATTCTCATTCTCATTCTCCCCTCCCCACAGCCCAACACTGTCCTTTCTTTATAGCCCACACCTTGCCCACACCAACTCCGCTTCTTCCTAAGGAGACTGAAGAAATTAGTGACAGATGACGATTATAGGTCACAGGTGAAATTATTTACAGATGAGAAATTAGTTCCAGGTGACAGGTTACTGATTAGTACAAGTGTGAAGAAGGGTCTCGACTCTAAACGTCACCCATTCCTTCTCTCCCGAGATGCGGCCTGACCTGCTGAGTTACTCCAGCATTTTGTGAATAAATACCTTCGATTTGTACCAGCATCTGCAGTTATTTTCTTATAGTACAAGTGTCAGAGGTTATGGGGAGAAGGCAGGAGAAAGGGGTTAGGAGGGAGAGATAGATCAGCCATGATTGAATTGTGGACTTGATGGGCCGAATGGCTTGATTCTACTCCTATACCTTATTACCTTAAATATGGCATGTCTCCAGTGACTCATACAAACTTCTACAGATGCACTTTTGAAAGCACACTGTCGGGTTAAATCACACTTTGGCTGGGAATCACTCAACCCATGACTAAGAAATTGTAAACAATTGTAAATGCAGCCCAGTCCATCACACAGGGCCAGTCATCCCACCAAAGACTCCAATTTAGTCATAGATTTGTTCCACCCGGTTATTTCCTCTTCTCTCTGCTCACGTCCAGCAGAAGGTAGAGGCTTGAAAGCGCACACCTCCACTCTCAGGATCTGCTTTTTCCTCTCTGTTATCAGGCTTGTTAACGGTTCTTCCATAAACGAGGGTATAGTTCGATTCACCTCTACCCCATTGAGGACATTGCCTCTCATCAGTTCCTTCGATAAAGTCCAAAATGCTGCAATGCTGAGAACTATATTCTGTACTCTGTATCTTCCCCCTTGCTTTAGTTATTGTACTTGAACTTGAACTGATTGCATCTATGTTTGGTATATCTGACCTGTATAAATAGCATGAAAAACAAATCTTTTCACAGTGCTCTATACATGTGACAATAAAAAGCTTAAACCTAACCTAGATATGACCCATGCCATTTCCTAACCCACCTCCCCGCACATCACAAAGTGCCCTCCATGCCCCCACCTCCCCAGTGCACTTCCACACCTCACTGCCAAAACTCTCTCCTTTACACTCTTCTCTTTCATTTGACTCCATATGCTCTTTCTACCTCCAACCTCTGCCGGACTTCACTATTTCCCTGACCTCCCCCTCTCTCATGTTGAGCGGACAGACCCTCGGCAGAGGTATCACCTTGGTACACCTGCCTCTGCACCTCAACGGGATCCAGGCCCATCATGATGTTGAGGTCTTCTTCCATCACCTATATCTTTGGCACAGAGTTCTCACTCACCCTTACTCATGGACATCCCCTGCGGGTCCTTCAACCTCTCTTGACCTTCTCATTTCCAATTGCCATCACCTCATCAACCGCCTGGACTTCTTCACTCCCCTTACACACTCCAATCTCAGCCTGTCCCAATGGGCAGCATTCCACTCACTTCACACCGATCACAAATCTGCAGACAAGGTGGTGCCGTTAGAGTCTGGTGGACTGACCTTGACCTTGCAGAGGCCAGTTGGCAGCTCTCAGACACCTCCTTGTACCTTTCCCCTGCTCCATGACCTCACTAACGAACACCATGCCACCGGTCCCGCACCGTCACAGATCTCATCACACGAGGAGATTTCACCTCCACAGTTTCCAACCTGAAGTGCCTCAGCCCCGCACTTCCTGCTTCTATCTCCACAAACAGGACTGTCCTGGAGACCACTGTTTCTGCCTGTTCTTGCCCCACTGAACGTATCTCCTCATTCCTGGACTCTGTCTCTGTCCAGTCCCTTCCCACCATTATCAGGACATCTCAACCTGCCCTACACAATTTTAACAATTTCCGATTCCTGGACCCCACCTCCTTATCTTCACCATTGACGTCCAGTCTTGAAATATCTCCATTCTCCTTCACACCGTCTTAAACCTCTCCGCTTCTTTCTGTCACGGAATTCAGACCAATTCCCCTCCGGCAGCAGGCTCATTGGCCAGAAATGATTGTTTAGCAACTTTCAATGAAAAATATTAATCAGGTAGGATGTTAATAATATTATTACTCTTCACGCCCAGCAAAACCTGCAGCGATCTCCCAGAACTGCTGAGCAGATGTGGACAATGATGACGGGGAAGATAGATTTAACTCATTGCCAAAAGCTGAGATGGTTAAGAACCTCAGGTTCCCAGCCTTAAATATCATCAACAATTTGTTCTAGACCAACCACATTGAAGCTACGGCCAAGTAAGCACACCGACCCTCTCCCTTAGAAGACAAAGCAAGTTTGGTTTGTCTCCAACAACACTTACCTTGTTCTGCAGATGTGCCGCACAAAGCATCCTGTCACCTCTTGGTTTGCCAACTCCTCTGCCCAAGATCACATGAAATTGCAGAGAGTTGTGGCTGTCGTCCAGTACTTCGAAGAAGCCAGCTTTCTCCTCATCTCCTCACAGCCATCAGTCATGTGACAAGAATGTAGACCTTTACCGACATGATTACAGTGACCAATGTCCCTCTAAGGCCATCTTAAATGTCACAAAATCAACCCAGGACTGTGGTAATGTTATCGTTCCCAACCAGCAAATCACTGTTTGAAGAAACAACACAAAGAGCTTTGAAATTGAGAATCCGTATATAAGCGCATTGTAATCAGGTGTAGGATTTACCAGGATTTATTAAACATATTTGAGAAAATAAAGATTTTTTTTTACCTGTGTTTTGATTGGAGAATTGTTTTTATTTAACAAGCATTGATAAGATGCCATCAATAATGTAGTAAACAGCGCCATAGACATGAATTCCACAGACAGAAATGAAGGCATTTGAATCAATTGGTGGAAATAGGTTGTGCAAGGGGATGGATGGGATGAACGTGGCTTTGTCGACCAGTGTGAAACAACTGGTGGTGAGTTGATGCCTGATTCTCCAACTCTGCTGCTTCTACCCCATGACGACTGAAAGACCTCCCCATCACTGACTTGACACAAGCCCACAAAGGCAAGATCTCCCCAATATGATGTGTTCATTGAAGCAATGGGTTTACACTGAAAATCTACAATGTGGGATGTGAAGAGTATGGATAAAAGTAAATAATGTTTGAGATACACTCTCAGTATCAAAGCTTTTCAGTCCAAAATGGAATATGTTGAGTGGTTATTTGTAGCCATCTGTGTAGTGTTGAGGTTGTGGGTTCAAGTCCGACTCCGGAGGTTCGAGCACATTATCCTCTCACACACTGCGGTTGATCTGCTCTGCCAGAGCTCCTGTCTTTAGGGAGGTCGAGCCCCTTGCTGAGCTTCAAAGCAGAAGTCGATGATCCTGTGGAATTATTTTGAAGAGCATGGCCAATATTTATCGATAATTAATTCTATTATCTATAAAGGGTCTGATCACTAACATATTGCTACATGTAGGAATTTATTGTTCGTAAATTGGCCATAGTACTTTCCACATCATATCCTTCTTTCGCTTCAAACATATCTCATTGACTGCAGTGCCCAGTGGAATGCAACCTTGTCAGATGCTCTAGGCAGTACTGGGAGTTTGCTGCACTGTCAGAAGAGATCCCTTTGGATGATGCTATGTTTCAGCCTCATCTGCATTCTCGCTCAGCTGAAGGTCTCCTTCACTATTATTAAATGTCTCTGATAATCATTGACAGTATAAATTGACATAGATCATGAAAGGAAACAAAAGTGAAGTAAAATGATAAAAGAAAATGTTAAAATAAAAACAAATAAACGGAAACCAGTTCAACAAAAGGCAAATGGTGAGGAGCCAGATGTGAAGTGTATCCTGCCCCTCAGCACAGCATGTCCCAGAGCTGGATTCACTGGTGGATCCAGTGTCAGTGCACATTGCCAGTGTTACCTATCATGTTGCAACCAGTGATGCTAATCAACTATGTTTTTTTTGTATAAGAAAATAACTGCAGATGCTGGTACAAATCGATTTATTCACAAAATGCTGGAGTAACTCAGCAGGTCAGGCAGCATCTCGGGAGAGAAGGAATGGGTGACGTTTCGGGTCGAGACCCTTCTTCAGACTGATGTCAGGGGGGCGGGACAAAGGAAGGATATAGGTGGAGACAGGAAGATAGAGGGAGATCTGGGAAGGAGGAGGGGAAGGGAGGGACAGAGGAGCTATCTGAAGTTGGAGAAGTCGACGTTCATACCACCGGGCTGCAAACTGTCCAGGTGAAATATGAGGTGCTGCTCCTCCAATTTCCGGCGGGCCTCACTATGGCACTGGAGGAGGCCCATGATAGAGAGGTCAGACTGGGAATTGGAGGGGGAGTTAAAGTGCTGGGCCACCGGGAGATCAGTTTTGTTAATGCGGACCCAGCGCAGGTGTTCAGCGAAGCGATCGCCGAGCCTGCGCTTGGTTTCGCCGATATAAATAAGTTGACATCTAGAGCAGCGGATGCAATAGATGAGGCTGGAGGAGGTGCAGGTGAACCTCTGTCTCACCTGGAAAGACTGTTTGGGTCCATTGATGGAGTTGAGGGGGGAGGTAAAGGGACAGGTGTTGCATCTCGTGCGGTTGCAGGGGAAAGTGCCCGGGTTTGGGGTGGTTTGGGTAGGAAGGGACGAGTGGACTAGGGAGTTACGGAGGGAACGGTCTCTGCGGAACGCAGAGAGGGGAGGGGATGGGAAGATATGGCCAGTGTTGGGGTCCCGTTGTAGGTGACGGAAATGTTGGTGGATGATATGTTGGATCCGCTGGCTGGTGGGGTGGAAGGTGAGAACGAGGGGGATTCTGTCCTTGTTGCGAGTGGGGGGACGGGGAGCAAGAGCGGAGCTGCGGGATGTAGAAGAGACCCTAGTGAGAGCCTCATCTATAATGGAGGGGAAGCCCCGTTTTCTGAAGAACGAGGACATCTCGGAAGCCCTAGTGTGAAACACCTCATCCCGGGCGCAGATGCGGCGAAGACGGAGGAATTGGGAGTAGCGGATAGACTTTTTGCAGGGGACCGGGTGGGAAGAAGTGTAGTCCAGATAGCTGTGCGAGTCGGTGGGTTTGTAGTAAATGTCCGTCACTAGTCTGTCTCCTGTGATGGAGATGGTGAGGTCCAGAAACGGGATGGAGATGTCAGAGATAGTCCAGGTATATTTGAGGGCAGGATGGAAATTGGAGGTGAAGTGTATGAAGTCATGTGAATTTTTTTGTCATGTGAATATGGGTTGGATGGATAATAAATGAAATGTTTTAGGAAAGACCTTCACTCCTTTTTGAGGCTCTAGTCCAGACAAAAAGGAGACATGGGTTACATAGGTCAGCTGGGATCAAGGGAATCCCTGGACCACAGGGGATGCAGAAGTCTGCTTAATGAAATCATGGGGACAGTAAAGAGGCATGAAATAGCTTTGGGAAAGAAGGTTAAGGAGAATCCAAAGAAATATTGTAAGGTCATTAAAATTAAGAGGGCAACTAGGGAGAGAATAAGACGCTTCAAAAACCTAAATGGACACAAATGCGTAGAGCCGTAGGAAACGTGAAAAGTCCTCAATTAATGGATATTCGCCATTTTTATTGTAGACAGATATGAAGATGAGGTGCATTACAGTGGAGATGGTGCTGGACATCTTAAAATGTAGAAAGATAGATAAATCTCCAGGGCCTGATCTGATATATCAAAGAACACTCAGCGAAGCTAGAAAAGTAAATGCAGGAGCCCTGGCTGATAGAAGTGCATCATCATTAGCACCAGGTGAGGTGCCCAAAAAGTAGAGGTTGACTGATATTGTGCCTATATTGAAGAAGGCAGTAAATTATAGCTTGGGCACTATTGAACAATAAGCCCAACATCTGAGTTAGATTAATTAATGGTAGGGATTCTGAGGGATAAGATATACATGAATTTGTAAAAACAGGGGAGTCTTTGACAGCATGGCTTTGTGTATGGGAGATCATATCCCACAAACGTTTGAATGTTTTGAAAAAGTAACTTAGAAGATCGATGTAGTCGTAGATCGACGTAGTCTCTGGAACTCAACAAGGCCTTAGATAAGGTTCCTTCCATTAGGCTGCTCTGGAAGGTTAGATCGCATGGTGTCCATGGTGAGATGACTAATTGGATACATGATTTGCTTGATGGTCGGAAGCAGAGGGTGATCATGGAAGGATGTTTATTGGACTGGAGGGCCAAAGGTGTGCCTCAGTGGTTGGTGTTGGCCCTTTGTTGTATGTCACCTACATCATTGATTAGGAAGGGAAAGTACAAGGCATGGTTAGTAAGTTGGCAGATGACACTAAAATAGATAGTGTTGCAGACAGTAAAGAAGGTTATCAAGAATTACAGTAGGATCTTTATTTTGTTGGTCAAGGAATGGAAAGTGAATTTTATTTCAGGTAACTTTGCATTTAGCGAAGTCAAACGATGGTCGGACATTTATAAAGCTAGGGGACTTGCAGAATAGAGGGATCTTGGAGTGCAAGTACATAGATCCCTGAAAATGTGCTGCCAGTTGACAGGCTAATTAAGAAGGCACTTGGCACACTGTCCTCCATCAGTCAACACATTCAGTAGAGAAATTGGGATACCGTATCGCAAGTATACAAGTTGATGGTGTGACCACACTTGGAGTATTGGGTATTGGCCACCATGCTGTAGGAAAGATACAATAAGCTGGGGTAACAAGAACCTGGTCAACAGGATGTGTTGGTAGGAGAGGCCTGTTTCCTTGTTGAATGATTCCATGAATTTCCTGGGACTCTCAGGTGCTGCACAGTCACACGTTGCACCTTCCAGTGAATGCACCCCGCACAGTTGAACCAGTACAGGAAGAAGATGGAGAGTGAGTTGGCAAACGTAGTCTGGACAATAACCTCTCTCTCAATGTCACCAAGCCTAAGGATCTAGTTATTTACTTCAAGAAGCATGGTGGAGTACATTCCCCAATTAGCATCAGAGCTTGGTTTGGAAAGAGCTCTGCTCAAGACTGCAAGAAATTATTTACTACTGCAGATGTATCTCATTTTATTCCACAGACCAGACTTCCCATCATTGACTCCATCTATACCTCATGCTTCCTTGGAAAGGCAGCCAACATAATCAAATCATTCTTCCACGCCAATCATTCCTTCTTCTTCTTCTCCCTGATGCCGACCATCAGAAGATATGGAAGTTTGAAAGAGCACAGCAGCAGACTCAGGAACAGCTTCTTTCCCTCTGTTATCAGGCTTCTGAACAGTCCATCCATAAGCAACGATACTGTCCAATTCACCTCTACCCTAGTGAGGACGTTGAAATGTGTCTATGTAACAGATGTGATACAATGAGGTATAATGTTGAGAACAATATTCTGCTCTCTGTATCCTTCCCGATGCTCCATCCATTGTCCTTGACTTTGAACTGATTCTATTGATGTCTGGTTTATCCAATTTGTTTGGACTACATGCAAAACAAAGTGTTTCACTCTTTCTCGTTATGTGTGAGAATAATAAATCCACAGAGTTAAGCCTCATAACTTCCTGGGAACCCACCACACAGTTACACCTTACACTAATCTGGGACCACACCACATTGCTGAACATTACAACTCCCTGGAACTGCACCACAGGTACATCTTACACTCATTGGGATTTCACCACACAGTTACACCTTATACCTCCCTGGGCCCGCACCAAACAGTTAAATTTTACAAAGGGCAGACCAAATGATTGAGGTGTCAGTGGGGGAGCACTGACCATAGTTGGTGGAACACATGTGAACATGTTTCTATTAGTTTTTATATAGTTATCGAAAAGACAGGAATAATCTTGAAATTCCAAATTGGGGTCAGACGAATTTTGCCATAAGTGGACAGGAGTTTACAATAGTTGATTGAAGAAGGTTGCTTACAAGGGAAATTAGTGAAATTAAATTGCAACTGTTCGGTATCTGAGATTCTTATCCAAGATGTATCTAACTGCATATGTATAGTGATACTTGGACTATACTGTATACAAAAATAAATTTCACTGTACCTCTTTACATGTAACAAATAAAGTGCCATTAAACCATTGATATAGAGGCTCTGGTTAGAATAAAAGAAGCCTGGATCAGGTAAAGCAGCTCAGAGGCCAGAAATATATGTAGGTTTAGATTTAGGTTTGGGATTTAGGTTTATTGATGTCAAATGTACTATGTACATTGAGAATCTTTTGTTCGCATGCATTCCAATCTTATCTAATGATACCATGTGTGAATACAATAAAGCCAAATAAAGTGCCAAAGGTGGAGTCAAGAGATAACAAATGGACCTGAGACTCCAGGCAGCTTGTCCGTCTGTTCTATCCTACCTCATGCATTTATAAAATGTTCTTTTAACGTTAAAACTGTGGTAACTATATCTGAGGGAAGTCTCCAACAAAAGGCACAATGAGAGAAACAAGATACTGCAGATGCTGGTTTACAAAAAGAGACACAAGGTGCTGGTGTAACTCAGCCGGTCACCTAGCAAATCTGGAGAACCTGGACAGGTGACGCTTACGGTCGGGACACTTCTGCAGAGAGATAAATTGAGATTTATTTAGTGCGGAGAGGAGAGGGATGAAGGTGTGAGTGGTAACTGATACAAGCACAAGCAGGTAGAATATAGTGAGCAGTTTCCTTTGTGTTTCCAGTTCATTGACCTTGTGTTTCCATTCCAGTGCTTGTACACCAAGTGTATTGCGCCAGAGCCTGTTGTTCATCTACTAATTGATGTTTCAGAGGGTGCCAAAGCGGTAACATGTTTATTCTGAGCCTAGTAACTAAGATCATAAGATCATGTGATAAGAGTAGAATTAGGCCATTCGACCCATCAAGTCTACTCTTCCATTCCATCATGGCTGATCTATCTCTTCCTCTTAACCCCATTGTCCTGCATTCTCCCCAGAACCTCTGACACCAGTACAAACAAGAATCTATCTCTGACTTAAATATGTTCACTGAGACTCTACCTCCACAGCCTTCTTTGGCAAAGAATTCCACAGATTCATCACCCTCTGACCAAAGAAATTCTTCTTCATCTCCTTTCTCAAATAACGTCCTTGAGTTTGAACCGATCAATTGATGTCTGGTTTACGTGATTTGTTTGGACAACATGCAAAACAAAGAGTTTCACTGTACCTCAGTATTTGTGTCAATAATAAATGTAAAATTAATGCCAGCGACCGACCCACAGAGTTGAATCTCACAACTTCCTGAAACCACACTGCACAATAACACTTTACACCAATCTGGGTCCACACCACACAGTAACACATTACACCATTGTGCCCACCTCACACAACCCTATCATACATTTTATTGTTCCCCATTGTCTCATCGTTACCATATATGTCCAGTCCCTTTACACTTCCAACCGCTGCACGGAAGGTCTCAATTTCCTCCGGTTCTTCCTTGATCAGAGTCCTAAATCATTTTCCCTCTACAAACATTCTCCTCCTCCTGGCAGAACCTATCCTCACCCTCAACTACTTCACTTTTGACTCTTCTCACTTCCTCCAAGTTACAGATGCAGCCATGGGCAAGCGCATGGGGCCCCAAATGTTCCTGCTTTTTTTTTGGTTAAATCGAAAAGTCCTTGTTCCAAAAATACACTGGCATCGTCCGCAACTCTTGCTCTGTCACATTGACAACTGCATCTTGGATGCCTCCTGCACCCTTGCAGAACTTATTGATTTCATTAACTTTACCATTAACTTCCACTTTGTCCTCAAATTCACTTGGACTATCTCAGACACCTCTCTCGCCATTCTTGATCTCTGCCTCCATCACAGAGGAATATCCCCACTGTCCCGCAGTTCTGCCCATTCTCCCATCTCCCAAAGAAGGAACAAGGAACTTATTGATTTCATTAACTTTACCATTAACTTCCATTTCTCCCCTTCCCCCTCCCCTTCCACATATACTCTCCTCTGGCTTCACAATTTTCAATTCTTCTATCCTCACCTCAACTATTGGAATGTTCACCTCCAGCCTTTGTCCATCCATCTGCCTATCAAAACCCCATCACCTGTACGTACCACTCACCAAGCTGTTCTGCCCCACACGTTTTCCAGCTTTCTTCCACCCACCCCAATCAGTCTGAAGAATGGTCCAGATCAGAAACATCACCTACCCATGTTCTGAGGGATGACAGCTGACCCACTGAGTTACTCCAGCACTTTTTGTCTTTTTTATGTACATCAGCATCTGCAGCTCCCTTATATCTCAGGGTTAAAAAGAGGTTAGCACCCTGGAAAAACACTGTGTGACCTTGACTGACAGTAAAGGCTGCACAGGAAATGGGAGAAAATGCAGAATGGAAAAAAATTAATACCTCCTGTAGGTTAGCTACTGTTTAACAGCAAAATAAATTAATGAGGAAGGATTGGCATGTGATCTCAGTAACAGAATGCACTATGTTATCAGAAGACTGGGACCCTGATCATTGGGAGGGAGATATCTGGGGCACGAGCGTCTCAGATAGGGAATGGAGAGATGGAAAGGACAATGGGTCAATAATGGAGGATATTGACTAGAGAAAGAAGAGGAGAAAACACAACAGCTTTTGCAAACTGTTTACGGTTTCATTTTGAGGAATTTTATGATCTGAACCTAAAAAGACAAAGCTTATCTGAGTTAAAGATACAGTGCTGGGTTCATACTTCAGTTTCGCATTCAAATGAAAAGTCGCAATAGGTTTGTGGTAATTTTAACCCAACTGATGAGACCCACAATGAGGTGTTGGTGTTGAACAGAATGGACTGAGTCTGGGAGAAGGAAGCACAGGATTCAAGTTTTAAATTAGGGAGGGCTCCTGGAGCAGGTAGAAACTTTCGTCTACAGGGAAGTAGACAGGAGGAGAAATGAAGGTCAGGGTAGAGAGCAACATGGAGGGCTGAGAACGGAAACGTCACAGCCCAAGTGTTCACCTTCACCCTATCAGGAAGACAGATGTTGGGCACAATCGTCTCAGTACAGTGCGCAGATTCACTCTATTAATGTGGTCCTGATGCCCAAAGCTATACGACAACCAAGTTTTATAATCCGAGTCCTTTAACAAATCAGAGTTTGAAATGCAAATCATTTTCATTTATTTGCATTGGTACTGAAGGATGAGAAATGCTAAGACAACACAAAGCTTTCTTCCCAGAAATATCCAACGTTAGCATGACTCCTTATACAATAAATAACCCCAGTTCCCATCACGAAGAAAGATACCTAGTTTCAAAAACACATCTGATGCTATTTGCAGATTCGGGAAGAAGCATGGGCCTATTGAGTCTATAGGATCATGCTGTGAGTGAGTTCACTAGACTTCACCTTGTACCGGGATCGGGACGCTGCTGGAACCCTCGAGTTCTCCAGACCGGCCATCACAAGCTGGAGTCCCCGATGGGCAGAAGGCCGTGAGCCTTGTTGCTACCAGCCACCACTAGAGGCATTGCATCATCCATTGTTCCTGACGTGCAGTTCTACAAACTTAAATAATATGTTTGCACAAATTCTTTGCTTTGTGTTTTCACAGAACTCGAATTCTCCAACTGCACTTGTCCAGTTCTACGGAGAAAGGAATTATGCAATGTGGCTTGATAAAATTTTGTTCGTTCTCAGGAATGCATGGACAATTCAGGGTGTGTTGGAAATAACCAACAATATGCAACATGAACTACAGTATATTATGCAACATGAACTACAGTATATATGTAATGAACTACAGTATATTAGTTTTTTAGGAATTTAGAAGGATGAGAGGGAATCTTATCAAGACATAAGATTATTAAGGGGTTGGACACGATAGAGGCAGGAAATATGTTCCCAATGTTGGGGGAGTCCAGAACCAGGGGCCACAGTTTAAGAATAAGGGGTAGGCCATTTAGAACAGAGGTGAGGAAAAACTTTTTCAATCAGAGAGTTGTAAATCTGTGGAATTCATTGCCTGAGAAGGCAGTGGAGGCCAATTCTCAGAATGCATTCAAGAGAGAGCTAGATAGAGCTCTTAAGGATAGCGATGGGGAGAAGGCAGGAACGGGGTACTGATTGAGAATGATCAGCCATGATCACATTGAATGGTGGTGCTGGCTCGAAGGGCCGAATGGCCTACTCCTGCACCTATTGTCTATTGTCTATCAGTCAAGACCCGATGAGCAGATGGCCATGAGACTTGTGACTTATTTAATCTTTTACTAATCTTTTCACTGTATTTCACAATACATCATTAAACTTAGTTTTGTGGTAACCTTCAGGTGTTCTTTCTCCATCATTGATCTGAATTCTCGAGACTTGCTTGTATTATTACAGAGGAATTACCAGACTAAAGTCAAAGAAACCATCAATTTTCACCAAGATAGGCTGCACCCTGCTTTTCCTTTCTCAGGCCGGTTCCCAACTTACCGCAGGTTGATATGACAATTCCTCCTCCAGTCCATTAAATCACATACACTTTGCGTACAAACCACTACTGGAAATGAAGCAATCTTTTGGAAAAATCCAGGGAGTTGAGGTAACTGGGACTGTCATTGACAGGACATGACAAGGCGGATGTTGGTCTCAACATGGACCAAAGAGCCAAATTCCAGTAGTTGAATGAAAGTGCCTGTCATTGGTGTCAGGGCATATTTGACCGATTGTGCCATCAGGGTGTTGTGGTAAAACCAAAGTCTATGAGCACCAAAAGGAAAACACTCCAGTGGTTTGAGTCATCACTTGCACAATGAAGGATGGTTTGATCATGGGAGGATGAACAACCCAGATCCAGAGTTCCTCAGGGTTGTGTCCTGGACCCAACCATCTCCAACAACTTATTTGATGACTTACTTCCATCATAAGGGCCGAAGTGGGATGTCCACTAATGATTGCACAATGAACAGTTCCATTCACAACTCCTCAATATATAAAGTAGTTCCTGTTTGCATTAAACAAGAGCTGCTGGAATTTAATGTGTAGGAAAGAACTGCAGGTGCTGGTTTAAGTCAAAGGTAGACACAAAATGCTGGATTAGACAATAGACAATAGACAATAGGTGCAGGTGGAGGCCATTCGGCCCTTCGAGCCAGCATCGCCATCCAATGTGATCATGGCTGATCATTCTCAATCAGTACCCCATTCCTGCCTTCTCCCCATACCCCCTGACTCCGCCATCCTTAAGAGCTCTATCTAGCTCTCTCTTGAATGCATTCAGAGAATTGGCCTCCATTGCCTTCTGAGGCAGAGAATTCCACAGATTCATAATTCTCTGACTGAAAAAGTTTTTCCTCATCTCAGTTGTAAATGGTCTACCCCTTATTCTTAAACTGTGGCCCAGCAGTTTAACTCAGTTTAACTGAGCAGTAACTCAGCAGGACAAGCAGCATCTCTGGAGAGAAGGAATTGGTGACGTTTTGGGTCGAGACCCTTCTTCAGACTGATCTGACTGAAGAAGGGTCTCGACCCGAATCATCACCCATTCCTTCTCTCCGGAGATGCTGCTTGTCCTAGTGGAATTTAATACAGAGATATGTGAGTGTTGCATTTTGGGTAGTCTAACATGGGCAGGATTCACACAGTGAATGGTAGGGCTTTGGGGACTGTTGTAGAGCAGAGGGATCTAGGAGTGTAGGTGCATGGTTCCTTGAAGGTGGAGATGCAGGTAGATTGGGTGATCAAAAAGCCTTTTGGCACATTGGCTTCATCAGTCAGAGTGTAATGGCAGTTTCTATACCTTCTCAAAGTCCAACTTCGATAGCTATTACATTGATGTGGTGGAGATATAACTTATGCACGCACAGCACTCTAAGATAGCAAAAATGAATCTTCCAAACGCTGTTTCTTGATTAATTGGTCTTTATTAAAGTAGCACAAATCTAAAGAATAATTCATAGCTTATCATTCATATCAACTGTTTCCTCTTCAAACAATACGGTCGTTACCATGTGGTCATAACCGTGTGGTCATTACCGTGTGGTCATTACCGTGTGGTCATTACAGTGTGGTAAAAAACTGTTTTCTCTCCATCCTCAGAGACTAAACTGATCCCCAATCTCTGTGGCTATGCTAGCCTCCTCAGATGTAGACACGCCCCTCTACGTATCAAATCCCACCTTCCAAATTACAGACAGATAGAAACTAGAAGTATTAAACATGGCCATTATATAATAACAGTAACTAATTTAAGCATAAATAGCTCCTACACACCGGCCCCTCGTTGTTCTATGTATATAACGAATCAATTACCAATAGATATAAAAAGGAGCTATAAAAGCTTAACACATATCAAAAACAAAAGTAATATGCATTATATGTTAATATTCAGACTTCTTTAGCGATTCTTTAATCTTCTCCTTCACCTTCTAGAAGCAGACATATCTTGGTTACCGGCCTTACCAAGATGTTGTTCTTAATCTGAAGTCGTACAGTATGCACAAAACCTTTAACGTCTGGCATGATCTCCAGTATCCTGCCCATCAACCAAGAACCTCATGGTGCAGTAATGTTAGCTTTGATAATCCAGTATTTTTTACGAAGTTTCGACAGCATATAATTTCTTTCTCCAATCTGTTCATGAATATGTCGTAACAGCAATGTTGAAATATGAAAGTTCTTCGAGAGAATAATAGAATGCTTAGCCTTTTCAGGCATCGCTAGTTTATTCAGGCGACCACCTACTCTCAGAAGTCCTTTATCCATTATCGGATCAAGCCTGTATAAATGACTGCATCTTTTAACAGCATGCACACCAGCTTCTAATGTCGATAGCTCCTCCTTTTATCCTTGTCTTTGACAGAAAGAGATAACTGCATTTGCTGTCTTATAAAGATCATCAGGCCATGAACACTCTCCTCGGTATGATACTTTAAAGACTTGCATCTCTTTGTCAACCTTTTTCCTTAGTTTGCCAGGATCTTTTTCAAAGATACCTTTAGCAATCTCCTTTCTTTTACAAGCCAACAGCAAGAGCATTGTCCTTATTTTAAGAAACCAAGCTACCGCAGTCTTCAACTTATTCCATGATGAGAAATGGGTAATTAAATAGTTTGTTGAATCCAATGGATCCTTGATAATGGCGTTCACTAAGATGCCTTGCTTGATCTCCGGATCATTAGCAGAGATTTCAGATTCCAGGTTAAGCTTTGGCCATTCTCTGTCTGACTTACAGAGAAACTCTGGCCCATTGATCCATCACTTACTGCTTAAGAAGCGGTCTGCTGTTAATCCTCTAGAGGCTTCATCCGCAGGATTTTCCTCGCTATTCAATGCCTTGTTGCATAGCTTCTCCCACTTCAGAGCGCAGTGTGAAGTAATTTAGGGTGATCTTGTTTGCACATATTACATGCTATCTGACTCCTGCAGTCTTTAACCATGTGTCCTTTCTTCAAACATCCATAACAGATTCCCTTCTCCTTTTCTTTTCTTTATCCATCTTTTCTTTATTTTCCTTCTTCTTGAAGTTGGTCGCACCATAAGGTGGTGCCGAAAATTCAACGGCAGTGGAGAGATAAAGCAGGTCTGATACAGGAAGTTGAAGACAGAGAGACCATGCTTCCTGACCTGGTGAATTTCATGGAAAGGGAAATACGGTTAATGTCAAATCTACACCATGGCAATATTCAAGATCCTAAACCAGTAACCGTCAAAGGTTCTACTTTTACTAAAGCAAAGGGAAGATCAGGACCTAAGGAGAGCAGTTTTGCTGCCGCCACAATACCCGTTGAAACGAAAGGCTGAATGAAAAGAGATGCATCTACCATTAGGCCACAAGAGTTTTGTTTGTTATGTAACGAAGTTGGACTTTGAAAAGGTATAGAAACTGCCATTACATTTAAGTAAAAAATTGGTTTCTCTCCATTCTCCGAGACTAAACTGACCCCCAATCTCTGTGGCTAAGCTAGCCTCCTCAGATGTAGATGCTCCCCTCTACGTATCAAATCGACCTTCCAAATTACAGACAGATAGAAACTAGAAATATTAAACATGGCCATAATATAATAATAGTAACTAATTTAAGCGTAAATGGCTCCTACACAGAGTATTGAGAATAGAAGTTGAGAGGCCATGTTGCAGTTGTATAAGATGCTGGTGAGGCTGCATTTAGAATACTATGTTCAGTTCTGGGCACAATGTTATAGGAAAGATTTTGCCAAGCTATAAAGGATATAGAGAAGATTTACGAGGATGTTGCCAGGACTAGAGGGTCTGAGCTATAGGGAGAATTTGAGTAAGCTGGGACTCTATTCCTTGGAGCGCAGGAGGATGATGAGGGATGATCTTATAGAGATGTGCAAAATCATGAGAGGAATAGATCGGATAGATGTATAGAGGCTCTTGCCCAAAGTAGGTGAATCGAGGACCAGAGGACATAGGCTTAAGGTGAAGGGGAAATGATTTAACAGGAATCTGAGGGATACCTTTCTCACACAAAGCATGATGGATGTTTGGAACAAGTTGCCAGAGGAGGGAGTTGAGATAGGGACTATCCCAACATTTAAAACACAGTTAGACAGATACTTGGATAGGACAGGATTGGAGGGATATGGACCAAATATAGGCACGTGGGACAAGTGTAGCTGGGACATGTTGGACGGTGTGGGCAACTTGGACCGAAAAACCTGTTTTTCATGATGTATCACTCTATTACTCTATGACTCTATGACATACTGGTGGATGAATATCTTTAATGTTATTATTTCAACCCTTTCATTATCTAGAACTTTACCCGCATTCTTCGGAGAATCTGTACATTCAGAACCTTGTCATTAAAGTCACTTAATGACGAAGATGCTCTATTCCAACAGCCTTCCCAGAACCCGATGTTCCTCCAGTTCATGCATCCACTCTTCTGTACAAGGCTGGAATTCACGGACAGTCAAACCTAAATCCCGGAATTCCCTCGCTGTGGTTATCATTCTCCCACTGTCTCAGTTGCTCCTTTGGACATCTCTTTACATGGATCAGTGTCAGGTTTAGACAGATCGAACCCCTGAAAAGCCGTGTGGGACACCTTAATGTGTGGATGATGCAAGGTTGTTGTTCATGATTCCTTTCAATGAATATATGGAGAATCCTGCAAATCAATTAAATATTTTATCAATTTGCAAGGAAAGAAGACTGACTGGAAAATAATTACATTTCTGATCTGGGGATATTTTTTACTTTCAAAGGCACCAGTTCCCAATGACCCAGCACCCCTGCCTCTGTAAACCCATGGCAGCTCCAAGGAGATAATTTTTAATGAAGTGTGAATGTTGGCGGTGGCGATAACTGGGCAGCCTTGAGGAAATGAGAGATTGCGGATGACAAGGTGAAGCCTTTTCAAAGTCAAAACAGGGAGTGTTTACAGTGTTGATAGTCAGGTGCGACTTGGGTTTCAAGCATATAGATGGTGAAAGTGTTAGAATAGGTGGATAGGTACCTTCACCCCAGGAAAATTCCTCTTTACCCCAGGATGATTTGCAGCAATCTTCCAGACCCGCTGAGTGGATGTGCAGAATGATCACAGAGAAGTTACATTTAATTCTTCACCAAAAGCTGGAATGCAGAGGCTGGGAGATTGCCACGGGACTCTTTATCTCAAGAAAATTTGCCTAACCTGCTCTTTATCACAGGAACATTTGCAGAGATCCCATGGAAGTGCTGAGCTGATGGTGAGAGTGATGACCGAGTAGATAAAGGTAATTCATCACCAAAAGGTGGAATGCAGAGGCTGGGAGATTGCTCCGTGTGAGAGTGTATGGGGTTATGTAGGAGTATCCACTGAGGAGTTGTCAAACAGAAAAGATAAGGAAGGACAGGAGAGGGAAGAATGTGTGAGTGGTCACCGTTACAAGCCCACAGCTGGTAGAAGAGAGTGAACTGTTTCTCTTGTGTTTCAGTTGCTTGACCTTCTGTTTCCATCCCTGTGCTTGTACACCAAGTGTATTGAGCGGAGTCTGTTGTTCATTTGCTAATTGATGTTTCAGAGGGTGCCAATGCGGTAATGTGTTTATTCTGAGCCTGGTAACTAACAATGATCACGTCATCCTACTGTGGCCCCTGTGGATGCCACCTGCCTGTATAAATAAAGGTCTTCGCTGAGTGAGTGGAAGCAGAGTGTCAGCTACAACTCTTCCCTGTTGAAGGACTTCGCAAGTTACTGCAAAATATGAGATTAACGGATCTTTTCTATCTGCTCATTGATATTAAACCCTATTACTACCGCATCCTTGCAGTCGTTGGAGTTCTATGTAAGTCATTATAACTAATGCCACCTTGGCAGATCTGATATGGAACTTGATGTTGGATTTGTTCAGCTATGATTATTTCCGATTGTTATTCAGCTCTGACTGACCACTGATATTCCTCTCTCCTTCCCTGATTTACTTGCTGCCTCTCCGCCACATCTGCCAGGCTTCAGTCTGATTGGGTCAGCCTCCTTCATCCCTCACTGTTGGGTTTGTACTGGCACAAACTAATGACGTATTTATTGATATCCAGGTGCTGCTGCTTATTTACAATGTACCTAATTAATATAATGTTTTATATGTAACTAGATATATAATGTATATAAGGATATGATGTATTATATGGAAATATTTCTCATCTGTTTTTAACTTGGAGAAAGACACGTACCCAGAGGATATTATTTGTTAATACATATCATACTGAATGTATTACATGTATCAAACTATGTAAATCACAGATTAGTCGATAAAATGCAGACAGAAACCATGAAGGTGCAATTATTGAGCACCGATAATTGGATTATGATTCCCCAAATGTTTTAAATCTAATGAAGTACTGTATTTTTGAAATGTGGGCATAGTTGGAACTAACACGTTGAGTCAATTTATCCCTCAGGTGCCCACTGCCCAAGTCCAGATTTCTCAGATTTCTCCTGCTTCCCTCCCTTCAGCTGGCATGCCGTGTCGGAGCTCATCTTGTCCACAACACCTTCCTCCCATTCACTGGAACCTTGTCCCAACAAGAAACAAATCCAGCGACATCAATCTTTTCATCCTCAAATACCCCACCCTGACCCTACTCCTCTTACACATTACCCTCCTATATCCAACCTCCCTCTCCTCAATGAATCATTCCAATATGACCACGGTCTGCCCACCTGACATGCTCACATTACTTGACATGTTTAACTAACTACCTATCAAGTTACCTTAAACTTGACATCTAGTTAGTCTTTTGTTCAATAAGCTTGGATTCTGTCTGCTCGGTCATTTTGTTCGCCTGTCGTAGGCTGAGAATCAGCTACAGTGGCTTCCCTTTCCCCTCCATAACCGCTCTCCACTCTCCCAATCCCCACCCCTACATTCCTAATCTACCAGCTGTCTGCCCAGTGCCATCTGCTCCATCACAACCTCAGGTTCCACATGTGAGATAATGACTTCCAGGTCTGGTGCTCCACGACGCCTCTCACACTCTCCGTAGTCTCTGAGCCAGGGTAATTAGGGATGGGCAACTCATGCTAGCCTTGCCAGGGATGCCCAGACAAACACAAAAGGTGTTTGTAATGGATCTCTGTCACTGTCTTGTCCCTGAAACAGACATCGAAAAGTCAAGAAGTGAAGAGTTGGCGACTGATCAAGTTGGTGAGGGACAAGTCGAACTGCAGCAAAGTTGCTGAAAGTGTAAAATTCAGGGCATGAGCAAGAAATGGCCGCAATCAGTCAAAGATGTGAGACGCATAGAGATGAACAAGACCCAATGTTCCAGAAATTCTGCCTGATGTGGACACAGCTGGGAACTGTATGAGTTCACCTGACAACCTCCTGATGCAGACCAGGTGAGTGAACAAGATATTACCTGTGACGACGTTCAACTAGCTATATATCGAAGTCCTCAACTCAACCAAGTGGCTTCTAAAGTTAGCCATACTGGGAGCTCTACTAAGTACCTGACTGAAGCCTCAATGCATCTTTAGTCCCATCTCCAGCCACTCTCAGCGGGAAAATATGGAAACATTGCCGCACTGCTAAGACACACTGTGGAATTTCATTGCACAGGTTAATCTAATTCCGAACTCATTATATTGTGTCTTTCAGTGACAATTGCATGTCAACTGTTAAACCTGCAACACTTAACAATGACTCCGCCTGCTACCCTTCACTGTCAAATTTGTTTCCTTTTCTCACCTTCACAGCTAACATGGTCGCAATTGTAACACTGTCACGAGGACGGTGTGGACTCTCCAAAGGTGTCACCTGGTATCTTGTGGCAATGGCAGTAGCGGATCTACTTGTCGTCATATTTCAAGTCATTCTCATCAGCATATTTCACATATATAGGCATCCTGAGTGCAACATCGTATATACCGTGGGTTACATGTCCGTGGCTTGCTCCGTCTGGCTCACTGTTGCCTTCACCTTCGACCGTACGGTGGCCATTTGCTTCCAGAAGCTGAAGACAAGATACTGCACTGAGAAAGGTGCGGCCATCGTTATTGCAGTGGTGAGTGTGCTGAGTGTGTTCACCAACATTCCCTGGTACTTCACGTACCACCCACTTTTCTGCAGGACATCATTTGATTTCATAACCTCACCAGTGTGGTCAGCCTTTGACTGGGGGCACCGCATTTTAACCCCACTCGTCCCCTTCGTGCTGATCCTGCTGCTCAATGCTGTCACTGTCAGGCACATCCTGATGGCCAGTGTAGTCCGCAGGAAACTGAGGGGGCAGACGAGCGGGGAGGGGAAGGACGACCCAGAGATGAAGAATCGAAGAAGATCCATCATTTTGCTCTTCACCATATCGGCCAGTTTTATTCTGTTATGGATGACACGGGTGGTCATTCTTTCAATTATGCGAATTACTGGACGGTATGTGGGAAGGATTACATCTGATTTTGTGGCAGACTACCTGGGAACAATGCTTCAGTTACTCAGCTCCTGCACCAACACGTTTATTTATGCGGTCACCCAGAGGAAGTTCCGGGAGGAGGTGATAAATGCCGTGAAATGTCCCTTTCAGGCCATCCTGAAGTTCATTAAAAGTTACGGAGAGAGGTGAAAAATTCAACCCAGTACTGGTGGTAATTTTATCGTTTCCGACCTGCAAACCCTTGATTGAAAAATGTGATGAAAGTGCTTTGTAAATGAGAATCAGCACATCAACTTTGTAGGCAGGTGGAGAATTCACCAGGAAATATATTTTAGAAAATAAAAAAGCATTTTATCTGCACTTAAGATTGGAGAATTGTTTATGTCTTGATAAATCTGCGTCCTGTGTTTGTGCTATATATATATAGATAATAAATGAGCAAGATTTGAGACAAACTCACACTCGCCCTTCATAAGTTCATAAGTGATAAGAGCAGAATTTGGCCATTCGGCTCATTAAGTCTACTCCGCCATTCAATCATGGCTGATCTACAGCATGACTTTGGAGAGCTCGGAAGAAGGCTAAAAAGCAGGACCTCCAGGGTGGTTATCTCCGGGTTGCTTCCAGTTCCTCGTGCTGGTGAAGGCAGGAACAGGGAGATATGGGATCTCAATGTGTGGCTAAGGAGCTGGTGCAAGGGGCAGGGATTTAGATTCTTAGACCACTAGGATCTGTTTTGAAAGAGTGTAGGAAAATAACTTATTGTGCACCTTCCACCCCATCAGCCAGCGTATACAACAAATTAACCTCCAACATTTCCGTCACCTCCAAACGGGATCCCACTACTGGCCACATCTTCCCATCTCCTCCCCTTTCTGCTTTCCACAGAGACCGTTCCCTCCGAAACACCCTGGTCCAATCGTGCCTGCCTACCCAAACCACCCCAAGCATTTTCTCCTGCAACCGCAGGAGATGCAACACCTGTCCCTTTACCTCCCCCCTCAACTCCATCCAAGGACCCAAACAGTCTTTCCAGGTGCGGCAGAGGTTCACCTGCACTTTCTCCAACCTCATCTATTGTATCCGCTGTTCCAGATGTCAACTTCTATACATCGGTGAGACCAAACGCAGGCTCAGCGATCGTTTCGCTCAACACCTTCGCTCAGTCCGCCTTAACCAACCTGATCACCCAGTGGCTGAGCACTTCAACTCCCCCTCCCACTCCCAGTCTGACCTTTCTGTCATGAGCCTCCTCCAGTGCCATAGTGAGGCCCACCGCAAATTGGAGGAACAGCACATCATATTTTGCTTGGGCAGTTTACAGCCTAGCGGTATGAACATTGACTTCTCTAACTTTAGATAGCTCTTCTGTCCCACTTTTCCCCTCCCCCTTCCCAGTTCTCCCACTGTCTTCCTGTCTCCACCTATATCCTTTCTTTGTCCCACCCCTCCCCCTCCGCCATCAGTCTGAAGAAGGGTCTCGACCTGAAACGTCACCCATTCCTTCTCTCCAGAAATGCTGCCTGACCCGCTGAGTTACTCCAGCATTTTGTGATACCCAGGATCTGTATTGAGGTAAGGGTGAATTGTACAAAAGGGACGGGTTGCACCTCAACAGGCGGGGGACCAGCATTCTGGCAGGCAGGTTTGCCACTGCTACACGGGTGTTTTTAAACTAAATAATGGGGGGGGGGGGGGGGGGGTTTCAAATGGGATAGTCAAGGATGGAGTTAAAGGGAAAGAGAGTATAGGAAAAGTTAAGAAAGACCCCAGAATTAACGGGACAGAAAGCTCACGAAGAAATAGGAGAGAATGGTCAGGTATAATAGGAATCGATGTGAAAGGTGAGATGAGCAAAGGATTAAAAGTACTATATCTGAATGCGCGAAGTATAAGAAATAAAGTGGATAAACTTGAGGCTCAGTTAGAGATTGGTAGATATGACATTGTGGGGATTGCAGAGACTTGGCTGCAGAAGGATCAGGACTGGGAAATGAATATTCAGGGTTATACGTCATATAGAAAGGACAGGCAGGTGGGCAGAGGAGGTGGGGTAGCTCTGGTGGTGAGGGATGGAATTCAGTCCCTTGCGAGGGGTGACATAGGGACTGACGATGCAAAGTCACTGTGGATAGAGTTGAGGAATTGTAAAGGTAAGATGACACGAATGGCAGTTATCTACAGACCCCCCCCCCCCCCCCCCAAACAGTAGCCTGGATATAGGGTATAAGTTGCAGCAGGAGTTAAAATGGCAGACGAGTTAAACCGTTACTTTGGATCTGTGTTTACTGAGGAGGATACACACAATCTCCAAAATGTTCTAGGGGCCGGAGAACCTAGGGTGATGGAGGAACTGAAGGAAATCCACATTAGGCAGGAAATGGTTTTGGGTAGACTGATGGGACTGAAGGCTGATAAATCCCCAGGGCCTGATGGTCTGCATCCCAGAGTACTTAAGGAGGTGGCTCTAGAAATAGTGGAAGCATTGGAGATCATTTTTCAATGTTCTATAGATTCAGGATCAGTTCCTGTGGATTGGAGGATAGCAAATGTTATCCCACTTTTTAAGAAAGGAGGGAGAGAAAAATGGGTAATTATAGACCAGTTAGTCTGACATCAGTGGTGGGGAAGATGCTGGAGTCAATTATAAAAGACGAAATTGCTGAGCATTTGGATAGCAGTAACAAGATCATTCTGAGTCAGCATGGATTTACGAAGGGGAAATCATGCTTGACAAATCTACTGGAATTTTTTGAGAATGTAACTAGGAAAATTGACAGGGGAGAGTCGGTGGATGTGGTGTACCTCGACTTTCAGAAAGCCTTCGACAAGGTCCCACATAGGAGATTAGTGGGCAAAATTAGAGCACATGGTATTGGGGGTAGGGTACTGACATGGATAGAAAATTGGTTGACGGACAGAAAGCAAAGAGTGGGGATAAATGGGTCCCTTTCGGAATGGCAGGCAGTGACCAGTGGGGTACCGCAAGGTTCGGTGCTGGGACCCCAACTATTTACGATATACATTAATGACTTAGACGAAGGGATTAAAAGTACCATTAGCAAATTTGCAGATGATACTAAGCTGGGGGTAGTGTGAATTGTGAGGAAGATGCAATAAGGCTGCAGGGTGACTTGGACAGGTTGTGTGAGTGGGCGGGTACATGGCAGATGCAGTTTAATGTAGATAAGTTTGAGGTTATTCACTTTGGAAGTAAGAATAGAAAGGCAGATTATTATCTGAATGGTGTCAAGTTAGGAAGAGGGGATGTTCAACGAGATCTGGGTGTCCTAGTGTATCAGTCACTGAAAGAAAGCATGCAGGTACAGCAGGCAGTGAAGAAAGCCAATGGAATGTTGGCCTTCATAACAACAGGAGTTGAGTATAGGAGCAAAGAGGTCCTTCTACAGTTGTACCTGGCCCTGGTGAGACCGCACCTGGAGTACTGTGTGCAGTTTTGGTCTCCAAATTTGAGGAAGGATATTCTTGCTATTGAGGGCGTGCAGCGTAGGTTCACTAGGTTGATTCCCGGAATGGCGGGACTGTCGTATGTTGAAAGGCTGGAGCAATTAGGCTTGTATACACTGGAATTTAGAAGGATGAGGGCAGATCTTATTGAAACATATAAGATGATTAGGGGATTGGACACATTAGAGGCAGGAAACATGTTCCCAATGTTGTGGGAGTCCAGAACAAGGGGCCACAGTTTAAGAATAAGGGGTAGGCCATTTAGAACGGAGATGAGGAAGATCTTTTTCAGTCAGAGTGGTGAAGGTGTGGAATTCTCTGCCTCAGAAGGCAGTGGAGGCCAGTTCGTTGGATGCTTTCAAGAGAGAGCTGGATAGAGCTCTTAAGGATAGCGGAGTGAGGGGGTATGGGGAGAAGGCAGGAACG
Organism: Rhinoraja longicauda; assembly: GCF_053455715.1. Classification (NCBI taxonomy): domain Eukaryota; kingdom Metazoa; phylum Chordata; class Chondrichthyes; order Rajiformes; family Arhynchobatidae; genus Rhinoraja; species Rhinoraja longicauda. The sequence goes on along the minus strand of NC_135961.1, from coordinate 54,505,755 downwards.
GGGTACTGATTGAGAGTGATCAGCCATGATCGCATTGAATGGCGGTGCTGGCTCGAAGGGGTGAATGGCCTACTCCTGCACCTTTTGTCTATTGTCTATTGTCTATTGTCACCCACATAGCTGCATACCTAATGTTAACCCTTTCAATATGTTAACCCTCTCATTCCTGGGATCATTCTCGTAAAGCTCCTCTGGACCCTCTCCAGTGCCAGCAAATCCTTCCTCAGGTAGGGGGTCCAAAATTGCTCACAATACTCCAAATGCAGACTGACCATTGCCTTATAGAGCCTCAGCATTACATCCCAGTATTTGTATTCTAATCCTCTCAAAATAAATGCTAGCATTGTGCTTGCCTTCCTTATTCCTTATTCCTTCCTTATTCGACTTGCAGATTAATATTTTGGGAATCCTGCACCTCCAATTTAAAATGTGGTGCCCCCATTCTACCAATTATACAAATTACTGTGGTCTGTGGCACGGTTTGTGTCTGATTTAGTGGCAGACCTCATAGGAACAATGCTTCAGTTATTCAGCTCCTGCATCAACACGTTTAGTTATGCGGTCACTCAGAGAAAGTTCCGGGAGGAGGATATAAATGCCGTAAAATGTCCCGTTAAGGCCATTCTGAAGTTCATTAAAACATGGAGAGCTGAAAAATTATACCTAGGACTGGTGGTAATGTTATCGTTCCTGACCAGCAAACTCATGATTGAAGAAACATATCAAAGAACTTTGAAGATGGGAATAATAACATTCATGTTATCGTCATGCAGGATTCACCAGTTTTGATTAAATATTTTTGAGAAAATAAGGAAAGCTTTTAACAGTGCTTCGATTAGGTAATTAATTTTATTTAATAAGTGTTGTTGAGATATTGATGGTTCCACTGACATAGATGGAAATGAATGCAACAAGATTGTAGGAAACTGTTGTGCAAGAGGATGAACGAGTTGATTTTGTCGGAAGGAACTGCAGATGATGGTTGAAACTAGTCAGATAAAATAGGCTGGAGTAACTCAGCAGGTCAGGCAGCATCTCAAGGGAAAAGGAATAGGTGATATTTCGGGTCAATACCCTTCTTTAGACTGTGATTGTGGCTTTGTGGACCTGTCTGAAATGGCTGGTGGTGGGTGGGTACCTTTTTATCTCCAATGACCTTGAGGAGAGATGAAAAACAGTCATTCACCTCTCTGTCACTTACGTTACACAAGCCCACAAAGGCAAGATCTCCCCAATATCCATCAGAACAGTAAAAAACTGGCAATTACACTGCATTGGTTGGCTTTATGTTGTCATGGGAATGTGGAATGGATGGATAATAAATGAATGGGATTTAAATACTTTAGACATATTTAGTCACCTTAATAACCTTTATTGTAACCTTTAAGGATCTGTGGGCACACAATTCAAGAGGTATGTGTAGTTTTGGTTTAAGTTTCAGTTTATTATTGTCATGCGTACTGAGGTGCAGTGAAAAACTTAAATTTCCAGTTTTCCAAACAGATCCAAAACACCATACATGGATATAATCAAACTCAAATACAATAGGTAAAGGAATGGGGAAGATGGATACAGAGAGAATATTTGGAAATGGTAGTGGAGGGGTTATAGACAATAGACAATAGGTGCAGGAGTAGGCCATTCGGCCCTTCGAGCCAGCACCGCCATTCAATGTGATCATGGCTGATCATTCTCAATCAGAACCCCGTTCCTGCTTTCTCCCCATACCCCCTGACTCCGCTATCCTTAAGAGCTCTATCTAGCTCTCTTGAATGTATTCAGAGAATTGGCCTCCACTGCACTCTGAGGCAGAGAATTCCACAGATTCACAACTCTCTGACTAAAAAGGTTTTTCCTCATCTCTGTTCTAAATGGCCTACCCCTTATTCTTAAACTGTGGCCCCTGGTTCTGGACTCCCCCAACATTGGGAACATGTTTCCTGCCTCTAACATGTCCAACCCCTTAATGATCTTATACGTTTCGATAAGATCCCCTCTCATCCTTCTAAATTCCAGTGTATACAAACCTAGTCACTCCAGTCTTTCAACATATGACAGTCCCGCCATTCCGGGAATTAACCTAGTAAACCTATGCTGCACGCCCTCAATAGCAAGAATATCCTTCCTCAAATTTGGAGACCAAAACTGCACACAGTACTCCAGGTGCGGTCTCAGGGAGTGGTAAATTCTTTACCTACAGCTAGGATTGAGTTGTAGAAGAGAAGAGTGATGGTATCAGATAGTAGTAGATCTCTCTCTGGGTAAAGCATGCAAAGAGTCACCACACTCCGGCACCACCTTGCAGTGGTCATTTCCCTACTCCTCAACATCCTCCCACTTACTGGACATTCCCTTGCCTTCTTACAGCTCCACATACACGTCACCTCACACATTTCTGGACAAATTACATTCATCCTTTGCCTCACCATTGACCGCATGTCCCTCTGCTCTACAACACTACACAGAAGCCTACCATTTACTGTGTAGGTCCTGCCCTTGTTCGACATCCCAAAATGCAACACCTCACACTTCTCTGTATTGAATTCTATCAACCATTCCTCCACCCACCTGACCAATCGATCCAGATCCTGCGACAATCTTTCACAACAATCTTCACTATCTGCAAAACCACTCACTTTTGTATCAACAGCAAACTGCTAATTTGCCACGTATGTTCTCATCCAAATCATTGATGTAGATGACAAACATGCAATCTAATCTTCCAGAGCAGCCTACTATGCAGAACCTTGTCGAACGCCTTACTGAAATCCATGTACAACATCTACAGCTCTGCCCTCATCAACCTTTTCGCTCACGTCTTCAAAAAAATCAGTCAGATTTGTGAGACACGAGCTCCCACGTAGAAAACCATGCTGAAAATCAGCCCTTGCCCATCCAAATGCCTGTATAACCTATCCATCAGAATATTCTCTAGTAACTTTCCAACTACACTTGTACCAGCCTATCGTTCCCAGCATTTTTCCTGCAGCCCTTCTTGAAAAGAGGCACAACATTTGATACCCTCCAGTCTTCCTCTCCTGTATTTAAGGACGACTTGTAAATTTCAACCAGGGCTCCCACAATTTCCACTCTAGTTTCCCGCAATGTACTTGGATATATCTGATCATGCCCTGGAGATTTGTCTACTTTCATACACGACAGTACCTTCAGTACTTCTTCTACTGTAACACTGACTGCTCTCAAGACACTTCCATTGACTTCCCCAAGTTCTTCCATCCTACTGTCTTTCTCCTTGGTAAATACAGAGGAGAAATAATCATTGAGGAACTTACCCATCTCCTGTGGCTCCTCACAGAGGTGACTGCTTTGATTCCTGAGAGGTCCCACTGTTCAGTTTAGTTTATTGTCACAGTGAAAAGCTTTTGTTGTGTGCTAACTAGCCAGTGGAAAGACAATGCACGATTATAATCGAACCATTCCCAGTGTATCGATACATGATAAGGCAATAACGTTTAGTGCAACGTAAAGCCAGTGAAGTCTGATCAAAGATAGCCCAATAGTAGTCTGATAACAGCTCGGATGAAACTCTCCCTGAATCTGGAAGTGTGCACTTTCACACTTCTGTACTTTTTGCCCGATGGGAGAGGGGAGAAGAGGGAGTGGCCAGAGTGCGACTCGTCCTTGATTATGTTGCTGGTCTTGACGAGGCAATGAGGTATAAATGGAGTCATTGGAAGGGAGGTTGGTTTGTGCGATGGTCTGGGCATCGTCCTTTTGCAATTTCTTGCGGTCTTGGATGGAGCTGTGCCCAAACCAAGCTGTGATGCATCCCAATAAACTGCTTTCTATAGTGCACCGCTCGATGTTAGTCAGAGATGTAGGGGACAAGGTGAACTTCCTGATCCTTCTAAGGAAGTAGAGGCATTGGTGTGCTTTCTTGGTCATTGCTTCCTTATGAATGGTTAAGGAGAAGTCGTTTGTGATATTCAATGAAGAACAAGGTTTGTGGGAATAAGGGACACTGGATAAAAGGAGATATTGAGGCTCTGGTCAGGAACAAAAGAAGGCATGGGTTAAATAGGTCCTCTGGGATCAAGGGAATCCCTGGAGTAAAGGGGATGCAGGATTCTATTTAATGAAAGCAAAGGGACAAAAAGGGAACATGAGATAGTTTTGGCAGAGAAGGTTAAGGAGAATCCTAAGAAACTTTGTATATACATTAAAGGTAAGAAAGCAACCCAGGGAGATAATAGGCCCCTCAAAGACGTAAATGGGCACAAATGCTGTGGGAAATGTGAAAGCTCCTCAATGAATATTTCTTCTCTGTTTTTATTGTGGAGGGACATGAAGATGGGAGAACTCAGGAACGTCACTGGAGATGCATACAGTCTGCAATACAGTGGAGATGTATGAAATGTATAAAGAGAGATAAATCTCCAGTGCCTGATCTGATCCAAGAACACTGAGAGAAGCTAGAAAAGTAAACGTAGGAGCCCTGGCTGATAGAAATGCATCATCATTAGCATCAAGTGAGGTCACCAGAAGACTAGAGAGTGGCTGATGTTGTACCTTTATTTAAGAAGGCTGCAAAAAATCAGCCGAACGATAAGCCTAACATCTAAGTTGGATTAATTACTGGTGGGGATTCTGAATCTAAAATATACATGAATTTGGAAAAACAGGGGATTTGGCTTAGTCAGTATGGTTAAGAGATCATGTGCCATGAAGAGGTGGGAGCTGCTTTATGTCCTCGTCTTCCACCGTGGGTAGTTCTACAGAACTGGCAAAATTTGCAGTAAAGCATCAACTACGATACTCTGAAGCACCAATTGCCACTTTTGATTGTTGTAGTTGACATACGAACCAAGAAGAAGATGTGCCATGAACTTGATTGAATTCTTTGAGTACATTGTCTATTGGAATATGTCCTCGTGGGCAAGGTCTTCAATGAATATTTATTCTCTGTTTTTATCATGGAGGAAGATATGAAGGTGGAAGGACTCAGGTATGTCAATGAAGATGCATTGGGGAAAGTCTGCATTACAGTAGAGGAGGTGCTGTACATCTCAAAATGTATGAAGCAAATAAATCTCTGTAACCTCATCTGATATCCAAGAACATATCTCCCTGGGACTGCACCACACAGTTACACTTAGAGTCATAGAGTCATACAGCATGGAATCAGGCCCTTTGGCCCAACCTGCCCCTATCAGCCAATATGAGCCAGCAACACTAGTCCCACCTGCCGGTGTTGGGCTCATGTCCCACCAAACCTGTCATATCCATGTACCTGTCTAACTGTTTCTTAAACATTCAGATAGCCCCTGCCTCAACCATGAAGGTAAATAAATCTCTGGAACCTCATGATATCCAAGAACACGTCACCCTGGGACCGCACCACACAGTTATTCCTTACACCTCCCTGAGACCCCACTACAGTTAAATACTCTTCTCTCACACATTAAATCATTTTCATATTCACTTTTCCACCCATTCTTTTTCGGTCAATGATTTTTAACATTTCATCTGTCTCATAACTATCAAAATAATTCTTCTCATTGCTGTTTACACTGGTTAACTTCTAATGTAGACATTCTCTTTGATGAAATTAATAATTTGATAAACATATTCTGCAACCATTTACTAATTAATTTTAAAAGATATAGTTTATCTTATGGTTTCCCTCCTTTTGCACCTCTTGTAAGTTGTTTTTTGTTGTAAATTTGTTTGAAACATTCCTGATTTCAGTCGTGAGTCCTTGATTTTAGAACAAATATTTTCCCTCTCGGGATCCTGAAACATGTTGTTTTACTTTGTCAATGTGTTCTACTACAAGCACTTACATCCTTAACTCTGCAATGTGGGTCATCACAGGGACGCTTAAGTCAACACCTTTTCAGTGGCTCGCTGTCCTCTCTCACATCGCCCCTCCCAGCATACGCAGAAGGAAGAGGATAGTGAAAGATTGGTGCACCATCGAGGCTAACCCTGACCTTCCCATCCATGCTGACTTGAACAATCTGCCCAACATGCGCCTGAAGTCCCACAAGCCCTTCTGGTCTTCAGCCAAATCCCTGGAAGACTTTGACACCAAGACTGAGTACCGCAGAGCCTAAAAAGATGCCAACACCAACAACGGTCATCACAGACCGCACAGTAAAACCACCGGGATTTGACCTCCATCGCAAGCAATGGCTAACCCTGAACAGGATCCGCGCCCTCCATGCAAGAACAGCCCATCACCTGCACAAGTGGGGGATGTCAGACAGCCCTGCTTGCGACTGCGGATATCCAGACTAGACCATCCCACACATCGTGAATTACTGCTCACTGAGGGTTATCCCCGGTGGCATCAAGGCCATCCACCCAGCAACTGCTGCTGCCCTGGCCTGGATGTCTACCCTACAACTTTAGGCTGTGCACGCCATATGCAGGAAGAAAACAGGCCACAAACATGTCGGGAGCCACGACCACCCCGACGTGGCAACTTCAACAGCCTGACCGCGGGAGAAGACGGCAGGGGAAGAGAAAAGACATTCTGGCCTTCCATCACAGTGAGGAGGTGACTGGAGGAGACTCACTGTGATGGAGGTTTCTTTTTGTTTGGTGTTGGTTTATGATTGTGTGTGTTATTGCTTATTTTTATTGCTTATTTTTATTGGTCTTATTGTTGGACTGTGGGTAATTTTTTCATTTCATTTCACATTTATGTGTATGTGCCAAATAAATTGACTATTGACTATTGAGGTTTAGATTTAGGTTTGAGTTCATAGTTGTCACGTGTATTGAGGTACAGTGAAAAGCTTTTGTTTGCCTACTTTCAAATAAAATCAGATGATACTATATATGAATGCAATAAAGCCTAATAAAGTGGCAAAGGTAGAGTATGGAGATTTCAAATGGAGGAGAGATTTTGAAGAGTGGGGCATTCGTAGAGGATGATAGTTGCTCCTCCTTTAGGGCCAATACGCAGAGTCTCGACTCTCCGACACCATCATAGTCTGCCAATGGGCCTCACAGCTCTTTACAAACACTTATACCCCACAGAAGCATCCTCCAAGCTTACTTCACCCAGGCAGCTCATCCTTCTCTTCCATCCTCCCTCGTGCATTTATAGAATGTCCTTTTAATGTTCAAACTGTGGTAACTCCTCCTGAGGGGCTTCCTCCATGAAAGCAACTATTGGAGGAACTGCACATGCCAGTTTACAAAAAAAGACAGTGTGCTGGAGTAACTCAAGAGTGTCAGGTAGCAACTCTGGAGGACATGGACAAGTGATCTTCTCATCAGGACCCAAACTAAGGAAGGGTCCCGTTCTGAAACATCACCTATCCAAGTGTTTTAGAGATGCTGCCTGACCCATTGAGTTACTCCAGTACTTTTGTCTTTTTTTAAAAGCAACTATTGGATCTATTTCCCTGCTTATTAAATCATTGTATCACTCTCCTTCACAATGTACAAAATCACTGTTCACACATAATTCAGCTGGACACATAATTGGATCAATGGATCATTCAAAGCTCTGGAAACAATGATTTCACTATCACTTCACTTCTCCATCACCAGAATTGATCCTCTTCTGCATAAGGGAAAGATGTTGAGGTTGCAGATCAATGTTCCCTGCCCCAGGATATTGCTGGTACTTACACCCCAAAGTCCATCTAACTCGCCCTCCCCAATCCCCTGAATCTCGAGACACACCGACACCAGGGAGGAAAGCCCAATGTTGGAGAGATTTGTGAACCAAATGTCCATGGCCACATTTCCCCCCCCCCACCCCCCACCATGTCTCCTCTGATTAGTTTCTCATCAGACTGAAACTACGCTCACACTGTTTCCAAACTGTTGTTTTCCTGAATGGATGTGAATCTGAAATTCGATAAATAAATCCACAATGCACCATCATTCCCTGGGGTATGGGGTCTAAGGACAGAGAATTCAGCACCGTTTCCAACTTACAGCAGGTCATGTTGTACTTCGTGATCCGGTATCTGTTATACCATTGTTATGACTCTGGAATGACCACAAGTACACGTATTTAGGGGTTTGAAAGCCGAGCATAAATCCAGGCTCAGTTTATTTCACGGCCACCTGGAACCAGAGTGCCCGCCTATATTATGTCATTCACATATATACATGTTGCTACGCGGGCAAACAAAATAGTCCTTGTGATATAACAAAATAGTCCTTGCAATATCACAACAGGTCAATATGAAATTCTTCCTCCAGTCATTAAGACCAGAAAAACCTTGTTTAAACCACTCCTACGGGGAATGAAGCAAGCTGTATCAAATGTCCAGGGAGTTGAAGTAACCGGGACTGTCGCTGGCAGGACACCATTTGACCCCCATCCGTAAGGCACAAGGCGGGTGTGTGAAGAAATGCTTTCCACGTGCCTGGACGTGGGCAACACCCAAGAAGCTCAACACCATCCGGGACAGAGCAACCTGCTTGACTGACACCCCATGCACAACCCTACAATTCACTCCCTCCACGGTTGGCACACTCTGGCTGCAGAAATGCACTGCAGTTATTTGCTGCAACAGCACCCTAACAACAAACCATTACCATTCAAAATGATAAGGCAGGATGTTCATGGGGAACACCACCACATGCAATTCCCTTCCCAGTCAACACCATCCTGACATTGAAAGGTATCCCCTTTCCCCCATAGTCATGGTGTAAAACTGAGAGCTCCCACACCAACACTCTCAATCACTCCACAGTGCTGTCAAACAACACTTACTCACAAATAACTTCCTCACCAATGTCCATTTGGCTTTGGCAAAACAATTGGATCCAGGTCTCATCCAATTCTTGTTAACAACATGAACCAAAGATCTGAATTCCAGGAGTGGGTGAATGTGCCTGTCATTTGCGTTAGGCCGTATTTGACTGACTGTGGCATCAGGGTAAAACTGAAGTCAATGAGCACCAAAAGGAAAACACCAGTGGTTGGAGTCATCACTTGCACAAAGAAGAATGGCTTGGTCATTGAAGGATGAACATCCCAGATCCAGGGCATTCGACAAGGTACCGCATGCTAGGCAGCTTTTAAAGGTTAGATAGCATGGGATCCAAGGAGATAGCTGAATGGATAGAAAATTGGTTTCATGGAAGGAAGCAGAGTGTGATGGAGGATGGTTGCTTCTTGGACTGAAGGCCTGTGACTAGTGGTGCACCTCAGGCTTCTGTGCTGGGCCCGTTATGGTTTGTCATCTATATTAATGATTTGGATGTCCCAGTTCATCAGTCACTGAAAGTAAGCATGCAGGTACATCAGGCAGTGAAGAAAGCTAATGGAATGTTGGCCTTCATAACAAGAGGAGTTGAGCATAGGAGTAAAGAGGTCCTTCTGCAGTTGTACAGGGCGCTAGTGAGACCACACCTGGAGTATTGTATGCAGTTTTGGTCTCCAAACTCGAGGAAGGACATTCTTGCTATTGAGGGAGTGCAGCGTAGGTTCACGAGGTTAATTCCCGGAATGGCGGGACTGTCGTATGTTGAAAGACTGATGTGACTGGGCTTGTATACTCTGGAATTTAGAAGGATGAGAAGGGATCTTATTGAAACATATAAGATTATTAAGGGGTTGGACATGCTAGAGGCAGGAAACATGTTCCCAACATTGGGGGAGTCCCGAACCAGGGGCCACAATTTAAGAATAAGGGGTAGGCCATTTAGAACGGAGATGAGGAAAAACGTTTTCACTGGGAGAGTTGTGAGGCTGTGGCTCTGCCTCAGAAGTCAATGGAGGCCAATTCCCTGGATGCTTTCACGAGAGAGTTAGACAGAGCTCTTAATGATAGTGGAATCAAGGGATATGGGGTGAAGGCAAGAATGGGATACTGATTGTGGATGATCAGCCATGATCACGGTGAATGGCAGTGCTGGCTTGAAGGGCCGAATGGCCTACTCCTGCACCTATTGTCTATTGTCTATTGGATGAGAAAATAAATGGCAAGATTAGCAAGTTTGTAGATGAAACAAAAGTGTGTGGTTTTGCAGATGGTGTGCTGAGGAATGGTTGATGAAAATTTACAGAGAAATGTTAGATGTTGCATTTTGGGAAGTCTAACAAGGGCAGGACTTACACAGTGAATGGTAGGGCTTTGGGGAGAAGGATGTAGGAGTGCAAGTGCATGGTTCCTTGAAGGTGAAGTTGCAGGTAGAAAGGGTGGGCAAAAAGGCTCTTAGCACATTGGACTTCATCAGTCAGAGTATTGAGCATAGAAGTTGGGAGGTCGTGTTGCAATTGTATAAGATTCATGAGATTCAAGATATCTTTATTTGTCATCCAAAAAACAAGTTTTTTGGACGAAATTTAGTCACCCACAGTCCAACAATAAAAGCAATAAAATAAGCAAATTACACAACCCCAACCACACACAAAAAAAAAAAAAAAAAGAAACATCCATCACAATGAGTCTTCTCCAGTCCCCTCCTCACTGTGATGGAAGGCCAGAATGTATTTTCTCTTCCCCTGCCGTCTTATCCCGCGGTCAGGCTGTTGTGGTTGCCACGTTCCAGGCCGCGCCGGACGGTGAAAGGTCCGCAGTGGGCCGACCCAAGCCCCGTGATACGGGGCGGGCGAAGACGCTGCCGCTGCCGCTGCACGTTGCGGCGCTCATGGCTCCCGACATTGAAGCCCCCGCCGAGCAGAAAAAAATCCCGCAGCCTATTTCAGGCCGCGCCGGACGGTGAAATGTCCGCGGCGGCCCGACCCAAGCCCCGCGTTCAGGGGCCGGCGAACTTGCTGCCGCTGCCGGAGCTCCCGATGTTGGCATCCACGTGGCCCGAGCCTAAGGCGAGTCGCAGCCGCTCCCGCAGCCTCCGAAGACAACCGGCTCCGCTGATGGTGAGTCCGGTCGGCTCCGCTGATGGTGAGTCCGGTCCGCAGGCTCTGCAAACCAGAGCCCTTGAGACCGCCAGCTCCAGGAGTTAGGCCGCAGCAGGAACGGAGACCCGACCCAAAAAACAAAGGTCGGGTCTCCGTTCGGAAGGGACACATTTACAATTTTACAGTTCCCCCCCTCCCACCCACCCACCCACACACACACACACACACACACACACACATAGTACACAACCACAAAAACACGACATCACATCTACAATTAAGACAAAAAAAACAACAAAACACAAAGACAAACGGACCGCAGGTAAGCCGCAACTGCTAGGGCAGCGCTGTCATCTACAAACTTGCATCTACAGACGTTGGTGAGACTGCATTTAGAGTATTGTGTTCAGTTCTCGAGGGTCTAAGCAATGGCAAGAGGTTGAGTAGGCTGGGACACTATTCCCTGGAGTGCAGGAGGATGTGAGGTGATCTTATAGAGGTGTATAAAATCATGAGAGGATTAGATCGGGTAAATGCGCAGTCTTAGGCCCAGAGTAGGTGACTCGAGGACATAGGATTACGGTGAAGGGGAAAAGATTTATTAAGAATCTGAGGGGTAACTTTTTCACACAAAGGGTGTTGGGTGTATGGAACAAGCTGCCAGAAGAGGTAGTTGAGACAGGGACTTTCCCAAAGTTTAAGAAACAGTTTGATAGGTACATGATAGGACAGGATTGGAGGGTATGGGCCAAATGCAGGCAGGTGAATGGCAACAGTGTAGGTGGGACATGTTGGCCGGTGTGGGAAGGTAGGGCCGAACGGTCTGTTTCCACATTGTATCACCATATGACTCTATCATTGATTAGCCTGACCAGATGCACCATCACAACTGCAATGCAAGGCAGTGCACGATCTGGGCTCCATAAAGAAGTCATGAGAAAGTAATCCTGTGTGGCTGGAGATGGTTGGTTTGGGGCAAGTAAGATTTTATTGTTCCGTTTCAGGGCATATGACAATAAAATTCCCTTAATTCTCTTGGGGAAGTACGTGAGCAGTGCTTTCAGAGAGTGACACCAACCTAGGCACTCAGCTGGGCTATGCTGCTTCTTTAGTGCTGCATGCTTGAAAATCAGCATTTTACTGGTTTTGATCAAACTGCTTGAAAATTTATCCGACACACATTATGGAAGCTCTGTATCAAATCACATCATTCCCTTTCAAAGCATTTCAGGGTAATTGTCCCAGAACTGTGAATTATCCTGGGATTCAGCCTTGTCCCACCCAAAGCCCTAAATGGACATCCCCCCCCCCTACATCAAAAATCTTCTAACCCACCTCTCTAACTCCAGGTCCCTCAGGTCGGCCGACTTGGGGCTACTCACTATCCTGCGGTCTAGGCTTAAGCTCAGGGGTGACCGCGCTTTTGCGGTTGCAGCTCCTAGACTGTGGAACAGCATCCCTCTCCCCATCAGAACTGCCCCCTCCATCGACTCCTTTAAGTCCAGGCTCAAAACCTATTTCTACTCCCTAGCGTTTGTGGCTCATTGAGGAGGCGCTGTGAACTGTTTTGTATGTGCTGTTATGTTTGCATGCTATTGTATGTTTCATTTTTTTTTTTTCCTTGGTACCTAATCAGATGTACAGCACTTTGGTCAACGTGGGTTGTTTTTAAATGTGCTATACAAATAAAATTGACTTGACTTGACTTGATTATTTGGCCCTGCTCCTGAAAGGTGGCACAATCTTAAAGTTGTCCCTGTGACAATATGTACAGAGGTCTCTGCTCAAAATGAGCAGCAACATGAACAATGTCATCTTTACCTCAAGGGAAGTCTCTTCACGCCAGGCTGATCTCTGAGCTCAGGGGGTCTGCTCACCCAGTTATGCTTCAGTCAACCAGTCCCCTGAAGCACCAGCAACGTGAAGAAGCCCCAGGAGAGAAACACTAACACTGCTTGCACCTCCTGCAACTCCTAGGATTTCATACACATGGCTGAGTTGGGATTGCCATCACTGTAGGGCGGAGGAGAAACTGAGAGACAGGCCAAGCAAAGCGTGTTGTGCAAGCTTTTCCTTCTGGAAGAAGAGGAACACAAGAGCAGTGTAGCACTGATTGTTTCCCAGGAGGCCAACTTGGTAACGAGGTGTAGGGAAGGCAGACATCTGAGATGTTTGCCTGTGAGCGAAAGTGTTCCTTCGAGAGCAGCAGTACGTCATTTTATTTTCCCTGATGCTCAGTAATAGTGGGCGGTGGAGTTAGTGGAGCTGCTGCCTCTCAGCCCTCCAGTGACCAGGGTGTCACTGATTAACCATTGCATCAATGTAGGTGCTGCTCTTCAGCTGCAGTCACAACAGGTGACTGTGGAGCTCCAAGCTAAATAGGTTAAATATGTTACTGAGGGAACAATCTTGTAACATGCAAGAGAATGGTTGAATATATAATTTCACAGCAAGATATCTAGGAAGTAGTAATTACAAAATTTAGCATGAAAAGCCTTGGTCTGAAATAACTGTATTAATCATCAATAAGAGGAATGTCAAAGGATAGAGGATTGATTTATTTAAACTGGCCTGGCCAATAAATTAGCAGGTAAAACAAGAGATATGCAAAAGCAGATTTTGAAAAAGATGGCTCCCAACAAAAAGTAAATTTCAGTGGGAAGGAAAGATTCCAAATGGAGTGAAGGTGAAAGGGGGAATAAACCAAGGAGGGTACTAATTTCAGAGAGAAACGTATTAAATAGCTAAACCTGTCAATGGGCCTAAAGACTGGGATCAATTCAGAATGCAACAGAGGAAAAGAAATCAAGGAAGAGTAAATAAAGTAGGAGGACAAACTAGTAATAAATGTAAAATCTGCCAAAGACCTTCTTTGAATACAGAAAAAAAGAAGAGATTGTGGTTAAAGTGATCACAAACCTGCAAAGGTGAAGTTGAGAAATTAGTTATGGGAAGCAAGGAAATAGCAGCGGTATTAGTGCTATTTTGCACTAGTCTTTGCAATAGACAATATTATCAATATGCCTCTAATCCTCAAAAAAATATACAGATGGTGCACAAATAACATCACAATAGAAGTCATGTGAAATCACCTGGTGAGAAGGAAGGCAATCTGTGAGTAAATTAATTTCCCAAATCTGTGATATTAATAAGGATGTTTAAACATATATATAAAAATCTTTAAATTTAGCTGCATACATACGACTAAGAATATTTAAAGCCTTAGGATCATTATTGCTACAAGAATTGGTACAGGGAAAAGCTTTGTTTTGCAAACTATCCAAACAGATCAGTTATGCCACATATAAATACAATTCAGTCAAACTCAAGTACAGTAGATAGAGGAGAGGGGAAGATATAGAATACATAATTTGAAGGAGGCCATCCTTGCTATTGAGGCAGTGCAACGTTGGTTCACGAGGTTAATGCCCGGGATGGCGGGATTGTCATATGAGGAAAGATTGGAAAGACTGGGCTTGTATTCACTGGAATTTAGAAGGATGAGAAGGGATCTTATAGAAATATATTAAATTATAAAAAGACTGGTCCAGCTGGATGCAGGAAAAATGTGGCCAATGTTGGGGGAGTCCAGAACCAGGGGCCATCGTCTCAGAACAAAGGGTAGGCCATTTAAACTGAGATGAGAAAAAACTTTTTTACCCAGAGTTGTGAATTTGTGGAATTCTCTGCCACAGAAGGATTCTCTGCCAATTCACTGGATGAATTTAAAAGAGGGTTAGATAGAGCTCTGGGGCCCAGTGAATCAAGGGAGCTGGGAAGAAGGCAGGCACAGATTACTGATAGTGGATGATCAGCCATGATCACAATCAATGGCTCGAAGGGCCAAATGGTCTCCTCCTGCACCTATTTTCTATGTTTCTATGTCTATAATATAGTTCCCAACATTGTAGCACATCAATTCCAAATAGAGCAAAGGGGAAGATATAGAATGCAGAATAGACAGTAGTTCTCAGCTAATTAAATTAACAAGGTTCACATTTGTTCCACTTCTGAGACATATGAAGACATTTAGGGATTTGAAGAATACATTTTACACCAGAGTGACTTTGTAAAAAATACTTGGGTGACCAGAGATGAATTACATTTATTAGTAGGTGACTAATTGATACAGGTTACTGATGAATTATTTGCTGAGTGCAGTAATTTGCATGAAATATAAATAGATCACATTTTGGCAGTTCACTTCATTATACCTGCTTAATTTTGCTCTGATGTAGAGGGGAATAGTGCTTCCTTACAGGAACAAGTGAAATGTTGATTACTGTACTCTATGAGATGTAAAAGTGCTAATGCCCAATTCTTGTCTCCATTGATCTTCCTTCTTCTTCTTGCGTTTGAGGCAGCAGAAGTTATAAAGCTGCTTCTGCTTCTGCTGTCTCTGTTTGTTGTCGTTCGCCTGACTGAGGTCAGTTGACAGGGCTCACCACGAGGAAGTCGACAACGGTGAGTCTTTACACTCGTTGTGTGTAAAAGGAAGGCGGGCACCAGTGGAGTGGCTGTTTGGAAGTGGCTGTTTTAGGGGGCCGTGTGTTGAGGTGAAGTGCTGAGGCCTGGGCTTGAGAGGCTTCGGCAAGGAGGTTGAATGGAGGTAGAAGGTAAGATAAGGTAAGATCTTTTTATTGAAACTCATAGAGTCAAACAATGGGGAAAAAGACCCTTTGGCCCAACTTGCCCACACTGACCAACCTGTCCAATCTACACTAACCTGATGTTTAATTATTTAGTTTAGTTTAGCTGAGAGATAGAGAGATACAGCACGGAAACAGACCCTTTGGCCCACCTAGTCCGTTGCGACCAGTGATCCCCACACACTAACACTATCCTACACACACTATGGACAATTTACAATTATACCAAGCCAATTAACCTACAAACCTGTATGTCTTTAGAGTTTGGGAGGAAATGAGAGATCCCAGAGAAAACCCAGATTGGTCACAGAGAGAACGTACAAAGTATTTACAGACAGCACCCGTAGTCAGGATTGAACCCGGATCTCTGGCACTGTAAGGCAGCTACTCTACCACTGCGCCATCGTGCCGCCCTAATAATTCCATCTTCTCTGTAGTGGAGGTTTGGAACACATAAGAGATCAGCAGAGTCGGATACTGTGAGACTGGTGACTTGACAGCAACACTAAACTGATCAATGTATATGGCCAATGAACACAAGTATTCAAAACGTACCCATAAATAGACATTGGGTCATGCATTATTCACAAGAGAAGCAATCTAGGAACAGGTCCTTCAGTCTGTGCCATACATGATGCCAGTCTACATATCTGCAGCCACCATTCTCTGTGGCCAAAAACCTACCACATAAGTCTCCTTTAAACACTCCCTCTCTCGCCTTAAAATTATGCCCGCTCGTATTTGACATCACAATCCAATGAAAATTGACTATGCCTTTCATCATTTTATATAGTTTGATCAGGTCGCTCCTCAGCCTCCGACACAACAGGGAAAACAATCCAGGTTTATCCAACCTTTCCTTCTAGTTAGGGAGGTTCGTAATATTATGAATATTACTGCCACATGAATAGGATGCTTGAGATTTATTTATTTAGAACATTGAACAGTACAGCACAGGAACAGGTCCATTGGCCTAGTCTGTGTGGAACATAATGCCTGGACCAACTCTTATCTGCCTGCACATAACCAACATCACTCCATTCTCTGCATCGCTGTGTGCCTATCCACAAATCTCCTAAATGTCACTATGATGACGACTATCTCCAGTAGTATGTGCCAGGCACTCACTACCCTCTGTATAAAAAACTTGCCCTGCATATCTCCTTTAAATTTTGCTCTTTTACATTAACGTTATGCCCTCATGTATTAGACATTTCCACCTTGGGAAAAATGTTCTGACTGTCTGCCCTATCTACATGCCTCACAATTTTATATACTTCAATCAGATCTTCCCTCAACCTCTGGCGTTCCATAGAAAAAAAACCAAATCTCTCCAACTTCTGTCTGTAGCTCATACCTGCTAGGACTAGGTACACTTTATTCTTCGCCGGATCCGCGCCCTCAACACTCGATTCCTCGCCTACCAGGACTCCACCAAGGCTCTCAAACTGTCCCGCCTCCAGACCGCAAACTCCACCGACACTCCTCGGCAGCGCCTCGACCGCCCGTAGGCCCAGAGCTCCACCGCTGGTCCATGCCGCTTGCCCGCACACCATGAGGCCGAGTCCCACGACGCCATTGCTGCCACGAGGAGCAGCACTGATCCTCACGGCCTCCCCCGGACCACCGAAGCTGCCGCTGCCGACATCCACCACCACCCTGCGGCCGCCACCGTCAACTACCGAGGCCTGCCTGACGCTACAACCTCTGCCACCGCCGACCTCCACCACCTCCCCGGGGCTACCACCGCCTTCACCGCCGACTTCCGAGGTCTACCTGAAGCTCCAACCGCCGCCACCGCTGACCTCCACCGCCTCCCCGGGGCCGCTGCCACAGACCTCTACCGCCTCCCCGGGGCCACCATCGCTGCTGCCAACCTCCACCGCCTCCCCGGGGCCGCCATCGCCGCTGCCACCAACCTCCACCGCCTCCCCGGGGCCGCCATCGCCGTTGCCGACCTCCACCGCCTCCCCGGGACCGCTGCCATCGAACTCTACCGCCTCCCCGGGGCCGCTACCGCCGACCTCCACCGCCTCCCCAGGGCCGCCATCGCCGCTGCCGACCTCCACCGCCTCCCCGGGGCCGCTGCCGCCGACCTCCACCGCCTCATCACCGCCGCTGCCACCGACCTTTCAGACCTTTTCGCCACCACTGCCGCCAACATCCACCCCGGCTATCTGCTGACCGGGCCGACCGCCACTTACCCGGGCTCCAATTCCCCGCGGGCCTCCACCAGCGACTGTGTCGACCCGCACCGCTCCACCGCCCAGCAGCAGGTCGCAGCCATTGCTGTACCCGACTCCCAGGCCCAGCAGCAGGAACAGCACCTCATATTTCGCATGGGCAGTTTGCAGCCCAGCGGTATGAACATTGACTTCTCCAACTTTAGATAGTTCCTCTGTCCCTCTCTTCCCCTCTCCCTCTATCTTCTTGTCTCCACCTATATCCTTCCTTTGTCCCGCCCCCCTGACATCAGTCCGAAGAAGGGTCTCGACCCGAAACGTCACCCGTTCCTTCTCTCCTGAGATGCTGCCTGACCTGCTGAGTTACTCCAACATTTTGTGAAATAAATACCTGCTAATCTAGGCATCATTCAAGTAAACCTCCCCTGCACCCTTTCCCAAACCTCCACATCCATCATGTATTGGGTCAATCAGAACTGCACGCAATACCCCAAAAGCAGCCGAACCAAAGTCATATAAAGCTGCATCATGACTTCCTGACTCCAGGATGGTAAGTTTGTATCAGCAGTGCCGAATTAACCTAGTAGCAAAAGTAACATATGCTACGGGCCCCGCATTTTCGAGGGCCCCGCACTAAATGCTCCGTCCCACCGGTCGCTCTGCACTCCGTCCCGGCTCAGTGACGCTTCCGGTCCGGGCTCCGGCTTCTCCTGCGGCCACTCTGCCTCTCGCTCCTAGGGGGCCCCCTGACAATAGACAATAGAAAATAGGTGCAGAAGGCCATTCGGCCCTTCGAGCCAGCACCGCCATTCAATGTGATCATGGCTGATCATTCTCAATCAGTAACCTGTGCCTGCCTTCTCCCCATATCCCTTGATTTCCTGCATCTAGCTTGTCCAGTCCTTTTATAATTTTATACGTCTCTATAAGATCCTCTCTCATCCATCTAAACTCCAGTGAATACAAGCGGAGTATTCACTGCACTGCTTCAATAGCAAGGACGTCCTTCCTCAAATGCCTTCTCCCCATACCCCCTGACTCCGCTATCCTTAAGAGCTCTATCTAGCTCTCTCTTGAATGTATTCAGAGAATTGGCCTCCACTGCCCTGTGAGGCAGAGAATTCCACAGATTCACAACTCTCTGACTAAAAAAGTTTTTCCTCATCTCTGTTCTAAATGGCCTACCCCTTATTCTTAAACTGTGGCCCCTTGTTCTGGACTCCCCCAACATTGGGAACATGTTTCCTGCCTCTAATGTGTCCAACCCCTTAATAATTTTATACGTTTCGATAAGATCCCCTCTCATCCTTCTAAATTCCAGTGTATATAAACCTAGTCGCTCCAGTCTTTCAACATATGACGGTCCCGCCATTCCGGGAATTAACCTAGTAAACCTACGCTGCACGCCCTCAATAGCAAGAATATCGTTCCTCAAATTTGGAGACCAAAACTACACACAGTACTCCAGGTGCGGTCTCACTAGGGCCCTGTACAACTGCAGAAGGACCTCTTTGCTACTATACTCAACTCCTCTTGTTATGAAGGCCAACATTCCATTGGCTTTCCGACGAAGCTCCAGTCCACGCTGATGGGCTGCCCGGCCAGCTCCGACCCGTTCAAACCCTCCATGGCCGCCAGTGCCTCCTTGTAGCATAGATCTCATACTCCACCAGAGCATATCCCTTGTGGTAGCCGTGCGCGGGTCCAGGTTGAGGTGCAGGTTCTTGATCTCAACGTACTCAGCAAACTTGTCGTGGATGTCCTCCTTGGTAGCTCAAGTCAAGTTTATTTGTTACATACACATACACGATGTGCAGTGAAATGAACAGGATCCACCCCTCCACCAAGCGTTGAAGACCTTGCTCGTCACTGTTTTGCTCCACGGAGTTGTAGTCTTCTCGCAGCCTGGATCGAGCACCTTCTTCGGAGCCAAATCCTCGCCCTTTCCTCTTCTTCGTCTTCTCCTTCAGTTTGTGGATACTTTCATCGGCCTCATCGTCCATGGCAAAGTCCTCGCCGCCCACCTCATGGAGGTCCAGCAGAAGATGGGTGACGTTTCGGGTCAAGTCCCTTCGGAAGGATATCGACCCGAAACGTTACCCATTCCTTCTCTCCCGAGATGCTGCCTGACCCGCTGAGTTACTCCAACATTTTGTGCCTACCTCCGAACACTGTAGGCCCGGGAGCCACCTAACGGAGGTTGCGTATCAACCCACCTCCCGGCCCGGGCGGCCGCCATTGGAGGAGCGGGGCCACGTGGCCGCTGGCTTGGTGAGGTCACGTGGAGCACGGGGCGGTGACGTCACCTTGTCCCATATTTGAGAGTGAGGAAGTTGGCAACCCCAGCGACAGGCTCCGCACTAGCTTAATCAGGTCCTGTGTCTCATGTCAGGTTGGGTCTGGAAAATATAATATTTGGGCTTGGAATGGCTGTGGTCAGGTTGCTTTTTTAATTGTTTTTCCGGTGCAGGTCTCTAGATAACCTATTTAGCCATGGAGCTCCACAGTCACCTGTTGTAACTGCACCTGAAGAGCAGCGCCTACAATGATGCAATGGTTAATCAGTGACACCCTGGTCACTGGACGGCTGAGAGGCAGCAGCTCCACTAACTCCACCGCCCACTATTACTGAGCATCAAGGAAAAGAAAATGACGTACCGCAGCTCTCAAAGGAACACACTCGCTCACAGGCAAACATCTCAGATGTCTGCCTCCCCAACACCTCGTTGGTCTCCTGGGACACAATCAGTGCTAAACTGTTCTTTTATTCTCCTTTCTCCACAAGGGGAAGCTTGCACAACAAGCCTTGTTTGTCCTGTCTCTCTGTTTCTCCTCCGCCCTTCTGTGACGGCAATCCCAACTCAGCTACGCTTCTGAACTCGTAGGAGTTGCAGGAGGTGCAAGCAGTGTTAGTGTTTCTCTCCTGGGGCTTCTTCACGTTGCTGGTGCTTCAGGGGACTGGTTGACTGAAGCATAACTGGGTGAGCAGTCCCCCTGAGCTCAGAGATCAGCCCTGGCGTGAAGAGACTTCCCTTGAGGCAAAGAAGACATTGTTCATGTTGCGGCTCAGTTTGAACTCATTTTGAGCTGAGAGCTCTGCAGATACTGTCACTGGGACAACTTTGATTACGCCATCTTTCAGGAACAGTGTAAAATATTGGGTGGGACAATGCAGAATCCCGGGACCATTCACAATTCTGGGACAACTACCCTGAAATGCTTCGAAAGGTAATGATGGGTGCTGCTCCTAGCGTGTGGACCTAGACTTTGGAACTCTTGAAATGGTACCAACCCTGCTGACTCGAAAAAGAATTACACTGTGACAATAAAACAGCATTGATAAAGCACCGTTGATTGGTGTGATTTGATGTAGACCGTGCTTAATATGTGTCGGTCACATTTTCAGAGGTGGTTGATCCAAACTAGTTACATGCTGGACATCAAACAAGCAGCGCTAAAGAAGCAGCGTTGGCCAGCTGCATTTCCAGGCTTATGCCACTCTCTGAAACCATTGCTCATATACTTCCCCAAGAAAGTCAATTAAGTTTTATAGTCATACGTCCTGAATCTGAACAATGAAATTCGTACTTGCGCCAAACCAACCATCTCCAGCTACATAATTATTTTTTATGAGCCCTGATCGGGCACTGGTTTGCAGTGCAGTGGTGGTGATATTTAAGGTCACACTCTGTCCTGCACACGTTGTGGGTTGCCAAAGGTACACAGTCTAATATGCACTCAGTAAACAATGCACGCAGACATGTGCTCAACAGCCAAGTGGAAGGCATGGGTTGGGTTTTAACTCGGCTGCCACCTCTTTCCACAGGGGCTTAAAGACGTCCCCTTATTTTTTCTGCTCAGAGGAATCTCGGTGCTTGGGGCTTGGAGCTTAGAGATAAAGCATTGAACAGGCCCTTCGACCCACTGAGTCCACGTTGATCGTCTAGCACCTATGCACTGACTTCTCTGCATCAACCCGATGCCACTGGAATAAGAAGGCACAGCAGAGACTCCACTTCCTGAGGATCCTCAGGAAAACCAACCTGCAGGAGAAGCTCATGTTGTCCTTCTATCGCTGCTCCATCGAGAGTGTGCTGGCATACTGTATAACCACATGGTATGCCAGCTGCTCAGAAAAGGACAGGAAGGCCCTTCAGAGGGTCATCACGACGGCCCAGAAGATCATCGGCTGCTCACTGCCCTCCCTGGAGCACCTGTTCAGCCTACGCTGCCTCAGTAGAGCAGGCAAAATAATAAAAGATCCATCCCACCCCGGCCACCGTCTGTTTGTTCATCTGCCCTCTGGTCGACGTTTCAGGTCGATCAAATCCCGAACAAACAGACTTAAGAACAGTTTTTACCCCAGGGCCATACGAGAACTGAACACTACCTTTGCACTAGGCAACACCGTTAAAAAATCTTGTACTTAATATAATTGTATTTAATTGTATTTATGTATTTATTTGTTTTTGCATTTATTGCATATATGTTTGTACGCACCGTCAGGATTGGCTATTTTTTAATTTCGTTGTACTCGTTGCAATGACAATAAATGAATATTATTATTATTATTATTATTAAAAGTAATCTTTCCACACCAGACCTTCTCTTATCTTATCTTATTGTCCCTGCAATCTTCAAGGACTTATAAACAGCAATAGGTGTACGCAGTGTCCCAGTAGATGTAGCTACTCCCACTTAGCTCCAGAGAACCGGCTCGACTCTCATCTCAGGTGCAGGCTTTCTGGAGATTGCACATCCTTTATTTGACCCCATGGACTACCTAAGTCTGCTCCCATGCCCTCCTATGTCCCAAAGGTGTGCAGGTTGGTGGCTTAATTGGTTGCTACGAAATGCCCTGAGTGTGGAGATGAGTGATAGAATCAAGCAGAGGTATTGATGGGAATGTGGAAACAAGCCCTTTGCCCCAACTTGCCCAAACCGGCCAACATGTCCCAGCTACACTAGTTCCACCTGCCCGCATTTGGAAAATATTCCTCCAAACCTGTCCTATCCATGTACTTGCCTAACTGTTTCTTAAATGTTGGATAGTCCCTGACTCAACTACCTCCTCTGGCAGCTTGTTCCATACACCCACCACCCTTTGTGTGAAAAAGTTGTCTCTCAGATTCCTATTAAATCTTTTCCCCTTCACCATAAACCTATGTCCTCTGGTCCTCATTCAACTACTCTGTTCCTCTCATGATCTTATACACCTCTATAAGATCACCCCTCATCCCCCTGCACTCCAAGGATGTCCCAGCCTACTCAACCTCTCCTTATAGCACAGATATGCTATATCCTCGTAAATCTTCTTTGTACCTTTTCCAGCTTGTCAATATCTTTCCTAAAACACGGTGACTTGAAATGAACATAATACTAAATGCGGCCTCACCAACGTCTTATACAACTGCAACATGCCCTCCCAACTGCTATACTCAATACTCTGAATTGATATAGGCCAATGTGCCAAAAGCCTTTTTGATCAGCCAATCTACCTGTGACTTCACCTTCAAGGAACCATGCACCTGCACTCCTATAACATATAACATATAACCATATAACAATTACAGCATGGAAACAGGCCCGTTTGGCCCTACCAGTCCACGCCGACCACTTTCTCTGACCTAGTCTCATCTACCTGCTCTCAGACCCTCCAATCCCCTCCTATCCATATACCTATCCAATTTACTCTTAAATAATAAAATAGAGCCTGCCTCCACCACTTCCACCGGAAGCTCATTCCACACAGCCACCACCATCTGAGTAAAGAAGTTACCCCTCATGTTACCCCTAAACTTTTGTCCCTTAATACTGAAGTTATGTCCTCTTGTTGGAATCTTCCCCACTCTCAAAGGGAAAAGCCTACCCACGTCAACTCTGTCCGTCCCTCGTAAATTTTTTAAAACCTCTATCAAGTCCCCCCTCAACCTTCTACGCTCCAAAGAATAAAGACCCAACCTGTTCAACCTCTCTCTGTAGCTTAAGTGCTGAAACCCAGGCAACATTCTAGTAAATCTCCTCTGTACCCTCTCCATTTTGTCGACATCCTTCCTATAATTTGGCGACCAGAACTGCACACCATACTCCAGATTCGGCCTCACCAATGCCCTGTACAATTTCAACATTACATCCCAACTTCTATATTCGATGCTCTGATTTATAAAGGCAAGAATACCAAACGCCTTCTTCACCACCCTATCCACATGAGATTCTACCTTCAGGGAACAATGCACAGTTATTCCCAGATCCCTCTGTTCCACTGCATTCCTCAATTCCTTACCATTTACCCTGTACGTCCTATTTTGATTTGTCCTACCAAAATGCAGCACCTCACACTTATCAGCATTAAACTCCATCTGCCATCTTTCAGCCCACCCTTCCAAAAGGCCCAAGTCTCTCTGTGGACTTTGAAAATCTACTTCATTATTAACTACACCACCTATCTTAGTATCATCTGCATACTTACTAATCCAATTTGCCACACCATCATCCAGATCATTAATGTAAATGACAAACAACAGTGGACCCAACACAGATCCTTGGGGTACTCCACTAGACACTGGCCTCCAACCTGACATACAGTTGTCAACCATTACCCTCTGGTATCTCCCATTAAGCCATTGTTGAATCCATCTTGCAACCACACTATTAATACCCAACGATTTAACCTTCTTAATCAACCTTCCATGTGGAACCTTGTCAAATGCCTTACTGAAGTCCATATAGACAACATCCACAGCCTTGCCCTTATCAATTTCCCTGGTAACCTCTTCAAAAAATTCAAGGAGATTAGTCAAACATGACCTTCCAGGCACAAATCCATGTTGACTGTTTCTAATCAGGCCTTGTTTATCCATGTGATTATATATATTGTCCCTAAGTATCTTTTCCATTAAATTTCCCACCACAGACGTCAAACTAACAGGTCTATAATTGCTAGGTTTACTTTTAGAACCTTTTTTAAACAAAGGCACAACATGCGCAATGCGCCAATCTTCCGGCACCATCCCCGTTTCTAATGACGTTTGAAATATTTCCGTCATAGCCCCTGCTATTTCTGCACTAACTTCCCTCAATGTCCTAGGGAATATCCTATCAGGACCTGGAGATTTATCCACTTTTATATTTTTCAAGTGTCCGTACCTCCTCTTCTTTGATCCTCATAATTTCCATCACTACTCTACTTGTTTCGCTTACCTCATATAATTCAATATCCTTCTCCTCGGTGAATACCAAAGAAAAGAAATTGTTTAATATCTCCCCCATTTCTTCTGGCTCAGCACATAGCTGTTCACTCTGACTCTCTAATGGACCAATTTTTATCCCTCGCTATCCTTTTGCTATTGACATATCTGTAGAACCCCTTGGGGTTTACTTTTACATTACTTGCCAAAGCAAACTCATATCTCTTTTTTGCTTTTCTAATTTCCTTCTTAAGATTCCTTTTACATTCTTTATATTCCTCAAGAACCTCATTTACTCCCTGCCGCTTATATTAATTGTATATCTCCCTCTTTTTCCAAACCAAGTGTCCAATTTCCCTGGAAAACCACGGCTCTTTCAAATTATTATTCTTTCCTTTCCACCGAACAGGGACATAAAGACTCTGTACTCGCAACATTTCACCTTTAAATATCCTCCATTTCTCTATTATATCCTTTTCATAAAACAAAATGTCCCATTTCACTCCTTTTAAATCCTTTCTCATCTCCTCAAAATTAGCCTTTCTCCAATCCAAAATCTCAACCCTTGGTCCAGATTTGACCTTCTCCATAATTATATTGAAACTAATGGCATTGTGATCACTAGACCCAAAGTGCTCCTCAACACATACCTCCGTCACCTGACCCGTCTCATTTCCTAACAGGAGGTCCAACACTGCCCCTTCTCTGGTAGGTACCTCTACGTATTGCTGCAAAAAACTATCCTGCACACATTTTACAAACTCCAAACCATCCAGCCCTTTAACAGAATGTGATTCCCAGTCTATGTACGGAAAATTGAAATCACCCACAATCACCACTCTGGGCTTAGTACTAATATCCCTATTATTATTCAACTCATGCTTGCACTATTCAGATATTTCCATAGAGATTTGCTCTTCCATCTCCCTTGGATTCTTTGGCACACTCTCAGCATTGCAACCAGAGTACAGTGTGTTGTCCTCCCACCACCTCTACCCATGCAGGCTTCCTTTGCTCTACTCTGCACACTGGCTGCTCGATCTCCCGGTCACACTCCCTTCAAAGATATCCCTATTAATGCTACGTGAAAGGCGAGCAATTGGCCGGTGTAGAAATTGCAAAGCCAAAGCCAAGTCCCTCAACATCCATGATCGCCGTCCACTCTGAGCCCTTTCAGGACCATGGCCAGCGCAGGCCATGGAAGGAATCAAAGAACAGTCAACGCATTAAATGTACAGGTATCTTTATTAAATGATGCGGGGGTGGGGTCTGTCCTGCTGCTGAATGTTGTGAGAAGACCATTATAGCTTTCTTTAGCAGACCTCTTGTCAACTCAACTTTAAGGATGCGGGTCTTGAACTCAATAAATGGAGACATCTGAGAGGAGCAATGGGCAGCGAGATTCAGGAGGCTGCATTAAAAGGTTTAAATTGAGGCTGTAAATACCTGAGATAAGGAAATGCAGAAATACTCTATAAATCTCCCCAAGGGTACAATACCCATACTTTCCTGAGCAAATGAGATCCAAAGAATCATAACTCTAAGGGAAGCAATTCTTCCTCACCTCAGTCTTAAATGGGAGCAACTTATTCTGACACCATCATCTGTGCTTCTTAACTTTGCCATCTGAGGAAACATCCTCTCAACATTTATACTGCGTGGCTCCCTGAGAAAGGTATCCAGTGATTGTCCTAGTTAGTCTTGTTCGAGACATCAACAGCTATGTAAGAGACACGGGAAACTGCGGATGCTGAAATCTTGATCAAAATACAAATTGCTGGAAGAACTCAGCGGATCAGGCAGCATCTGAGGGCAGCACGGTCTTTTGCCATTTTGAGATGAAACCCGCCTACATACGAAGTTCCTGACTCTGAGTTAGTGGCCTGACCCGAAACATCACCTGTCCATTAGTTCAGTTGTCGGATAACAGCGGAAAGAAACTATCCCTGGATCTGGAGGTGTGCGTTTTCACATTCCTATACCTCTTTCCCAATGGGAAAGGGAGTGAGCAGTGTGAGACAGGTCCTTGATTAAGCTGGTGGTCTTGCAGCGTGAAATGTCAATGGAAGTCAATGGAAGGGAGTTTGCTTTGGCTGGTGGTCTGGGCTGTTCCCACCATTCCCTGCAATCAAGTCTATGCCGGCAGATCTATCCGCGCTATTGATTTTCAATGCAACCTGATCTCCAGATCTTTTCCTTCAATATTTCATTTCTCCATGAGCCCCTCCCCTCCCCCCCCCCCCCCCCCCCCCCCGGAAAGATTGTCGGCGGGAGGGAGTGAATTAGCCGTCCACTTACGCAAACCATGCTTAAGGAGGGTCTACTGCCCAGGGAAAGGTGGTTGGCGGGAGGTTGTGAACTAACCACGCACGCAAACCACGCTTAAGGATGGTCTAAAGAAGGGTCTCGACCCGAAACGTCACCAATACATGTTCTCCGGAGATGTTGCCTGACCTGCTGAGTTACTCCAGCACTTTGAGTCGTTTTGTATATAAACCAGCATCTGCAGTTCTTTGCTTCTGCAACGCGGAACCAGTCCGGATTTTGGGCGAACCCGTTTTTTTCTGCAGCGGCGGCTTCGGCTGGTAAACGGCATAAAGTGCTGGAGGAACTCGGCGGGTCGAGCAGCATCTGTGGAGGCAAATGGACGGACGATGTTTCATTTCGGTACCCGTCTTCAGCTGGCAAAGGGCACTGCCGCAGTAAACGTCTTTCATGTTATGGAGTGTTGGCATATTTGCTCGAGAAAAAAAAGCTGAAATTGTTGGCGTAAGGAAAACAGGACAAAAAAGTGCTGGAGTAACTCGCCGGGTCAGACAGTATCTCTGGAGATCATGGATAGGTGACGTTTTGGGACGGGACCCTTCTTCAAAGGAGGACAACTTCTTCAAAGTAAGCATACATTGAGGAGATTTTACAGGGGAGCAGTCGACGTAGAAACAAGGAAAGGCGGTGTAGCGGTAGAGCTACTGCCTTACAACTGCCTTCCTGCGCCAGAGACCCGGGTTTGATCCAGACTACGGGTGCTGCCTCTACGGAGTTTGTGACCTGCGAGGGTTTACTCCGAGATCTACGGTTTCCTCCCACATTCCAAAGACAGGTTTGTAGGTTAATTGGCTTGCTGTATGTGGCAACAAAAATGTCGATGGTGTGTGTCGGGTAGTGTTAATGTGTAGGGGCCCCTGTTGGGTGCGGACTCGGTGGGCCGAAGGGCCTGTTTCCGCGCTGTTTCTGCGGATGCTGGTTTACAAAAGCAGAGAGGTCTGGGCTGAGGAATCCGGAGGAAAATCAGTAGACAAGGCGAGCGCCCTGGTCGGAAAGACCCCCTTGCCCCATGTCCATGGGAGAGGGACTGTTCTACAGGCGTGTGTTGTTTTCGGGTGGGTCACAGATGTGGGCACAAAAAGCTGGAGTAACTTAGCGGGTCAGCCAGCATCTCTGGAGAAAAGGAACAGGTGGCGTTTCGGGTCGAGACCCTTCTTCAAACTGAGAGTCAGGGGAAAGGGAAACGAGAGATATAGACAATGATGTAGAGAGATTTAGAACACATGAATGAAATACATGGAAAAAAGTAACGATGATAACAGAAAAATGCCATTGTTAGCTGTATGTATGTTGGGTGAAAGCGATATTCTGGTGCGACTTGTGTGGGGGAGGAATGGAGAGAGAGAGAGGGAATGCAGGGGTTAATTGAAGTTAGAGAAATCAATATTCATCTATGTGTAACCACACATTTGCAAGTGCACACGTACAGGTGCAGTTATCCATGTACATTTGTACAGGGAGTCTATCAATTCTCGTCGCCGGACTGGGCAGAGAGGCGGGGGTGCTGTACGCAGGTTTGGCCGGGATGTGGCAGTGGGTGTTGGGGCAGATAACCCGTGCCAGGCTCTGGGGTGGTTCAGACTGCGGCTTGTCCTGCCGCCGAACGCGCCGTCTCCACCCTTGGGGCTGCTCGGTGTTAGAAGACCTGACCTCCCGCCCCGCGAACGGGCCAGGCAGGGGGGATGGAGCAAGGAAGATGAGGCGGGAGGACAGGACGCTCGCTACACGAGTGAGAGAGAATGTGTCTGCACAGACCCCGCACATAGGTACATTCCACACACTACTTCGTGGGACCACGCAGACACATCACATCATTTCCCGGTCACTTCAACAGAAGCCGACGGTGCAGAGAATCGAGCGTTTTGCTTCAACAACAGGCGCCCGGGCGGTTTGTAACCAAAGACTCGCCGTGGTAGTTGTGATGCATGCGGACACTTGAGAAACCCTGCTGCTGTAGTGACCCCTGATATGATGCATCAACTTGTGGTTGCTTGTATCTGCCTTATGTCTCTGCATCGGTGTGTGTATGTGTGTGTGTGTGTGCGTGCGTATTTGTCTATGTGTCTGTGCGTGTGAGTGTGTGCGTGTCTATGTGTTTGTGTCTGTGGTTATGTGAGTGTGATTGTGTGCGTGTGTCTGTGAGTGTGTGGCTGTGTGTGTGCATACATGCTTCTGCATGCCTTTACATTTGTCAGTCACTTAGCACAGAAACGGGCCTTTCTGCTCACCACGTCCATGCCGACTTTCTGTCCATCGACACTATACCTCGCTTATGTAAATGCCCATCTAAATACCTCTTATACTGATTGTAATTCATTCCACCACCATTGGTATACGTGTAAATTGTCCCTCGTTTGCGTAGGATGGTGTTAATGTGCGGGGATCGCTGGTCGGTGCGGCCATGGCATTTGTTTATGGGTGGATATATGAGAGTGTGTGTGTGTTTCAATCTGCGCGCCGATGCGTGTGTGCACAAGTGTGTACACGAGAGAGAAAGACTGCACTTGTGCCTGGTGCACCGGTGTGTGTGTTTGTGAAAACAAGGAACTGCAGATGCTGGTTTACCAAGGAAAAATACAAGGTGCTGGTGTAACCCTGGCGAATGTGGATAGGTGAAGTTTCGGTTCGGGACCCTTCATCGCCCTCGATGTTTGTTCCAGTCTATACGCCTCTGTGTGCGTGAGTTCAGAATTCATAAAATATTATAAGATCACAAAAGCTCCATAAAAGATGAAAGATCCATTAAAAACTCGGCGATCGTTTCGCTCAACACCTTCGCTCAGTCTGCCTTAACCAACCTGATCTCCCGGTGGCTGAGCACTTCAACTCCCCCTCCCACTCCCAGTCTGACCTTTCTGTCATGGGCCTCCTCCAGTGCCATAGTGAGGCCCACCAGAAATTGGAGGAACAGCACCTCATATTTCTCTTGAGCAGCTTACAGCCCAGTGGTATGAACATTGACTTCTCCAACTTTAGATAGTTCCTCTGTCCTCTCTTCCCCTCCCCCTTCCCAGTTCTCCCTCTATCTTCCTGTCTCCACCTATATCCTTCCTTTGTCCCGCCCCCCCCTGACATCAGTCTGAAGAAGGGTCCCCACCCGAAACATCACCCATTCCTTCTCTCCTGAGATGCTGCCTGACCTGCTGAATTACTCCAGCATTTTGTGAATAAATACCTTCGATTTGTATCAGCATCTGCAGATATTTTCTTACACATAAAATATGAAAGTTCCTTTTCCGGATGTTCTTAAATAAGCCAAATTGTTAAAGAGAAGGAAGATGTGATTCGCAAGTAGATTATCGCCACAGTTTTTGTCAACTTGAGAAATTGCAGGTAAAGAGTTGACTAACTCTGCATGTGTAAGTGGTACCTGGGGTTGGCTTCATTGTCTTTCTTCAGATATTTACAAAAACCTGGTCATCAATAAACTCCCATTTTATAAGCCTGCCACATGATTGACCTTGGTGTCATTGTCTGCCAAATTTTGAGATAGTTCTATTTTTTAATCCAATCATAAAGCTTTTTATGAAGTACAAAGAGAGCAGGTAACAAACTGAGATTAAACTACACTGGGAATTTGACCTGTTTAATATCCGAATGTTTTGCTCTGGTGGGACATGATGCCCATTAATGCCAGTGGAATTATTCCTTGCATCACCTTCGGTGCAGAATGCAGAATGCAGAAGTGATGGTGAAGGTAGCAGGAGTCAACTTTTTACCATAGCACCCCCAGGGAGAGGGGTCTCCGGTGCAGAATAATCCAGAAACACGATGGGACATGGTGAGGGAGAAGGCCAAGCATCACCTGGAATCAACGTGCCTTGTCGTGGAACATCTTTCGTGGATCCTGTTGCATGAGAACTGACGCACTGTGTAGTAAAAGAGGAAATCAGAGTTAAAGGTCTGGGCCCATTCAAAGACCATTGGACATAGATTTAAGATGAATGGGAAGGGCAACATTTAAAGGAGATGTGCAGGTGCCTTTCCTCAGAGAGTGATGGGTGCCTGGAGAACACTGCCAAAGTTAAAGGAAAGGACGGACTTCACAGTGGACTCAATGGCTTCACATTCTGGGGAAAGGGAGAATGATAGATGGACAAGGGGTTGAGTGAAAGGGGTAACCAGGCCTCGAGTAGACATGGCCACCTCCTCCCATATGCTCCACTTCCCCTTTTCAATCTTCCTCCCCCATTCCCCTTTCTCTCCCCTCTATTCCCTTCAACTCTTTTTCCCATTTCTCACTTTTCCCCATCCTCTCTCCATATCATCTCCCCACCCTCCTTTCTCTCTTAAGACCACTTTTTTCTCCACCCTTTTGCTCTCTGCATTCCCATTTTCTCTCTCCTTTTCCATCTTTATCTCTCCATGTCCTTTCAAGGCCTGGTTACCCCTTTCACTCAACCCCTTGTCCATCTATCATTCTACCCTTTCTCTTTCCACCCCCCTTTCTCTATACATCACTTTTCTCTCTCCCTCTCTTCATCGCTTTGGTTTCTCTCAACCTTTTCTATCGCTTCATCCGTTTTCTCTCTTTCCATCTCCTTATCTTTCTCTCCACCCTTTTTCTCTTTCTTCATCCCTTTCTCTATTTCCACCCTATGTTCTCTCTCTCCACCATTTTTTTCTCTCTCCATCACCCTTTTCGCTCTCCATTTTTTCTCGCTCTCCATTCCATCTCTTCCCTCATCCCCTTTCACCCCCCACCCCTTTACCTTCCTCAGTCTCTCTTTTAATCTCCTTTCTCGCTCCACCAACCCTGTCCTTCCCCTCACACCTCCCCCACACTCAGCTCCTCAACGAAAGTGCAGCTCTGACTGTGGCATTGGCCATGTTGAGGATACAGCCAATCCTCCTCATGCAACATTGCATCTTACAATAAATTCACTCCTTA
The DNA here is from genome assembly GCF_053455715.1 of Rhinoraja longicauda. Lineage (NCBI taxonomy): Eukaryota > Metazoa > Chordata > Chondrichthyes > Rajiformes > Arhynchobatidae > Rhinoraja > Rhinoraja longicauda. The sequence goes on along the minus strand of NC_135961.1, from coordinate 54,473,719 downwards.
ATTTTGCTGCCATTCTACTGAATGGAGATTATTCAGTGATGAAATGGTTCCAGAAACACAAAATGGTAGCAATGCACAGGAAGACTGTTTGATCCATCGAGCTAGTGTCTCCCTTTTGTAGGACAAGTGAGTCCGCTGTTGTAATTCAGTCAGCATGGGGTGCAAATCACTGTTCAGCTGTGGCTTCATGTAACCCACATAAAACAGCCCTATCTGCCTGGTCTTTTCTCCTGCATGGGTATTAATAACCTCTACCGACCAATTATAATGGCACATGTGAATGGCTCAATGGCTATCCACGTTGCCAATCACATTAGACTGGGTTGGTGCTTAAGTTGAACTCAGAAAAACACATGGGATCCACTTCCCATGCGGAGAACCCTTGGTCTCCATCCGTTTGCGAAGCTCTGTGTTGCTAGGGAGATGAACCTATCCCACATGTGACATCAAATCATGATGGGAAGGGAAGCACACTCTGGCAAGGAAGATTGGAGAAGGCCAACTACAAGGGCATCTTTCTCTTGACAAAAATATTTCGGGTATGGTCCTGTCATATGCGGCATCCTGTATTGTCACAAGCTGTTATGGCAAATGCCCACCACCCTCTCTCCCCTACCCAACTGGACCTAGCGCCACTAACTCTAACATTATATCATCGCCTAAGCAAAATTGAACATGCAACTGGTGAAGCGGATTAGCTCAATGTAACCTGTTTTTCTAAAATAGAGTAATAAGGATTAGTGAATTGTTGAACAATGCAAAAGACTATAGTTTAATATGGACAATCTATGTTACAAAAAATATCATTAATTGTTTTTAATCACTTCTCTGAAATTAACCCTTATTTACATGTTGTGTTAATGAAATGGAGATGTCGATTCGGTTTGTCAATGCATTCCGATGAGAAATAAAATTTCAAAGTGGTTGTCCCACCTTCTGTGCTTAACTGAAACTTAAATATAAATTACTGAAAGAAAACCCATACAATATGGCAAGGACAGAATGCAGGTTAGAAGATTGCCCTCCATTCCTTGCATATCTGTGTGCCTATCTATAAGCCTCTTAAACATCACAATAGTATCTGCCTCATGGCAAAGACAGGAGACAGGATAGAAGATCATTCTTATTTATTTTCTCCACAAAGAATGACAAAAAAAGATTAATTAAGGAAAAATTAATAAAAGAAAAGTTATAGTGTAGGAGAAAGGTAGCCAGGAACGTTCAATGTTGGTTTCTCCAGTAAGGTTAAAAATAAAATTGATATAGAAAGTGAACCTGGGATATTATTCATGGAAAACAAGGCGAGGTCAGATGGAGTCAACAGGTATTTTATATTGGTCTTGTCTTTAGAGGAACATGGAAGTTAGAACATACACCACAGAATAGGCCCATCGGCCCACAATATCTGTACCGACCATGATGCCAATTAATCTCTTCTGCCTACATCTGATCCATGTTTCTCCATTCCCTGTGTATTTATGTGCCTATCTAAAAACATTTTAAAATCTGCCTCCACCTCCAGCCCTGGCAGTACGCTCCAGGCATCCATCATTCTCTGAGTAAAAGACCACATCTACTTTAAATTTTGCCATTCTCACTTTAAAGCTAAGTTCTCTAGTATTTAACTAGACTTTAACTAGAGGACATAGTCCAGAACTATGTCCTCTAAACCAGAACAAAAATGTTTCTGATGATCTACACTATATACAGTATGTGTCTCATAATTTTATACACTTCTATCAGATCTTCATTCATCCCCCAGAGTACCAAAAAATACAAACCAAGTTTGTCCATCCTCTTCTTGTAGTTAATAGCCCCTAGTCCAGGCAACATTCTGGTAAACCACTTCTGCACCCCCTCCAAAGCCTCCTCATCCTTCCTGTAATAGGGTGACCAGAACTGCATGCAATTCTCCAAATGCGGCTTGATCAAAATTCCATAAAGCTGCATCACGATTTCCTGACTTTTCTACTCAATGTTCCAAATAATGAAGGCAAGCATACCATTTGTCTTCACCACCCTGTCTACACGCTGACACTTTCAGGGTGTTATGGACTTGGACATCAAGATCCTTCTGTATATCAATGTTATTAAGGGTCTTTCTATTACCTATACTTTTTCCTTACAATCAACCTCCTAAAGTGCAATACGCCATAATTACTTCAACTAAATTTCATCTGTCATTTCTCCGCTCATTTTTGCAGTTGATCAATATCTTGCTGTGTACTTTGACAGCCTTCCTCACTGTCCGTGACCCCCAGCAACTTTGGTGTCATATGCAAACTTACTAACCAACCTGCCTATGAGTATATGACACACAATTGTCACAGCACAGATCATTGGAGAACTCCACTGGTCACAGATCTCCAGCCAGAGTAACACCTTTCCACCACATTGCTCTGTTTTCTATGAGTAATCTAGTTCAGAATCCAAACGACCAAATCATTGTGACCCCGTGCATCTTTGTCTTCTGGATCAGCCCACCATGAGCAACTTGAAAATCCATGTTGACAACATCCTCTGCCCTACACTCCTTGGTCACCTTTATCGCATTCTCAAAGTTCAATGAAGTTTGTAAGACATGACCTGCCGCGGACAAAGCCATGCTGATTGTCCCTAATTAGCACATAGTCATAGAGTCATACAGCAAGCACAGAAACAGGTCCTTTGGCCCAACTCGTCCATGCCAACCAAGATGCCCCATCTAAGCTAATCCCATTTGCCCGCATTTGGCCCATATGTCTCAAAACATTTCCTATCCATGTATTTGTTGAAATGTCTTTTAAATGTTGTTATAGTACGTGCCTCAAATACATCCCCTGGCAGGTCATTCTATATTGATGTTTAATTGGTTTACCTGTGCTGTGTTGCCTCTCTGCTGAAGCACACCAACCCTTTGACATGGAGCAGAACAACAAGGAGAATAGCCAGGAGGAAGAAGAGCGTTCCCAGGAAAGAGACCAGGAGAACTAGGACCAGATGTGTATTCCAAGCACCTGTAACACAAGTAGATAAAGATAACTCAGCAATGGCCACTGGGAGAAAACACTTCCCCTCTCCAGGACCCTCAACCCTTCTGGAGATTGTAGATACTGTGGGAATCCAGAGCAAGAAATTAAAGTCATGTCAAAGTTAAGGGTGATTGTACTGAATGGTGGAGCAAGTATGCGGGCCGAATGGCCCACTGCTGCTCCCATTCACGTTCTGGTTTTACAGAATCATAGAGAGATACAGGACAGAAATAGGCCCCTCGACCCATTGAGTCTGTGCTGACCATCGATCCCCCACAAATTGATCCTACTTTAACCCCATTTTCTTCTCCCCACATTCTCATCAACTCCCTCTAGATTTTACCACTAACCCACCCATGGGGGATAATTTACAGCAGCCAACAAACCCATCAATCCCATGTCTCCTGGATGTGGGAGGAAACTGGAGTACCCGAGGAAAACCCACGTGCTCACAGGGAGAGCGCCACACAACAGCACCCAAGGTCGAATGTGGGGATTAATGTAGGATTGAACCTGGGACTCTGGAGCTGTGAGGCAGAAGCTCTACCAGATGCATCACTGTGCAGTCCAACAAACCCTTATACGCAAGATAAGTAGAGTGATTTTGTGCAGTTACTGTGGCAGATAGACTTTAGACTTTAGAGATACAATATGGAAACAGGCCCTTCGGCTCACAGACTCCGCGCTGACCAGCGATCACCCCACACACTAGAACTATCTTCCGTACCAGGGACAATTTACAGAAGCCAATTAACCTACAAACCTGAAAGTCTTTGGAATGTGGGAGGAAAGAAAAGCACCCAGAGAAAACCTACGCAGTCACAGGGAGAACGTACAAACTCTGTACAGACAGCACCCACAGTCAGGGTCGAAACCCGGTCTTTGGCACTGTGAGGCACCAGCTCTACTGCTACACCACTGTCGCCCAGGTTCAATATAGCTTGCCCACTATACACTATCCCGTAATATGTGTTTGGCCTTGCATGCTGGGGACAAACATGTGCCACCATGGGGGAGAACTCCTCCTCCATCCTCATCGTGCCAAAGGACAGTTTGTATCTGTCTGACACAGTTGTTGGGTATCAGTGCAACATCAGCTCAGGTTTGGTGCTAGGTCTCTGTAGTGTAACACAGTGTAAACCCCTCGGCTGCCGAACAGCCTCCGAGACATTATTACCGCTCCTGATCGCTCGGGAGAAGTGAGTAGTGCGTAGTGAGTAGATCGATTGCCATTTACTGCTCATTCTTAATTGCCCTTAAATTGATAGGCCTTTTCCAGTTACGGGCCTGATTGCATTGAAAAGAGTACAAAGCGGATTTACCCGGATGATCCCGATGATGGGACGATCCAGTTAGAGGGAGACGGGATAGATTGTGTTTGTTTATGCTCGAGTGGTGGAGAGTGAGTGGGATACCTGATCAGACAAAATTACAAGTGGCAAAGATAGGGTAAATAATAGGAAACTTTTCCTCATGGCGGAAGTGATTAAGACTCAGGGACAGAGGTTTAGGTTGAACAGGTAAGAGATTTTAAGGTATTGTCATTGAATTCTCCCATTTTAGATAACCACTCAATCTGCACCTCACTATTCTTCACCCTCTCTTCCCTGTGCTCCACACTTTGTTCTCATGATCTCACCCCCCTTTTCCCTCCCCTCTTTCCCTTCCTCTTGCTTCACAATTCACTCGTCTTCACTCCTTATCATTACAACCTTTTGTCTTCTTTTCATCTCTGGCCTTTGTCCACTTCTCTTCATCTCTGGCCTTTGTTCACCCATCTGCCAATCAACCGCCTCCTTCCCCCTCACCTGTATCCACCCATCACTCGCCTGCCTGTCTTTGTCCTGTCCCCACCTCTTTTCTAGCTTTCTCGCACCGAGCAGAATCAGGGTCCCGACCCGAAAAGTCACCCATCCATGCCTTCCAGAGATGCTGCCTGACTAGCTGAGTTACTCCGGCAATTTGTGTGTGTTTTAGAGGAGGTGTGAGGAAGAATGTTGTTCCCTCAAGAGGGCGGTTAGGATCTGAAATGCACTGCCTGAGGGAGTGTTGAAGTGCGAGACGCAGAGTATTTACAAAGTATTCGAATGAGCATTTGAATCACCAGGGCAGTGAAGGCTCTGGACCAGGTGCTGGTAAATGCCAGTAGTACAGATAGGTACTTCATCAGAAGGGCCTAGGGTCTGTTCTTTGCTGTACGACTCTATAATTCTGTGACTAATTGATATTTCTGGAGTCACATGCCAGTTGGACCAGGTATGGACAGCAGCTATCTCCCTGAAAAACGTGAGGGAACCAGTTGTCTTCTTGGAACAATTGTAGTTTTGTGGTTACAGTTACTGAGACCATCCTTTTATTTTAAAATTCCAGGTTTATTTATAAATCAACTCATATTCCAGGTTTATTTATCAATTAAATTCCGTGTTATATACCAGTCTTCACCATAGAGGGCACTGCAATATCCCTATGGTAACAGAGGGGCTAATTTCAAATAACAGGGAAGAACTTGAACAAATCTCAATCAGAAGGGATAAAATATTAAAGGCTAAAAGTGTACAAATCGCCAGGGCCTAATGGCATGATCCCAAGGGGTTTAAATGAAATGGTTGGAGACATGGTGGACTCATTTGCAGAGATTTTACAAAATTCATGAAATGCTGGAAATTTGGAAAACAATGTGACGCCCTTATTTGTAAAGGGAGGAAGGCAGAAGGCAGGGAACTATCATCCAGTTAGGTGAACATCTCTTGTTGGCAAGCTGCCAGAGTCAATAATCAAAGGAAACAACTAATTGTTTGGGAAAGCTGAATATTATCAAACCTAGTCAACATGGTTTAATGGACAGTGAATGAAATTGAGGAGAGGGAGATTTGCTGCAGAGAACCGGTTGAAGTCACAGTCATAGAGTCATACAGCATGGAAACAGGCTTTTCGACACACCACGTCCGTGCCAACCAGTGGGCACCTATCCGTTTATTCCCCTCTTCCAGCCTTTGATCTGTAGCCTTGTATGCCTGGATAATTCAACCACGCGTCCAGTCGGTTCCTGAATGCTGTAGTGTATTCAAATTTCCAAAGGGCATTTGACCAGCTACCGTGTAAGAGGCTGCTGCATGAATTAAGAACCAACGGTCTTGGAGGAAGTATGTTTGCATGTACGGAAAACTAGTGGACATGGAGGGAACTGAGACTTGGAATAAATGGGTCTTTTACAGGCTGAAAGGATGTTGCTGGCAGAGTACCCCAGGGATTGGTTCTTGGCTCTCAATTGCTTACTATTTCCATTAAAAATCTGGAGGAGGGACAGAAGGTTTCTGAATTGGCTGATGATTAAAAAATAGATGTGTCGGGAGCAACTGCACATGCTGGTTTAAATTGAAAACAGGCTCAAAAGGCTGGAGTAACTCAGCAGTTCGAGACCCTTCTTCGGATTGAGAGTCAGGGAAAAGGAGAACGTGAGATATAGACGGCACTGAGGTGAAATGAATGGAAGATAAAAATAGATGTTATGTGGTGATGAGAACATTGTGATTTTGCAACGGGATATAGACAGCATGAGTAACTTGATGAAAATGACAAGTGGAGTTCAATGGAGCATCAGAGGCTGAGGGGGATCTGATAGAGGTAGTAAGTATGTATGAAATATACATAACATTATTTATGATTTAGAATGATGAGACATAGTTATGGTAGACAGTCAGAATCTATTCCCAGGGTGGAAATGTCAAAGCCTAGAGGCCATAACATTAACTTGAGAGTGGCAAAATTTAAAGATATGTGGGGCAAGTTATCTTGTACAAAGAGTAGTGATGATTTTTGGGGGCAGATACTATAATGGCATTTAAGAGGCTTTTAGATAGGCACATGGATATGGAAGGAATGGAGCCATATGCAGGCAGAGATGAGCTCAATTTAGCATTTGGCACAGTCATTGTGACTGAAGGACCTATTCCTGTGCTGCCCTGTTGTATGTTTTGTGTTCCAATGTGGGGAAGTGTGAGGTCATGCTCACCAGTTAGAGGAATCAAAAGGTGAATATTGTCAAAATGAAGAGAGACTGCAAATGGGCGAAGTTCAGAGGGATCGTGGTGTTCTAGTGCACGAATTACAGCAAGTTAGTAGGCAGGTCCAACTGGTAGTTACGAGGGAAAATGGCACATTTGCCTTTATTGCAAAGGGGTCGGAGTTTAAGAATAGGGAGGTTGTGTTCCAGTGGTCCCAGGTGTTCGCGAGGCCTCACCAGCGCACAGTTTTGTTCCCCTTACCTAATAATGAAATAAAGTAGCATTGAACACTGTATACAGGAGATTCACAGGCCAATTCAAAGGATGAGAAGGGTGTCTTATTAAGGAAGGCTGATCGGTTTGCATCTGTATACTCTATACTTTGTATGCATCTGTATACTTTGGAGTTTAGATGAACAAGGGGCAATCTTATTCAAACATACAAGGTCCTGAAAGGGCTTGAGAGAGGAGATGCTGGGATGTTTCCACTGGCCGGACAGTCTTGAACAAGGGGACATAACTGCAAGATATGGGGTCAAAACCAGAAAGCTGGAAGATCTCAAAGCTGGAAGATCTCAGCAGGTCAGGTGACAAGAGGTGTAGACTGATGTTTTGGATCGAGACCTTACAATAGGACTGAGTGGGAACGGGATAAACCATCAGTGCATAACAGTACGAGAATGGTGGGGAAAGTGGGGAGGGGTGGGTCAGAGGCTGGTAGGTGATGTGGAACAAGATGATGGCCAGATGGATCCAAATGGGGGAGTGCAGGAAATGGGAAAGGGAAAGAAAGAGAGAAAACTAGGTGGATTGAATGTGTGTGGGAGGGGAACACCAGGGAACGGGTCTTCTAAATCAATCTACCAGCTTTCTGATTTTTGCTCCATATTCCAGCATCTGTAATCTCTTTTCACTTCTTTGCAGAATAAGGTGCTGGTCATCTAAAACTGCAATGGGCAGACGTTTTCTCTGAGAAATCAGTTAACCTCTGGAATTCTCTGCCCCCGGAGGTGGTGGATGCCAGATTAGTATTAACTTTAAGGTGGAGATAGATAAATATTTGAAAGATCGAGGAGTAGAGGGTTATGGGGAATGGGCAAGGTTGAGAGTTGAGCATTGATTAGCCATGATCACAACAAATGCCAAGAAACTGTAGAGAGTTGAGGGCACAGCCCAGTCCATCATGCAAACCAACCACTTCCATCCCTGCTGTTAACTCCATATATATTTCATGCTTCCACATAATCAAGGATCACTTATACTCTGGTCATTCTCCCTTCACCCCTCTCTATCCGGAAAAAAAACAAAAACTTGAAAGCACTAAGAAACCACATTCAAAAACAACTTATCTGCTGTTATCAGACTCTTGAATGGATGTCTTGTTTGAAAAGGATATAACACTGATCTTCCAATCTACCTCATTGTGGCACTTGCATTTTTTTAAATTATCTGCACTTCCTATGTGGCTGTACTGCTACAGTCTGCACTCTGATTATTTATTCTTTTGCACCACCTGATGTACTCATGTATAGTGTGATTGGGCTGGAGTGCACATAAAACCATGTTTTTCACTCTATCTCTCTATATGTGACAATAATAAAGCAATTCTCCAGCTCCTATTTTCTTGTGCTCGTGTGATGTATTAAATTCCTCTAATTTGATTTCTCCAACTGCCTTGGTGAGAGTTGAACTCACACCTCTGAGCAATATTCTAGACTCTTAGACAAGAGTTAAGATGGAAATTCAACTGGGAAAAGCATCTCAAGTGTCCATATCTGGGACCAGAGGGGAAGCCAGATCATTTAAGTTGAAGGCCAGCTTATTTTGGCCAATGTCAAAGACAAGTAGTTGGTTCATTCAGCAACAGTGACATCCATGTCCATTAATGTGCTGATTGGGGCACTTGGAGATGGTTCAGAGTCGAAGCGTTGGAGTGGTTTAGGTGCCAGGTATTGGCCAGACTGATTTCATGCCCTGGAGACACAAGGAACCGCAGGTGCTGGAATCTTGAACAAAAACAAACTGCTGGAGGAACTCAGCGCATCAGGCAGCATCTGCGGAGGGAAATGAACAGTCGATGTTTTGAGTCAGTACCCTTCTTCAGACGAACGGACTAGAGGGGAGAAAGCTGGATGAGAGACATAGGGGTGGGGCAAAGGCTGTAAGTGATAGATGGATGTAGGTGAAGGAGGGTGGATTGGCAGATGGGTGGAGTAAGTGAAAAAAGGCTAGAAGGCCTAAAAAGGAGACAGAAGGTTGTGAGATAAGAAAAGAAGAAGGTGCAGTTAGATTGAGCGATTTGGGTATAAGGATACATGGGAAGGGAAAGAGATGGGATAAAAGAGAAATAAGGGACGGAGATGGGAAGATGAGCATAAGGAGGAGCTGAAAGGAACACAGTAATGGGGTGGTGGGAAAAATGTGTATGCAATGGGGAGAGAAAGAGATGTGGGGATAGAGTTGTATGACTTGGATTTGGATAATTCAATGTTTATAATGTTGGGTTGTAAGCTATCCAAGTGGACTAAGAGGAACTGTTCATCCAGCTTTTATGTGACCTCACTCTGGCAGTGGAGAAGGCTGAGGACAGAAAGGTCAATATGGGGATGGGAAAGGGAGTTGGAGCAGTTAGCAACCAAGAGCACCAGCATGCTTTGACACACAGCGAGCCGATTTAGAGGAAACTGATTTTCCAGGTAAAATATAAATAAAACCAGACAGCCTGTCCAAGCATGGACCAAAGAGCCGAATTCCAGAGGTGAGGTGAGAGGGATCCCTTTCAACATCAAGGCAGCATTTGAGTGCGGCATCGAGGAGCCCTGGTAAAACCGGTCAATGGGCTTCAAAGGGATAATGCTCCAGTGGTTGAAGACATTCATCACACAATGGAAGGATGTCATGGGAGGCGCAGGTCAACCATCACTGTAAGAGTTCCTGGGCCCAACTTCAGTTGCCCCATCAATGACCCAAACAGCATTTAGGCATGTACTGATAGGTGGCAAGTAGGACTGGCAGCAAGGGATCTAGGTAATGACTGTCTCCAAAAAGAGAGAGTGTTTAACCATCTCACCTTGACTTCAGTGCATTACCATTGCTGAGCCTCCCACCATCAACATCTGGGGTTACCGACCACATAGACACTGACTACAGGAGTAGGTTAGATGTTAGGCATATTGGGCGAATGATTCTCTCCTGACCTCCCAAATCTTTTCCAGCATCTACAAGGAGCAAGTTAGGAAAGTGATGGAACACTCTCCACCTGCTTGGACAAGTGCAGCTCCCACAACAGTCAACACCGTTGAACATTAGGACACCCTCCATTTTTATCGCACCATGACTAGGTGGGTGCCATCAACAAAATGCACTGCAGTTACAAAAGCAAGAGGTTCCACAGATATTTGGAAAGGAATGATTTAACAAGGATATTTGGTCCTGTGGAAAATCAGACCGGGGAATTGATAATGGACAATAATTAAACAACTAGGAATTAAACAGGTATTTTGCATCAGACCTCTCCATCGGGATCCCAGAAATAGTTCTGCACCAGGAATTGGAAGAGAGGGAAGAACTCAGGGGAATCGTATTAACCAGGGAAGTGGTGCTTAGCAAATAGTTGGTGCTGCAGGGTAACCTGTCCCCAGATCCAAACAGAGCCTGCTGAGACATTTCAAAAACTCGCCAGATTCAGGAGTGGTTCCATTAGTTTGGACAGAAAGCAGGAAACTACAGGCCGGTTAATGTATATCTGCCAAAGGGAAAATATTAGATGTCAATTTAATTTTGTTTAGTTTAGAGATACAGCGCAGAAAAAGGCCCTTTGGCCCAGCAAGTCTGCGCCGACCAGCGATCCCCATGCACTAACACTATCCTACACACTAGGGACAATTTACAATTTTACTGAAGCCAATTAACCTACAAACCTCTATGTCTTTGCAGTGTGGGAGGAATCTAGAGTTCCCGGGAAAAACCCACGCAGGTCAGGGAGAGAACGTATACAAACTCGGTACAGATAGCACCCATAGTCAGGATCAAACCTGGGTCTCTGGCACTATAAGCAACTCTACGACTGCGCCCCAATGCCACTGTGTTATTAACAATACTATTTCAGGGCACTTAAGAAAACTCAAGATTATCAGCCAGGCAACATGGTTGTGTGTGTAAAAAATGTTTGATCAATTTCTTGGAGTTTTGTGAATAAATAACACGTGGATCAATGGGATCTGGTTAATGTATTGAAACTAGATTTCCCGAAAGCATTTGATAAAGTTCCACATCAAGGGTTACTGTGGAAATTAAAACTCGTTGTATAGGATTTAATATATTGGCATGGACAGAAGGTTACCTGGCTCATAGAAAACAGAGTGGCGTAAATGGTGTCTTTCTCGGGTTAGCAAGATGTGTCACCGGGATCGCTGCTGAATCATCAACCTTTTATAACTGGATGAAGGTACCCAATGTGTTACTGCCAAATTTGCTGGTGACACAAAGATAGGCAGGAAAGTAAGTTTGTGGGAGGATGTAAACATACAGTGAAGAGATATGGATGAGTTAAGTGAGTAGGCACATCTCTGGCAAATGGAGGATAATATGGGAAATTGTGAAGCTCTACATTATTGCTGAAGAAATAATAACTGTGTTCATTATCTAAACAGTGACAGATTGCAGCGCTCTGAGATGCAATGGGATTGTGGTATACTGGTAGTTGGTTCACATTAGCCACTAGGAAGGTGCAACAAATAATTAGGAAAGCTCACAGAATGTCTTGGTTTATTGTGAGGTAAATTGAACACAACAGTTGGATGGTTCTGCCTTATTTACACAGGGCACTGGTGAGGCCATGTCTGGAGCGTTGCATACAGTATTGGTTATGTTATGAGAGGGTTGGTAGCAGGATGGACGTGGAGATGATATTTCCTCGTGCAGGAGAATCTAAAACTAGGGGTCACTGTTGAAACATATAGCATTGCGCATTTAGGAAGGAGATAAGACAAAATTATTTCTCTAAGAGGGGTTAGGGTCTTTGGAACAAAGTTATTCACTGCATCTCGTTAAACATGTCAATAACAAATCAACGCCAATACCAACTCTCTTCCTTACAGGGCTGAGGGAGTAATGCTTAAATATTTTTAAGGCAATAGTAGGGTAGATTCTTGATAAACACGGGGGTGCCTGGACTGCAGTGTTGAGGTTACAGTCAGATCAGAGGCATGTCTTTGTTAAAAGGTGAGCAGACTCGGGTCAAGTAATACACTGAGATATATTTGCCCAGGCTAGTCTGATAGCACCTCCTACATGCACAACCTCAGGGCAGCAGGTGCATGCAGACACCGCCACCTGTAGCTTCCCATCCAAATCACACACCATGTTGGAAACATATTATTTGTCCATCATGGTTGGTGTGTCTAAATCGTTAATCACTTATTGTACTCAAGAGCCTTGTGGATGTTTCGGAGCGATTTGGTCAGGCGCTGCGTAATGGATATTTGCATATTGTGATATCAAAGTGAAGGGAAATGAAATGAGCAGGTGCCCATGAGGCCACTTGGCAGCTTCACTTGCTCTTGCTTGGAGCACTTGCTCTGTTTCTCTCTCCACAGATGCTACCTGACCTGTAAGGTATTTCCTTGTTTGATCGGGGATACGGACTGCACTGGGAATACTGGCACTGATTGTCCATTCCCCATCGGAGGAGACTACTGAGAGCCACACTTGGAGTGTTCCCTTCCCTGATGGGGGAGAATGGAGCAGTCAACTTTTTACAACAATCCAAGAGGTTTGCGATTGTCCTTACTGAAACTTTTCAATTTCTTGGCATTTTTATTTTTCTGAATTCAAGTTAAGCGACTCCCAAGGTGGGGTTTGAAGTCATGCCCCTGGCTGCTAGTCCAGTAACCTGATCACTACACTACACTCCCTGTATTTTAGGAAGGAAAGATGAATTGCACATACTTGGTGTAGTGAGCTCAGTTCCGTTTTGGTCGATCTCTTCAGTGGTCACGGTCAAGTCTGTCTCATTCCTGGATTCCTCGCCATTAATTCCAGTCTCATTCTCCCCACTCCTAGATGACTCTTCAGGCTGAACCTTCTCACTCTGACTCCAGGAGATCCCCCCCTGTTTTCCGCTCAGCTTCGTGCCGTCACGAGATGTCCCTTCATTGTCCCCCTGTAAATCATTCCCAATCCAGGATTTGATTCCATCTTTTTGTTCCTTCCCATTCTTGGAAGTCCCTCCATGGTTCATGTACTGCACACTCTTCTTTGTGGACACATTTTCAGTGCTTGCATTTAAGTCATTCCCAATCCCGGAGATGTTTCCCCTGGTTATGTTCCGTTTGAACGCATTCCTGGCTGTTTCTCGGCTGGTTTCATTCACCTTAATCCCAGTGTTTGATACACTTCCAGACACTTCATTCATATTCTTGGACAATAAGCCATTGGTTTCATAGGACCTAAATATCTTGTCACTGCTTTTACTTTCTTTCCCAATCCTGGAGATGTCTCCGCTTGCTGCCTTTTGCTTAGCCGTATTTCGAGCAATTTTGTTACTAGCTGTTTTCAATCGTTTTTCAGTCCTGGGCACTATATAAGCAGCTCCATTCATCTGCCTCTCTATCAAGGATACGTCACGGCTGGTTCCAGTCAGTTTACTCTCATTCCAGGATCTGACGGAAATGTCCTCATTTTGCATGAACCTAATACTGGATGCCTCGCCCTCTTTTCTATTCCGTTCATGTTCATCCAATGAAGTTTCTTCCTCAGTTCCACTCTGCTCAGTCCCATTCCAGGTTATTTGTCTGATGCTCACATGATTATTCCTGAAGCTCGATGCCTCTCTGCTCGTTGCCGTTACATTAGAAGCGTTCCTGGAAATGTCACTTTTGGCTACAGTCGATGATTTCTCTCCGTTTGTTGCAGTCAGCTCATTCCTATTCATGGCTATCTCCCCACCGGCTCCATTCACTTTGCTCCCACCTCTGGCTGGATCTTCAGTGGTTTCATTCAACTGATTTCCATTCCAGAATGCATCCCTATGAGTTATATTCGTTTTAGATGTGTTGAAGGATATTTCGGCACCAACTCCTTTCAGCTCTCCACCCATTCTGTTCAGTTCATTCCCACTCCTGGAATCATTTTGATTATTTCCAATCTTGGAAATCTTTTCATTGGTTACGTTCAACTCATTCTCAATCAAAGACGCCGTATCATTGGTTCCATTTTGCTTATTCCCAATTCCTTCCATCTCTTCTTGGGTTCTATTCAATTCCATCTTGTTCCTTGGTATTTCTCCATGAGTTTCACTCTGCGTTTTCCCACTCTTTGGCTTCTCATCATCTTTCCCACTTATTTTCTGCTGACTCACTGATGGTGGATGTTTGGCTCCAGTCAGTTTAGTCCCGACTCTTGATGCCCCCGCGTTGGGTTTGCTCGGAGTATTCTTGATTGGTGATGTTTTTCCACTGTTTACTTTTTGTTTGGATGCCTTTCTAGATAGTGCGTAACTGGTTGCTTTCTTCCTCATCCTGGAGTTAGTGTCATTGTTCCCACTGACAGGTTTCTCTGCACATTTTTGATTTGGTTTGGTTTTGATCCTGCTTCCCTCTTCACTGGGGCCATTGAGTTCATCATCATCCTTGGATAGTTCTCCACTGACTCCAATCGACTGATTCTCAATCAATGATGAATCTTCATTCATCACACCCTGACCATTCTCAGTGGTATATATCACCCAATCTGAACCATCTCGGTCTGATAATTTCCTGGATATTTTACCATGTTTATTTCCATTCCAGTGTATACCTCCATTGATTTCATTCAATGGATGCCCAATAAAAGATCCATTGGACTCACTCCCATTCCCGGGCATCTCTTCAGAAGTCCCATTCATCTGATCCTTGTCACAAAATATATCTCCACAGGATCCATTTTGTTTCATTACATCTCTGGCTGTTTCTTCACTGGTTTCATCCAACTCATTCCAAATCCAGGATCTCTCCGCAGTGCTAAGGTTTTGCACTGAGACATTGCTAGATATTTCACCACTATTAATTACTTTCTCAGTCTGGCCTATTTCATCATTGGTTTCCTCTGGTTCATTCTTGTACTGGGATAAGCCTTCATTTGATCTATTTGGATATACTTCATTCATTACTAGATTCTGTCCAGTTCCACTGGGCTTTTTCTCAACTCCGCATCGATCTATAGTTGTTTCATTCCCATCACTTCCAACCGAGGTTGGTTGGCCGCTGGTTCTAATCAATGCTACTGCCTCACTGGTGCCATTGAGCTCACTTCCATTCCTGGCAATCTCCCCACCATTAACAAGGCTCTCCATGTTCCCATCAGTAACATTCAATTGCTTTGCATTCCAGGAATCATCACCATCGGTTGAACTTTGCCTGGATGCATTCCTTGGTATTTCGTTGTTGGATCCTTGCAGTTCATTCCCAAACCAGGGTAAGGGTTCGTCAGTTCCGTTGAGCTCATTCCCATACACGGATCCATCTCGAGTAATTTCACCAGGATCAGTGTTGTTGGATACATTCAAATGACCAGTACTTAAAATGCCTGAAGCATCTCCATTCACCTCATTCGCAATCCATGCCGTCTCAACTCTGGTTCCATTCACCATATTCCAAATCTGTGAACTATCATTGGATTCACGCACTACATTCCTAATCTGTGAACTGTCATTGGATCCATGCACCACATTCCCGCTCTGTGAACAATCATTGCACCCATTCATCACATTCCCAATCCATGGAGTCTCTTCATGGGATCCACTCATCACATTCCCAATCCATGGAGTCGCTTCATGCGATCCATTTACCACATTCCCAATCTGTGAACTATCATTGGATCCATTTATCGCATTCCCAATCCATGGTGTCTCTTCATGGGATCCATTCATCACATTCCCAATCTGTGAACCATCATTGGATCCATGCACCACATTCCCAATCCATGCACTCTCATTATTCGATCCATTCACCATGTTCCCAATCTGTGCACTATCATTGGATCCATTCATCATATTCCTAATCCATGGTATATCTTCATGGGATCCATTCACCATATTCCCAATCTGTGAACTATAATTGGATCCATGCACCACATTCCCAATCCGTGGAGTCTCTTCATGTGATCCATTCATCACATTCCCAATCCATGTATTCTCTTCATGAGATCCATTCAACACATCCCCAATCCATGGAATTTTATCAATGGATCCATTCATCGCATTTCCAATCCATGGAGTTTTATCAATGGATCCATTCATCGCATTTCCAATCCATGGAGTTTTATCAATGGATCCATTCATCGCATTTCCAATCCATGGATTCTCATCAATGGATCCATTCATCGCATTTCCAATCCACGGAGTCTCATCATTGGAGCCATTCGTCACATTCCAAATCACTGAAGACTCATCAGTGAATCCATTCATCATGTTCCCAATCCAAGGAGCCTCATCACTGGTTCCATTCACCACATTTCCAATATGTGTGGTTTTATCACTGGATTCATTCACCGCATTCCCAATCCATGGAGTCTTATCACTGAATCCATTCACCGTATTCCCAATCCATGAAGTCTTATCACTGGACCCACCTCGGCTCACCCCAGTGTCTGATATCTCACCCCTTTTTTTACTCATGTGGGCCTCAATCTGTGAAACCATTCCGGCAGTTCCACTTTCACGAGTCTCAATCCTTGATGTCTCCCTTGATGTTGGTTTCACCTTGTTCCCAATCCTCGATTTTTCCTTTGTGTTTTCACTCAGATTGTTCCCACGCTTTGCCTTTTCTTTTGAAGCATTGTTGGATATTGTGTAACTGATTACTTTCGGTTTCTTCCCAATCCTGGAAATCCTGTAGCTGGTTGTGTTCAATGCATTCTCATGTTTTGGTATCTCTCCATTCTTTCTGTTCAGCTCATTACCATTCGCGATCATCTCTCGCTTGGTTTGATTGTATCTTCCCCCACTTTTATTCAAATTATTCAAACCCCAAGATCTCTCGTCAGAGACTTCGCTTAGTCCATTCCCGATTATCAAACCACTTGCTTGATAATGTTTTTTGCTAATCTTAGCTGATTCTTTTAAGTTTTTTTTCCAGTGCTTCAAAGCCCATGCTATTTTTCCAGTGAGTGGATTCAGCTCATGACCATCTCCGGACGTCTCTTCATCTGTTCCATTGATCTCATTCCCATCCATGGATATCTCTCCACCAGTTTCATTTGCCTCATTTCCATCCCCTGATATCTCTCCGCCAGTTCCCTCATTCCCAGCCCCGGATGTTTCTCCACCGGTTCTATTGAACTCGTTCCCATTCTTGGATATATTTCTATCCATTCCAATAGGCTTATTCCCTTCCAGTGATATCTCTCTTCTAGATCCATTAAGCTGATTCCCGTCCTTGGATATATCTCCATCGGTTCCATTAAGCTTGTTCCCATCCCGGGATGTCCTGTCATCAGATCCATTAAGCCCCTTCCCATCCACGGCTGTCTCGTCGACAGTTCTCGTGAGCACGTTCCCATCTCCGGATATCTCTTCACTGGTCCCATCTGTCCCATTCCCCATCTGCCACCTATCTCCAAAGCTCTCATTTTGATTATTCAGAGAAATGGACAACTTACCGTTGCTTACATTTTGTTTGTAGAGACCCCCTGATTCGTTGCCAATGGTTACTTGAGAATATAACGTGCCACCATTTTGATACTTCTCACTCCCGGATGAATCTTCATCGGTATTAATTATCAGATTCTCACTCCGGGAAATGCCTCCACTGGTTGTATTTTGCTCTGATTCACCCCTGGATAACTTCAGCTCAGTCCCATTTCTGGGTCTCTCCCCATCGTCTCCATTCATATCATTTCCAATGTGGGATATCTTTCCATTGGTTCCATCCAGCTCTTTGACAATCCAAAATATTGACCCGCTGAACTCGTCCTCACTCGCAAAATTCTTTCCACTGGTTACGTTTTGCTCATTCCCAGTCCAAGCTAGTTCTTCAGTGCCTGGAGTCTGTTTGGAAGCATTTGTGCTCAGTTCATCGTCAGTCACATTTGGATAATTCCAAGATGTCACCTCATTGATTTCATTCAGGTCATTCTCAACCTTGGACTTCTCTCCGCTGGTTAACTTCACTTGAGTCCCATTTCTGTCGATGTCTCTGCTGATCACAATGACCTGTGTCCCGTTCTCGCTGATATCTCCCCACACTGTGCAGTAATAGGCGGCAGAGTCAGTCAGCGTCACGTTTGTGACCGTCAGGATGAAGCTGCTGTTGGAGGCGTCTCTGAAGGGCTGGAACCGCTCAGTGAAGCCTGGTCTCCTTCGTACGCTGCCTCCTGCCTCGTGTGTTAAAACCCACTCCATTTCCTGCCCGGGTAGTTCTCGATACCAGTGGACGTCAGTTGTTCCCACTTCAGCGTTCTCCATGGAGCACCGTAACCGTGCCGTGTGACCCTCAGTGACACGTTCCAGCCTCGGGAATTGGAAGAGGGTCGGAGGATTTGTATCTTAGAGGGGGAAAATAGCAATTACCTTAATGATCATTCTGGGGCTTACAAAATGCATCCAACTGTTTGCCTCTCCCTCCAATAAACACCTGCAGGTCAGAGTGAAGCCGCACGCAAATTGGAGGAACAGCATCTCATTTTTTGCTTGGGCGGCTTGCAAACATGTGGTATAAATATTGAGTTCTCTAATTTCAAGTAACCCTTGCCTTCCCTCTCTTTCCGTCCCTCTCCCACCCTAGTCGTCCTGCTAGTTTCACTGTTCGTATCATTTCATTATAACCTCTTTCAAGCCAACAACGGACCGCTGTGGGCACCACCTTTCTTGAGTCATCATTATCGGCTCTGATTTGTTCAGTACCTTTTCATACCTCGAGTTTCCCCCTCCCCTGACTCTCTGAGCAAGGGTCTCCACCTAAAGTGTCACCGTTCCATGCCTCCACCACTCTCTGTGTAAGGAAACGTGGCCAACACATTTCCAAAAAGTACATCAATGCCTCCACTTCCTCAGAAGGCTCACAAAGTTCAGCATGTCCCCTACATCTGCAAGTTTCAGCCTAAAGGCATCAAAATCAGCCTTTGCCCTATTTATGATTTTAATTTGTGGACCACCCCTATCCTCCGTAACTACTGTAAAAGGGAATTATGGCCAACTGCTCTCACAGTTCTCCCCCACTGACACTTCCGCCACTTGCCCTAGCTCAGTTCCTCCTAAGAGGAGGTCCAGTGTTGCAACCTTCAGTAGGGTCCCCGATATATTCATTAAGAAAGCTTTCATATAAAAAATTTAACACACTCCATCCTGTCCAAACCCTTTACACCATGGGAACATTCCATAGGGTTTCCACTCTTTGGGAGAAGAAATGTCTCCTCATCTCTTTCTTCAATGGTGTATCCTTATTGTTAGTCTGTGACCCTGGTCCTTGGCTCTCCGTGATTAGGAACATTCTACCTGTATCGAATCTGTCTCATCCTGTTAGAATTGGCAAGTTACCGCAAGATCCCCTCTTATTCTTCTAAACTGTCGTGAATATGTTGGTTCAAGATGGCGCCCATCAGAAATGAATTCCACAGATTCACCACCCTTTGGCTAAAAAAATTCCTCCTCATCTCCTTTCTAAAGGTACATCCTTTTATTCTGAGGGTATGGCCTCGGGTCATAGACTCTCCCACTAGCAGAAACAACCTCTCCTCAATAAGGTCACCCCACAGGCTCCTACACTCCAAATAAAAAAGTCCCAAGCTATCCTGCCTGACCCTGTGTAACACAAGCCTACAAATCCAGGCAACATCCTTTTGAATATCTTCTGCACCTTTTCCAACTTTACAGCATCCTTCCTATACTGTTTGCTTTCATCAGTTCATGGACCATTTTCCAAGCAGAGACCGAATGAATGATTTAGTGAATTCTAACTGTGCAGAGGACATATCGTGTGAATGGGACAGTGCAGTGAGTCACACCTGAGCCACTCCCTCTTCTCCCCTCTCCCATCAGGCAAAATGGCATAGAAGTGTGAAAACGCACACTTCAAGATTCAGGGACAGTTTATTCCCAGCTGTTATCAGGCAACTGAATCATTTGACCACAACTAGAGAGAAGTCCTGAACTACTCTCCACCTCATTGGTGACCCTCAGACTATATTTGATTGGACTCTACTGGCTTTACCTTGCACTAAACGTTATTCCCTTATTATGTATCTATGCACTGTAAATGGCTCGATTGTAATCATGTATTGGCTTTCTGATGACTGGATAGCACGCCACAAAAGATTTTCACTGTACCTCGGTACTCGTGACAACAAACTAAACTGAACTGAACTGAACTCTAACTGAGTTAACAGCAGGGGCTGTCGATTGCCAAGATGATGAGGTCATTAAATGCTTACTTACTGCTTACGATCAGCTGGGTTCCTTCTCCGTAAACCGAGCCCCACACACTACACGTGTAAATGGCAGCGTCACTGGGCTGCACTCCAACGATGGTCAGGATGAAGCTGTTACTGGCCAGATCCCTGGATGAGTGAATGTGATCAGAGATGACGTGCGACTTGGTGATGTAGTTGTAGATGGAGTGAGTCAGCAGCCACCGCCTCTTGTCCCCCGGCACCAGCCGGTCCCAGTAGACCGTGGTGGCCTCTACACTGTGGTTCTTCATGGTGCATTGCATCTCTGCCGTCTTTCCCTTCTGGAGTCTCATCACCTCGGGGTGTTGCAGGAGGATCGGAGTTGCCTGGAGGCCTGCTGGAACATCAGAACATTACAAGGACCTAGGAGCCAGGAGTAGGATACCCAGCCCATCAAAATCCTCGCCCTTCAATATGATCAAGGCCCATCTGTCCCCAGGCCTCAATTTCTCCTCTCTGCCAATTCCCCATTGTCCTTAATCTCCCAATCTCTGAAAAATGTGTCCACGTCCTCTTTGCATACTCCCAATGAGCCAGTCTCCATAACCCTGTCAGGTGTCAGGGGTTATGAGGGAAGGCAGGAGAATGGGGTTAGGAGGGAGATATAGATCAGCCACGATTGAATGGTGGAGTAGACTTGATGGGCCAAGTGGCCTAATTCTGTTCCTATCACTTAAGACCTTATAAACCCTCTGGTGCAGAAAATTCCAGATATTCACCTCCCCGCTCCCACTCCTGAGAGAAGAAATTTCTACACACTTCAGTATTAAATCACTGATATTTTAATTAAAAATCAGTCACCTCACTGTTTAGACTGATGCAGTTAATGTCTAAATAGCAAGGTGCTATTGGTCCTTCCGACTGGAGCAGACTGGCCAATATGGAAGGGAAGTCCAAGTGATGCACCATCTGCAGTGCAGTGACCAACACACACTTTTAAAAAAATTGTAAATCTGTGCAGAGTTGGGACCCTTGTTATCTATATACTAAAACTCTCATTTGTTTGTTTGTTTGTTCCTGAACTACAGCCAAAACAGTACACGATAGCGCGCCAATTTTACGCCCACCTTACTCACCATCATCCCTTTGGTGCCAATGGAAGACGTTTCATTGAAATCGGTGTTATAATTTTTAAGTTATTCACATTTTAAAGTTTAAATCTATCTCCAAGGGAGGGAGGGGGGAGGGAGGGAGGGAGGGGGGAGGATAAGGGGGGGGTTGAGGGGGATGGAGTGAGGGGGTGGAGGGGAAGGGGGGTTGGGGAAGGGGGAGGGGGAGGGGAGAGGGAGGAGGGGAGAGGGGGAGGGGCTGAGGGGAGGAGGGAGGTGGAGGGGAGGGGAGGGAGAGGGGGGGTGAAGGAGGGGGTGGGGGAGGGAGAGGGGAGGGAGATGGGAGGGAGAGGGGGGTGAAGGAGGGGGTGGGGGAGGGAGAGGGGGGGTGGAGGGGGAGGGGGAGGGGGAGGTGTTGGGGGGAGGAGGGAGGGGGTGGAGGGAGAGGGGGAGGGGGTGAGGTGAGGAGGGAGGAGAAGGGGAGGGAGAGGGAGGGTGGATGGGGAGGGGGAGGGGGGAAGGGGAGGAGATGGGAGGAAGGAAAGGCCAGGGGCTAAGAGGGGAGGGGGTGGGGAGGGAGGAGAGGGTGCTGCACCATTGGAGGAGAGGTTTGTGCCCAATGGGTCCACTTGGTATAGTTTATTATATATATTAACAACTTAGAAGTGAATGAAAGATGAATGATTACAGGTGACAGAAAGGTTGTAGGTGTTGTGGACAATGGGGAAGGTTGTCTAAGGCTACAGCAGTTTATAGATCAGGCGGAAGGTTGAGCAGAGCTCTGGCATGGCCAATGTGAGTTGATGTATTTTGGGAAGTCAAATTAGATGTAGGATATACACAGTAAATCTTGAGTGGTGGGGAATGTTGATTAACAAAGGGATCTGAGTGTTCACGTCCAGAGCACCTTGAAAGTAACAGGATAGTGGACAGGGTGGTTAAAAATCCACATGGCATGCTTGCCTTTGTAAATCAGGGCATAAAGGTTGAGATGTTATGTTATGCTCAGACTGCACTGGTTGGAGTATTGTGTGGTTCTGGTTGCCACGCGATAGGAAGGACTTTGGTTGCTCCAGAGAGACTGCAGAGGAGATTCACCAAGATGTTGCCTGGATTGGAAAACAATTGATATGGGGAGAGATTGGAGAGGCTGGACTTTCTTTCTCTTGAGTGACAGTTGCTGAGGCCTGACTGATGGGGGGGGATATGAAATTATAAGAGGCATAGATAGGGTCAGTAGGGTAGGTAGAATCTGTTACCCAGAGTAGGAGAATCAAAAACAAAGGGGACTAGCTTTAAGGCGCGGGGAAAGAGATTTAAAAGGGATCTGAGGTGAAAGATTTTCATAGAGTAATTGATATCTGGAACTTGCTGCTATAGGAGATGGTGGAATCAGACAAGATCACTACATTTAAGTAACATGTAGACACAAATAGGCAAGGCATAAAATTATACAGTCGTAATGCGGGAACATGGGATCAGTATGGATGAATAAAGAGATCAGCAAGTTTATGGTGACCAAAGGACCTGTTTTTGAGCTGTATGACTCCATGACATTTAAGGTTGGGATTGGTTGGAAGACGAGACAAAATGGGCATTGAGCTAGATAACACACATGAAAGCAGGAGCAGCAGTATGCCAATCAGCCCCTCAAGCCTGCCCCACCATTCACTATGACCACAGCCTGATCTACACTGGCCTCAACACCTTTTCTGAGTTCCCCACACCCCTCAAATGCTCGACCTCAAATATTTATCTAACTCCACTTAAATACACTAAATGACGCGCCTAACACCTGTCTGAGTAACTTAGCGGGGCTGCGTCATAGGGACTTAAATGGCTGTGGAACCTAGAGGGTGAGGGGGTCAGCGGAGAGTGAAAGAGGTTTTTGTCATCCGTACAGCCTTGTACGTCGGACCGGTGTCTTGATTGGGACGCAGGAACACAGTGAGTGGGTGAGCAAGCTGTGAACCTGCCCGGGACCACCCAGAAGATTCCACGAAGCTGGAGGTTGGGCCTTCCCAAGGAGAAGGATAGAAAACACAAGCTTTCAACCCAGACAGTTCAGACGTATTTCACTTGAACCTGTGGCCCACTCTCACAGTCCCAGTCATTCTGTAACAATTGACCTGCTATTTAGGGATCAAGGGAGCTGATGGAGAGACAGGAGAAGAATTTGCATTCACATAGCAGTTCAGCACATTGCAAGGTCATTTTTAACCCATACAATAATAGATCTAATTCTGTTTTGCACTAACATTTTATTTTTTTGCATTATCTTTTTTTTCTGCATTATTTATTTGTAATTTATCTGTTACGTGTGTATGTTAAGTTTCTGTGTGTTGTCTATGTGCCTGTGAAGCAAAAATGTCATTGTACCTGTACCTCACCATACTTGTGCATATGACACAAAGGGTGGTGGGTGTATGGAACGAGCTGCCAGAGGAGGTAGTTGGGGCACGTACAATCACAATGTTTAAAATACATTTAGAAAGGTACATGGAGAGGATAGGCTTAGAAGGACATGGGCCAAACACAGGCTGGTGCGATAAGTGTAGATGGGGCATGTTGTTTGGCATGGGCAAGTTGAATCGAAGGGCCTGTTTCAACACTGTATGGCACTATGATTCTATTACTCTACAACTATACACTGGACATGACTTACTCGATACCAAGGGGAACCTGAGTTAGAAACATAGAAACATAGAAAATAGGTGCAGGAGGAGGCCATTCAGCCCTTTGAGCCAGCACCGCCATTCATTGTGATCATGGCTGATCATCCCCAATCAATACCCTGTGCCTGCCTTCTCCCCATATCCCTTGATTCCACTAGCCCCTAGACCTCTATCTAACTCAAGGATAGGAAGAACCTATAGGAAGAACATAGAAGCATAGGAAGAACCCTCACTTGGGACACATTGCTTAAATAACCTGCTATGCTTATCCTGGTTGAGATAAACAGCCATAACATCAGGAAAATGAACCAGTCTCGACCAGTGCAGCAATTAGTCAACTTTGGTGGAAGCAATAGCTAAATTTCGGTACATCTCTGAAGTATCGGAAGCAAGACTGCAGCCATTAAGTCTGACATTGCCTGAGGCCGAGGTGTGTGGATCTGGCATGGACCTCCTCCAGTGCAGTCACACACGATGAGGAAGAGAGAGTGGTCACACAATCCTACTCACATTAAAGGACAAGCAAAAACTCTAGCAAACAGTCCCATGGTCGTCCCTGGGAGAAGATACTAGGCAACCGCTCTCCATGAGTGAACATTGGGTTGAGAAACCAGGGACATGGTGTCCTGTTCTAGTGACATGTTGGAGGTTGCAATCATTTCACATGAAATTATAACCATAAAAATAACAACATGGCTAAATATTATTTTGTAAGCAACGGCACAAATCAAGCTTGTAACCTTCATCTTGTGGAGTCAGTGTCAAAGCGTCATAGAGTTATACAACATGGAAGCAAGCACTTCAGCCCAACTTGTCCATGCTAAACAAGATGTCCCAACTAAGCTAGTCCCACCTGTCTGTGTTTGACCCATATCCCTCTAAACCTTTCCTATCCATATACCTGTCCAAATGCCTTTTACCTGATTCATCTGCTTCCTGTGACAGCTCCTTCCGTATACTCCCCACCCTCTGTGTGAAAACTTTCCTATTAAATCTTTACCCTTTCACCTCTCCTGCCCCTAGTTCTCAGTTTCCTACTCTGGTGAAAAAGAGTATGTGCATTCACCCTATCTATTGCCCTTATGATTTTATACACTTCGAGAAGATCACCCCTCAGCGCTCCAAGAAATAAAGTCCTAGCCTGCTCTCCCTATAGCTCAGTGCCTTGAGGCCTGGCAATATCCTTGTAAATTTTGTCTGCACTCTTTCCAGCTTCATGGCATCTGTCCTTTAGCAGGGTGACCAAAGCTGGACACAATACTCCAAATGCAGCCTCACCAAAATCTTGTACAACTGTAACATGACATCCCAACTTCAATACTCAATACTCTGACTGGTGCGTTCTAGCCAGCAAGAATCTTTCTTCACCACAGGGAACTATATACTTGTTTTCTCAGATCCCTCTACTCTACAACACTGCACGGGGCTCGACAATTTACTGTGGAATCCTGCCCTGGTTTGACTGAACAAAATACAACGCCACCTCACTTATCTGAATTTAAACTCCATTTGCCATCCCTCAGCCCACTTGCCCAGTTGATCAAGAACCTGCTTCCAATTTTGCTAACGATCTTCGCTGTCTGTGATACAACCTGGTTTCACAAATTTACTAATCTTGTCATAAGGTCATAAGTGATAGGAGTTGAATTAGGCCATTCGGCCCATCAAGTCTGCTCCGCCATTCAATCACAGCTGATCTATCTCTCCTAACCCCGTTCTTCTGCCTTCTCCCCATAACCTCTGACACCTGTCTTAATCAATAATGTCTTGTGCATTCTCATCTACAGAACTCAATATTGACGCAGAGTGCTTCCTGTAGCAAATTAAAAATTAAATGCAAACCATTTCTATTTTAATGTAGACACGATTCAGAAATAAACCTGTCACTGACTACAGGCACCCTTTGTAAGCATCTCATCTATTTCCCGCACCAGCCCTCTCACTCCCTCTCCTCCCGGACAAAGGAAATTATAGAGACTCCTGTTTTTTACCTTCCAACCCACCAGCCTGCACATTCAGCAGATGATCCTTTATGAAGTCTGCAGTGGCTATGGGCTACTGGTTGTGAATCTGCCTGTCTGTTGGTGATGACCAACCTGTCTGCTGGTATTGATCAACATATCTGCTGGTGGTGACCCAGCCATTCTGTTGGTGCTCTTCAGGGACATTGCTGGAGCCTCAATTGCCCACCTTGTGCAGGAACCCAGGTAATAGGAGCAGAATCACAGAGGGAGGCGAGCAGTTAATACTCATAAGTGATAGTAGAATTAGGCCATTCGGCCTATCAAGTCTAGTCCGCCATTCAATCATGGCTGATCTATTTCTCCCTCCTAACCCCATTCTCCTGCCTTTTCCCCATAACCTCTGACTAATCAAGAATCTATCTATCTCTGCCTTAAAAATATCCACTGACTTGGCCTCCACAGCCTTCTGTGGCAAAGAATTCCACAGATTCAGTACCCTCTGACTAAAGAAATTTCTCCTCATCTCCTTCCTAACAGAACGTCCTTTAATTCTGAGGCTATGATCTCTAGTCCTAGAATCTCCCACATCTGAGTGGAATGATACATCACAGGGCATTCATAATACCGCAGGGGCAGGCCTGCCACTGTAAAATGGGTCTCCGAATAGAGGTCACCCACGACGTCGCTGGTCAGAAAGATGCCGCACACTTTGTGGAAGATGGGAATCCCAGGGGAGAGAGAAGGTAGCTTCTCTCATAATACCGGGGGGGGCAGGGGGTGGGTGAGGGCAGGGACCCCCTCAGCCCTTGCGGTACACGCGTGTCAACACGCAGCAAACAGACTGGGTAGACACAAAATGCTGGAGTTACTCAGCGGATCAGGAAGGATCTCGGGAGAGATGGAATGGGTGACGTTTCAGGTCGAATCCCTTCTTCAGACTGAAGAAGTGGGTGGTCGTTTGCAGATGGCAGAACAGTGAGCCAGGAACATTGTCGTAAAGGAAGGGCCCTTGGTCCCACCACTGCGAGATGGCTCACAGTTCTGGTCCCCAGATTCTGGTGGCATCAAAGTGTGGAGGGGGAACATTGAAAGATGTGAAGAATGATCCCAGACTAGCAGAGAGAAGGCAGCTTGGCAGAGCTCCCTGGGCTTCTGAGTGGCTTGAAGAGATAGATGGAACCACACAGACACACGAGACAGCCGATGGTGGAATTTTCAGAAAAAATAGCAAAGGACATAGGTTTAAGGTGAAGGGGAAAAGATTTAATCGGAATCTGAGCGGTAACCCTTTCACACAAATTGCAGTGCGTGTATGGAACGAACTGTGGGCAAGTTGGGCCGAAGGGCCTGTTTCCCCGCTGTATCACTCTATGACCCAATGACCACCGGAGGAACATAGTGGCTCAGCAACATCTCTGGAGGGAATTGGGCAGTTGGCTGAAACCGTCTGGAGATGGATGGTTTGCTGTACCAAAGATGTGGGAAACAACAAGTTGTAGTCCACACATTTATGGATGGGCCCACATCACTTTGAATCTGTCCGATCACAGTTCCCCCACAAACAGAGACTGGTACTTACCCAGAGCAGCTGAGAGGGCCAGGAACAGAGATGGGAGCAACTGCCTCACCATATTGGAAGCAAGGTTCTCTGACACTGCTGGCACTCTCCGAAAGGATGAATTTATATCAACATGCAGTGGAGTCATTGTGCATTGCATAATACTCCTTCACCTTCGATACATCGGCTGCACAGCACAGAAAGTACTCTACCAAAATAGCCTCGGCCGCACAAAGCAAACCAGTTCCTGAGCTGCCCACTCACTAAAGTAGATACAAGAGTGTTTGGACATTGACCAACTGCAGCACGTGCAGTGACTGTCCCCACCGGCATCTGGACAACAGTCAGTGGCATTGAAGCACAGCGAGCCCCCATTGCCCACCCATGCCAGGGACAAAGGGAGCAACACTGGCTGCAGAACTCCCAGGCCGATGTCGCCACAGCAATGGAGAGGAGGCTGCTGACCCACTGAATTAGGGTCACATAAATACCCATTGACCTCAATGGATTGGAGTCAAAGTGTTAATCGTTGACCTTAGTGGTCAGGTTCACAAAGAGTTTTATTGAATTTCAATTTTTCCGTTCCTGGTACATTTGACTCTTGAAACACTTGACCTTGGTGGCCTGGGATCGTAGAGTTACACAATGATCTCATTGGGTGAAGTGACACCCATTGATTTCATTCTCATAGGCGCACAATGCCGGAGTAATTCAACGGGTCAGGCAGCCTCTCCGGAGAAAAGGATTAGGTGATGTTTCGGAACAAGACCTGGGATCACATTGATATCCATTGGCATCAATGTAACGTTCCCTTCAGGATGGATCTTCTGCCCAATGGCTGAAACATGCCCCCCGCTCCACTGCTCTTTGATGTTGCAGCTCTGAGCTGTGGCCTCAGCACAGCTCCATGAGTGAAGAGGTGTAAGGGCCCTTGAATCTTACAGTGGCATCAGCCCAGAAACCTTCCTGCTGTTGGTCGCACTCTGAGCAGGAGAGGACCGAGAGAGTGGCTGGCCCACAGGATGGCAAAGTCATGCCAGCTTCTCAGCTTGGTTCAGATAGTGTTTATTTTAGTTTAAAGATACAGGCCCTTCGACCCACCGAGTCCGCATCGACCAGCAATCCCCGCACATTAACATTACTCTACACACACTAGGGACACTTTTTTTAAAACATTTATACCAAGCCAATTAACCTACAAACCTGGACTTCTTTGGAGTGTGGGTGGAAACCGAAGATCTCGGAGAAAACCCCACGCTGGTCACGGGGAGAATGTATGAACTCCATACAGACAAGCGCCCGTAGTCAGGAGGGTCTCTGGTGCTGTAAGGCAGTAGCCCTGCCGCTACGCTACCGTGCTGTAGTGTGTTCTACCAATCCTGCTTTCTAAGGCCAACACTGACCCCGCCAATGACAGAAGCGAACCAGAGGTAGCAGCAGAAGCAGGTACAATTACAATGTTTAAAAGGCACTTGGACAGGTACATGGATAGGAAAGCTTTTGAGGGATATGGGCCAAATACAGGAAAATGGGACTATATTTAGATGGGTCAGCATGGAGGGGTTCGGCCGAATGGCATGTTTCTGTGCTCTGTAACTGAACTGGAGGTGGACTAATTCCCAGAGTGTGACAGGCCAGATGAACATTAAAAAATTGCAATGATTCTCAGCTCATTTTGGTTTAGGTGTACCTCCAGTTCCGCTTTCAAAGGCCAGCTCTGACCCCAGTTGAAGGCATGCGATGGCCAGGTAACATGGGAACAGGTAGCATAGGCAAATGGGTTGAATGGCCTCATGTCATGCTAGGTGTTCCGTTCACTGGCGGCACAGTGGTGCAGCAGTAGAGTTGTTGCCTTACAGCGCCGGAGACCCGGATTCGACCCTGACAATGGATGCTGCCTGTCCATGGTTTGCACATTCTCCCTTTGACCGTGTGGGTTTTCTCCTGGTGCTCCAGTTTCCTCCCACATTCCAAAGACGTGCAGGTTGGTGGGTTAATTAGCTTCTGTAAATTGTCCGCACTATATCGGATAGAACTAGTTTACAGATTGATCGTTAGTTAGTGTGGATTCGGAGGGCTTAAAGGCCTGTTTCCACGCTGCATCTCTAAACTAGAGGTTACGACTATTTAATATCCCTGGTTTGTGGAGTTCTGTGCCTTTACTACATGCCTGTGGCTAATATACTACTAATATACTGTACATTGTTTCACTTGTTGTTTGAACTCTGAAATGCATTGAAGTGTTGTAACACTGGGGTATTTCAATGACATGACCTGATGTAACCAGAAAGGATTATCTGCGAGGTTAAATGCAGAGGTCTCAGTGGGCAATTGTAACCACATCTTGCCACAGAGCTGTGGAGGTGGAGTTTTTAGTTTAATTTAGTTTAGTTTAGTTTAGGGATACAGCATGGAAACTGGCCCTTCAGCCCACTGAGTCCACTCCGACCAGCGATCCCTGCACGCTAACACTGTCCTACACACATCAGGGACAATTTACAATTTTACCAGGCCAATTAGCTGACAAACCTGCACATCTTTGGAATGTGGGAGGAAACGGAGGAAACGGAGAAAACGCACGCAGGTCATGGGGAGAACGTACAAATTCCTTACTGATTTGCACCCGTAGTCAGGATGGAACCCGGGTCTCTGTCAATGTAAGGCAACACTGTAAGGCTGCACCACCGAGTCATGTTGAGTTCAACATCGGGAATAGATGTTGAGTTCCACTCCATATTCAGTGTGGAACTCAACATCTATTAGAACCACAGTGGGATCCAGGGCAGCAAGGAAAGTCAACGAGAAAGTTAATGGGTAGCACAGTGGTGCAGCGGTAGAGCAACTACCTTACAGCGCCCGAGACCCAGGTTTGATCCCTACTATGGATAATTGTCTGTACGGAATTTGTATGGTCTCCCCGTGACCTGCGTGGGTTTTCTCCAAGATCTTCGCTTTCCTCTGACACTCCAAACACGTACAGGTTTGAAGGTTAATTTAGCTTGGTATAAAATGTCAATTATCCCTAGTGTGTGTAGGATAGTGTTAGTGCGTGGGGATCACTGGTCGGTGTGGACTCAGTGGGGCAAAGGGCCTGTTTTCGAAACTAAACTATAAACTAAACTAAACCCAAGGTTGGTTCAGCTGTGACCACTGAACCACAGAGCAAAGCTGAGTGGCTCACTCCTGCTTCTAAGCACGAAACAAACAACCAGAGGAACTCAATGGGTCATGCATCATCTGTGGAGGAAATAGATGCAACAATTTGGATCAGGACCCTTCTTCAGACTGATGGATCAAAGGGAAGAATGCTGGAAAGAAGTGGTAGGGATGGGGCAAAGCTTGGCAAGTGAAAGGGGTTGGGAGGGGTTGATTGGCAAGTGGGTGGAGAGAGTGACAAAGGCTTGAGATTTAAAGTAGACAAAATGGTATTAGATAAGGAGAGAAGAGGGGGACTGAAATGTAAAGCCGGAGGGAATTAACATTTGTTTAATCAGTTTACAGTGCATTTTGGCTTTGAGCTTGGTTTTCTTGGTTGTGCGCTTATCCTGGTGTTACAGCACAAGTTGTACATCAGTCACTGAAAGTAAGCATGCACGTACAGCAGGAAGTGAGGAAAACAAATGGCATGTTGGCCTTCACAGCAAGAGGATTTGAGCAAGGGAGAAAGGAGATCATACTGCAGTTGTACAAAGCCCTGGTGAGACCACACCTGAAGTATTGTCATGGTTATAGTGTGATACAGTGTGGAAACAGGCTCTTCGGCCCAACTCGCCCACACTGGCCAATAATGTCCCAGCTACACTAGACCCACTTGCCTGCTCTTGGTCCATACCCTCCAAACCTATCCTATCCATGTACCAGTCCAACTGTTTCTTAAATGATGGGATAGTCCCAGCCTCAACTACCTCCTCTGGCAGCTTGTTCCATACACCCACCACCCTTTGTGTGAAAAAGTTACCCCTCGGATTCCTATAAAATCTTTTCCCCTTCACCTTGAACCTATGTCCTCTGGTCCTTGATTCCCCTACTCTGGGAAAAAGACTGTGCATCCACCTGATTTATTCCTCTCATGATTTTGTATACCTTTATAAGATCTCCCCACATCCTCCTGTGCTCCATGGAATAGAGACCCAGCCTACTCAATCTCTCCCTATACCTCACACCCTCTAGTCCTGGCAACATCCTCGTAAATCTTTTCTGAACCCTTTCAAGCTTGACAATATCTTTCCTATACCATGGTGCCCAGAACTGAACACAATATTCTAAATGTGATCTCACCAATGTCTTATACAACTGCAACATGACCTCCCTACTTCTACATCCAATACTCTGACCGATGAAGGCCAATCTGCCCAAAGCCTTTTTGACCAGCTTATGGGGGGGAGAGGGGGAATGGGGGTGGGGGGAGTGGGGTGGGGGGAGGGGAGGGGGGAGTGGGGGGGAAGGAGGGGTGGGGGGGGGGAATGGGGGGAGGGGGGAGGGGTGGGAGGAGTGGGAGTGAGGTAAGGGGGGATGGACTGGGTGAGTGGGGGGGAGGAGGGGGGGATAAGGGGGATTGAGTGCGTGAGTGGGGGATGAGGGCGCTAGACCAATACAGGAGAGGCCTTGGGTCCACAGCTCACTCTGGCTGCAGCGCTGGCGCCACGGGGCCAAGGTGAGTGTCACCCTCTCCCTTTCCCTGTCCCCCTGCTATGAGGAATGCGCCCAATGGGTCCACTTGGTCTAGTAAACACATAAAATTCTTAAGGGATTGGACAGGCTAGATACAGGAAAAATCTTCCCAATGTTGAGGGAGTCCAGAACCAGGGGTCACTGTTTAAGAATAAGGGGTAGGCCATTTAGGACTGAGATGAGGGAAAACCTTCTCACCCAGAGAAATGTGAATTTGTGGAATTCTCTGCCACAGAAAGCAGTGGAGGTCAATTAATTGGACGTTTTCAAGGGAGAGTTAGATATAGTTCTAAGGGCTAAGGGAATCAAGGGATATGGGGATAAAGCAGGAATGGGGCACTGATTTTGGATGATCAGCCATGATCATATTGAATGGCGATGCTGGCTCGAAGGGCCGAACGGCCTACTCCTGCATCTATTTTCTGTTTCTATGTTTCTAAGTAGTTTGTGTTTTAATTGTTATTGTGCAATCACATCGGCCTCCCCATCTCAACGTCATCCCAATGTTTTACTAATTTCAGGGATGCTCGGGTCCCTGTTCATTGCCTGCCCCGCACTGTCCTTGAGTTGAGGGTGACCTGCCATCTTGAACCATTGTCCCGTTCGGTATTGGTGCTCCCTAACAGTCCAGAGCTGTTGGGGAAGGACCTTCTGGAGTTGGACCCAATGATGACCAAGAGCCATGATAACAATGTAGATAACAGATCTCTGGAACTTCCATAATAATTGAAATTAGTTTGACGAGGTGGTGATTAACTGGACCAGGTCTGTACCGCTGTTTGTGAACAGGATGTAGTATATGGATATGCCAAGAATGGAGGAATATGGATCATGTGTAGGCAGAGGAGATTATTTTAACTTGACGTCATGTTCGGTGTCGACATAGTGGGCCAAAAGGGCCCACCTGCTCTTGTCATAAATTGTCACACGTGATAGGAGCAGAATTAGGCCATTCAGCCCATCGTGTCTACTCTGCCATTCAATCATGGCTAATCTACCTCTCCCTCCTAACTGCATTCTCTGCCTTCTCCCCATAACACCTGACACCCATATTAGTCTTGTGCTCTATGTTCTATAACGTACCCAGGCATGTACCCTCATTAGACACAAAATGCTGGAGTAACTCAGCGGGACAGGCAGCATCTATGGGAAGGAATGGGTGATATTTTGGGTCGAGACCCTTCTTCAGACTGATGTGAAGACCACAACAGTCTGAAGAAGGGTCTCAACCCGAAACATCACATTAGTCAGAAGAAAGGTCTCGATCCTGAATGTCACCCATTCCTTCTCTCCAGAGATGCTGCCTGTCCCGCTGAGTTACTCCAGCATTTTGTGTCCATCTTCAGTTTAAACCAGCATCTGCAGTTCCTTCCTACACAGTTATCTTCATTGACAGGTAGATGTCAGTGTTGTGTCAGGACTGGACCAGACACAGCTGGTTCTGGGAGAGCAGGTCTTTAGCTCTACAGCTGGGGTGTCGTCAAGCCCCATATCCTTTTGCTTTATCGAGTGCTCTCAGCTGATTGCTATTGCCTTGTGGTGTTAATAGGACTTTCTGAAGGCTGGTTTATGCGATGGTGGGGATCTCAGAAGCCAAAATAGGAAAGTCTCATATTTACTTATGTTTTAAAAATCATTAAACATAGATTGATATCAAATTTCTCAACTGCATCCTGACTTTAGAAAACTTTGAGGAACAGCATCTCATATTTTGCTTGCAACCCAGTGGTATGAATAGTGATTTTTCTACCTTCAAATAACCCTTGCATCCCCTCTATCTCCATCCCTCCCCCACCCAAGTCGTAGCACCTTCAAAGTCGTGTTGTTGAGTCTCATTGTTTGTACTCATTTTCACCTCGCACACAGTTAACAATGGCCTGTATCATTATTACTTTTTTGCATATCTTTCATTTATTTGTTCTATGTCTCTCTTTATCACCGTCTATATCTCGTTTCCCTTTCCCCGACTCTCTTTGAAGAAGGGTCTCGACCCCAAAACGTCACCGATTCCTTTTCTCCATAGATGCTGTCTGACCTGTTGAGTTAGTCTATCTTTTCGTGTCCTTCTTTGGAAAACAAGTTTAGTTTAATTTAGTTTAGAGATCTTGTGTGGAAAAGGTCCCTTCGGCCCACTGTGTCCATGCCAACCAGCGATCACCCGTACACTAGTACTATCCTACACACCAGGGATCATTTTTACAGAAGCCAATTAATCTACAAATCTGCACGTCTTTGGAATGTGGGAGGAACTTGGAGCATCGGGTGGAATCCCACGTGGTCATAGGGAGAACGTAGAAACCCCATACAGACAACACTTCTGGTCAGGATCAAACATGATCTCTGGCAGCAACTGTGGCTGAGAAACTCTGTTCCACCTACAGATAATGTTGCATTGAACCCCACTAGAGAATCCTTTGATTGTGCTCTCCATCCAAGCAGTTCTTAGGGACTTCAGGGATCTTGTTCAAAGAGGTGAGGGATGGCTGGGCGAGGGACGAGGAGACCCAAACTAGTCTCAGTTTCTGAGTCATGGTGCCCCCAATTCACATGCAAGTGAGGAATTTCTTCGCCCAAGAGGATCAGAAAACTCAGGAATGCTCAACTCCCAGAGGGGTGGGGTGGCAGAGTTAGAGAATATATTCAAGATGGATACAGATTACTGGAATAACTCAACAGGTCAGGCAGCATCTCTGGAGAACCCAAATTGTCATCTATCCATGTTCTCCTGAGATGCTGCCTGACCCCGCTGAGTTACTCCAGTACTTCCTGTCCTTTTTTGTAAACTAGCATCTGCAGTTCCTTGTTTCTACTTATTGAAGGTGGAGATTGACAGACTGCTGGTCTTTAGGGGAGATTTTGCCTTTCCAAATGTACAAGCAGGAGAGGGGGTGAGGCTAAGATCAGACCAGCCATGACCTTACTCACTGGTCAGGGATTTGGACAGCATAGAAACAGGCCTTTTGGCCCATGTGGCTACTGGTAACCACAATGCCCATCTATACTAATCCCACTTGCCTGGAGTAATTCCATATCCTTCAATGGCCTGCTCTTTCAAATACTGTCCAGATGACTCTTAAACATTGTTAGTGAATTGTAGATTAAGCTCAAGGAGCGGAAAGGCTTCTTTCAGTTCCTTGTTTCTATAACATACAATATCCACAAAGGGGGTTTCTGAAAACAAAATCCTGCAGCTGCTGGAAATCTGAAAGATTGCTGGAAATGGAAACGGCAAAGGTGGGTCGTTCTGCCTGACAGGTTGAGTACCAGCAGCTCCGTCATCTGCCAAGGAACAGGACAGAAAGAGCAGGAGGCCATTCAGCCCATTGTGCCTGAACTACCATTCTATGATATCATGGCAAGTTTGATCTTATAGACAATAGACAATAGGTGCAGGAGTAGGCTATTCGTCCCTTTGCATCAGCACCGCCATTCACCGTGATCATGGCTGATCATGCCCAATGCCCATGGCTGATCATGCCCAATTAGTACCCCGTTCCTGCCTTCTTCTCATATTCCCTGAGTCCGCTATCATTAAGAGCTCTATCTAACTCCCTCTTGAAGGCATCCAGAGAATTGGCCTCCACTGCCTTCTGAGGCAGAGTATTCCACAGCTTCATATCTTCTACTGAAATCCAGGTAGTTGACCTGAAACTTTAACCGTCGGAGTTGTTCTCCGAGGTAGAGAGTTCTAAAACTAGAGGGCATAGGCTTAAGGTGAGAGGAGAGAGATTTAAGAGGGACCTCAGGGCCAACTTTTTCACTCAGATGGTCAGTATCTGGAATGAGCTGTCAGAGGAAGCTATTGAGTGGATACTATTACGAGACAGGATCGAGGAAGAACTAGCTAGCTAAATACTAAATTGGCTTCATAGTAGGTGTTGGTGGAATGGCATTTTCTGGACTGGAGGTTTGGGACTGGAGATGTGCCTCAGGAAGTGGTGCTGGACCCATTGCTGTTGTCATTTGTGACAATGATGTGGATGAGGATGCACAAAGTATGATTAGTATGTTTTCAGATGACACTAAAATAGGTGGTATAATTGATAGTGATCAACTGGGCAAGTGGGCCGAGGAATGGCAAATGGGAGTTTAATTCAGAAAACTGTGAGGAGTTGCATTTTGGGAAGTCAAACCAGGCCACGACCTTGATGGTAAATGGTGGGGCTCTGGTAAGTGTTGTAGAGCAGAGGGATCGATGAGTAAAAGTTCATAGTTCCTGTAGATCAGTCACGATATTCCTGATCCAGGTTGGGTTTTCCCTTTGACTTTCCTGGTATGCCTTATCTGGTGCATGCGTACTGACGAAGCTAGTACAGTCTTCAGGGAGTGATCGAATGGAATGCACAAGCTGGCTCTTTGTTCTACAGCCTCGTGGTCAATAAAGCACAGAATGAAGTTTAACTACTTGTCGTTATTCACATAACTTCATACATGGTGTCAGAAATATTGATCTGGAACTTCATCGGCTTCAGATTCATGAGTTTTTCACTCTCTTCTTCTCTGCGAGAGAGATCGAAAGTTTGTTTGCCTAACAATCATGGCTGATGCATTTCGGACGCCGGGCCCACTTGTCTTCGACGGCATTTTCAAGGAAGCGTATGACATTTTCATTGAAGTCGCGGACTCCGAAAAGGTACAGCGCACTCAAGCTTATATTCTTCTCAACCTGGCGGGACAGGAGGCCGTTGAGCGCGCGGTCGTCTGTGTATGCGGAGGAGGTGAGACACCAGGAGGTGGCGGAGGAGAGGTTGTTACCCCTGCTGAATCGAAAGTGGATCCTCAGTGCCTCAAGAGGAAATTTTGTGAGTTATGCAGCCCTATCTCACTTTGGAGCGACACAAATTCCACACCCAGAATCAGGCGGCGGGTGAGGCTATTGAGTCATATGTTAATGCTTTAAAATCACCAGAACAGAGCTACAAGTTCGAAGAGCTCTATGACAGGAGAGGTAGACTAGAACTATATTTCTTGGAGTGCAGGAGGTTGAGGTTGAGAGGTAATCTTATAGAGTTCTATAAAGAATAGATAGGGTGAATGCAATGTATTTTGTGCAGGATAGGGGAATCAAGAACTAGAGAGCATAGGTTTAAGGTGAGAGGGAAAGAATTTAACGGTGGCAACTTTTTCACACAGAGGTGGTGAGTACATGGAATGAGCTGCCAGAGGGAGCAATTGAGGCAGATACAATGACAACATTTAAAAGACATTTGGGCAGGTACATGGATAACAAATCTTTTGAGGGATATGGGCCAAATGCAAACAATTGGGACGAGCTTAGATGGGGTATCATGGTCGGAGTGAAGATTGGGCCAGTCTTCCACTCCTCAGGCAGTCCCTCAACATCCAGGATGACTTGTTCCATTCCAGCTGCATGCCAACTGATGAAGAGCCACATACCCATCCACAGATGGGCCAGGACATTGCTAATGGGCTGAGTGGCTGGGTGGTTTTTGAGGTGGTGTTCTCCTTCCACCATTTACGTGGTAAAACTGTGAGCTCCTGAATCATGGACCAGAGGTTCTCAACCCCATCCAGAATGCTTCTTCTCCACTGGAAACATGAGGCACTGTCTCAGAAGATGGTATCTATCATTAAGGATCACCACAATCCTGGCCACGTCACGAGGCTGGAAACTGGAAGTGTCCTGAGCTAATTCTGCTACAACCATTGTCTACTGTACAAGTAATGGCTTCCACTGATTGTCGCCGGAAGCTTGCGCCCTTTTCAGGACGGACGATGTTAGTGATGTAACATTTTAATGATGGACACGAAAAAGGAAGACCACAATCCTGGCCATTCCCTCTTCCCACTGCCACCGACAGGAAGAGGGTACAAAAGACTGAGGTCACACACTACTACTCGCATGCTTGAAGTATTAAAAACAAGAAGCCATAGGCTTAAAGCAAGAGGAAGGAGGAGTATTTTGTTTTACTCAGAGAATGGTTGATAACCCGGAACTCACTGCCAGAGGGTGGAGTCAGATACAATCATTACGTTTAGTAGGCATTTAGACAAGCAATTGCACAAGCATAACAAAGATGGATACGGGCTTAATACAGGCAAATGTTATTAGTGCAGTTGGGCATGTATGCGATGGGCCGAAGGGCCCGTTTCTGTACTGTACACACTATGACATTGACTGATACACTGCACATCTGCATACTGTGTACATATGATCTACATATATAGTTGCACTGTACACACAAAAAAAGCCTTTATACATGTGTGCTGCATAAAATACCAGTGCAATGCCCAAGTGTACATACATACAGGGTAGACACTAATATATTGTATATAGGTCACAGTTCCATACAAACTGTGTCCATGTGCATGTGTATGCACACGCACACGCTCACACACACTCCAATGAGAAAGAAAATTGCCACGGGTACATCCCACCTTCTGTGCTTAAATGAAATTAAAATTTAGTAAAATACTGAAAGAAATCCAATACAATTCAGCAAGGACAGGTGGCAAGTTCAAAGATATCTCGTATTTATTTTCATCACAAAGAATGTCAACAAAGATCAATAAATGAAAAGTTATAGTACAAGACTAACGTGGGCAGAAATGTAAAATGTTAGAATTTCTCCAGATACTTAATAAAGAAAACAGAAAGTGACCCTGAGGAATTAATGATGGAAAACAAGGGAGTGGCAGGTTAAGTCAGCAGGTATTTTGTATTTGGCTGAAAGGAAACCCAGACAATTTGGCAAGGACATGTGGCAAGTTCTTCTCTGTAGGGGAGGAAATTTGTAGCTTTCCAGCTACTGCTGTAAATTGGGAATTGGAAAAGAGGGAAGAACTCAGGAATGTTCGGATCGCCAGGATTGAGAGGGTTGTTGGGACTGCAGGCGAACAAATATCAGGCCCCAAAAAGACTTCCTTCTGGGGTCTGAAAGAAATGGTTGCTGAGATAGTTGGTGCATGGGTTTTACTTTTCCATAGTTCTCCAGATACAGGGAAGGATGCACGAGATGGAAATTTGTCGGGTCAGAGGAAACCCAGGTGTGCAGACCCAAGTTTGAATTAGATCTGAGATTTCAGAAGGGGGGACCAAGGTGATCAGCTGTTACTGAAAGTTTGCAGGTGAGTAACATTAGTCTTCAAAACTTTTATATGCTTTGAAACACTTCACATCTGAAATCAATACAAATACAGCACAGGGTCGGGTACAAGAAATAGATTGAGACTAGCCCAGTTGTACAGCGCCACATCCTGTTTTTACTTCTGTGTAACAAGCAACAGCCGAAAATGGCACTGGATTCTCCGACATTTACCTGATCATTCCGGCAGCCTCTAAAACCAGAAATCTGCAGCCACTTCCAGCTCTTGATGTCACAAAAATCAAATCCTGCAGATGCCGAACCACCAAAATAAAACCATGGAGACAGTCCTGTGGTGCAATGAATTCCACAGATTTTCCTCCTCATCTCCTTTCAAAAGATACATCCTTTTATTCTGAGGCTCCACCCTCTGAACCTAGACTCTCCCACTAGTGGAAACATCCTCTCTACATCCAGGCCTTTTGTTATTCGGTAAGTTTCAATGTGGTTTCCCCTCTCCCTCCTCATCCGTTTAATCTCCCAACGAGTACAGGCCCAGAGCTATGAAACGCTCATTATATGTTGACCCAATCATCTCTGGGATTATTCTCATAAACCTCCTCTAGACCCTCTCCATGCCAGCACATCCCTCCTCAGATGTGTGTTCGAAAACTCCTGATTTACTCACTATCCCAGCAGCCCTGGAGTGATTACATTTCTGAGACTTTACCGTTAAAATAATTGATGGTTGCTCTTCTGCAAGATGAGGTACCTTGCAGCCAGCGAGAGTCTCAGGCCTCCCGCTGTCATCATGTCCGTGCTTGTCTTTCGTACTTCTATCTTTATCGGAGAATAAAGGAAATGTCCAAGAACTCACCAAGAGCCGAGTTTTTTTTTTCCCTCCCAAATCTTTTTGTGTTGAGAGGTGAGGAATAAATGGGCAAGGCGTTTCACATTTGAGCGAGATACCGCTGGTGCTTCACCTGCTGTGGTATTTACAAATGCAACCATGATGTTGGGTGAAAGCGCTCAGAAACATACACGCTGGCCTCGCCAGACAATGCCTGGTGTCTGCAGTCTGGCACTTGACGATTAAATATTTTTAGGTGCCTCGAGATTCAAAATGACAACACGTCGGGAAACATCTGACAAAGCGCAGAATCACAGTGTACGGTATCACAGAGAGCTAACTGCCAAACGGGTTGAGTTAGATTTAGAAGAACCCTCCACCCTCCAAACACAAGCGGCCAGGTTTTGTGTTAAGACAATGCCAGTGTTCCCCTCCCCCTGGGGAGCGCCCCTCGCACCATGCTCTGGGACTAATCCCATGCAGCTTGGGTTGTGGTCAGGTCCCCTCTCTCCAGGGCTGCAGGCAGTGAGCGGGAGGGCTGCAGTCAGTCGGGCACGGGTTTGGCCTCTCCTGACCGCACGCGGGCCTGGTCCACAGCATCCAGCAGGTTCTTTGTGTCCACCGCCAGTGTGTGCGCGGCTGTCAACATCTGCTTCTTGCACTCTTCACTCAGCGAGGTCACCGAATTCTGCTGGGCCAACTTCATCTTGCTTATCAGCTCAGCCAGGTCCTTGTTTAGGAGCTTCTGCGTCCCCTCAATCTGGAAGAGATGGGAAGATTTCACCTTCAGTCACACCATTGGCAAATGCCGGGCATGAAAGTCCCCCGGGGTCGACTCCCGTGGTAACATTTGATTTAGTTTTAGAGATACAGCGCAGAAACAGGCCCTTTGGCCCGCCGAGTCCGCGCCGACCAGCAATCACTAGCACTATCCTACACACTCGGGACAATTTACAATTTTTTTAATTGAAGCCAATTAACCTACAAATCTGCACGTCTCTGTGGAGTGTGGAAGGAAACCGGAGCACCCGGAGAAAACCCACGCTGTCACAGAGAGAACGTACAAACTCCGCCCAGACAGCACCACATAGCGAGGGGGTGTTTGGAGTCACTGTGATGGACGTTTGTGTTGGGGTTATGTGTCTTGTGTTCTTTTTTTTTTCTATGACTGCTATGTAGTTTCGTTCGGTACTTCGGTACCGAACGACAAATAAAGCTCTGTTATACCTGTTATACCTGTTATATAGTCAGGATTGAACCCGGGTCTCTGGCGCTGCAAGGCAGCAACTCTACCACTGCGCCACTTGCATAGCCCAGATGGGATGTCCAATCTCTGCGGCAGATGTTAAGGTTGTGAATAGAGGTTCTATCCTCCACCCCAGGGACTGCCTGAGGGGGTAGTGAAAGTCTCCGGAGATGTGTCTGAAACTTTGAACAGTTTGTGTCACCCAGTTCTGTCCATTTATCATTCTCAACGCCCGATATCGATCAATCCATCAAATCTGCACCACGAAGCAGCTGGTTGAGCTGCTGCCTCACAGCCCCGGAGACGATCCTGACCTCAGGTGCTGCCTGTGTGGAGTTTTCACGTTCTCCCTGTCACCGCGAGGGTTTCGTCCAGGTGCTCTGGTTTCCTCCCACAACCCAAAGACATGCGGGTTGGTAGGCTAATTGGCTTCTGTACATCGACCCAAGTGTTTTGCAGGATGGATGCGAAAGTGGGAAAAACATAGAACTAATGTGAATGTGTGGTCAATGGCCAGTGTGGACTCGGCGGGACAAAGGGCCTGTTTCCATGCTGCGTCTTTCAATGAAATACACTGACCACGGAAGCCAAAGAGGACCCAGTTCTGAGAAGTATGAGGTGATGGATTTGGGGAGGATAAACAAGGAAAGGGATAGGACCTTGGAGAGCACACTCAGCGACCTATAGAAACATATAAAATTCTTAAGGAATTGAACAGGCTAGATGCAGGAAAAATGTTCCCGTTGTTGGGAGAGTCCAGAACCAGGGGTCACAGTTTAAGAATGAGGGGTAGGCCATTTAGGACTGAGATGAAGTCAAACTTTTTCAGCCAGAGAGTTGTGAATCTGTGGAATTCTCTGACACATAAGGCAGTGGAGGCCAATTCTGGATGTTTTCAAGAGAGAGTTAGATTTAGGGTTAAGGGTATCAAGGGAAATGGGGAAAAAGCCGAAACGAGGTACTGATTTTGGATGATCCGCCACGATCATATTGAATGACGGTGCTGGCTCGAAGGACCGAATGGGCTACTCCTGCACCTATTTTCTATGTTTCTATGGAGGCGGGAGGATAGGTGGACATGGAGGTGACAGAGGGTACAAGAGCAGGGATTTTACACTAAACAGGTCACACTGAGGGCACTGTGCACAGGTATTGGGAGGCCGCAGAGAGGATGTGACCTGGGCTGAGTTATAGTCAGGACAGTGTCTGACCGGACTGGGGTTTGGGGAGATTTAATTGACATGTACAAAATAATGAGAGGCTCAGTTAAGGGGAACAGAAATAACCCATTGACCTTCACAGAGAGAACAGTAACGAGGAATTTTTGTTCTATTTGTAAAAGATTTAAAGGAGAATCGAGGCCAGTGTTTACACAGGCTATCACAGATAGAGGTGAGTCACACCACTGTGGGAGAGGGACGGAGTAGGCAACAGTGGAGACTAGGACCCTCGGAAACATTTAAGGAGCTCCTGGATGGGCTTGTGAGCATCCCCAAGCAAACAGTCACAAAGCTGGGAGGAGGCATGGATCAAACCAGTCCATTTTGGTCAGCATGAGCAGAATAGGCTGAAAGGCCTTCTGTGCCATCAACTCTGCCACTTCTCCTTTCCGCCTGATATCCACAAAATGCTGGAGCAACTCAGGTCAGGCAGATTCTCTGGAGAAAAGGAATAGATGACGTTTTACATAGACATAGAAAACATAGAAAATAGGTGCAGGAGTAGGCCATTCGGCCCTTCGAGTATGATCATGGCTGATCATCCAACTCGGTATCCTGTACCTGCCTTCTCTCCATACCCCCTGATCCCTTTAGCCACAAGGGCCACATCTAACTCCCTCTTAAATATAGCCAATGAACTGGCCTCAACTACCTTCTGTGGCAGAGAATTCCACAGATTCACCACTCTCTGTGTGAAAAGAAAACTTTCTCATCTCGGTCCTAAAAGACTTCCCCCTTATCCTTAAACTGTGACCCCTTGTTCTGGACTTCC
Organism: Rhinoraja longicauda; assembly: GCF_053455715.1. Classification (NCBI taxonomy): domain Eukaryota; kingdom Metazoa; phylum Chordata; class Chondrichthyes; order Rajiformes; family Arhynchobatidae; genus Rhinoraja; species Rhinoraja longicauda. Next base: position 54,430,228 of record NC_135961.1, on the reverse strand, counting down.
CCAACATAGGGAACAATCATCCTGCATCTAGCCTGTCCAACCCCTTAAGAATTTTGTAAGTTTCTATAAGATCTCCCCTCAATCTTCTAAATACCAGCTAGTACAAGCCGAGTCTATCCAGTCTTTCTTCATATGAAAGTCCTGCCATCCCAGGAATCAATCTGGTGAACCTTCTCTGTTTTGGGTTGTAACCCTTCTTCAGAACAGGGTCTGACCTGAAACATCACCTGTCCATTGTGTCCACACATGCTGCCTGGCCGGCTGAATTACTCCTGCATTTTATGTCTTTCGGTATATCCCAACATCTGCAGTTCCTTCCTACTCCGCTCCATCTGTCCTCCTGCAGAGCTCAACACAAAGTGCTGGAGGAACTCAGCGGGTCAGGCAGCATCTAGCGGGAATGAACAGTCAACGTTTCAGGTCAGGACACTTCTTCAGACTGATTGCAGTTGGAGAAAGCTGGAGGAAAGAGAGGTGAGGGCAGGACAAAGACTGGCGAGTGATGGGTGGATACAGGTGAGGGTGGCTTGATTGATTGATGGGTGTAGTTTCAGTGCACAGTTGGAACGGGGTCACGCTAGGTCTGAGATTGGGCCAAAAAACGGAGTGCTGGAGGAACTCACAGGTCAGGCAGCATCCGTGGTGGGAAGTGGACAACTAATGTTGTGGGTCAGGACCCTTCTTCAGACTGAGCAAGCTGGAAAAGGGATTGGGCCGTCGGGAGATGAAAGCACACCGAGTTCATTCAGTGGGGATAACGAACGCACCTGTCATGGAGGCCCACCTCAGAGAGACAGACCACAATGCTGGGACTGCCATCGGCGAGACTCACCTCTGTCCGTGATGAGGCAGGCAGGTTCGGCAAGAGCTCATCCACACTGCTGGTCAGACGGCGAAGATTCATACCCACGGTCTGGGAGCAGGAAGGAAGATGTCACGAAAACAGAAGGATTAATTGGAAAAGCCACGGCAGCAAAGATCGTTCATATTTGCTTCTTTACAGGCGGTTTTGCTATTATGTGATAGTTACGCTCCGAAGAAACCTCACAAAGTACAAATTTGTGTTTTAAAGACTACTAGACGACCCGTGGGCCTGTTGGGTTCCCGTTGTTACTAAAGGTTCTTTTGTAACTTGTCAGTTTCTTTGTTGAACTTAATTAAGGTGCATGTTGCAATCAAAAGGGCTTGAACAATTGGTTGGGCAGAAAGCAGCCAAAACGGTACACGATAGCGCAACAATTTGAACGAAACACGACCCGTGGACCCGTTGGGTTCCCATTGTGATGGCCCCTGGGCCGGGGATGGGCGAGGGGAGAGAAGAAAGGGGAGAGGGAGCCACTCACCCCGGCCCCAGGCGGCCATCGTGGCGGTCAGTAGCAGGACAGCGGCCGCAAGGCGCTGCCCCAAGGCGCTGCCCCATGCTCGTCCTGCCGGCGACCATCTTCTTTGACCTTCTCCCTGCCGCCGCATTGCACCACGGGAGGAAGGTCAGGCATGGGGCACGGCGGGACGGGCACCAGTCCTCCCGGTGCTGTAGCGTAGGCACGCCACCGCCGGGCCCTGCAACCCTCCCCCAACTGCGTAGGCGCGGCTACCGGGCCCATTCACAGTATAAAGCTTATTATAGTTTATAAAGTGAATTACTTTTAAAACATAATGAAACTTGATACTGCACACCACAAGCGAATGGTGACTAAGGTGCCCCTAAAATTGTTGTGCTATCATGTACCATTTTGGCTGTATTTCGGGAACATACATACAAGATGAGAGTTTTAGTTATTTCTAGATAGATTGTATCCATGGAGGAAAAGCGTTTAGGTGCCAGAGACGTTCAGACTCGCAATAACAAAGTTATTTTTCTATAGCAATAGCAATTTTTATTACTACAAACTAAAAATTATAAAAGGCTGCATGTTCATTAGTGTATCCTTGCACAAGTGGCACCAGGAGTGATTGCTTGTCAATTTGAATGGCCACCCATGGTGAAACTGACAGACTGTGTTCTTAAGAGACAATGGTGCCTGATTACTGTGGGGAGGTTCCTACACTGTTTAAATCCAAGACATTTATTTTCCGCATGTCCATTTACAAAGTAACGTTTACATGGACCCACTATCACCACCACAGCTAGGCCAGGTTCAATGGCTGAATGGCCTCCTTTCTTACAGCTAAACCCCGGCCTTGATTTTACTCTCGTTGTCCGCTTCAACACCTTGAAGAAGCAGAATGTTGGCTGAGACATCAATGCAAAGTCTCCGGAAGCTCTTCATTCAACTGACTACAACATGGCTGAGTGCTTAGCCTCTGTTCCTGGATACAAGCACTGTATGAGATGTCAGACCAGGTCCTGGTACCCTGATAAATGATTCCCGAACACCAGCTCAAGAGGAGGCTAGGTTCTCAATGTCCTGGCTGAATTCCACCTTCAAACCATTCCACCATAAGCCCCAGATAGTCTAGGCATTCACCCTGTAGTAGTAGTAGTAGTAGGGCCCCACCAATGTGTTCCCTCTCAGCCGTGAGGAGCTCCCAATGGTTCAATGGTTCTTTATTGTCACGTATGCACAGCACGGTGAAATTCTTTCGCACAACCCACATATGCGCAGCCGCCACAGTTTTGGCAGTACGATTGTGGGGGATGTGGGGGAGCTACACCACCCCTCCCGCACCGACCCCCTCACCTTCACCAGGTGGATGTACTCCTCCGTCGGCAGCTGGTACACCTGGTTCTTCAGATGCAGCACGGCCTTGACCAGCTCCATGACCAGGGGGTACACCTTGTCGTCCGTGCGGTCCAGGTTGGCTGTGGGAGCTGCCTGAATCGGCTGAGCAAGCAAAGCAGGGAAGGGATGGGAGTAAGCGCAAGTCAAGTTGTTGTCCCTCACGCCAGTGGACACAGGCTTTGCACTCTCACTGAGGGGAGAGGACATCAGCGGACAGAGACTGGGCTGGAGGTGCTTCACTGAGGACCTCAGTGGACACGGATACTGGGCTGTGAGACCCTCAAGGAAAGGGGAAATGAGTGGACACGGACACTGGGCTGTAAGACTCTCACTGGGGGGGGGGCATGAGTGGACATGAGTGGACATGAACTGGGATGCGAGACTCACACTAAGAGGGGGGAGGACATCAGTGGACATTGGGCAGTAAGACCCTCACTAAGGAAGTAGGACATCAGTGGACATGGCCGCGGAGCAATAAGACCCTCACTGCAGGAGTAGGACATCAGTGGACATGGTGACTGAGCTGTGAGACCCTCACTGAGGGGGACATCCATGGACACGATGACTGAGCTGTGAGACCCTCAATGATTGGGGATATCAGTGGACCTGGTCATTGGGCTTTGACACCCTCCCTGAAGGGGGGCATCAGTAGATACGGTCATTGGCCTCACTGAGGTAGGATTTAGTGGACATGGTCACTGAGATCTGAGACCCTCATTGAAAGGGAGATAAGTGGACATGGTGACTGAGCTGTGAGACCCTCACTGAGGTTAACAGGACAAAGCAAAGTCTTTTGACCAGATCCATGTCAGAGTGTTGAAAGCACACATGCAGCTGCAGACAGTGTGGTGCTGGAGGGACCCGTCCAATCGCTACTCCCACACTCTGTGCGAGTCCCAGCGTGCGGGGTGATGAGCAGTTTACCACACGGTGGTCTTGGAGATCCAGGCCAGCTGGCACCCTCTGACGGGTTGGTCTCCAACAAGCAGAGCACCGGCGAACAAACGCCAGTGGCACTGTCACACCTTGTAGGCACCGTCCTAACATGGCAGGGTCAGGAGGTATTGTGTAAAGCAGGGCAGATACTGGGAGATCATCAATAGCTGTCTCAGTCCACAGTGTGGGACAGACTGTCCCAGAGTACAGGCCGTGCGGGACACACTGCGTTTCAGACCAGAGACAGTGTAGGACAGACGGTGTCAGACCACACACACAGTGTGGACAGACTGTGTCTCAGACCACAGACAATGTGGGACAGACTGTGTGTCAGACCAGACAGTGTGGGACAGACTGTTTTGGACCACAGGAAGACAGACTGCGTCTCAGACCACAGGCAGACAGACTGTGTCTCAGACCACAGGTGGACAATCTGTGCCTCAGATAACAGGCGGACAGACAGTTTCAGGTCACAGGTGGACGTATTGCTACAGACCCGGCTCACTTTGTTCCGAACACTCACCGGCGGATTCTTCCTCGGAGGTTTCTCTGGCGCCACCGTGAACTCAGCTCCAAAGAAAAATAATTGACATTAGTCTATGCCAAGAGGGCACACACATTTCTAGACTTTTAGAGATACAGCGTGGAAACGGGCACTTCAGCCGCCAAACCACAATGACCAGCGATCACCCCGTACACTAACCTACACACTGGGGACAATTGACGATTTTACCAAAGTAAATTTACCTAAAAGCCTGCACGTCTTTGGGATGTGGGGGGGGGGGGGGGAAACGCACGCACGCACGCACGCACGCACTCACGCACGCACTCACGCACGCACTCACGCACGCACTCACGCACTCACGCACGCACTCACGCACGCACACACCTGAAACAAACTCAAAGATTGGGGTCCAGAATCTGCCCACAACTCCTAGACACACAACACTGCCTTCAGCCCCCTCCCCCCACCCCCCCCCCGTACTTAAGGGCCTGTCCCAGCTACGCGATTTTTAAGGCGACTGCCGGCGACTGTTAAAGTCGTAGCAGATCGCCAAAATTTTATTTTGCCCTACGACAATGACTACGACAATGCCGAGTCAGGTCGATACAAGTAACTTTTTTTGTGAAACTAGCACCTGGCTAAGAGATTACACCGTCTTCGGAAACATCGCGAAATTCCCACGCTTACCTGACCATCAAACTGTCGCCTCCATATAACAACTTATAACATATAACAACTACAGCATGGAAACAGGCCTGTCCGGCCCTACCAGTCCACGCTGACCATTCTCCCTGACCTAGTCTCATCTACCTGCACTCAGACCATAACCCTCCAATCCCCTCCTATCCATATACCTATCCAATTTACTCTTAAATAATAAAATCGAGCCAGCCTCCACCACTTCCACCGGAAGCCCATTCCATACAGCCACAACCCTCTGAGTAAAGAAGTTCCCCCTCATGTTACCCCTAAACCTTTGTCCCTCAATTCTGAAGCTATGTCCCCTTGTTGGAATCTTCCCCACTCTCAAAGGGAAAAGCCTACCCAATCTACCTGTCAAATGTCCTGACGGTAAATAAATTGGTTAAACAAAACTATCTTCTGGTATCTTCAAATGCCTTTTCTTAATTTAATTTTAAGTGCTTCTAAATGCATCTGCGACCACCTAGCAAACCTGGGGACAGCATGCGACAGCGCCCGCAATAAGCTACGATACCTGGCGACAAGCCAGCTGTCGGCGAGAAATTTCTATCTGGAATTTTTTTCCGCGACACGCCGAGATCCGCTACGATTCATTGAAGACTCCTCATGATCATGCACGCGACACCCCGACAGCCCAGTCGCCAGCAGTCGCCTTAAAATCGCCTAAGTGGGACAGGCCCTTTAGTCTGAGATCATAGAGAAGGTCTGAGCCCTGGCATTCAGACACTGGAGATCCTAAACACTGCTCCAAACTTGCTGCAGTTTAAAATATATTGTCATTGCAATTGCCAAATGGACTGGTGGTTGCATTTGGGAATGGGATTGATTGGGAACAGGGAAGGGTTTAGGAATAGGATTGGTGTGTGGAATGGGATGGAAAGAGAGATTTGGAAATAAGATATGGATAGGAAATAGTTTATGAATAGATATGGGAACAGGAAGGTGGTATGGGATTGGGATCTGGAAAGGGGTATGGGAATGGGAAAGGGGAACAGGAAAGGGGAATGAGAGGAGGATTGGGAACAGGAAGGGGATATGAGAATGGGAACAGGGATATGACAATGGGATTGGGAACAGAAAGCAGTATGAAAATGGGATTACGAAAGGGGTAAGGGAATGGGAACAGGAAATAAGTCTGGGAATGGGATTAGGATATTGTGGTGGCTGGGAGTAGACAGGGAACAGGCTTGTAAGGTCCCACATAGTTTTAAAGGCACTGACTACCCTTTTTCCACACAACCGCTCTGCAGACTGTTCCACGGGACTAAAACATCTCAAATCATTCCCATGAACTGGTACTTACTGTAGCATGACTCCTGGTCACTATCCTGAAAAGAAAAGTAGAGTCGGGTTATCTCAGCAATTATTGCCTTATTTAACTCCTAAAATCCCTAAAATCAAATAGGAAACTGATCTGGCAGTTCAGAACTGGGTCTCTCAGTGGACCATTAGAAGCAAAGAAAATGTTCACCCCACAATCAGTCGCCTCATGGCCCAGTGTACCCCCAAGCACCATTAGATTCATGGCATGGGATTGACCATGGGCCAGTTACGGATGCAGAGGGTATGCAGGTTTAAAACATATCCCATTACACCAGCAGTACTGGGGGTCAATGCATGGTCTCAGAGGAGGCAGTGGGGAAAGATCATAAGATCACTTGATAGGAGCAGAATTAGGCCATCGTGTCTACTCCGCCATTCAATCATGACTGATCTATCTCTCCTTCCTAACCCCATTGTCCTGCCTTCCCCCCATAACCTCTGACACCCGTATTAATCAAGAACCTATCTAACTCTGCCTTAAATATATCCACTGATGACGACCTCCACAGCCTTCTGTGGCAAAGAATTCTACAGATTCACCACCTGAAGCTGAACGTGGGTATCGGCATCCGTCCAGATGCGTCTCTAATGTTCTTTGTCTAATACTGGGACTTACTTTTCGACAAAGGCTGAATTAACAGTGAACTTATCTGGTCGGTGCTGTGCGACAAGACGTTGGAGGGGTCGGTTGGCTTTTTACAGATTAACACCCATTATGTGATCTATATTCACAGTCCCACACCTCGGCATTGCAGAGAACAGTTAAAAAGTTTAACTACTGCAAGAACAACCATGGCAGTCTCTGCAGACTGACACCTGCCATCATTTGCACATCATTGACACACTCGACTTTGAAAGTAAATCAAATTGAAGAAAGAAGTCTTACGTTTTGGGACTGGTTTTCATTTGGAGCCTAAGGGAGAGAGAAGAGCAAAAGTGAATTCTCACAATTCGGTTGAACAAAACAATCAAGAATATCCCTGGATAGACCCAAAATGCTGGGGCAACTTAGCGTGTCAGGCAGCATCTCTGGAGAAAAAGAGTAGGCGTTTAGTAAGGGTGTCAGGGATTATGGGGAGAAGGCGGGAGAATGGGGTTGAGAGGGAAAGATAGATCAGCCATGATTGAATGGCAGAGTAGACTTGATGGGTTGAATGGCCTAGTTCTGCTCCTATAACTTATGAACTAATGAGATGATGTCTCGGGTCGGAACCATTCTTCAGACGTCTTTTTAAACGTGGTGATGTTATCTGCCTTAACTACCTCCTCCGGCAGATCGTTCCATATACCTAACACCCCTTGTGTAAAAATGTTTCCCCTCAGGTTCCTATTAAATCTTTTCCCCCTTGCCTTAACAGTGAACATATCTGGTCGGTGCTGTGCGACAAGACGTTGGAGGGGTCGGTTGGCTCTTTACAGATTAACACCCATTATGTGATATATATTCACAGTCCCACACCTCGGCATTGCAGAGAACAGTTAAAAAGTCCTCTGGTTCTTGATTCCCTGAACCCTTGTTCTATGGTTCTTGATTCCTTAAGAATATGTTCTCTGGTCCTTGATTCCTGTCAATGGTTTACCTTCTGAATGCTATATTACCCATCAACATTCAGCAGAATTATTCCATGGACTGTCACCATCCTGAGTAAAAACTCGCAAGGTGGTGCAGTCACGCAGTGCAAGTAATAAAGTAATGTCAAAGTGCCACAGAAGGCTGTGGAGGCCAAGTCAATGGATATTTTTAAGGTGGAGATTGATCGGTTCTTGATTAGTAAGGGTGTCAAGGATTAAGGGGAGAAAGCAGGTTGAGAGGGAAAGATAGATCAGCCACGATTGAATGGCGGAGTAGCTTTGATGGGTCAAATAACCTAATTTTGCTCCTACAACTTATGGACTTATGGTGTGATCCTTACCAGCAGCTTCTCTTCCTTCTCCAGCCACTTCTTATCCTCAGCCATTTCCCGTTGTTGCTGCTTGATCCTCTCCTGGAGCTTGGCTTGTTCCATCTCCCAGAGCTTCTGGGCATCTTCTTTGCTGTTAATCTCTCCAATGAGGTCCGTTTCCTGCGGGCACAGGAAGATGGTCAGACTTTCCCACAAATGTGAGAGAAAATGTTGCTGAGTTTGCGATCTTGGAGCAAAGGCGATCAAGTGAGAACATGACAGAGGTTTAGTTTTGTTTAGAGAGACAGCATGGAAACAGGGCCTTCATCCCACCAAGACCATACCAACCATTGATCACCCATTCACTAGTTAGAGGGCGGCAGTAGAGTTGCTGCCTTACCGCTCCAGAGTCCCGGGTTCAATCCTGACTACGGGTGCTTGTCTGTACGAAGTTTGTACGTTCTCCCCGCGACCTGCATGGGTTTTCTCTGGCATTTCCGGTTTCCTCCCACACAACAAACACATTCAGATTTGAGGGTTAATTAGCTTGATATAATTGTAAATTGTCCCTAGTGTGTTGGATAGTGTAAGTGTGGGGGGATCGCTGGACAGCACAGACTCAGTGGGCTGAAGTACCTGTCTCTGCACTGTACTCTAAACAAAACTAAAAAACCTGTTTATCCTGGAGTAGAGGAGGCCAAGGGAGGTTCGGTTTAGCTTAGAGATATGACATGGAAATAGACAATAGACAATAGACAATAGGTGCAGGAGCAGGCCATTCAGCCCTTCGAGCCAGCACCGCCATTCAATGCGATCATGGCTGATCACTCTCAATCAGTACCCCGTTCCTGCCTTCTCCCCATACCCCCTCACTCCGCTATCCTTAAGAGCTCTATCCAGCTCTCTCTTGAAAGCATCCAACGAACTGGCCTCCACTGCCTTCTGAGGCAGAGAATTCCACACCTTCACCACTCTCTGACTGAAAAAGTTCTTCCTCATCTCCGTTCTAAATGGCCTACCCCTTATTCTTAAACTGTGGCCCCTTGTTCTGGACTCCCCCAACATTGGGAACATGTTTCCTGCCTCTAATGTGTCCAATCCCCTAATTATCTTATATGTTTCAATAAGATCCCCCCTCATCCTTCTAAATTCCAGTGGATACAAGCCTAATTGCTCCAGCCTTTCAACATACGACAGTCCCGCCATTCCGGGAATTAACCTAGTGAACCTACGCTGCACGCCCTCAGGCCATTTAGACCACCAAGTCCACAACAACCTGTTCCATCTTATCACATTTGTTTATTCACTCCCAACCCATTAGGGCCAATTTTACTACAAACTTGCATCTTTAGGACGTGGGAGGAAACCAGAGCACCCAAATGAAACCCAGGCGGTCAAATTGAGAATGTGAACTCCACACATATAGCACCCAAGGTCAGGATCGAATCCGGGTCTGTGACGTCATGAGGCAGCTGGTCCACCAGCTGCACTATTCTCCTTCAGGTGGACAATATTATGAGGGGGAGGGAGATGCAGTAGACACTAGGAATCTTTTCCTCATGGCAGGTCTAAAACAGAGGGCACACTTGGGGGAAGAATTTTTTTTGTTTAGTTTAGTTTATTTTGTCAGAGGATGCAGGGAATAGAAAATATCCCGTAGCACTTCTCTATGAAAGACACCAGGAAGTCACCCCTGCCCCAGGTCATATTTTTACTGCTCATCAGACCGTCTGGTTGTGCTGGGATCGTTCCAAGTACACATCGCCTCCAGTTCAGGAATACTTGACTGGTGACTGTGGTTGGAAACTATCAAGCCTCTAGGTTGCACGGGGTAGCATACTCTTCTTTTACTAGGAGGCTGGTTCTCTGAATGGGTCTGACGTTTAACCCTGACAACACACACACACATGCATGCATGTGCGAGCGCGCGCGCGCGCACACACACACACACATCACCATAGCACAAGTCAAAATGCAAGCAGGCGGCTCTTACCTGCATACTGAGTCTTCTAAATGGTTTCGGGTGTTGAGTCTCTGTGGAGTCACCCGGTGCCTCACTAATGGGTGAGCAAAGTATGTGCGGTGAGCTGGCACAGAGGGACTCCGGAACCTAAGCAAGGGCAGACAGCACACAGAACAAAGCAATCAGCGACATGGCACACAGATAAAGCGCACGGGACACGGAGAGCCAACACACTGCTGGTTCGGCCGCAGTGGGCCATAGAGTTGTCTACCCCTCTCTCTGTGCTTTCTTGAAGTCCAGCTAGCTGGGACAGTCATCGAGCGTAGACGTCTGGAAGCGAAGACTGGACAAGCGCACACTGACGATGCAACAGACTGGTGTCATCTCATGTAGCATTGCTGCAATAGGGTATGGTGCCGGCTCACCTGTGGGAGATCCAACACTTACTCATCCCCTTATCCACTTCACCAAGTCATGTCTTGAACCAGCCTGCACCACCCCTATCCTACCTCAGCAATGGAACACTATGGACCACCTCTTGAGCTAACATAGACCTATTTTCTAATTGTGTCATTTTTTATTGATGTTCTCGAATGTTTCCTTAATTCAACATGGCCCCTCAGAATTAATGTGACAATTGCCTTCCTCAGCTGAGGTCCAAGAAAACATTGTGAAATGATCGATGAATCATAAATCCCTGACAGGTTGTCCCTGCACACATATAAAGCTTATTTTCTCCACCTTCTGGACAGTTTCTTGTGGACTAATGGTGTGGCATTCCCAGAATCTGTTATTCTATCTCCGGATCTCTGGTGGAGCTTGCTTTCTCCTGTATAGTCCTCCTGAAATAGGTCAACACCACACCTGGAAGTCAATCCCCATTAACATCAGCTGGAGCTGAGATAATGTGGGACCGAGCTTGACGTTATTTTCGCTGCATGCAAAAAAATAATTGAAAGGACGTTCATAAGTTCTAGGAGCAGAATTAGGCCATTCGGCCCATCAAGTCCACTCCACCATTCTATCATGGCTGATCTATCTCTCCCTATCAACCCCATTCTCCTGCCTTCTCCCCATAATCCCTGGCACGTTGCCGCTGTTTCCGGTGAAGGAGGGAAACGCATTCATACAGATGTTTGGCTGACCACAAGCCCTTCAGGAGCTGGGTTTTCCTCTTGCATTGGCCAGTTTAACCAGTGGATACACGCTTCCACGGGCTGTCACCTACTTGGAACTGAAGTCCTGGATTCAAGAAATGCATTCCACGTGGTATTGTTGAAAGTCCTCTCGTTCTTGATGGCTGGAACAGAAACCAAATGCAAAACCAATTTCATTCCATTCACAAGCAGAAGACGAAGTAGGCCACTCTGGCCCTCAAACCTGCCCCACCATTTACTATCCCTATGGTTGATTTATCCCAGGCCTCAACTCCCCTTCTGTGCCAGATCCCAATCGCACTCAATCCCCCACTGAACCTGGCCTCTGCGGGACAAAATTCACCACTCTGTGTTGTTAGCACGTCCCCTCACAGTTGGGCCCTCTGTTGTTTGCGATATATATAAATGACTTGGGATAGAGATGGGTAGGTTCGTAAGTTTGCAGATGACACCAAGATTGCTGGGGTCACAGACGTTAGAGAAGGTTGTCAAAATACACCGCAGGATATGGATCAGCTGCAGAAATGGGTGGGCAAATGGCAGATGGAGTTTAATTGAGTGAGTGTGAGGTGTTGCACTTTGGGAGGTCGAATGCAAGGGGAAAATATGCAATTAGTCGCAGGACTCTTATCAGCATTTGTGTACAGAGGGATCTTGGGGACCAAATTCATAACTCCCTGATAAGTTGGAATAGAAGAGTGATACAGAAGGTATATGGTATGTTTGGCTTAATTTGGTCGGGGAATTAAGTATACAAGTTAGGAAGCCATGAAGCAGCTTTATAGGACTTTGGTTAGTCTGCATTTGGAACATTGTGTGCAGCTCTGGTTGCCTCAATGCAGGAAGGATGTGGAGACTTTGAAAAAGGGTGATGTCTGGATTAGGGGGTATTAGCAACATGGAGAGGTTGGACAGACTTCGATTGTTTTCTCTGGAACACCCGAGATTGAGGTACCAGATAGAAGTATATAAAATTATGAGTGGCAGAGATAGGGTAGAAAGTCAGAACCTTTTTTCTCAGGGTGGAAATGTCAAAGACTAGAAGACATAGCTTGAAGGTGAGAAGGACAAAGTTTAAAGGAGTTGTACCGGGCAATGTTTTTTTCAACGGAGGGTGGTGAGTGCCTGGATCATGCTGCCGGGGTGATGGAGAAGGCAGATATGATAGTGGTATGTAAGAGACTTTTAGATGGGCACATGAAAATACAGGACGTGGAGGCATATGGATTATGTGTAAACAGATAGGAAATAATCTTGGCTTCATATTCAGCACAGACATTGTGGGCCCATGGGCCTGTTCCTGTGCTGTACTGTTCCATGTTATATGTTCTAGATATAGTAGTATCATCTTCTAACAGTCTTTAGTTTTATAGAATTTTGCTTTTTGGAGGGAAAACAGGGTGATTAGCCCTTTTTGGAGGGAAAACAGGGTGATTAGGGGTGGCATGGTGGTGCAGCGGTAGAGTTGCTGCCTTACAGCGAATGCAGCGCCGGAGACTCATGTTCGATCCTGACTACGGGCGCCGTCTGTATGGAGTTTGTACGTTCTCCCCGTGACCTGCGTGGGTTTTCTCCGAGATCTTCGGTTTCCTCCCACACTCCAAAGACGTACAGGTATGTAGGTTAATTGGCTGGGTAAATGTAAAAATTGTCCCTGGTGTGTGTAGGATAGTGTTAATGTACGGGGATCGCTGGGCGGCACGGACTCGGTGGGCCGAAGGGCCTGTTTCCGTGCTGTATCTCTAAATCTAAATCTACACCACAAGTAGGAAAGATACTAATTGAAGATACCAGACAGAAGATTGTTCCGTCTGTTGAAGAGTTCCCACTCGAAGTGTCACCTATTCCTATCTCCAGTGCTGCTGCCTGATCTGCTGAGTTACTCCAGCATTTTCTGTCTATCTTAGGAAAGATACTGGAGTCTATAATAAAGGATAATAAAGGAGGTTCGGAAATATCAACAGAATAGCACAGTTAACATGGACTTCTGTAAGGGAATGGGGCGAGGGGCCTGCTTCTGTGCCCAATTACTCTACCTTGGGTGGGGGTTCATTGATGGCCAGCGTGATCTCAGGGTTCCTCGTGGTCAGTCTGCGCTCGGTCCAGTACTTACGCTCCTCCCGCTGCTCCACCTCAATCTGGTGAATGTCACTAAAGGAGAGGACAGAGATGGGGAGATACCACACCAAACACAAACCCAGCGTCACACAGACCAGCTCAATACACTGCAAACCACAGCACCACTCAGATCAGGTGCAAAGGGGCTCGTGCAGGACTCCCAAAAGGTTAGTTTGCAAGTCGAATCGGTAGTAAGTAAGGCAAATGCATTGCTAGCATTTATTTCGAGAGGACTCGAATATAAAAAACAGGGATGTAATGCTGAGGCTTCATGAGGCACTGGCCAAGATCACATTTGGAGTATTGTGAGCAGTTTTGGGCCCCATATCTGAGGAGGGATGTGCTGGCTTTGGAGAGGATCCAGAGGCTTCTGAGAATGATCCTGGGGATGATTGGGCTGAAAATGGGGTTGAGAGGGAAAGATAAATGGAATGGCAGAGCAGATGATGGGCCAAATGGCCTAATTCTGCTCCTAGAACTGATGAACTTATGAATTCAGTACAGCACAACCCAGCACAATTCAGACTGCTACTCTGATGAAGGTTGTCCTTTTGAGGAACTCAGTGGAGGAGGAGGTATGATTAATGTTTTGGGTTGAGACCTTGCATCAGGAGTGAGAGTGTGGAGGGGACATGGCCAAGATCGAGAGGTGAGAGGGAGGGATGAGGCAGAAGCTGGTGAGTGATAAATGGAACCAGGTGAGGGGGCAATGTGGGCAGATGGGGACAGGTGAGGGGTGGAAGGGTGGAGATGGAGGCTAGAAGGTGTTAAGTGGAGATGCTGGAATCTGACAAGTGAGGAAGGTGATAAGTGGAATCTCGGCACGGCCAATCTCTGCACGGGCACCGAATGGCACCCACACCATGTGGCAGCTACACTGGCTCCTTACAACATCACCTGGGTACTGACCACACCATCTGGGCAACGCAGCATCTCGGGAGAGAAGGAATGGATGATGTTTCAGGTCGAGACCTTTCTTCAGACCCGAAACGTCACCCATTCCTTCGCTCCCGAGATGCTGCCTGACCCACTGAAATACTCCAGCATTTTGTGTCTACCTTCGATTTAAACCAGCATCTGCATTTTTTTTCCTACCCCATCTGATCATTAACTACCACCCGCACCACACAGGGACTGACCACTGCCCATGACACCTGAGCAGTGTCCATGGCCCACACAGGTATCACCTTCTAGCCTCTACCAAGTGCCCACAGTGCCCAAGTTTTTCCTCATCTCAGTCCCAAATGGCCTGCCTCTTATTCTTAATGTGACCCCTGGTTCTGGGCTCCCACAACATCGGGAACATTTTTCCTGCATCTAGCCTGTCCAATCCTTTAAGAATTTTATAGGCTTCTATAAGATCCCCTCTCATCCTTCTAAATTCCAGTGAATACAAGCCCAGTCGACACATTCTTTCATCATATGTCAGTCCCGCCATCCCGGGAATTAACCTGGTGAACCTACGCTGCACTCCCTCAAGAGCAATAATGTGCTTTCTCAAATTAGGAGACCAAAATTGCACACAATACTCCAGTTGTGGTCTCACCAGGGCCCTGTACAAATGCTGTGGGACCTCCTGTCACCTAAACTCAAATCCTCTCGCAATGAAGGCCAACATGCCTTCGCTTTCTTCACTGCCTGCTGTACCTGTATGCTTACTTTCAGTGACTGATGTACAAGCACACTGAGGTCGTGGTTTTCACTTCCCCATTTCCTAATCTGACACCATTCAGATAATATGCAAGTAAAGGAACTGCAGATGCTGGTTTAAACTTAAGATAGACACAAAAAGCTAGAGTAACTCAGCGGGACAGGCAGCATCGCTGGAGAGAAGGAATGGGGGAAAGAGAATTAAAGTGTCCTCTACCATTCAGATAATATTCCGCCTTCCTGTTCTTGCCACCAAAGTGGATAACCTCACATATATCCACATTATACTGCATTTGCCATGCATGTGCCCACTCACACAACCTATCCACCTCGCAGCTCACACTGCCACCAGGCTTTGTGTCACATTTAATTCCCTCGTCTAAATCATTAATATATACTGTAAATAACTGGGGTCCCAGCACAGAGCCTTGAGGCACCCACTAGTCACTGCCTGCCATTTTGAAACGGACCTATTAATTCCTACTCTTTGCTTCCTGTCTGCCAACCAGTTCTCTGTCCATGTCAATGCCCTACCCCCAATACCATGTGCTCTGATTTTGCAGGCTAATCTCTTGTGTGGGACCTTATCAAAGACTTTTTGAAAGTCCAGATACACACGTCCACTGGGTCTCCCTTATCCATTCTCATTGTTCTATCCTCAAAAAATTCCAGATTAGTCAAGCATGATTTCCCCTTCACAAATCCATGCTGACTTTGATTGATCCTGTCACTGCTTTCCAAATGAAACATTGAGGTGGGAATGGCCTAATTCCTGGCTGGTTCTCTGGTGATTCCTGCTGGGAACAATCCCAAGTAGATTGATTTCCCTGCCCCAGAGTCTCCTGGGCATCGCTCTCCACCCTCCCTCGGGCCCGTCACCAGCTGCCCAGTGCTGACCCTATGCCTACCTCAGCGAGCAGACGATTTCCGTGAACTTCGGCCTTTCCCGAGGTTCGTAGGTCCAACAGCGTGTCATCAGGGTGTAGAGGGTTGGGGGGCAAACCCCTGGCTTCGGAAGCCTGTCACCTCTTTCCAAAACGCCGATCACATCCCGGTTTTCCAGCCAGAAGAAGGGCTGCTTCCCAAAGCTGAGGATCTCCCACATGCACACCCCTGAGGGACAGAGATGAAGGGTCAACAGAGAGGTCACAGAGTGGTGGGGTGCTACCATCAGCCCGGGATGCACCAAGGGGTCGGTCGTAGCCACAGAATGTGGTCCCTTGAGGATGTCAATGGAAAATCCAGGCTGGCTGGCAGAGACGTCACCAGATTCCCCATCCCTTTGTTTAGTTTCTTAGTTCAGTTTAAAGATACAGTGCAGAAACAGGCCCTACGGCCCACCGAGTCCACGCTGAGCAGCGATCTCCGCACTACATTACACACACCAGGGACAATTTTACATTTATACCAAGCCAATTAAGCTCCAAATGTGTCTGCCTTTGAAGTGTGGGAGGAAACCGAAGATCTCGGAGAAAACCCACGCAGGTCACGGGGAGAACGTACAAACTCCGTACAGATAAGCACTCGTAGTCAGGATCTAGCACTGTAAGTTAGTAGCTCTACCTCCGCGCCACCGTGCTGCCATTCTAAACCCTCCATACTAAACCCACTGCCTCTACCAGCACGGACCAGGGAAATTGGTTCATGGGAACACCACTCCTCCAGGACGTCTGAGGGATAAGGTTTTTACAGAACGATTGGTCATTATCTACAACATTGCCAGAGGAGTTGGTGGAACAGATTTGTTCACTATCTTTAAGAGGCCTTTGGGCAAACATTTAACTGGAACAGGCACAGAAGGACATGGATCTAATGTGAGCAAATGGGAGTCGTGTGAGCAAATGGGAGATGGGCATAAAGGTCGGCAGATGAGAGGGTCTGTTTCTGTGCTGTACTGCTCTATGGCTGAGATGTATGTGGGAGATGGTGACAGCCTGGTGAGTGGTTTTGTGGCTGGGGAGAGGGTTAATGGCTAGAATGATTAATGGCTGGGGAGGGGGTTAGTGGATAGAGAGAGAGGGACAGGCTGGGGAGAGGGTTAGTGGCTGGGGGAGAGGGTGTCTGGCTGGGGAGAGAGGAGGGGGGGGGTTTGATCTCGGTGCTCACACTCACCAAACATCCAGACATCACTGGCAGATGTGAAACGCCTGAAGTTGATGGATTCCGTTGCCATCCATTTAATCGGCATTCGCGTTACAGATGCTGCGGGATAAATGTTCAGAGTTAATTAGCAGCAACTGATTGGCTGCCCTGGAAGAGCATCCAAACCGTGCTGAGGTCCTGCCTTCTTCAAGCTTGCATCGTTGGTGGTTACTTGAGTGCACCTCGTTGCCTGCTCTGCACTCCCCACATCAGGGCAGGGACAGCACAGGTAGATCCAAAGTGCAGCACCCTCTACACTGTCCCATCACACATTTCCAGGGTTAGACTCACCCTCTACACTGTCCCATCACACATTCCCAGTGAGGCACAGACATCTGCGGCGAGGAAGCGACCGTGTTCCATATGCACATGAAGTGTGAGAGGTTGCAGCCCCTCTTTGACTATCTGAAGGGGCTGCTCCTCAGGTTTTGGTTACATTTTAGCCCCCCTGCTCCTGATATTTGGTCACCCGGTACAGATGTGGGAGGGTCAGGAGGGAGGGAGGGAGGGAGGGAGGGGTGGGGTCTCCCTGTCGGTTTGCTCCTGGGCCTGGCCAAGATGGCCATTCACGGGTCCAGGCAGCGGGCGGTCGATGGTCACACCGGAGTCGGCTGCCTGCCTCTTTTCCGGGCCTACGTCCGTGCCCGCGTGTCCCTGGAGAGGGAACACGCGATGTCCACAGGGACTCTGGAGGCCTTCCGTGAACACTGGTCGCCGCGGGAGGTCGAGTGTTATAATGATAATGTTGACAAAATGTTGGAGTAACTCAGCTGGTCAGGCAGCATCTCAGGAGAGAAGGAATGGGCGACGTTTCGGGTCGAGACCCTTCTTCAGACTGAAGAAGAGTCTCGACCCGAAACGTCGCCCATTCCTTCTCTCCTGAGATGCTGCCTGACCTGCTGAGTTACTCCAACATTTTGTCAACATTATCATTATAACACTCGACCTCCCGCGGCGACCAGTGTTCACGGAAGGCCTCCAGAGTCCCTGTGGACATCGCGTGTTCCCTCTCCAGGGACACGCGGGCACGGACGTAGGCCCGGAAAAGAGGCAGGCAGCCGACTCCGGTGTGACCATCGACCGCCCGCTGCCTGGACCCGTGAATGGCCATCTTAATATCATGAATAAATATCTTCCATTTGTACCAGCATCTGCAGTTATTTTCTTATACTACTTGATAATGTTGACGTTATTTTAAGTTGAAAACTGTTTTGTTTGTAAACTGCCAATATTGGCAGTTTTTGATGGTGTTACTTTTTTGTATTTTTGTTTTGTTCTGAATAAAAGTATTTTATATTTGTTTTAAAGGGGGCAGACACTGAGAAGGGATGAGGACATGATTGTCAGTGACATGGGGAAGGGGGTAGAGAGCTGGCACCGAGCGCCAAAGGTGAGCGACATCGCAAGCAGATACATTTGACACCGATTGGCATTTGTGCGAGGGCAGGAAGCGGGTACTGCTGCAACCTTGCCAAGGGCTGAACACTACCTTTGTAGTAATTGTCCTCTTCAATGTAACGAGAGAGTCCAAAATCGCCCAGCTTCACACAATTCGGGGAAGCCACTAGAACATTCCGCACAGCTATGTCCCTGCGGGAGAAAGGAGGAGAATTAATGTCTTGAATTGGGAAACAAGGAAGAGGGAAAACACAATGGGAAGAGAAAGCAGGGGACAGCAGTCATGGGTCTGTACAGCATGGAAACAGATTCGGCAGCATAGGAATAGGTGGCGTTTTGGGTCAGAACTGAAGCTGAAGATGGGTCTTGACCTGAAACGTCACCCATTCCTTCTCTCCAGAGATGCTGCCTGGCCCGCTGAGTTACTCCAGCGTATTGTGACCATCTTTGGTATAAACTAGCATCTGCAGTTCCTTCCTGTACATACATCTGACGATCCTGGCCTCGGACATATCCAATAACTGCCTCACTGACTCTGGGGGAAAGAGAATTCCAGACATTCCTCACCCTCCTTGGTTCCGCCTGGAATGGTTTGGTTTTCTTTTCCAAGGATATTCCTGAGATGCCCCCCCATGCATGATCGAAAATACAGCAAAGCAAAGACCAGCCTCTGCAGGGTAATCATTAGCCCGTGAAGTCAACTAGAGACATGGGCCATTTCCATCGACTTCCACAGGCCACTGAAATGTTTTAAATATTTAAGCAGTAATCACTCTGTTTAGTTTAGTTTAGAGATACAGTGCAGAAACAGGCCCTTCAGCCCACTGAGTCCACGCTGACCAGCGACCTCCATACATTAGCACTATCCTACACATTTACGATAATTTTACAATTTTACCGTGGCCACTTTACCTACAAAGCTGTACGTCTTTGGAATGTGGGAGGAAACCGGAGCATCTTGGAGAAAACCCAAGTGGTCACGGGGAGAACGTACAAACTCCGTACAGACAGCACCCGTAGTCAGGATGGAACTCGGGTCTTAAGCGGTGTAAGGCCGCAACTCTACCGCTGCGCCGCCCGCACTTTGCCGCAGTCTTCGCTGCACAATTCACTGCCCGCACTGATCACGTGCCTTGCCATTGCTAGGTGATCGATGGGCTTACCGGTGCACGACCTTCACTCCCTCCAGGTAGGCGAGGGCCTTGGATATCTGCCAGGAATAATCCACCAGCGTCACCACTTCCAGGGTGGCTTTGTTGGTGACCAGGTAACTCTCCAGCTGGGGGTGAAACAGAGTACAGGTAGGATGATCACCAAAGAGGAATGCACAGTGTTGGGAGAGGAAGCTTCGCCCCTATCTAGGGAGAGGGTTCCTGGGGCCTGACCACAGCCACCGAGGCCCTGGCTCCTCATGGCCTTCCCTGCCCCTGGCTTTCACCGCTGTAGTTGACACCCACACCGTCGTTGGGAGGGCATATAAAGGATCGGTCCCTGTCCGACCCGGGGATTCCAGGCACCGCAGGGAGCCAGGCCTCTTGCCGATCCCTGTTCTGGATACCGCAGGGCGCTGGGAATTCTTGACACCACTGGGGTCCAGGAATCAACCATTCCTTCTCCCTGTGCCCACTTCACAGTGCCCAGACAGAGGTTGTCTTCCAAAGTTTAGGGTAGTGTAGTTTAGAGATACAGCGTGGAAACAGGCCCTTTGGCCCACCATGTCCATGCCATCAGCCACTAGTTCTATCCTGCACACTTGGGACAATTTACAGAAGCCAACAACCCTACAAAGACCCATCCAATTCTAACGCACTCTGAGGCCAAGTGTTCCCCGACTGTTTGGTTGGATCACCCCATCACACCCCAATCGGTCGGTTGGTTGGAAGAAGGGTCCAGAGCCGAAACTTCGCCCATGCCTTTTCTCCAGATATGCTGTCTGACCCATTGAGTTATTCCAGCATTTTGTGTCTATCTTTGGTATAAACCAGAATCTGCAGTTCTTTGTTTCAACACCCCAACCACCTGCCCTCGGGGACCATCAGGAGACCAGCAGGGATGGTCTCATTTATTTATTCACTGCATGTTGAGGTTGATGGGAAGGCCAACCTTTGCTGAACATCCCTAATTGACCCCGAGTTGGGGGCTTTGTCCTTTGTCCCGCCCCCCTGACATCAGTCTGAAGAAGGGTCTCGACCCGAAACGTCACCCATTCCTTCTCTCCTGAGATGCTGCCTGACCTGCTGAGTTACTCCAGCATTTTGTGAAATAAATACCTTTGATTTGTACCAGCATCTGCAGTTATTTTCTTACACTGAATTGGGGGCACTTCAGAGGGCAGTTAATAGACACCCCATTGCTGTGGTCTCGAGCCATATCTCGCACAGGGGGGATCGGGGCAGAAGGTTCCACCATCTCCCCAGGGAGACAGGAGCAGACCAGTGGGTTGGGCACCTCCCTCTCAGACAGAGATGTCAAGGGTCTGTCGGTGCCGGCACCGTGAGAGGGTGGAAGCACAACCAGACCAGCCGCGCAAAGGGAGGGGACAAAGGAGGACCAGGTGTGGAGGGACCACCGCGAGGGAGGGGTAAGAGCACCAGGGACCCAGCGTGGAGGGACCACCGTGAGAGAGAGGTAAGAGCAACAGGGACCCAGCGTGGAGGGACCACCATGAGGGAGGGGTAAGGGCAACAGGGACGCAGCGTGGAGGGACCACCGAGGGAGTACTACACTATGGGAGGGGCAGTACTGAGGGAATAGCACACTGTGTAGTACTCCCTCAGTACTGCCCCTCCCAGTGTAGTACTTCCTCAGTACTGCCCCTCCCACAGTGCAGTACTCTCTCAGTACTGCCCCTCCCACAGTGCGGCAATCCCTCAGTACTGCCCCTCCCACAGTGTGGCAATCCCTCAGTACTGCCCCTCCCACAGTGTGGCAATCCCTCAGTACTGCCCCTCCCACAGTGCAGTACTCTCTCAGTACTGCCCCTCCCACAGTGCGCCATTCCCTCAGTACTGCCCCTCCCACAGTGTGGCAATCCCTCAGTACTGCCCCTCCCACAGTGGCGTACTCCTTCAGTACTGCCCCTCCCACAGTGCGGCATTCCCTCAGTACTACCTCTTCCACAGTGCGGCATTCCCTCAGTACTGCCCCTCCCACAGTGTGGCATTCCCACAGTACTGCCCTTCCCACAGTGCAGTACTCCCTCAGTACTGCCCCTCCCACAGTGGCATACTCCTTCAGTACTGCCCCTCCCATAGTGCGGCATTCCCTCAGTACTGCCCCTCCCACAGTGCGGTGCTCCCTCAGTATTGCCCCTCCCACAGTGCGGCATTCCCTCAGTACTGCCCCTCCCACAGTACGGTGCTCCCTCAGGGCCTCCCCTCCCACCGTCTCAGAGATGGGACGTGACACTTTAAGCTCCTGTTCTGTCCTCCTGCATCTTCCTCCGGTAGCTGGCTTCCCCACTCACCTCTCCATAAGGATACAATTCCATGATTAGCCAGGCCGGATCCTCTTCGATCATCCCGATCAGCCTGACGAGATGTGGATGGTCGAGGGGCTCCATGATTGCTGGGGAAAGTGAAGGGCAGGTCACTGAAGGTGGGAATTTAAACAATGCAGCATCCAACCAACTCAAATCTAAACAGCATATGCTGGAAATTGCAGAAAGTGATCTCATGAAGATTACTGCCAGGTGAAGCGTTGAGAGAAAGAGGGAGGGAGGAAGGGAAATAGTGACAGAGGGAGAATTTCCAAGAGAAAGAGAAAGAAAGTGACAACAAGAGAGGGGGTAATGTGGAGAGAAAAAGACCGTGAGTGTGGAAACAAGGAATTACAGATGTGTAGGAAGGAACTGGAAGATGCTGGTTTAAACCGAAGATAGACACAAAAAGCCGGAGTAACTCAGCGGGACAGGCGGCATCTCTGCAGAGAAGGAATGGGTGACGTTTCGGGTCTGAGAAAGGGTCTCGACCCGAAACGTCACTCATTCCTTCTCTCTCTCTCTCTCGAGATGCTGCCAGTCCCGCTAAGCTACTCCAGCTTTTTGTGTCCACTCAAGGAATTGCAGATGCTGGTTTACAAAAAAAGACACAAGGTGCTGGAGTGCAGCATCTCTGGAGAACATGAATAGGGGGACCTTTCCCGACTCAACACATCACCTATCCATGCTCTGCAGAGATTCTGTTTGACCCGCACAGTTACTCCAGCACTTTGTGCCTTTTTTTAGAGGGAGTAAAACAGAGAGTGGACAGAGAGCGAATCAAGGCAGAGGGAAAAGAGAAAGATATAAAAGAGACATTGAGACAATGTGATGATTATTTGATGATTTCGACGAATCTTTACAATGTTGGCAATGATAAGACTGATACGAGAGCTCCATCTGTTGGGCCCATACACTGTGCAGTGAAGTCCTGGGTTTGGGGGATTGTTGGATGGCTCTCTTCAATCTCCAGATGAGGGAGCCCAGTGGTTAAATAATTGTGTAGATGCTGGTTTCTACTAAAGATAGACGGATCTCTGGAGAAGAGGAATAGGTGGCGTCTCGGATCGGAACCCTTTTTCAGGCTGAAGTGGCAGAGGTGGTCGACTACGACTGCAGACAACACTCCAAGTGCGGTCTCGCTAACATGCTGGGAGAACCACAGTGTGCAGCTGCTCAGACTGCAGACACACAACTCGAGAGGCAAACTAACATAAAACTGAGCATCAGAGGTCACATGGAAGAACTTCAGAATACCACGCTGAAGAGGCATCCAAACAAGTAGATCATAAGTGATCTACTCCGCCATTCAATCATGGCTGATCTATCTCTCCCTCCTAACCCATTTCTCCCCATAACCTCTGACAGCTGTACTAATCAAGAATCGATTGATCTCTGCCTTAAATAAATCCACTAACAGCCTCCACAGCCTTCTATGGAAAAGAATTCCACAGATTCACCACCCTCTGACTAAAGAAATTCCTCCTCATCTCCTTCCCAAGTACTTCCTGAAGCAAGGCATAGAAGGATGTGGAACTAATGTGGGCAAATCTGATTAGATAGGTAGTGTAAAAAGTGTTAGTAGGACGAGCTTAGATGGGACATCTTGGTCAGCATGTACGAGTTGGACCAAAGGGCCTGTTTCAGTGCTGTATGAGTCTAGGACACTACAATCGTGAGTACGGATGTGTTGGGCTGAAAGGCGTGTTTCTGTGTATACCAATCTACGACGCTATTCTAAAATCAAGAAACCATAAATGCTGAAAATTCACGATAAAACCCGAGAATGATGGAGCTACTCAGCAGTCAGACAGCTTGAGTGGAGAGAGAAGTCGGTGAAAGATCATCCGAATGAAAAACTTTAACCCCTGTTTCTCTCGACATGGCTGCTGCCCGACCCGCTGAGTTTTTCCAGCATTCAGCAGTTGTTTCGGAAAGTCTGTGTTGAGAGTGAGTAATTCCTTACTGCCTTCCAGGAGGAACTTCTCCTTGATGTCAAACGTGCATTCACCTTTGCAGGTCTTCACTGCCACAGCCAGCTGCTCTCCATTCTGTGGACAGAGAGGCACAAAGATCACTCGAAAAACACCAAAGGTGGAGGAAGATTTGAGGGATATTACATTTGTCAAGAGCACATTTTACTCCCGAAAGCATTTGTTATCACACTCCCTACCCCCGGTTCTCACTGACTCTGTTGGATTCATGTGTAATGTTTCCCATTACAACTCAGCAGTTTAGTTTTGTTTATTGTCTCGTGTACCGAGGCACAGTGAAAAGCTTTGTTTTGTTGTTGTTGCATACTAAAAAGTCAAGAGAAAGACTACACATAGAGTCATAGAGTCTTACAGTGTAGAAACAGGCCCAACTTGTACACACCGGCCAACATGTCCCATCTACACTTGTCCCATCAGCCTGCATTTGACCTATATTCCTCTAAACCTATCCGATCCATGTACCTGTCTAACTGTTTCTTAAACATTGCGATAGTACCTGCTTCAACCACCTCCTCTGGAAGCTCGTTCCATACACCCACCAACGTTTGCGTGAAAAAGGTTGCACCTCAGGTTCCTATTAAGTCTTTCCCTCCTTACCTTAAACCCATGTCCTCTGGTTCTCGATTCCCCTACTCTGGGTAAGAGACTGTACGTCTGCCTTACCTATTCCTCTCATGATTTTGTACACCTCTATAAGATCACCCTCACCCTCCTGCGTTCCAAGGAATAGAGTCCTAGCCTGCTCAACCTGATTACAACATATAATTACAATCAAACAGTCCACAGTGTACAGATACAGGTTAAAGGCAATCTGTTGGAGTAGAGGTTGAAATGAGTGGAGTGATTGTAATAAATAATTGCAGATTCACTTCTGGGACTAGAGAGTCACCTGGTTTCAGCACCATCTTAGGCAGGGGCCTCGGTTGTATTTTAAATAGAAACTCACAAGAAGCCGAGAACGCGGGCAAGTGTTTATTTTATGAGACAGCAAAATGTAGTGGTAAGTGAAAACCAGGACCAGGATATTTCTTCACTCCAGCAGTTGTTATCCACAATAACTGTCCTAGAGGAAGTGCGGATGAACTGCATTCTTGAACCATTGTCTCTCTGGCGAAGGCACTCCCACAGTGCTGTCGGGGAGGGAGTTCCAGGATTTAAACCCGGTGATGAAAGATCAATGACGTATTTCCAACTCGGGATGGCGTGTGACTTGGAGGGGAAGCTGCAGGAGGAGGTGATCCCCTGCATCTGCAGATGGTCGAGGGGATGGGTTTGGAAGGTGTGGTTGAAGTGGCCTGGGTGGGTAACCACAGTGGATTCTGTAGATGGTGCTATAGGCTGAAGTGGGGTCCCAACCGGAAACGTCACCCATCCTTTCCCACAAGAGATCCTTTACACAATGGGCATTTCGTAAAGAATTATGATGTACAGAGGGATCTTGGAGTTCAAGCTCCCTGAAAGTGACAACACAGGGAAATAGCTGGGACGTTATGTTGCAACTTCATAAAACATTAGTTACACTGCACATGGAATATTGTTTGCAGTTCTGGCCGCCACACTACAGGAAATATGTGACTGCACTGGAGAGAGTGCAGAGAAGATTCACCAGGATGGATCAGAGGACGTTAGTTATGGGGAGAGATTGGACAGGCTGGACTTGTTTTCCCTGGAGTGAAGGAGACTGAGGTGCCCTGATGGAGGGATATAAGAATATAAGAAGCTAGATAGTCAGAATCATTTCCCAAGGTATCAAAATGCAGGCTTACGTTTAAGCTGAGAGGAAGAAGTTTTAATAGGGATCTGAGGGGTAGGTTTTATTTTACCCAGAGAGTGGCTGATATCTGGAATGTGATGCCAGAAGAGGTGATGAAATCAGATACAGTTGTTATATTTGAGGCATATAGACAGGCAGTTATTTAGGTAATTTATTCACAAAATGCTGGAGTAACTCAGCAGGTCAGGCAGCATCTCGGGAGAGAAGGAATGGGTGACGTTTCGGGTCGAGACCCTTCTTCAGACGGATCCGCATAGACGGATACGGTGCTAATGCAGGAAAGTAGGAGCAGTGTTGATGGACAAAAATGTTGTCTGGGATGTGGGCCAAAGGGTTTTTTCTGTGCTGTATCGCACTATGAATCCATCACATGATATCCCAGACACGAATCACCAGGGCCCAGGGTCTAAGGGACAAGAAAATCTCCAGTTCGGTGATCAGTAAACGCACAATATTTCAGTTGGGAACGTCACCCCTTGACATTAAAACAACATTTCAAAATATGATTTGAAGAAAGGAAACTCACATTTGTTTTGTAAAGTCCTTCATAAACCTGACCGAAAAATCCTTCTCCCAGAATCCGGCCCAGAACCACAGAGTCTCGAGAGATATTATTGTGAGAAACTGCAAGAAGAATCATGAGAATTGAGAAAGCCGGCAGAAATACCGGAGAGCAATCTGTTGGATCGTGGTCACGAGTCCCTGTGCAGTTTCAGGAGACTGGATATTGACCGCAGATAGACACAAACAGCTGGTGTAACTCAGCGGGGCAGGCAGCATCTTTGGAAAGAAGGAATGGGTGACATTTCGGGTCGAGACCCTTCATCAGTCTGGTTAGGGATAAAGGGGAAACGAGAGATATCGGCGATGATGTAGAGAGATAAAGAACAATGAGTGAAAGATTTGCAAAAAAGTAACATTGTTCTTTATCTCGAGGCCAGTTCGTTGGATGCTTTCAAGAGAGAGCTGGATAGAGCTCTTAAGGATAGCGGAGTGAGGGGGTATGGGGAGAAGGCAGGAACGGGGTACTGATTGATAGTGATCAGCCATGATCGCATTGAATGGCGGTGCTGGCTCGAAGGGCTGAATGGCCTACTCCTGCACCTATTGTCTATTGTCTATTGTCTATTGATACATCATCGCCTATATCTCTCGTTTTCCTTATCGTTAACCAGTCTGAAGAAGGGTCTCCTAGAAACATAGAAAAATAGGTGTAGGAGTAGGTCATTCGGCCATTCGAGCCAGCACCGCCATTCAATATGATCATGGCTGATCATCTAAAATCAGTACCCCATTCCTGTTTTTTCCCCATATCCCTTGATTCCTTTAGCCCCAAGAGCTAAATCTAGCTCCCTCTTGAAAACATCCAGTGAATTGGCCTCCAATGCCTTCTGCGTCAGAGAATTCCACAGATTCACAACTCTCTGGGTGAAGTAGTTTTTCCCCATCTCAGTCCTAAATGGCCTACCCCTTATTCTTAAACTGTGACCCCTGGTTCTGGACTCCCCCAACATCAGGAACATTTTTCCTGCATCTAGCCTATCCAATCCTTTAAGAATTTTATATGTTTCTATAAGATCCCCTCTCATCCTTCTAATTCCAGTGAACACAAGCCCAGTCGACCCATTCTTTCATCATATATCAGTCCCTCCATTCCGGGAATTAACCCGGTGAATCTAAGCTGCACCCCTTCAATAGCAATAAGGTGCTTCTTCAAATTAGACCAAAATTGCACACAATCCTCCAGGTGCGGTCTCACCAGGGCCCTGTGCAACTGCAGTAACACCTCCGTGCTCCTAAACTCAAATCCTCTCGCAATGAAGGCCAACATGCTATTAGCTTTCTTCACTGCCTGCTGTAACTATATGCTGTAACTATATAACTTTCAATGACTGATGTACAAGGACACCCAGGGTCTCGTTGCACCCCCCCCCTTTTCCTAATCTGACACCATTCAGATAATAATCTGCCTTCCTGTTCTTGCCTCCAAAGTGGATATTCTCACAATTATCTACATGAAACTGCATCTGCCATGCATCTGCCCACTCACCCAACTTATCCAAGTCATCCTGCATCCTCAGCATCCTCCTCACACTGCCACCCAGCTTTGTGTCATCCGCAAACTTGGAGATGTCACATTTAATTCCCTCGTCTGAATCGTTAATATATATTGTAAATAACTGGGGTCCCAGAACCGAGCCTTGCGGCACCCCAATAGTCACTGCCTGCCATTCTGAAAAGGACCCGTTAATTCCTACTCTTTGCTTCCTGTCTGCCAACCAGTTCTCTATCCATGTCAATACCCTACCCCTAATACCATGTGCTCTAATTTTGCACACTAATCTCTTGAGTGAGACCTTGCCAAAGGCTGTTGAAAGTCCAGTTCCACCACATCCACTGGCTCTCCCTTATCCATTCTACTTGTTACATCCTCAAAAATTCCAGAAGATTAGTCAAACACGATTTCCACTTCATAAATCCATGCTGATTTTGATGGATCCTGTCACTGCTTTCCAAATGCACTGCTATAAACATCTTTAATAATCGACTCAAACATCTTTAATAATCGACTCAAACATCTTTCCCACTACCGAGGTAAGGCTAACTGGTCCATAATTTTCCGTTTTCTCTCTCCCTCCTTTCTTAAAATGTGGGGTTACATTGGCTATGCTCCAGTCCACAGGAACTGATCCAGAGTCGAGATAACATTGGAAAATGATCACCAATGCAGCCACAATTCTAGGGCCACTTCCTTGAGTACTCTGGGATGCAGACCATCAGGCCCTGGGGATTTATCTGCCTTCAGTCCCAACAGTTTACCTAACACCATTTCCTGACTTATGAGGATTCCCTTCAGTTCCTCCCTCCCACTAGATCCTTGGTCCCCTAGTATTTCTGGTAGATTGTTTGTGTCTTCCTTAGTGAAGACAGAACCAAAGTATTTGTTTAACTGTTCTGCCATTTCTTTGTTTCCCATTATAAATTCACCTGGTCTCTGATTGTAAGGGACCCATATTTGTCTTCACTAATCTTTTCCTTTTTACATATCTAAAGAAGCTTTTAGAGTCAGTTTTTATATTCCCCGCAAGCTTTCTTTCATGCTTTTTTCCCCCCTCTTAATTAACCCCTTTGTCTTCCTCGGTTGAGTTCTAAATTTCTCCCACTCCTCCGGTTTGTAGCTTCCACTGGCCAATTTATATGCCTTTTCCATGAATTAAAATACTATCCTTGATTTCCCTCGTTAGCCACAGTTGAGTGGCCTTCCCCGTTTTATTTTTTCGTCAGACAGGAATGAACAATTTTTGGAGTTCATCCATGCGGTCTTTAAATCTTTCAGTCTCAACCTGAAACGTCACCATTCCTTCACCATTCCTGAGTTACGCCAGCTTTTTGTGTCTATCTTCGGTTTAAACCACCATCAGCAGTACCTTCCTACACATACTGTCTGCCGATACCGGCTGCAGCTTCCTCTGTTGAAACAGTGGCCACAGGCCTCGGCTGGGGCGGACTCGGGGATGGTGTGATTTGCCGCGAGTGTCTCTCTCTCTCTCTCTCTCTCTCTCACTCTTTTTCTCTTTCTCTCTCTCTCTCTCTCTGTCAGTCTTGGCTAACACTCACCTGCAGATCTCGGCGTGTCCGGGATTTCGGCGTAGATGTCGGAATCTGCAAAATGTCCAGAGCAAAGTGGGTCAGCCAGGAGGAGAACAGAAGGGAGAGTGGAGCCTGGGGTGCAGGGATACACAGAGAAGGGGCGTGGGGCCTGCAATCCACTGGACAGAGAGGTCTCCTGGTTATCATGGAGAAATGATCGGCCCGACTCCCAAGGTAGATCCCCCACAGTACTGAGCTGCTCCAGGACAAAAAATGCCAGAGTAACTCAGCGGGACAGGCAGCATCCCTGGCGAAAAGGAATAGGTGACGTTTTGGGTCGAGACCATTCTTTAGACTGAGAGTCAGGGGAGGGCGAAACTAGTGGTATGAGAAACGTACAGAACAAATCACAGCATGCACCGATGGCCCACAGAAGGTGGAGTCCACAATGATCCATTGTTGGCTGTGGAAGAGGTGATAATGAAGAGATACAAACAGTGAAACTAGCAAGATGACTAAGGTGGGGGAGGGAAGGAGAGAGCGGGAATGCAAGGATTACTTGAAATTATAGGAATCAAATTTCATACCGCTGGGTTGGAAGCTGCCCAAGCAAAATATGAGGTGCTGTTCCTCCAATTTGCGTGTGGCACCACTCTGGCAGTGGAGGAGTCCCAGGACAGAACAGTCAATATGGGAATGTGAAGGGGAGTAGAAATGTTTGGCAACTGGGTGATCACTTAGTCCTTGGCGTACTGAGAGTAGGTGTTCCAGGTTTGCAGGACTGCTCCGGGTTTGGAGGTGGCTCAGAGGAAAAGACTCTGCAAATAATTAGCGTAGGCTGGCTCTTAAGCACCAGATAGAAGCACAGAATGAGCCCAAGACAAGAGATGTACTGGGAGCACTGTAATTGATCATTCTACTGAACTAGCACATGTCCTTGGTACAGGCCAGTGGAAGGGAGGGCCGGAGGGGCAGAGGGGGGGGCAGAGGGGGGGGGAGGGGGGGGGGGGGGAGGGGAGGGGTGGGGCAGGTGTAGTGGGTTTGTGGCTCCATAGGATTCCTGACTCTTCCAGCTTCACGTTCACACAGGAACCGTGAGGCTTGGTATTGCCAGGAGCTTTCTGGATCAGGAAGCTCCCCTGATGATCTTAGAGAAATGGGGACCTCAAGAAAACCAGGGCAACAAGGAGAGGGTGAATGGGACTTAGTTTAGTTTAGTTTAGTTTAGAGATACAATGCCGAACCCAGCCCTCCGGCCCACCAAGTCCACCCCGACCAGTGATCCCAGTACAATAGCATTATCCTGCACACTAGGGACAATTTACGATTTTTACCAAAGCCAATTAACCTACAAATCTGTACGTCTTTGGAATGTTGGAGGAAACCGGAACATCCAGAGAAAACCCACGCGGTCATGGGGAGAACGTACAAACTCCGTACAGACAGCACCCATAGTCCGGATTGAACCCGGGTCTCTGGCGCTGTAAGGCGGTAACTCTACCACTGCTCAACCATACCGCCCAAACTAATGGGAGTTTGCTCCCCTGGCAGCCAGCATCGTCCCGATGAACCAAATGGGCTTGTTCCATCCTTAAAAGTACCTAGATCTGAAATTGGACTGATCGTCAATGATGTCCCCAATGTCGAGCGGGACAGTGAGTAGATTCACTGCTAACAGTACTGAGTGGGGTCCACACAGAGAGGCCACTGGGCAGAAAACGCTTGGGGTAATGTGTGATGGTCCCCTTCACGCGGTTCAATCACCAGGTGGATACCCCTCAGGTAGGGTGGGGCAGGGTCCTCATAGAGAGAGGGTAGGGCTCACAGAGTTATTTTGCAGCTGGGAGGTGCAGAGTGTGAGACTCAGTTCATGTTCATAAGTTCTAGGAGCAGAATTAGGCCATTCGGCCCATCAAATCTACTCTGTCGTACAGTCATGGCCGATTTGTCTTTCCCTCTCAACACCATTCTCCTGCCTTGCCCCCATAATCCCTGACACCCGTACTATTCAAGAATCTGTCAATCTCTGCCTTAAAAATATCCATTGACTTGGCCTCCACAACCGTCTGTGGCAATGAATTCTGCAGTTCCACGTACTCAGTTCCACATCCCACCTCTTCCCAAAACCCTCCAGCAAACGAGCCTTGTGCAGGAATTTTGGAGCAAGTGGACTACCAAGTGCTTCCATTCCACGTATGTCCTACAGGACTCTTCCAAGCTCACATTTCCTTGGGTCCCCCTTCTGTACCACTCCCTCCAGAGCCCTGACCCCAGCTCCCAAAGCCAGTCCGTCCCCTCACTCCGCAGAGTCCACTCTCCGTGACTCACCCATGCTTCTCCGTGACAACACGGATCTTGGCTCATCGGTTATCTTCACTTCCGGTCTTGGCCTAAAATAAAAGCAGAAGGGAGTCAGCACAACCACCTTTAATCAGCAGGGTCTGTATAGCACCGGGCTGTGTAATCTCACAACAGGGCCTGTATAACACAGGACAGTGTAATTCTACAGCAGGGCCTGTATAACACAGGGCAGTGTAATTCTACAGCAGGGCCTGTATAACACAGGGCAGTGTAATCTCACAACAGAGCCTGTATAACTCAGGGCTGACACCCTGTGCGTAGGGGAGAGGGTCGGGCCGAAGATGTCCTGGTTGGGTTGCTCCTGGGCCTGGCCAAGCCGGGCATCCGCAAGTCGCGGCGCCAGGCGGAAGAGGGCTCTGCCCGAGCCTGCTGCCTGACCCTTTTCCGGGATTACGTCCGTGCCCGGGTGGTGTTGGAGAGGGACAATGCGCTGTCCACTGGTACCCTGGGGCACTTCCAGGATCGTTATGCACCGCGGGGGATTAGATACATCCTGGTAGGGATTGTAATATAGTTGTATAATAGTTTCATTTGGTATATTTGTTTCTATTGTATTCTGGTGGTGGGTTCTGTTTTGTTTGTAAATATTATTTTTAAATAATTGATTTTTTTTTTATTAATAAAAACACAGGGCTGTGTAATATTACACAGGGCCTGTATAACACAGGGCAGTGTAATATCACCCAGGGCCTGCATAACACAGGCAGTATAATTCTACAGCGGGATCTGTATAACACAGGGCAGTGTAATATCACCCAGGGCCTGCATAACACAGGACAGTGTAATTCTACAGCGGGGTCTGTATAACACAGGGCAGTGTAATTCTACAGCGGGGTCTGTATAACACAGGGCAGTGTAATATCACCCAGGGCCTGCATAACACAGGACAGTGTAATTCTACAGCGGGGTCTGTATAACACAGGACAGTGTAATTCTACAGCGGGGTCTGTATAACACAGGGCAGTGTAATTCTACAACAGGGCCTGTATAACACAGGGCAGTGTAATTCTACAACAGGGCCTGTATAACACAGGGCAGTGTAATTCTACAACAGGGCCTGTATAACACAGGGCAGTGTAATTCTACAACAGGGCCTGTATAACACAGGGCAGTGTAATTCTACAACGGGGTCTGTTTAACAGAGGGCAGTGTAATTCTACAACAGGGCCTGTATAACACAGGGCAGTGTAATTCTACAGCGGAGTCTGTATAACACAGGACTGTGTAATTCTACAACAGGGCTTGTATAACACTGGGCTGTGTAATCCCACAAAGCCTGTATAACACAGCTGTTATCAGGCAACTGAACCATCCGACCACAACTAGAGAGCTGTCCTGAACTACTATAAACCTCATTGGAGACCCTCAGACTATCTTTGATCAGACTTTACTGGCTTTATCTTGCACTAAACTTTATGCATGTTATTCCTTTATCATGTATCTATATACTGTAAATGGCTCGATTTTAATCGTGTATTGCCTTTCCGCTGACTGGTTAGCATGCAACAAAAGCTTTTCACTGCACCTCGATACACGTGACAGTAAATAAACTAAACTGAACGAACACAGAGCTGCATAATCCCACAACCACGCTTGTATAACACAGGTGTAGGAAGCCACTGTAGATGCTGATTTATTTTGAAGATAGACACAATATGCTGGAGTAACTCAGCAGGTCTTACATCATGTAAGTACCATCTGCAATTTGTCCTGGACTAACCACATTGAAGCTGGCTAAAAAGCACACTAACAGCACTTTTCTCTCATTAGTTCAGCATGTCTCCAATGAAGTTAATCAACTTCTACGAAGTAATGTTTAGTTTATAGACACAAAGTGCTGGAACAACTCAACAGGTCAGGCAGTATCTCTAGAGAAAAGGAACAGGTGACATTTTGGGTCGAAACCCTTCTTTAGACTGAACCCGCTGAGTTACTCCAGCATATATGTATAAACCACATCTGCAGTTCCTTCCTAGTTTAGTTTAGTTTTGTTTAGATACACAGCATGCAACCAGGCCCTTTGGCCCATCAAGTTCATACTGACCATCGATCACAGGTACACTAAATCTATGTTGGACCCTTTTCACATCCTGCATGCTATGGGCCAATACAGAAGCCAATTAATCTACAAACCTACAAACTTGGAATGTGGGAGGAAACTGGAGCACCCGGAGAAAACCCACACAGTCACAGGGAGAATGGGACAAACAGGGACAAATTCCGCACAGACAGCACCTGTACTTAGGATCGACACCGGGTCTCTGATGCTGTGAGGCAGCAGCTCCACAGCCACGACACTGTGCCTTACCAATAAAGCATCCTATCAGGATGCATCACAGCTTGGTCTGGCAACAGTTCTGCCACGAGCAC
Source organism: Rhinoraja longicauda (assembly GCF_053455715.1). Taxonomy (NCBI): domain Eukaryota; kingdom Metazoa; phylum Chordata; class Chondrichthyes; order Rajiformes; family Arhynchobatidae; genus Rhinoraja; species Rhinoraja longicauda. The sequence goes on along the minus strand of NC_135961.1, from coordinate 54,396,160 downwards.
AAGAAATTGCAGAGTTGTGCATGTAGCCCAGTCCCTTAGACAGACCAACCTCTCCATCATTGGCACCATCTACATACCAAGCTGCCTTAGCAAAGAATCCAACAGAATCAAGGACAGTTGTAACCCTGGTCATTTCCTCTTCTCCCATCTTTTGTTGGGCCAAAGGTACAAAAGCTTGAAAGCATGTACCACTAGATTCAGCAATAGCTTCTTCCTCACTATTATCAGACAACCCGATTGGTCCACCCGATCTTCCAACCTACCTTATTTGGACCTTGTACTTTATTTTTGTTTCTCTGCAGCTGTAAAGCTATAAATGCTGTATTTTCCGCACGCTGGTCATTTTCATTTTTCACTACCTGTTCTTCTTGTGTATGGCTTGATTGTACTCATGCATAGTATGATTTGACTGGATAGCACACGAACAAAGTATTTCACTGCATCTTGGATCTCATGACAACAATAAACCAAGACCAACATACCGGGGAGGAAGGTCAGGGAGCTTGTCTTTTGATTCTTGATCTGTGGGAACAGAAGAATCACAACAGGGTTAATAAACAAAATAACTCATGGTTATTGGATGCTGATTCAAGGCTCCCCGGCTGGGTTAAGTCAAGAGGTTTCCCACCACACCAGCCAGCCCGGTTAAGGACCTGTCCCACTTAGGCGATTTTCTACGCGACTGCCAGTGACTGTCAAAGTCGTAGCAGTTCGCCAAAATTTTCTTTTACCCTACGACAATGACCACGACAATGCCTCTGGCTAAGAGATTACACCGTCTTCGGAAACATCGCAAAATTCCCACGCTTATCAATGCTTCTCCGGCGTCCTGATTTTCGCTGAAATCACTGACAAGTCTGTAATTACTTGAGAGTTTTTAAATATAACATCTTGCCCGGGTTACTTGAAAACCAAGCTTCACAGTAACAAGGCATAAACTGGATTGACTTCCAGTTTACTAATAGCAGCAAAAAGACATTTAATTTTAAACGTGGTTAAATGGAATTTTGTGCGGAGTGTGGGCATTCTTTGAAAATGTACGGGAGATGCATATCTGGTTTCTGGGTTGCATATTTGGGTTTGGAGCCTACTTTAAAAGTAATCGCTGATGGCCATAAACATCGCAAAATTCTCACACTAACCTGACCGTCAAACTGTCGCCTCCAATCTACCTGTCAAAGGTCCTGATGGTAAATAAATTGGTTAAACACAAGTATTTTATGGTATCTTCAAATGACTTTACTTGATTTAATATTATGTGCTTCTAAATGCATCTGCGACAACCTAGCAAACCTGGGGACAGCATGCGACAGCGCCCACAATAAGCTACGATACCTGGCGACAAGCCAGCAGTCGCCGAGAAATTTCTATTTGGAAAATTTCTCAGCGACGCGCCGAGATCCACTACGATTCTTTGAAGACTCCTCACGATCATGCCCGCGACACCCCGGCGAACTGTCGGCGACAGCCTAGTCGCCGGCAGTCGCCTAAGTGGGACAAGCCCTTTCGGGATCAGAGTCTTTGACGGCAAGAAGGAAACACGCATCACCTCTCATTGGGTGGGGGAGAATCTCATCAGGGATTTGCATGTTACACGATGATAAAGAGTCTTTATTTCTGTTCCGTGGTCAAACTGCCATCTGCGCACATACAGAAAGCCGTTGTGGGAAGAGCACGTGTTTGGTCACCCTTCCCCAAGTGTGTGACTCTGGACAGTTCATAGAAACATAGAAAATAGTTGCAGGAGGAGGCCATTTGGCCCTTCGAGCCAGCACCGCCATTCATTGTGATCATGGCTGATCATCTACAATCAGTAACCTGTGCTTGCCTTCTCCCCATATCCCTTGATTCCCAAGAGCTCTATCTAACTCTCTTTTAAATTCATCCAGTGAATTTGCCTCCACTGCCCTCTGTGGCAGAGAATTCCACAAATTCACAACTCTCTGGGTGAAAAAGTTTCTTCTCAGCTCAGTTTTAAATGGCCTCCTCTTTATTCTTACTGACCTCTCCTGGGACTCGCGATGAGGGAGACTGTAGTGCCTCGTTCCAGTTGGCAGTAGCCATCGATGAGATTGGCCATGTTCTCCGCCATCGCCAGGGACGAGGCTGTTATTGTCAGTGGCTGCAGAGTAAAGAAGGCGGCGTGAGGTAACTATGAACGGTGATCAATAGGACAGCGCGTGACAAGGGAAGATCCGAAGGAGCCCGGTCTGACAGAGAAACGATTCCTTCAGGAGAAAGCCAGGATTCCTAATGTAGAATATCAACGGATCAAACTCCTGCACATTCGCGCTCACTAAGCACTGCCCCAAGAGAACAACCCCCTTCACATTCCCACTCACTAAATCCAATCCCAACAGAACAACCCCTTCATGTTCCCGCCCACTAAACCCTGTCCACTCAGACCAACCCCTCCACATTCCCACTCACTAAACCCTGTCCCAAAAGACCAACCCCTCTACATTCCCACTCACCAAACTGTCCATTCAGACCAACTCCTCCACATTCCCACTCACTAAATAGGAAATGCTGGAATCATCTCCTACGATACAACACGATAGAACTTTTTTAAAATCGCAGGTGGGAAATTTATCTGCCAACAGTCATAAAACACAATTTACATTTCATGTGTTACCTGAAACGTGAAATTAAAGTGACGAGTGGAAAATATTGGGGATGTGCAAAGATTGGGGACGGGGACAGGGGGAGGGGGGGGGGGGGACGGGGGGGCGGGTGTCAGTCTACCCTATGACAGACAGGAAAGGAGTTGTACCTTGTGGTGACATCAGTTGAGAACTTGCAACTTAAAAGTTTGAATTGTAACTTTTCCCAGTTTCTAATGAAGGGTCTCTGGCCCAAACCGGGAATTACATTTCTCTCTCCGCTGATGGAATTTCCACCTTGATTTTCAGATTTCGAACATCTGCAGTTTTTTAACCAAACCTTTCACATTTGTTAAACCCAACTCCAAAGGCCTGAACTTCTTTCTATAAATCCCCTTCTGGGGGGAAATCTGCAGCAAAATACTGCAGTTGATAGTAATCTGAAATATAACACAGAGCAGTACAGCACAGGAACAGGCCCTTCGGCCCAAGTTGTCCATGCTGAACATCATGTTAAATTAATCTCTTCTGCTCGCCTGTACTCCATATCACTCCATTCCCTGCATATTCATATGCCTATCTAAAAGCCTCTTAAACGTCACTATCGTATTTGTTCCAGAGATGCTCCATAATAAATGCGTTTATGCGAGAGCTTCGCCATGACAGAGATGTGCAATAATTGCAATTGTGTGTGGGTTGTGACTGCACGGATGCAAAGATGTTCTGTTTTCATTGCAGATGTGCAAGGATCGCATTTGTTTTGCTGCAGAGCTGCCCTGGAGTAATTGCAATCGCTCTTACCTGGAAAGCCCCACTGATTTCCAGTTGAAGCAGAGCTTTCGTTTTGCCCTCTGAATGAATGGATTTGATGGATTTAATTTGCTTGAACTCTGCCAAGCTGATGGGCTGTTCAGAATGAAAAACAAAACAATATTTAATTCACTTCTTGGACCAGTAGTATATTTAAAACTTCAAACATAGAATGTCGTTATTTACCAAATTTTTGCCAACAAATTAAATCCATTTGCATGTTCATTTTATTTTTTATTTTGCATAAATGGAGTCTTACTGCAGGGGTGCAGTAGTAGAGTTGCTGCCTTACAGTGCCAGAGACACGGGTTTGATCGCGACTACGGGTGTTGTCTGTACGGAGTTTGTACGTTCTCTCTTTCTCCCAGTGCTCTGCTTTCCTCCCACACTCCAAAGATGTGCAGGTTTGTAGGTTAATTGGCTACTATAAATTAACCTACAATTGTCCCTCGTGTGTAGGATTGTGGTTGTGTGCGGGATTACCACTGGTCAGCACGGACTCGGCGGGCCAAAGGGCCTGTTTCCACGCTGTATCTCTGGTCTAAAGTAAAGTCTAACATAAAGAAGCTTCAGCCCACCATGATCTACCTGGGCAATTTGCACTAGGATCACTCCCAGTTGAAATCCATGGAAAAATTGGCTGGGACATAGCAATGTGGGATAAACCATGGCGTGACTGACATTTTCCTGGCACTAATCATGCACCCATCAATGTCACAAGTCAGTCAGCACATGTGACATTCAATGTTACCAATAGCTGGAGCTTTTGTGTGCAACCTACCAACCTTGCAAACAACTCACAGAAAACTGCGTTGCACATGATGCGAGGTTTAGGAATGGCGATGAGAAACGTGGAGTCCTACTGCATCGAGCAGCCTCTCTTCCCAGCTCGTCCATACCAACCAAGATGCCCCATCTAAGCTAGTCCCATTTGTCCTCCATCCCTCCGTTTCAATCCATGTACCTATCTAAATGTCTTTTGAATGTTGTTATAAAACCTGTCCTAACTACTTCCCCTGGCACTTTGTTCCATGTACACACCACCTTCTGTGTGAAATAGTTGCCCCTCAGGTACCCATTGAATTTTTCCCCTTGCCACGTAAACCTTTGCCCTCTGGTTCTTGATTTTCCTATCTTTAGAAAAAGATTTATGTGTGTTCATCCAATTGATGCACCCCCTCCAATGATTTTATACACTTTAGGATCACCTCTCAGTCTCTTGCGCTCCCTCTCCCTACGACTCACTCCCTTTCCCTCACTCTCTCTCCGTCCATCACTCCCTCTCCCTCCCTGACTGGGGTACTGATTGAGAATGATCAGCCATGATCACATTGAATGGCGGTGCTGGCTCGAAGGGCCGAATGGCCTACTCCTGCACCTCTTGTCTATTGTCTATCACTACCTCTCCCTCCATCGCTCCCTCTCCCTCCATCACTCTCCCTCCATCACACTCCCTCTCCCTCACTCTCTCTCCCTCCATCACTCACTTCCTCTCCCTCCCCGACACTCAATCTCTCTCCCTGACTCACCCTCTCTCCCTCACTTCCTCCCTCTCCCACCATCACTCACTCCCTCCCCCTCCATCACTCACTTCGTCTCCCTCCTGGACTCAATCCCTCTTGCTCCATCACTACCTCTCCCTACCTGACTCACTCCCTCCTTGACTCACTCCCTCTACCTCCACCACTCCACTACCTCTCGCTCCATGAGTCACTCCCTCTCCCTCTCGGACTCATTCCCTCTCCCTCCCTGACTGTTCTCCCTCCATCACTCACTCCCTCTCTTCCTTTCTCACTCCCACACTGTCGATCTCAGGGTGTTTGCATCTTTAGCCTGCCAGGCACCTGTCCAGTCCACCCCTATTCCTCATCCGTATCTCAGTATGTAGCCCTGTCCAGGCCTGTGCTCCCCAATCCTGTCCTTACCCCTGTCCTTGCCCCCAGCCCATGACCCTGGCAGCAGTGTTGCAGTGCTAATTGTTTAGGTGCCGGAGCTGGTGCCGGAGTGACCGCTGTTAAATTCCTCGCTGTGTATTTTTTTATTTTTTTTTACAGAGGTGCCGGAGCGGCGCTCCTGTGAGCCCTGGCAGCACTGAACCCCTGCCTGGCTGTAGCCCCTGCCCCCACCTCTGCCACCGACATTGACCCCTCTGCTACTCACCCGCCCTTGCCCTGTGTGGATCCCACCCCTGGGCCCATTCCTGGCCCCCATGCGTCCCTCTGTCTCCTGCTCCAGCTTCCGTCACCTGGCCCAGCCCCTGTCATCGGCTGTTCCCCCATCACCCTCCCTGCCTCTGTCACCCTCCCCCTGCCTGTCACCTCTCAGCCTCGGATATCCATCCCTATCTCTGACATCCGACCATCCCCACTATCATCCACCCCTGCCTCTGTCACCCTCCCCCTGCCTCTGTTATCCAATTCTGAATCTGATGTCCCATTCCCGTCTCTGTCACCCGCCCCACCCTCTGAGACCCTCGACCACATCTGTCACTCACCTGTGATATCCACCCCTGCACCGGCATTGAACCTTCAGGTCTCCACTTTTACTTCTGACCCTCGCTTCTGCCCACAGCTGCTGCCACTGGCCACCTCTCCTGCCACAGATCCTCCCATCCTGGCCCCCTCCCCTGGCCCCAGTCCCCCATCCCAGCCGCCAGCGTAGAGCCTCCTGTCCTCACCTCGGTCGAGCTGATCACCTGGCCGATGCCCTGCCGTCCAATCACCAGGTCCACTGCCACCGTCCAGCCTTGCTGCAAGACAGAGCACGCAGTCACCATCTTGTAACCCAGAGAACACGCTGCGCATTACACGGGTCGCGGTACATGCAATGCGGCAAATGCAGCGCGGTACATGGAGCCCAGAACACACAGTGCACTGGAATTTAGACGGATGAGAGGGGATCTTATCGAAACGTATAAGATTATTAAGGTGTTGGACACGTTAGAGGCAGGAAACATGTTCCCAATGTTGGGGGAGTCCAGAACAGTTTAAGAATAAGGGGTAGGCCATTTAGAACGGAGATGAGGAAAAAAAAATTCAGTCAGAGAGTTGTGAATATGTGGAATTCTCTTCCTCAGAAGGCAGTGGAGGCCAATTCTCTGAAAGCATTCAAGAGAGAGCTAGATAGAGCTCTTAAGGATAGCGGAGTCAGGGGGTATGGGGGGGAAGGTAGGAACGAGGTACTGATTGAGAATGATCAGCCATGATCACATTGAATGGCGGTGCTGGCTCGAAGAGCCGAATGGTCTCCTCCTGCACCTATTGTCTATTGTGCGGACCACGGAATGTGGAACACGTAGCACGGTACACACAGTGCGGTACACGCAGCGTGGTACACAGAATGCAGTACATGGAGAGCGGTACATCCAGCATGTACCCTCCAGCAAACTACGTCTGCACCAAACATGATGCCAAGTTAAACTAATCTCCTCTGCCTGCATGTGATCCAAATCACTTCTTGCACATTTGAGCCTATCTAAACGCCTCTTAACCATCAGTACTTTCTGCTTTCATTATTACCCCAAGCATTGTGTTCCAGGTACCTGACTTTCTGTGTAGATATGCCTGCCCTGCATAGCTCTTTTAAACTTTCCCTCACTGTTGTTAAAGCACCCTGGCAAAATGATTCTGACCATCTATCCTATCAGTAAGGATGTTGTCAGTACTTGACGGCAGAGCTACTGGGAGAGGGTGGGCAGACTAGGACTTTATTCTTTGGAGTGCAGGAGGATGAAGGGTGATCATACAGAGGTGTATAAAATCACGAGAGGCTTAAATAGGATGAATGCACAGAGTCTTGTTCCCAGGATTCGGGAATCAAGAACTAGAAGGCGTAGGTTTAAGATGGGAAAGGAAAGGTTTAATCAGAACCTGAGGAGCAACGTTTTCATCCAGACAGCGCTGGGTATATGGAATATGCTGCTAGAAGAAGTAGTCGAGGTTAGTTGAAGCAGGTAGAATAACAACATTTAAAAGACATTGGGATAGGTACATGGTTATCAAAGGTTTGGAGGAATATGGGCCAAATGGCAGTAAATGGCTCTGGATTTAATGGACAAAGGGCCTGAGTCCATGCTGTATCACTCTGTAACTATAACTTGTCACTGGTGATCCCTCAAGTCTAACGAGCAAATAGACAAGATTGGTCCAACCTGGGATGTCCTGGATCTGTACTGAGTGTTTCCCTCACCTGAGGTACAACAGGCATTGGAGTCACTGCCAAGAGCAGAGAACAGGTTAGAGGTTATGTAGATAATTGTGAGCTGGTTAGTTCAGGCTTTGAACAGTTAATGTTTGCATTACTCTACAGAGCTGCTGCAGCTGCTGATGCTAGAGTGTCGTGGAGTAGGAGGATTGGAAGAACATGGTTAGCAGTTTAGCAGTTAAAATTAAGTGGAAATGCACTTACTCCAAGTTCACATTTGTAATGTTCCTGTTCAAAGTCAGTGACACTGCTGAGAATCTGGAAGAACTGGCTGATACATTCATCCTCCTTGAAATGGGCAAACTGCTGAAAGGTCTGCTGGATGAGTTTACGGAGGTGTTTCATCTGGGAGAGGAGAGAGGAGAGTAGGCTGCTGAGTCCACAGTGACAAACAATTTACTTTAGATTTTCGACTTTAGATGCAGTGTAGAAACAGGCTTTCGGCCCACGCCGACTAGCGATCACCCCGTACACTAGCCCTGTCCTACACACACTAGGGACAATTTTACAACTTACCAAAGCCAATTTACCTACAAACCTGCATGTCTTTGGAGTGTGGGAGGAAACCGGTGCACCGGGGGAAAGCCCACATGGTCACTGGGAGAACGCACAAACTCCGTACGAACAGCACCCGTGGTCAGGATCGTACCCGGGTCTCTGGCGCTGTAGGGCAGCAGCTCTACCGCTGTGCCATTGTGCCGCACTGTACCGCTAATTAATTTACGGGGTCATCACAGTTCTCTAAACCCCAGCTCCCCCGCAAAGCTCCCCTCAGTGCCACGACACGGGAATGCATGGCAGGACTCCCCACAGGCGGTGAGCTATCAGTATTAACACACCCTAACACTGACAGACTCACCAGGTGAGAAAAGTGTGGAACAGGTCAGAGGGGTTGATCTTTAGGGGTGAAGTGGGGGAAGGGAAGGCAGGACGACAGTGCCAACAATGGACCATTGTGTGCTCCACCTATCCTTGATTTCTCCTTTTACAGACCTTTCATTCATTTTTACTATGTGCCTTTTCATATCCCTCATTTCCCTCTCCCCTGACTCTCAATCTGAAGAAGGGTCCAGACCCGAAACATCACCTATTCCTTTTCTCCAAGATGCTGCCGGACCCACTGAGTTATTTCAGCATTTTGTCCAGCTATCTTCAGTCTAAACCAGCGTCTGCGATTCTTCCCCACACATTAACGAAAAGTCATGCTGAAATGAGCAAACGTTGTGGTTTTGATCACAAGGTGAGCCCTTACCTTCATACTATCTTGCAACTGCTTAGGGAAGAACAAATCGAGACCGACATCCTTCCTGTAAAAACAGATGGCAGAGGGATGTCAGAGAGGCGTGGTGTTTGATTGAGCTCATTAAATAATTGTTGGCTCAGGCAAGTGCCCGAGATCAAACTCATGATGAGCAAGAGGTCAATAGTTCAGGCACTGAACCCATGCGAATGTTGGTGAATTGACCAGCACCTCTCCCCCGCAAGCAGTGATAGCAGGAAACATTTACCGGTAAGTCTCTCGTGGTATTGATGCAGTAAATATGTGGGACACATACACAAACACACACTAGAGTGTTCAGTGTTGTTTTCACACCCTACATTCTCTTTGTATACCTTCACATCGCCAGTTTCCTTCTCCCCTGTCTCTCAGTCCAAAGACAGGTCTTGACCCAAAGCGTCACCATCTCCAGAGATGCTGCCTGGCCCGCTGAGTTACTCCAGCATTTCAGTGTAGACTAGCATCTGCAGTTCCTTCCTACACACTTCAGTGATGTCCCCTAGGGACCCATCGAAGGTATTTATTCCCAAAATGCTGGAGTAACTCAGCAGGTCAGGCAGCATGTAGTATAAGAAAATAACTGCAGGGTCTCGACCCGAAACGTCACCCATTCCTTCTCTCCCGAGATGCTGCCTGACCTGCTGAGTTACTCCAGCATTTTGTGAATAAATAGGTCAGGCAGCATCTCGGGAGAGAAGGAATTGGTGACGTTTCGGGTCAAGACCCTTCTACATTACTTCTCTCCCGAGATGCTGCCTGACCTGCTGAGTTACTCCAGCATTTTGGGAATAAATACCTTCGATTTGTACCAGCATCTGCAGTTATTTTCTTATATCCCCTAGGGACCCAGTTCGGCCATTGCAAGAGTCACAGGGCACATCCAAGTGTGCGGATGACTGAACAGGGTTGGTGGGTTGGGACTGTCGCATAATAACAGGCCTACTGTGGCACATTAGTGGAGAGTTTAGGGTGGCACAGCGGTAGAGTTGCTGCCTTACAGTGCCGGACGCCCGGGTTTGATCCTGACTACGGGTGCTGTCTTTAAGGAGTTTACACGTTCCCCTTGTGACCACGTGGGTTTTCTCTGGGTGCTCTGGTTTCCTCCAACACTCCAAAGACGTACAGGTTTGTAGGTTAATTGGTTTCAGTAAAATTGTAATTTGTCCCGAGTGTGTGGGATAGTGCTAGTGTACGGGCTGATCACTGGTCACCACACTCGGTGGGTTGAAGGGCCTGCTTCCGCGCTGCATCTCTAAAGTCTAAAGACCAATGCGCATCATCTCTCAGCTGTAAAAAGGATCACCTTTTGAGATTTTGTGGAGTGCTTCAGTTTCACCAGCATTTTGCATTGTTGGAGCCTTGTCAGTTTGACCCATCCACAGCCGACACTCTTTATTTCCTTCTGGGGATACAATGAACTATCTAACTCGCCTGAAGGTGGCACCATTCACACCTCAAGTAAGTGGAAATAAGGAACTGCAGAAGCTGGTTTACAAAAAAAAGACCAACTGCTGGAGTAACTCAGCGGGTCAGGGGAACATGGATAGGTGACGTTCAGGATCGGGACCCTTCTTCAGACAGACATTTATGTTCAGAACCCTTCTTCAGGCTCAAGTCTGACGTTTGTATGTTCTCCCCGTGACCACATGGTTTTCTCCGGGTGATCCGGTTTCCTCCCACACTGCAAAGATCTACAGGATTGTAGGTTAATTGGCTTTGTTAAAATTGTGCATTGTCCCTACTTTGTAAGATAGTGTTAATGTACAGGGTGATCGCTGGTCGGAGCGGACTCGGTGGAATAAAGGGCATGTTTCCGTGCTGTATCTCTAAAGTTTAAAGTCTTTCATCTTAAACTTGGCATCTCCTGGGCACCCTGCACAGGGCGTTTCCTGAATTCAGCACTTCAGATGTGATGGGCACAGGGAGGGACTTTCCAGAATGTTCCTTCAGTATCATAAACATTACAAGGTACACAATGTACTCCAAAGACATTCCCAGAGGAATAGCAAACTGAGATAACTCACTCCAGCAGCTCAAAGTTAGATTTTTTCTCCAGGGCCTTTGGGGGCAGGTCTTTATAAAACCGCCTAAAAGGGAAAGAAGAAAATGTGAGGCAGTCAATCAACTCATTCCAAAACGTATCACAAAAGTTTCATTTCAGTCATTTATTTTACAAAACCTATAATTGTACTTAAATATTATTTGACCAATAGTGGTTACTGACTTGGAAATGTTACTCATGCAATAAGAGGGAGCTTGATGAACATTAGTGGCGAATACAGTCAGTGACACAGGGTCTACTCTGCCGTTTAATCATGGCTGATCTATCTCTCTCTCCTAACCCCATTCTCCTGCTTTCCCCCCCATAACCTCTGACACCTGTACTAATCAAGAATCTATCTATCTCTGCCTTCTCTATCTATCTCTGGCCCCTCTCCACTGTCTCCCAGTATGGTACAGAATCAACTTCAAGCTCCTCCTATTGACATGCAAAACCCTAAACGTGCTTGCCCCCCCCCCCCCCCCATATCAAATATCTTCTAACCCACCACTCTATCTTCAGGTCCCTCAGGTCGGCCGACTTGGGGCTACTCACTATCCCGCGGTCTAGACTTAAGCTCAGGGGTGACCGTACTTTTGTGGTTAGACTGTGGAACAGCATCCCTCTCCCCATCAGAACTGCCCCCTCCATCGACTCCTTTAAGTCCTGGCTCAAAACCTATTTCTACTCCCTAGCGTTTGAGGCCCTCTGAGGGGGCACTGTGAACTGTTTATGTATGTGCTGTTATGTTTGTGTGCCATTGTATGTTCGTCCTTAGTACCTGAACTGATGTACAGCACTTTGGTCAACGTAGGCTGTTTTTAAATGTGCTATACAAATAAAATTGACTTCACTTGACATGACTTGACTTAAAAATATCCACTGATTTGGCCCTCCACAGCCTTCTGAAAGAATTCCACAGATTCATCACTCTTCGGCTAAAGGAATTTCTGCCCATCTCCTTCCGAAAAGAACGTCCTTTAATTCTGAGGCTACGATCTCTCGTTCTGGACTCTCCCACTGTGAGGGATGTGAGGGAGCTGGATAAACATCAGTGGCGATACCGTCAGTCATACAGGGTGCAGAGGGATAGACGGGTTATTGAGAGACAGTGTGAGGGAGCTGGGTCATCGTCAATAGAGATACAGTCAGTGACGGGGTGCAGGAGGGAAGAGAGGTTACTGAGGATCAGTACGAGAGATAGACACAAAGTATTGGAGTACATCAGAGGGCCAAGCAGCATCTTTGAAGTAAAACGATGGGTGACGTTTAGAGTCGGATCCCTTTCTTCAGAAGTAATCCGCTGAGTTATTCCAGCACGTTGTGTCTATTTTTTGGTATAAACCAGCATCTTCAGTTCTCCGTTTCCACACAGTGTGAGGGAGCTGGATTAATGTCAGTGGAGATACAATCAGTAAGACGAGAGGTGAGAGAGGTGTTACTGGGGGAAGAGTGTGAGGGAGCTGGATAATCATTCGTGGCACAGGGTGCAGAGGGGAAAGTGGGCACTGAAGGGCAGTCCATCGTGGGCACTGCACCTCCCACCATCGTAAGCATCTACATGAGGTGCCACCTCAAAAACCCCATATTCCATGCCATGCCCACGTCTCACTGCTATCATCGGGCACGAGGTACAGAAGTCTGAGGTCCTACACCACCGGGTTCAGGGACAGTTACTTTCCTACAACCATCAGGTTCTTAATCCGTGTTACACAACCCTAATCCCACCTTGACAACAGAACCTCTTGCACTACTATGGACTTATATTTTTATAATGATGTCTTTTGAAGTATTATTATTTTGCACACATCTTTCTTTTAGAATTTTATTTGTAACGAGACCAAGTGAACCCGTTGGGCCCAAACCTCTCCTGCATTGGCGCAGCACCCTCTCCTCCCCTCCTCCCCTCTTCCCCCCCCCTTCCCCTCCCCCCACCCCCCTCCTACCCCCCTCCTACCCCCACCCCCCTCCTCCTCCCATCCCCTCCCACCCCCCTCCTTCCCCCTCCCCCCCACCCCCTCACCCCCTTCCCCTCCCCTTCCCCTCCCCTCCCTTCCCCTCCCCCTCTTCCCCCTCCCCTCTTCCCCCCTCCCCTCTACCCCCCTCCCCTCTCTCCCCCACCTCTCCCCCTCCGCCCTTCCCCTTCATCCCTCTTCCCCCCACTCCATCCCCCTCAACCCCCCCTATCCTCCCTCCTCCCCCTTCCTCCACCCCACTCCCTCCCTCCTAGGAGATAGATTTAAACTTTAAAAGGTGAATAACTTTAAAAATATAACACCGATTTCAAAGGAACGTCTTCCATTAGCACCAAAGGGACGACGGTGAGTAAGGTGGGCCTAAAATTGTTGCGCTATCGTGTACCGTTTTGGCTGTAGTTCAGGAACAAACAAACAAACGAGAGTTTTAGTATATAAATGCGTGTCTAATTTGTGTTTTGCATGTTGTCTGCGTCTATGTTCCTTGATGCTGCTGCAAGCAAGATTTTCTTTGTACCTGTACCTCACCGTACTTGTGCCCATGGCCATAAACGTGAAACTGTACTTGTACCCACTGATGAATTTCCGCGGCAGGTGCTGGCACGTTTACCTTATCTCCAGGCATCCGAGCTTCAATGACATGTCCTGGTCCACCTGGTTTGCGGTGTCCTGCATGTAGTCACTGCGTACCTGGGGGAAAGTGTCGACAGGTTACTCTCTCCAAGAACCGCACAGTCTACAATGTGTGTAGGAAGGAACTGCAGATGCTGGTTTAAACCGAAGATAGACACAAAAACTGGAGTGGCTCAGCGGGTCAGACAGGATATCTGGAGAAAAGGAATAGGTGAGATTTCGGGTCGAGACCCTTCTTCAGGCCGTGTCTGTTTATATCTGCGTACCCACAAGATGGTAACCTCGCCAGCCTCACATTATCCTCCCCCAGGCCCTTCACTCCCTCCAGCCCATTCCCTCTCTCCATCCTCCCCACATTTCACAGCACAGCATCCGTAACAATGTGGGTCTTTTCATCTCAGCTGTTACTCAGGGCCCAGTCCAGATCCCTGGGGCAGCCCATGCTGGCAATCTGAAAAATGGCTCACTTACTCCTGTTCCTCAAACAGCCCAGATTATGCCCGGCTCCCAGAGTAAACTTTACCAACGCACCTGTCCTCTGTGGCAGTATGAACACGTGCAGACTGGAGTTCAGGAACTCACACTCCAAGAGCCTTGCCCAGAGACCCATGTCTTGCGATCCAACCCAGGGATCTAACCAGAGGACCCAGACCTAAGTCCAGATCCAGGCCTACTATGCCCACTCCCAGGGGCTCGTGCAGATCCCATACCCAGTCCCAGGGACTCAAGAGGGATCCCAGGCGGCACGGTGGCACAGCGATTGAGTTGCTGCTTTACAGCGCCAGAGATCCGACTGTGCGTACAGTCTGTACAAAGTTTATACGTTCTCCCCATGACCTGCGTGGGTTTTCTCCGGGAGCTCCGGTTTCCTCCCACACCTACAACGATGTACAAATATTCGATACACCAATTACACAAAATTGATGTGGTGGAGACGCCCCCCAAAATAAGGGAAGGGATTCCACGCCAGTGGGCCACATGAGTGGCAAGGGTGGGAGGTAATTTTGTGTAATTGGTGTATCGAATATTTGTATTGAATGTATGTATAGCCTCCGAGAATGCCGGATGGAGTTTTGGAACGAGCATGTTTTGCATATATTTATTTCTCGAATAAAGTATTTCCTGATAATTTTTTTAAAACCCATTGCCTTTCTCTTGATTTCCAGTCATGTAGTCTAAACTCCAATAGAAAGCTGCATCAGGAAATTAGAAGGATGGACTCAGTTATACAGCATAGAAACATGCCCTTCTTCCCGACTTGTCCATGCTGACCAACGTGCCTTTCTGAGCTCGTCCCGTTTGATTGTACTTGGCCCACAACCTCTAAAACTTTCCTATCCATGTTCATGTCCAAATGGCTTTGAAATGTTGATATGGTTCTTTCCCCCCCCTCCCCTCTCCTCAACCATCAACTCCAGAAGCTTGACACAAAATGCTGGAGTAACTCAGCGGGTCGAGCAGCACCTCTGGAGAAAATACCTGATGTTTTGGGTCGGAACCCTTCTTCAGATTCTAGAGAAGGGATGAAGAAGGGTTCTGACCCGAAAAGTAACCCATTCTTTTTCTCCAGAGATGCTGCCTGACCCCCTGTGTTACTCTAGCATTTTACATCTATCTTCAGTATAACCCAACAAATGCAGTTCCTTCCTACACCTCTAGAGGCTTGTCTCCATGCTCAGTGTGAATGACATGGCCCTCGGGCCATTTTTAAATCTCTCCCCTCTCATCTTAAACCTATGTCTTTTTATTTTAGACCCCTATACCCAGGGAAAAAAGACTGTGAGCATCCACCTTCTCTAAGCATAAAATCGAGCAGCTACTGACCTGTTGGTAATAACACAACAGTGTTGTTCTGTCTTGTTGAAAACTCTCCATGAAATCCTTGGGCAGGAATCGAATCCGCAGGTCATACCTGTTAGAAATTTCAAAGTCAAGTTTACTATGAACTCATCTCATAAAGTAGAAAGTTTATAGAGTTTAGAGATACAGTGCGGAAACAGGCCCTTCGGCCCACGCCGACCAGCGATCACCCCTTACATTAGCACTGGAGGCAATTTACAATTTTTATCTAAACCAAATTAACCTACACACCTGTACGTCTTTGGAGTGTGGGAGGAAACCGGAGCACCTTAGAAAAAACCTATAAGGGCACAGTGAGAACGTACAACCTCCGTACAGACGGCACCCGTAGTCAGGATTGAACCCGGGTCTCTGGCGCTGTAACTCAGCAACACCCAGGACTGCACCACAATTTCTCAGAGATTGGGTTGCAGCTTATTTGCCAGTACCCAAGACAATCAAAAGCCAACCATTATGTAAATACTGCTATGGGGGATTAGCTTGGAGAATAAACCATAAAGGGAAAGGGGATTATCCCTGGGTTACCACATGAGCCATATTCAAATTGATCAAGTAGTTCAGAGTTGGATCAGTGGTTCAAGTCCAGCATGGGAGGAAAGGGAAAAACACAAAGTGTTGGAGTAACTCAGTGGGTCAGGCACTCTGAAGACTCCAGGTCTCTGGAGAACATGGATGGGTGACGTTTCTGTTTGGGACCCTTCTTCAGACTGATTGAGGGGCAAAGAAGAGAAAGCTTATTTTAGGTAACCTACAAATGCCCCCTTCCTCCTCTTTCTTACCCGACATCCACCCCCTTTCCTTTACCCCTCTCACACCCCTCCACTGAACCCTGGCTGATACTGCACCAGTTTCTCCCCTCCTCCTCCCCCACCACCTACATTCCTTCCTCCAGCTACACAGTTCACAGCTTTTCCATCCTCGAGCTTCACAATTCGCAGGTTTTTTTCATCTCTGGTCTTTGTCCAGCAATCTACCTATCCATAACACCCTGATCCTGTGTTCACCTATTTCCAGCCATGCTTTGTCCTGCCTCTCCTGCTCAGACCTCCAGCTTGAATAATGTCCTTCCACCACACCCCTTTGTCTTCTATCAGTAAGCCAGTTCTGAACAACCATACAACCAAGTCACTGTTAATCCCGTGCATCTTGCTTCTGTGCTTCTGGATCTTGTCCTTGCACTAAACGTCATTCCCTTATCCTGTACCTATACTCTGTAAATGGTTCAATTGTAATCATGCATTGTCTTTGCGCTGAATGGTTAGCACGCTACAAAAGCTTTTCACTGTACCCCAGTACACATGACAATAAACTAAACTGAACTGGGATCAGCCTACCATGGGGACTTTATCAAGTGCCTTACCAAAATGCATGTAGATAACATCCACCACCCAATGCCCTTCGATCAACTTTGTTACCTCCTCAAAAACTCGATCAAGTTCTGAAGACAGGACCTGCCACATACAAAACCATGCTGACTACCCCTAATTAACCCATTCCTTTCCAAATGGGAGCAAATCCTATCCCGAAGAATCTTCTCCAATAGCTTCCCTACCACTGACATGAGGTTGCCGGCCTATAATTCCCTGGATTCTTTCTACTTCCCTTCTTAAACAAAGGATCAACATTAGCTACTCTCTAGTCCTCCCGCTCCTCACCTGTGACTCAAGACGCAGAGATCTTTGTCAAGGCTCCTGCTATCTCCTCTCTTGCCTCTCTCCATAACCTGGGATAGATCTCATCAGGTCCTAGGAACCTATCCACCTTAATGCCCTTCAAGAGCACCAACATCCTCCTCCCTCTTAATCTCAAACTGCTCTTGCATATTTGTATTCTCCACACTGGCCCCACTGGCCTCCATCTCTTTCCTCGGTGAAAACAGATGCAAAGCACTTCTTTAGTAACTCGCCTACATCCCCTGACTCCAAGTACATATTCCAGCCTTAATCCTTGAGAGGTCCTACTTTCTCACTGGTTCTCCATTTGCTTTTAATGCAGGTATAAAAAGCCTTGAGATTTTCTTTAATCTGATTTACCAAAGCCATTTTGGTCCTTCTAATCGTCCGTCAGAGTTCTTTCCTCCTTGCATTATATTCCTCAAAAGCCCTGTCTGGATTTGAACCTTGCCTGCACTTCCTTTTACTTTTTGACTAAATTTACAACCCCTTTGGTCATCCCGTTTTGAAGGTAAAGGGGGGACCTCATTGCCTTACTTTACCATCCGTATCCCTCCTCCTCACCAGAACATGGCAGTTCTGAACTTTAATCACCTGGCCTTTAAACAACTCCCAAATGTCAGATGTTGACTTACCCAATATTGCACCCCGTCTACCCTGCTGATTTGCCTAACAAAGTTGTAATTTGCCTGATTTCAATTTACTACTTTCCCACGAGGTCCAGCCTTCTCTCCATTCAAAACAATTTAAAACTATGATGTTGTGATCACTGTCCCCCAAATGCTCTTCCACCGGAACACCAATTACCTGGCCAGGCTCATTTCCCAACACAAGGTCCACTATGACACTAAATGCTGGAGTAACTCAGCGGATCAGGCAGCAACTCAGGAGAGAAGGAATGGGTGACATTTCGGGTCGAGACCCTTCTTCAGACTGATGTCAGGGGAGGGGGCGGGACAAAGATAGAATGCAGGGGGAGACAGGAAGACTAGTAGGAGAACTGGGAAGTAGGAGGGGAAGCAGGGACTACCTGAAGTGGGAGAAGTCAATGTTCAAACCGCTGGGGTGTAAACTGTCCTGACTTTTCTGTCCTGGGACTCCTCCATTGTCAGAGAGTGAGGCCCAGCGCAAATTGGAGGAACAGCACCTGGTATTTTGCTTGGTCAGTTTACACCCCAGCGGTTTGAACATTGACTTCTCCCACTTCAGGGAACAGTTTTGGCTTCTTCCTGTTCACCCTGTACACTGCGGACTTCATGCACAGCTCAGCCAACAGTTATCTGCAAAACTTCGCTGACGACTTTGCCATCGTCGGCCTCATCACAGATGACGATGACAGGGAGTACAGAGAATTGACTCAGGACTTTGTGGACTGGTGCCAGCGGAACCGCCTCCAGATCAGCCCGGGGAAAACCAGGGGGATGGTGGTGGACTTCCGCAGGTACAGCCACGCCCCCTCGACACCGGTGAACATCCAGGGAATGGACATTGAGAGAGTGGACTCTTATAAGTACCTGAGTGTTTACCTCAGCAATAAACTGGGCTGGACTGATAATATCAATGCACTGTATAAGAAAGGCCAGAGCAGACTGTACCTGCTGAGGAGACTCGGGACCTTTGGAGTGCAGGGGGCACTCCTGAGGACCTTCTTCGACACTGTGGTGGCATCAGCCATTGGAGTGGTCTGCTGGAGCAGCAGCATCTCAACTGCTGACAGGAAGAGACTTGATAAACTGATCAAGAAGGCCAGCTCTGTCCTGGGATGCCCCCTCGACTCAGTGCAGGCGGTGGGAGAGAGGAGAATGATGGCAAAGCTATCATCACTGCTGGACGACTCCTCCCACCCCATGCAGGACACTGTCACTGCACTGAAAAGCTCCTTCAGTGACAAACTCCTTCACCCCAAGTGTGTGAAGGAGAGATTTCGAAGGTCCTTCCTTCCTTCCTGCTGCCATCAGACTGCACAATCAGCACTGCTCCCAGCAGACCAGTAAATAAAGATAATTACCGTTATTTTTTTTTTAAATGAATGCTTATTTATTTTTGCTATCCACTTTGCTGCTGTAACCCTGCAAATTTCCCCGTTGTGGGATGAATAAAGGATTATTAACTAATTAATTAAAAAGGGAAGTGAGGGATGGGCTGGAGTTTTTTTATAGCTTCACATTTTAATGATGGGTAGCCATGGTGATTCATGAGTTGAAGAGCAAAAATCTTGTTTATAAGAGATTCGTAAATCAGTGGAATGCAGATGATTGCGTAACCTTTTAACTCGCCCCCCCCCCCCCCCCCCGAGTCCGTGCCAACGAGCGATCCCTGCATACTAGCACTATCCTACACACGAGGGGCAATATACAATTATACCAAGCCAACAAACCTGTACATCTTTGGAGTGTGGGAGGAGACTGGAGATCCCGGAGAAAACCCACGCAGGTCACGGGGAGAATATGCAAACACCGCACACACAATACAATACAATACAATACACAGCGTCCGTAGTCAGCATCAAACCCAGGTCTCTGGCGTTATAAGGCAGCAACTACCGTTGCACCACCGTGCCGCCCATTTTTATCCATCAGCCAAACAAGGCAATGGAGACCAAAAGCTTAGACAATTAACTAATCAGAAGACCCCTCAATAAGAAGAGGTCAAAGCTAAATGGAGTCTGTTGCCAATCTCACATTGGAGTGTTATATGGGGGTCATAGTCAAAGGTGGGGATCAGTACCTCCATTCAGCTTCATGATGTAGACTCTCATACTTGGTCTGAACCTCCTCGATCGTCAGGTCAGGGTGGAGCCAGTAGACCTCTTCAGACTTCAAGTGCTTCAATCTAAGTCCATAACAACTCTTGAAGATGATGCTGGGTCCCACTCTCCCACTGTCCAATATTGTGGTGATAATCTCCTGCAGGGCAAGAGGACAGAGAGAATCTTTATCAACGACCGCTGCTCACTGTGGATGACCCCACGGGAGATTCCGCCCACAAAGATCTACCACTCCATGCAAGGCTCACTTACCCTTTACCGAATGGTTCCTGTCTTCCAGCTGTTGTGATATCATCATGCTGGCCAGAGGAAGCTCGAGACGTGGCTACCATCATGATGTTTAAAAGACATTTGGGCAGGTCCATAGATAGGAAATGTTTAGAGGGATATGGGCAAAAACACAATGCCAAGCATATGTGTGCTGAGAAGATGTTTGCCCCAGTGCGGCTACCTACAACCGCAGGCCATAGTTTCAGGGAAATGGCCCCGTTTAAGATGGTGTAACTTGTATCCTTAGGGGGTCAAAGGTAGGCCATTCGGCCCTTCGAGCCAGCACCGCCATTCAATGTGATCATGGCTGATCATTCACAATCAGTACTCCGTTCTTGCCTTCTCCCCATACCCCCTGACTCCACTATCTTTAAGAGTATCTAGCTCTCTCGTGAAATCATCCAGAGAATTGGCCTCCACTGCCTTCTGAGGCAGAATTCTACAGATTTGCAACTCTCTGACTGAAAACGTTTTTCCTCATCTCTGTTCTAAATGGCCTACCCCTTATTCTCAAAACTGCGGCTCCTGGTTCTGTTCTCCCCCAATACTAACTTTTGTATCATCAGCAAACTTGCTAATCTTGCCCTGTATGTTCTCATCCAAATCATTGATGTAGATGACAAACAGTAACGGGCCCAGCACCGAATCCTGAGGCACATCACTAAGTAACCTTCCACCATTACCCTGTGCTTCCTTCCATGGAGCTAATTTGCTATCTATTCAGGAAATGGGCTGATTTTGCCAGTTCTCGTGGGTCTGAGATATAGGGAGAGGTTGAGCAAGCTGGGATTCTATTCCTTGGAGCACAGGAGGATGGGGGGTGATTTTATAGAGGTGTTTAAAATCATGAGAGGAATAGATCAGGTAGATGCACAGAGAATCTTGCCCACAGAGTTGGGGAATTGAGAACCAGATGACAAGGGTTTAAGGTGAAGGGGGAAAGATTTAATAGGAATCTGTTTAATAGGAATACGCACAAAGGGTGGTGGGTGTATAGAACAAGCTGCCAGAGCAGGTAGCTGAGGCAAGGATGATTGCAATGTTTAAGAAACAATTAGACAGGTACATGAAGTAGACAGCTTTAGAGAATTATGGGCCAAATGCAGGCATGTCGGACTCGTGCAAATGGAACATGTCAGTCAGTGTGGGCAAGTTAGGCAGATTGGCCTGTTTCCACGCTGTATGACTCTACAGTGGCATTTAATAGGCTTATAGATGGGCTAATGGATATACAGGGAACGGAGAGATATTGATCACATGCAGGCAGAAGAGATTAGTTTAACTTGGCATCCTGTTCAGCACAGACATTGTGGGCCAAAGGGCCTCTTCTTCAAGTTTTATATTGATGCATTATAACATATAACATATAACATATAACTACAGCATGGAAACAGGCCTGTCCGGCCCTACCAGTCCACGCCGACCATTCTCCCTGACCTAGTCTCATCTACCTGCACTCAGACCATAACCCTCCAATCCCCTCCTATCCATATACCTATCCAATTTACTCTTAAATAATAAAATCGAGCCAGCCTCCACCACTTCCACCGGAAGCCCATTCCATACAGCCACAACCCTCTGAGTAAAGAAGTTCCCCCTCATGTTACCCCTAAACCTTTGTCCCTCAATTCTGAAGCTATGTCCCCTTGTTGGAATCTTCCCCACTCTCAAAGGGAAAAGCCTACCCACGTCAACTCTGTCCGTCCCTCTCATAATTTTAAAAACCTCTATCAAGTCCCCCCTCAACCTTCTACGCTCCAAAGAATAAAGACCCAACCTGTTCAACCTCTCTCTGTAGCCTAAGTGCTGAAACCCAGGCAACATTCTAGTAAATCTCCTCTGTACCCTCTCCATTTTGTCGACATCCTTCCTATAATTTGGCGACCAGAACTGCACACCATACTCCAGATTCGGCCTCACCAATGCCCTGTACAATTTCAACATTACATCCCAACTTCTATACTCGATGCTCTGATTTATAAAGGCAAGCATACCAAACGCCTTCTTCACCACCCTATCCACATGAGATTCCACCTTCAGGGAACAATGCACAGTTATTCCCAGATCCCTCTGTTCCACTGCATTCCTCAATTCCCTACCATTTACCCTGTACGTCCTATTTTGATTTGTCCTACCAAAATGCAGCACCTTACACTTATCAGCATTAAACTCCATCTGCCATCTTTCAGCCCACCCTTCCAAAAGGCCCAAGTCTCTCTGTAGACTTTGAAAATCTACCTCACTATCAACTACTCCACCTATCTTAGTATCATCTGCATATTTACTAATCCAATTTGCCACACCATCATCCAGATCATTAATGTAAATGACAAACAACAGTGGACCCAACACAGATCCTTGGGGCACTCCACTAGACACTGGCCTCCAACCTGACATACAATTGTCAACCGTTACCCTCTGGTATCTCCCATTCAGCCATTGTTGAATCCATCTTGCAACCTCACTATTAATACCCAACGATTTAACCTTCTTAATCAACCTTCCATGTGGAACCTTGTCAAATGCCTTACTGAAGTCCATATAGACAACATCCACAGCCTTGCCCTTATCAATTTCCCTGGTAACCTCTTCAAAAAATTCAAGAAGATTAGTCAAACATGACCTTCCAGGCACAAATCCATGTTGACTGTTTCTAATCAGGCCTTGATTATCCAAATAATTATATATATTGTCCCTAAGTATCTTTTCCATTAATTTTCCCACCACAGACGTCAAACTAATAGGTCTATAATTGCTAGGTTTACTTTTAGAACCTTTTTTAAACAAAGGCACAACATGCGCAATTCGCCAATCTTCCGGCACCATCCCTGTTTCTAATGACGTTTGAAATATTTCCGTCATAGCCCCTGCTATTTCTGCACTAACTTCCCTCAATGTCCTAGGGAATATCCTATCAGGACCTGGAGACTTATCCACTTTTATATTCTTCAAAAGTGTCCGTACCTCCTCTTCTTTAATCCTCCTAATTTCCATCACTACTCTACTTGTTTCGCTTACCTCACATAATTCAATATCCTTCTCCTCGGTAAATACCAAAGAAAAGAAATTGTTTAATATCTCCCCCATTTCTTCCGGCTCAGCACATAGCTGTCCACTCTGACTCTCTAATGGACCAATTTTATCCCTCACTATCCTTTTGCTATTGACATATCTGTAGAACCCCTTGGGGTTTACTTTTACATTACTTGCCAAAGCAGCCTCATATCTTTTTTTCGCTTTTCTAATTTCCTTTTTAAGATTCCTTTTACATTCTTTATATTCCTCAAGAACCTCATTTACTCCCTGCCGCTTATATTTATTGTATATCTCCCTCTTTTTCCGAACCAAGTGTCCAATTTCCCTGGAAAACCACGGCTCTTTCAAATTATTATTCTTTCCTTTCCACCGAACAGGGACATAAAGACTCTGTACTCTCAAAATTTCACCTTTAAATATCCTCCATTTCTCTATTATATCCTTTTCATAAAACAACAATTTCCATTTCACTCCTTTTAAATCCTTTCTCATCTCCTCAAAATTAGCCTTTCTCCAATCCAAAATCTCAACCCTTGGTCCAGATTTGACCTTCTCCATAATGATATTGAAACTAATGGCATTATGATCACTAGACCCAAAGTGCTCCTCAACACATACCTCCGTCACCTGACCCATCTCATTTCCTAACAGGAGGTCCAACACTGCCCCTTCTCTGGTAGGCACCTCTACGTATTGCTGCAAAAAACTATCCTGCACACATTTTACAAACTCCAAACCATCCAGCCCTTTAACAGAATGTGATTCCCAGTCTATATACGGAAAATTGAAATCACCCACAATCACCACTCTGTGCTTACTACTAATATCTGCTATCTCCTTACATATTTGCTCTTCCAATTCTCGTTCCCTATTTGGCGGTCTATAATACACCCCTATAAGTGTTGCTAAACCTTTCTCATTTCTGAGTTCCACCCAAACAGCCTCCTTAATCGAGCCTTCTAGTCTGTCCTGCCAAAGCACTGCTGTGATATCCTCCCTGACAAGCAATGCAACACCCCCACCTCTTGCCCCTCCGATTCTATCACATCTGAAACAATGAAATCCTGGAATATTTAATTGCCAATCGCAACCCTCCTGCAACCATGTTTCACTGATCGCCACAACATCATACTTCCAGATGTCAATCCAGGCTCTAAGCTCATCCACCTTTCTTACAATGCTCCTAGCATTAAAATATACACATTTAAGGGACCCATCATTTCTTATTCTCAGTTTATTTCTTTTCCCTTCTTTCTCTCCTACATATTGGGTCTGAGTGTTTCCCTTTTCTGCCTCCTGCCTCACACACTGCCTATTAGCTATCTGTGTTTGAGTCCCTCCCCCCAACCGTACTAGTTTAAAGTCTCCGCAGTTATTTTAGCAAATCTCCCCGCCAGGATATTGGTTCCCCTCGGGTTCAGATGCAACCCGTCCTTTTTGTACAGGTCATACTTCCCCCAGAAGAGGTCCCAATGATCCAGAAACTTGAAACCCTGCTCCCTGCACCAGTTCCTCAGCCACGTATTTATCCTCCACCTCACTCCATTCCTATTCTCACTATCGCGTGGCACAGGCAGTAAGCCTGAGATTATTACTTTGGAAGTCCTTTTTTTTAACTCTCTTCCTAGCCCCCTGAATTCTCCTTTCAGGACCTCTTCCCTTATCCTACCTATATTGTTGGTACCTATATGTACCACGACCTCTGGCTCCTCTCCCTCCCCTTTCAGGATATCCTGGACACGCTCAGACACATCCCGGACACCGGCACCAGGGAGGCAAACCACCATCCGGGTCTCCCGACTGCGTCCACAGAAACGCCTATCTGACCCCCTCACTATAGAGTCCCCTATTACTACTGCTCTCCTCTTCCTTTCCCTACCCTTCTGAGCAACAGGGCCGGACTCCTTGCCAGAGGCCCGGGCACCGTCGTTGCCCCCAGGTAGGCTGTCCCCCCCAACAGTACTTAAACAGGAGTACTTATTTCCAAGGGGTACAGCCACCGGGGTACTCCCTAGTCCCTGCCTCTGTTCCTTGCCCCCCCTAACAGTGACCCACTTGTCTACCTCCCGTGGTCTAGGAGTGACCACCTCCCTGTAACTCCTATCTATAACCTCCTCACTCTCCCTGATCAGACGGAGGTCATCAATCTGCCGCTCCAGGTTCCTAATACGGTCCCTTAGGAGCCCCATCTCGTCACACCTGGCGCAGATGTGGATGTCTGGAAGACTATCAGACTCCCAGATTCCCCACATCTGACACCCAGAACAAAAAACTGCCCTGGCAGTCATACTCTCCAAACAAAGCCCCGCGCTCGGTTACTAAACCTACCGCCCGGCCGCTACTCCAACCGCTCCAACCGCCCACCCAAAAGAACTGAGTGATCTCCTGGGAGAGGCGAAAAACCGGATAAAAAACCCAGGCCAATTTGGGAAAAAATCCCGGAAATTCTTCTCCGACCCCAAGCTAGGCGATCGAAACTAGTCCGGGAGATCACACAGGTCTTACTCCTTACTATCCCCACACAATCCCCACACAATCCCCACACACTACTTCCCAAGCAACACAGCTTGCTGCTGCTGCTGCTGCTACTGGCTGCTGCTGGCTACTGCTGATTGCTGCTGCTACTGCTGATTGCTGCTGCTACTGCTGATTGCTGCTGCTACTGCTGATTGCTGCTGCTACTGCTGATTGCTGCTGCTACTGCTGATTGCTGCTGCTACTGCTGCTACTGCTGATTGCTGCTGCTACTGCTGATTGCTACTGCTACTGCTGATTGCTGCTGCTACTGCTGATTGCTGCTGCTTCTTTGTCAACGATCTTTGGTTAGATCACCAGAAAACTGATTGGTTCTGCAGATACAAGTCACATCTCACTGTCATTTAATTGTTATGTGCTAACAATTAACTCCCACAGCAGGAAGTTCAGGAAGTTCAGGGTCACAACTTCCACACCACCGTTTAATCTACTCTCAGTCTGAAGAAGGGCCTCGACCCGATACGTCACCCATCTCTTCCCTCCAGAGATTCTGCCTCTCCCACTGAGTTACTCCAGCATTTTGTGTCTATCTTTGGTGTAAACCAGCATATGCAGTTCTTTCCTGCACTGTTCAATCAACACTGATGGTTCCCGTTTCAGAGCAACGGTGTTACTGTAGAGTCCTAGTATGTTACATTGACTGCACAGGTGTTTGTACAGATCCCTGACACGCTCTGAGCAGCCATGGGCTACTAAAACCTCAGAAAGCAGAAAATAGCCTTGACTTCTTCATTCACCTTCTCAAGAGGAAATTTACTGTCAGCAACGTGTACCGTCAGCTGCAGTGGGGAGCCACAGATTCCACAGGAAGCGCTGTGCTTCAGTGAAATAGCATAGAACTGAAATATTTGATCTAAACTGAGCTCAGCTCCCTGTTGCATGGGGTAGCACTGGGCCCTTCAACGCTGAGCAAAAATATCAACTTAGAGACTTGGCCTACCACCAAAAGAAAAATTCTCAAATAGGGAAAATTTATAGTCATGGAGTCACTGGACTTTATCTTGCACTAAATAAATGTTATTCACATTATTCCCTTTATCATGTATCTGTGCACTGTGGATGGCTCGACTGTAATCATGTAGTGTCTTTCCACTGACTGGTTAGCACGCAACAAAAGCTTGTCACTGTACTTTGGTACACGTGACAATAACTAAACCTAAACTCAAACAGTACGAATACAGATCCATTCTGAAGAAGGGTCTCGACCCGAAACGTGGAATTCTCTGCCTCAGAAGGCAGTGGAGGCCAGTTCGTTGGATGCTTTCAAGAGAGAGCTGGATAGAGCTCTTAAGGATAGCGGAGTGAGGGGGTATGGGGAGAAGGCAGGAACGGGGTACTGATTGAGAGTGATCAGCCATGATCGCATTGAATGGCGGTGCTGGCTCGAAGGGCTGAATGGCCTACTCCTGCACCTATTGTCTATTGTCTATTGTCACCCATTCCTTCTGTCCAGAGATGCTGCCTGTCTCGCTGAGTTACACCAGCATTTTGTCATCCTTCAGACTAATCCTTTTTTCTGACCAAGGTGCCTAGCTGAGCTAATCCCATTTCCCTGCATTTGGGCCTTGTATCACTAATCCTTTTCTAACCACGTACTTGATCAAATGGATTCAGAAAAGAGTTATGAGGATGTTGCTGGGATTGGGGACTTGGAGTTGGGGGGGGGAGGGGGAGGGGGAGGGGGAGGGGGAGGGGGAGGGGGAGGGGGAGGGGGAGGGGGAGGGGGAGGGGGAGGGGGGAGGAGAGGGTGCTGCACCAATGCAGGAGAGGTTTGGGCCCAACAGGTCCACTTCGTCTAGTGACTTGTTAAACATCACAATTGTAGCTGTCTCTCCCACTTCCTCTGAAAGCTACTTCCATATACCTATTCACACCAAAATGCTGAAGTTCTATAAGGTGCTGGTCAGGCCGCATTTGGAGTTCTGTGAGCAAATTTGGGCCCCATATCTGAGGAAGGATATGCTGGCTCTGGAGAGGGTCCAGAAGAGGTTTACAAGAATTATTCTAGGAATGAGTGGGTCAGCATATGATGTGTGTTTGACAGCACTGGGCGTCTATTCACTGGAGTTTAGAAAGTTGAGGGGGAACCGCATTGAAACTAACAGAATAATGAAAGGCATAGAGAGGATGTGGAAAGGATGTTTCGGTGGGGATGGTCGGTGATGGGGGAAGATTGTCTGTGATCCTTCCCCATCCCACTGAAGAGTTGCACCGGCTGGACTCTGCCCCTGGGGTTGCCTCCTCTCGGTCAGTAAGCCCCTGTAATGCGTCTGGGGAGACGCGCTGCCGACCTTACCCTGATTTCAGTCGTGTGGTCACACTTAACCAGCTTGAAGTTCTTGCCCAAGTTGCTGCTGGTGTTGCTGCAGAAGCAGACCTTGAGGATCTTCGTCGCTGTCCCTTCCAACGTCTTGTCCGAGTGAATGTACAGGGCACGACTGGTCGTGTCCACCCACGTCTCCAGGGGGTTAGGGTTGGCGCTCATTTTAACAGCTGGGAACGCACCATCACTCACCTGCGGAAGGAGAGGTGTTCAGTACATGGCTGCACAGTCTCACTATTCCCTTCACTTCAGACCCACCCCCAGCCTACAGACAGAAGGGACCACGGTCGAGGGACCAAAGCCCGCCCTTGACCTCCGCACCCAGAACATCTTCAGACCAACCACTCGTCTGAAGAAGGGTCTCGACCCGAAACGTCACCTATTCCTTCTCTCCAGAGATGCTGCCTGACCCGCTGAGTTACTCCAACATTTTGTGCCTATCAACGGTTTGTCAAGTTTGCCGATGACACCATTGTGGTTGGCCAAATCATGGGTAATAGTCAGTCAGCATATCGGATTGAGATAAAACACCAGGTTAGGCAATGCAACAACAATAAGCTCTTGCTCAGCATCAACATAAACCAAGGAATTAATTGTGAACTTCAGAAAGGGGAAGTCAGCCCACACACCAGTTTTTAATGGTGGGTCGGCAGTGGAGTGAGTTAGCAGCTTCAAATTCCTGAGCTTAGTTTAGTTTAGTTTAGTTTAGAGATACAGCGCAGAAACAGGCCCTTCGGCGCACTAAGTCCGGGCCGTCCAGCGATCCCCACACACTAGCACTATCCTACGCACTGGGCACAAATAGCAATTTTTACCGAAGCCAAATTAACCTACAAACATGTACGCCTTTGGAGTGTGGAAGGAAACCCAAGTACCCGGAGAAACCCTATGCGGTCATGGGGAGAATGGACAAACTCTGCACCTGTAGTCAGGATCAAACCCAGGTCTCTGGTGCTATAAGGCAGCAACTCTTTCGCTGTGCCACCATGCCATCCCACAATGTTAACATCTCAGTTATCCCAGCAAATGTAATCATGAAGAAGACATGCCAGCACCTCCACTTGCTTACTATTTAAAGAGATTCAACAAGTCACCTTATACTCTAACAAACTTCTATAGTTGCACTGAAAGAAGAATCTTGATTGTTTGTATCAGGGCATGGTACAAGAGGCTGCAGAGAGAGAGATGGACTCAGCCCAGTCCAACATGGGAACAGCCTACTCTACCATCAAAAGCATCTTCAAGAGACTCTCCTCATAAAGGTGGAATCTATCATCAGGGATCCCACTATCTGGGCCATTCCCTCCTCTCACTGCTACAGTTGGGCAGGAGGTACATAAGCCTGAAGTTGCAAACAGCTGGGTTCAGGATCAGCTACTTTCCTTCACCCATCAGGGTCTTGAACCGACCTGCTCAACGTTAATCCCACCTTGGCAACAGAACGCCAAGTTCTGGTTAAAAGACTCCGTATCTATTCTTCTCATGATCTTACACATCTCTATAAGATCACCCCTTATCCACCTGCGTTCTAAGGAATAAAGTCCGAGCCTGCTCAACCTCTCCCTATAGCTCAGGCCCTCAAGGCCTGGCAACATCCTCATCAATCTTCTTTGCACGATTTCCAGTTAAAGTTCATTTTATGATGCAAAGCAACCCAGCCGTAAAATTTCTCTAAAGGCATTCAGACCATTGAATCTGCCCTCCTGGGCTAAACTGTGAAAGGCGTGCATTGAGGACGAGAACAACAGTTATAGAGTCACGCAGCACAAGCCCTTGAGCCCACCATGTCCACAGCGGCCATCAAATACCTATCTATACTAATCCCCTCTCCCAAGAGATTGTCCTTCAGATCCAAGTGTCCATCTAGACTCTTCCTAAATAGCTGTGAGAATGTTTACTTTGAGACTAATGCTAACTTTCTCCTCTTTCAAACAGGATTCACAGTATGCACAAAATTGCATCACCTCCCACCAATTCCAGCTTTCTTCTCCCCTCCCTCCTACAATCAGTCTGAAGAAGGGACTCGACTCAATGCGTCAATTATCCATGTTCTTCAGAGATGCCGCCTGACGATGCTGAGTTACTGCAGCATTTTGTGTCCTATTGTGTCCTTCTGTATATTAACCAGCATCTGCAGTTCCTTGTTTCTAGTATCAAAAGCAATGGTGTCTCCCGGAGTCTGTGGGACTTCATGAATCACGGACACTCCCTCTCTTCCCTCTTCACTTCCCCCTTTTTCTGCAGCTTGTTTTTCTCACTTTCCCTGTTCAATCTTCAACCTGAAACATTAGTTGTGTTTCTCCCTCCACAGATGCTGCCCGACCAACTGCCCGTTTCCAGCATGCATTGGTTCTATTCTCAGTCCACCCCTCGTGCTTCTCCGCCCCTGGAGATTCCCACAGAGGCGTTGTCAGGACGCCATCAGCTTCACTCCTCTACGCAGAGATCAACCGCTCCACAATAGCTTCTGCGCTTCAACACAAAAATAGTCATGGCCACTCACATTCAGAGAAGAGGGAGAGCAACAAGGACCATTCGATGTCTTCCAACTAGCAGCAATGCACATCGGCCAGGATACTGTGGTCTACACAATATAGACAAGTTCAAAAACTGGCCTGGGTGTTGAAAGCCATCTAACCTCAAGTGTGTAGGAAGGAATTGCAGATGCTGGTGTAAACCGAAGATAGACACCAAACGCATTAGTAACTCAGCACGTCAGACAGCATCTCTGGAGAATATGAATAGGCGACATTTTGGGTCGAGACCCTTCTTCGGATTGAGAGTCAAGGGGAAAGGGAAACAAGAGATATAGACAGTGATATAGAGAGATTTAGAACAAATGAATGAAAGATATGCAAAAAATTAACAACGATAAAGTAAACAGGCCATTGTTAGCTGTGGGCTAGGTGAAAATGAGTTTCAATGAGACTCAACAAAATGACTTTGAAGCTAGCACTTGAGTTGGGTGGGGGAGGGGACATGTTAGTTCTGCTTACTTGTGGTCCAGAATCAATTTTAAATATATTTATTTTTCACAGTCGTAGAGCCAGAAAACCATTCGGCCCACAATTCTATGCTGAGCAGTGGGCACCCATCCATACTGATCCCAGTTCCCAGCACCTGGCTCCTACTCTTCTAAGCCGAGGTGATGCAAGTACTTGTGCAGACACCGTAAATGCTGTCAGTGTTCCCCCACAAGCTTCTACTACCCTCTCGGGCAGAGTGTTCCAGGTACACTCAAAACGTCACATTCTTTTGCTCCAGAGATGGTGCCTTGACCTACTGAGTTATTCCAACACTTTGCACCTATCTTTGGTATAAACCAGCATCTGCAGTTCCTTCCTATCACTTACTTACCATACTTGTCATAGAGTCATGCGTTGTGGAACAGGCCCTTCAACACAACCTTCCATGCCGACCAACGCACCCCATCTACACTAGTCCCACCTGCCTGCACTTTGCCTGCACTTTGCCCATATAACCTTCTAAACCTAACCTATCGGGACTGATGGGTTCGCAGGAGAGTACAACGTGGGGCATATTGAGAGCTGTGCGGGGTTTCAAAAGGCATTTGGCAGTGCCACAGAGGAGCCTGATGCATTAAATGATAACCCATTGCACTCAGAATTAAAGGATGTTCTTTTAGGAAGGAGATGAGGAGAAATTTCTTTAGTCAGGGGGTGGTGAATCTGCGGGATTCTTTGCCACTGAAGGCTATGGAGGCCAAGTGAGTGGATATTTTTAAGGCTGAGATAGATAGATTCTGGATTAGTACGGTTGTCAGAGGTTATGGGGAGAAGGCAGGAGAATGGGGTTAGAAGGGAGAGATGGATCAGATTGAACGACGGAGTAGACTTGATGGCCTAATTCTACTCCTATTCCTTATGACCTTATCATCTGAGGAAATGTGTGTGAATGGATTTTAAACGAGCTGTGAGAAAGAAAAAAGAGAATTGGAATAAAATGCATCCTTGCAAGACTGGCTGGAGGTAACTAATAAGAGCACTGCAGGGATCAGTTCTTGGCCAACAGTTGTTCACAATTCACATTAATGATCTGGGGGGAGGAACACTATGTGAAGTATCTTAGATCGGATAGACGCACAGAATCTCGGTCACTATAGGGGAATCGAGAACCAGAGGACATTGGTTTAAGGTGAAGAGGGCAGAAAAGATTTAATTGGAACATGAGGAGTAACCTTTTGACACAAAGGGTGGTGGGTGTATGGAACGAACTGCCAGAGGAGGTAGTTGAAGCAGGTACAATCGCAACGTTCAAGAAACATTTAGATAGATACATGGATACGACAGATTTAGAGGGAAATAGGCCAAACGCAGGGAAGTGGGACTAGTGCAGACAGGACATGTTGGTCGGTGTGGGCAAGTTGGGCAGAAGGGCTTGTTTCTACGCTGTATGACACAATGACTCTATAATTTGCCGATGATTCAAAACTAGATGAAAAGACCTATTGCGATAAATATAGATTAAGAGAATGGATAAAAGACTAGCAAATGGAATTGCATGTGGGCATTTTTAAGGTAATATATTTTACTAAATGGTATTAAAACGTAAATTATTACATAGAGCATAGAAAGATACAGCACAGGAACAGACCTTCCAGTCCACAATGTCCTGGCCAAGTATGCTGTCATGTTAAACTAATCATCTCTACCTGCACGTGATCCATATCCCTCCATTCTCTGCGTATCCAATTTCCTGTCTAAAAGCCATTTCAATGCCACTATCATATCTGCTCTCACATCCACTCCGTTCCAGGCACCCACCAGTCTCTGGGTAAAAAAACTTGCCACACTAACTCTTTTAAATATAACCCATCTCATCTTAAAGCTATGGAGTGATACAGTGTGGAAACAGGGCCTTCGGCCCAACTTGCCCACACCAGCCAACATGTCTGAGCTACACTAGTCCCACCTGACTGCGTTTGGTCAATATCCCTCCAAACCTGTCCTATCCATGTACCTGTCCAACTGTTTCTTAAACATTCGGATAGTCCCAGCCTCAACTCCCCCCTCTGGCACCTTGTTCCTTACACCCACCATCCTTTGCATGAAAATGTTGCCCCTCAGATTTCTATTAAATCTTTTCCCCTTCACCTAAACCTATGTCCTCTGGTCCTCGATTCACCTTCTCTGGGCAAGAGACTCTGTGCACCTACCCGATATATTCCTCTCATGATTTTATATACCTCTATAAGATCACCCCTCATCCTCCTGCTCTCCAGGGAATAGAGTTCCAGCCTTCTCAACCTCTCCTTATAGCTCAGACCCTCTAGTCCTGGCAACATGCTCGCAAATCTTCTCTGTCCCCTTTCCAGCTTGACAACATCTTTCCTATAACATGGTGCCCAGAACTGAACACAACTGGACAGAACAGAACTGGACACATTATGTTCTCTCGTCTTTGACATTTCCACCTTTGAAAATAGGTTATTTGACTATCAATGCCTCTCATAATTTGATGTGCTTCTATCAGCTCTCCCCTCAACTTCCGAATCTCCAGAGAAAGAAATCCACGTTAGTCCAACCTCTTCTTACAGCTAATACCTGCTAATCCAGATGGTAGCTGGTAAACCTTTTCTGCACCCTTTCCAAAACATACACATCCTTCCTGTAATGGGGAGACCAGACAGCACACATTCAGTTCTTAAGGTTTAGTAGTTCCTTAAGACTCGCCACAATCCAGTGCCACCTTAAGAGCATTTTAATGTTGAGCAATTGCAAATGAATGAAGTTGAGAGGGATGGCGGTGTTATAATGCACGAATCACTAAAAGTTAACTGGCAGATCTCACAAGTAGTGAAGAAGACAAATTGCATGAATACCTTCATTGCATTAAAGATTGGAGTTTAAAAGTATGGAAGTTTGTTGCAATTGTACAGAGTATTGGCGAGGCCACACCTGGAATACTGAGCACAATTTTGGTCCCAGTACATTGGCGCAGCGGTAGAGTTGCTGCCTTACAACACGTTGGCGCAGCGGTAGAGTTGCTGCGTTACAATGCCACAGACCCGAGTTCGATCCAGACTACAGGTGCTTGGCTGTACAGAGTTTGTACGTTCTGCCCATGACCTGAGTGGGCTTTGTCCGGGAACGCCGGTTTCCTCCCACATTCCAAAGACATACAAGTTTGTAGGTTAATTGGCTTGATATAATTGTAAATTGTCCCTAGTGACTTTAGGATAGTGTAAGTATGCGGGGATCGCTGGTCTGCACGGACTCATAAGATCATAGGTCATAAGGTCATAAGTGATGGGAGTAGAATTAGGCCATTCAGCCTATCAACTCTACTCCGCCATTAATCATGGCTGATTTATCTCTCCCTCCTAACGGCATTCTCCTGCCTTCTCCCCATAACCTCTGACACCTGTACTTAATCAAGAATCTATCTGTCTCTGCCTTAAAAATATGCATTGACTTGGTCTCCACAGCCTTCTGTGGCAAAGAATTCCACAGATTCACCACCCTCTGACTAAAGAAATTTCTCCTCATCTCCTTCCCAAAAGAACGTCCTTTAATTCTAAGGCTACGTCCTCTAGTCCTAGACTCTCCCACTAGTGGAAGCATCGTCTTCACATCCACTCTGTCCAAGCCTTTCATTATTCTGCATGTTTCAATGAGGTCCCCCCTCATTCTCCTAAACTCCAGCGAGTACAGACCCAGTGACTCGGTGGGCCGAAGGGCCTGTTTCCATGCTGTATATACCAAATGAATAAAAAAGCTACTGTAACATTGGAGGCAGTCAAGAGGTGATTCATAGGCTGACCCCTGGTGTGAGAGAGATAATACAATGGCCCCTTGGAGTTAAAAAAAATGAAGGGTGACCTTATTCAAATATATAAGATTGTAAAGGGCCTTGAGAGGGTAGATGTTTGGATTTTTCTGCACGAGGTGGGGGTTTGAAGGTGTACACCAACAGGCTCAGGGACAGTTATTTTCCCACAACTATCATGTTCTTGAACGTACCTAATCCTACCTCAACACTACTGGCAGCTTGTTCTATACACCTACCACCCCTTGTGCAATTGGCATCTCTTTCTCAGTGGATGGAGAGCCTTACTGCTGAGTTCTATGCTCTAAGGATGTATTCCTGAGGTGTGCTAAGGATGTATTCCTGATCTCCCAATCTTTGCAGCCCTTGAACATTTTTTCTTTCCACTTTCTCTGTAGTTGTAACACCATGTTCTGCAGTCTGTTTATTTTCTCCTTTGCACGACCTGATGTCTGTTATGATCTGTCCAGATAACATGCAAAATGTTTTTCAGTGTATCGCAATACATAAGTGAATAATAAACCTATATCAATACCAGATCTCCAAAATATATTAAACAAAGGCACTCACTTCCCACACGCACTCAGTGAGGTCTTGTGCAGAGACCTTCACCTGTACCTGGTACAGACAGGTAAAGGACGGGCTCCCAGGTGTGTCACTGTGAGTATAATTGTCACTGACTTCCTGTCCCTCACACACCTGGCTTTTCCTCACCTTTTATAGTGATAGAGCTATGCAGCACGGAAAAAGGCCCTTCAGCCCAACCTATCCGTGTTGACCACGGTTAATAAACAAGCTAGTCCCATTGCCTGTGTTTCGATTTTTCTTTAGAGTTTAGAAATCAGGAAAAAGGCCTTTCAGCCCACCGAGTCCGCACTGACCAGCGATCCCCGCATATTAACACTATCCAACACACACTATGCACAATTTACATTTATACCAAGCCAATTAGCCTACAAACCTGTACATCTTTGGAGTGTGGGAGGAAACCGAACGCAGGTCACGGGGAGAACGTACAAACTCCTTAGACAAGCAGACGTAGCGAAGATAGAATACGGGTCTCTGGCACGGTAAGACAGCAACTCTACCACTGCGCCACCGCGCCGCCCCATATCCCTCTCAAGTTTTCCTATCCATGTACCTGTCCAAATATCTTTTAAATGCCTCTGCCACTTCCTCTGGCAGCTTATTCCGTATACCCACCGCCCGCTGTGTGAAAAAACCTGCTCCTCAGGTCTCCATTAAATTGTTCCCTCCTTAGTTTTAATCTACGTCCTGCAGTTTTCACTGAGGTTTCTTTTAAATCTTTTCGTTCTCATCTTAAACCTACGCCCTCCACCTTTAGACTGTCCTATCCTGGGACAAAAGAAAATGACCATCGCCCTGATCTGTGCCCCCTGTTTTCATAAACCCCTATACGGTCACTCCACAGTCAAGATATTGGCCACTATGAACTTCAATTAAACTCACTGAAGAAGTCTGAAGAAGGGTTCCGACCCGAAACATTATCCTTCCTCTTTCTCCAGAGATGCTGCCAGACATAGAAACATAGAAACATAGAAAATAGGTGCAGGAGTAGGCCATTCGGCCCTTCGAGCCTGCACCGCCATTCAATATGATCATGGCTGATCATCCAGCTCAGTAGCCTGTACCTGCCTTCTCTCCATACCCCCTGATCCCTTTAGCAAAAAGGGCCACATCTAACTCCCTCTTAAACATAGCCAATATAGACTCTGTGTCTATCTTCCAACGAAACTCTGAACTACAAAC
Organism: Rhinoraja longicauda; assembly: GCF_053455715.1. Lineage (NCBI taxonomy): Eukaryota > Metazoa > Chordata > Chondrichthyes > Rajiformes > Arhynchobatidae > Rhinoraja > Rhinoraja longicauda. Next base: position 54,359,592 of record NC_135961.1, on the reverse strand, counting down.
CCCTTGATTGCACTAAAGTCTTGGGGCTTTGTTTTTGTCTTTGCAATATTGTTTTGTTGTTTTTATAAATTGAACTCCTTTTTGTTGTTTATTAATGGTGTCATTACTAATGGTGTCAATTGAGTACTATGTTTATATATCTGTTGCGCTTCCGAGTAAGAATCTAATTTTTCCGTTCATAAGTTATCGGAGCAGAATTCGGCCATCCGGCCCAACAAGTCTAGTTTGCCATTCAATCATGGTTTCATGAGCATCGAAGTTGGGAGGTCATGTTGCAGTTATACAAGACATTGCTGAGGCCAGTATTGTGTTCAGTTCTGGGCACCATGCTACAGGAGAAATGATGACAGGCTAGAAAGGGTACAGAGAAAATTTACGGGACTCGATAGTCTAAGTTATAGGGGGAGATTGAGCTGACGAGGACTCTATTCCATGGAGCGCAGGAGCATGAGATCTTATAGAGGTGCATATAACCATGAAAGGAATAGATTAGTACAGGTGTCAGAGGTTATGGGGAGAAGGCAGGAGAATGGGGTTAGGTGGGAGAGATAGATCTGCCATGATTGAATGGTGGAGTAGACGATGAGCCAAACAGCCTAATTCTACTCCTATTCCTTATCACCTTATGAGATTATGATCGGGGAGATGCACAGAACCTCTAGCCCAGAATAGTGGAACCAAAAACCAGAGGACAGAAGTTTAAGGTAAAGGGGGAAAGATATAATAGGAATCTGAGGGGTAACTTTTTCACACAAAGGGTGGTAGGTGTGTGGAACAAACTGCCAGAGGAGATAGTTGAGGCGGGGAATATTGCAATGTTTAAGAATCAATTAGACAGGTACATGGATAGGACAGGTTTGGAGGGATATGGCCAAATGCAGGCAGGTGGGACTAGTGCAGATGGGCCAAGTTGCTCAGTGTGGGCGAGTTGGGCTGAAGGGCCTGTTTCCACACTGTATGACTCCATGACTATCTATTCTCGGGACATATGGCAATCACATATTCTTGATTCTTGACTCGAGTCTTGTGTAGGGAGGCCATCTCTCAATCAGCACACTGCCTGGACGGGTTGGCCAACACAGGCAGGTCTGAACCGCTGTGACCCTGGTTTCCATGCAGGGAGATGGGGAGATGTGTCCAAGCCTGCTGCACATTCCAGCGCACGGGGATGTATGGGAGCCTGCGTGGAAGCAAGCAGCCCAGCCTCACATTCCTGAAGAGGCTGTGAGCCCGGCCCTGCCTTCCTTGCAGAGACACCGCTGATAAAGCCCTGGGCGTACTAGAGATAAGGGAACCTGACTGAGAAGACGTGCACATTCGACTTTCCAGTCCCCGTGCTCCCAGCCGGCCGACCTAGAGTTAAACCAGTCACCACAGCCGCAGGGTACAGCTCCAGAGAGTGCTTCTGCTGAACCAAAACAAGTCAAGCATTGCAAAGCCGGAGCACATAGCAAACATAGTGAGAGGTGATTAAAGGTGTTTGGCAACAGCAGCGGGAATAACAGAGACAAACACAACACTGAAACGGCCAGGAATGTGCTCACTGCAAGGACAAGGTCGCTCCTGGCTCTCCCAAGGGAACGGGTTAAATCCTCAGGGCAAGTGCCGGAGAAGGACACTGGCCGGATCGCTGGCACTCAGTGGGACAAATCGCCTCCCTGCAGTGCTGTGCCAACCCCCTCTTGCCCCACAGCTGCACGCCTACCCCTCTCACCCCACCTAGTATAGCTCACACCCCAGCCCCACCCACCGTCACCTGCTCTCCCCGCAAGAGAAACAGGCAGAACATAGAACAGCACAGGAACAGGCCCTTCAGCCCACACTGTGCAGAACATGATACTAAGTTAAACTAATCTCATCTGCCTGCACGTTATCTACATCCTTCCATTCCCTGCATATCCATGTGCCCATCCAAAAGCCTCTTAAATTAGATTTATGGTGAGTCACCTTAATAGTCATATAGTTATAGAGTCATACAGCATGGCAACAGGCTCTTCGGCCCAACTTGCCCACACAGATCAACATGTCCCACCTACACTAGTGCCTGTGTTTGGCCCATATCCCTCAAAACCTGTCCTATCCATGTACATATCGAATTCTTTCTTAAATGTTGCGATAGTCCGTGCCTCAACTACTCAACTCCGGCAGCTTGTTCCATGTACCCAATACCCTTTATGTGAAAAAGGTACCTCCCGCGTTCCAATTAAATATTTCCCCCTCACCTTAAACCTATGTGCTCTGGTTCTTGATTCCCCCGCTCACTGCTGAGAGGGAAGTCTCCAGGAGAGCAGAGGAAGCAGATGGCGACGGCCATTTGCCCCTTGGTGTTTGCCCTACCATTGTATAAGATCGGGGCTAATTTACTACCCACACATTGTACAAGATCGGGGCTTATTTACTACTCGCACCATTTTCCCACCCCACTAGGGGTGCCAACTATCTCACTAATATCACTTGCTCTTCCATCCTGGATTCTATCGCTCCCCTTAAAATGAAAAAGCCTAAGCCCAAAGGTCGGCCGTGGCTCAATGACTCCACCAAAGCCCTAAGAAGGGAGTGCAGAAAATCAGAAAGGAGGTGGAAATGTGACAAGCTTCAAATTTCCTTCGAAATTCTGAGAAACAATCTTCTCAAATACCAGGAAGCAGTAAAGTCTGCTAGAGCACAATACTTCTCCGACCTTATTTCCAAAAACTCTCATAACTCCAAGGTCCTATTTAGAACAATTACCTCTGTCATATGTCCCGCCCCCAGTACCAGCTTAGTTGGGTCCCCTGCTAAGTGTGAAGAATTCGCTAAATTTTTCACCAACAAAGTTGAGAACATTAGAATGAACATTTCCCCTCCCAACCGTGACCTAGCTGTCTCACTAGTCTGTTCATCTAAATTGGACTGCTTCCAACCCGTCACTCTATCCTCCCTTGCAAAGCTTGTCTCCGCTATGAAACCTGCAACCTGCCCCCTTGATCCTGCCCCCACTGCCCTTCTGAAGGATGTCATTGCAATAGCCGGTCCCAGCATCCTCTCTATTATCAACAGTTCTCTGGCCACTGGCACTGTTCCAACCAGTTTCAAGCACGCGGTGGTCCAGCCCCTACTGAAAAAACCTAACCGAGACCCCACCTTGCCTAGCAACTACAGACCCATTTCCAAACTGCCATTCCTGTCAAAAGTCCTTGAAAAGGCAATTCTAAACCAATTAGTGCCCTACCTGCACCAAAACACCATCCTGGAAAGTTTCCAGTCAGGTTTCAGAGCCCACCACAGCACAGAGTCTGCCTTGTTGAAGGTACACAACGACCTGCTTCTCGCCATCGACACCGGCGACTGTGCAATCCTGCTCCTTCTCGACCTCAGCGCAGCGTTCGATACAGTGGACCATACCATCCTTATTGACCGTCTCCGGTACGCGGTTGGCATTGATGGCACTGCCCTGAGCTGGTTCGCTTCGTACCTCAAAGATAGGAGTTTCGCCATCAACATAGGCAGTTATTCCTCTGCTCCAGCTAGCCTCTCCTGCGGAGTTCCACAAGGCTCCATCCTAGGCCCCATTCTCTTCTCTCTATACATGCTCCCCCTTGGCCAAATCATTCAAAGGCACGGCATTTCTTTCCACTGCTATGCCGATGACACTCAGCTTTACCTCCCCCTGAAACCCAACAACCAGTCAAATTTAAACAGCCTCTTACACTGCCTTGAGGACATAAAATGTTGGATGGCACAGAACTTCCTCCAATTAAATGAGAGCAAGTCTGAGGTCATCCTATTCGGCCCCCCCCGACTCCATCAAATTGATAACAGGCAGTCTTGGAAGTCTATCCTGCCTAGTCAAACCGCATGTCAAAAACCTCGGCATGATATTTGACTCTGCATTAAAATTTGATAAGCAAGTCAACGCTGTGGTAAAAGCCAGCTTCTTCCAACTTCGAACCAGAGCTAAAATCAAACCTTTCCTCCAATTCGACGACACAGAAAAAATAATTCACGCTTTCATTTCCTCCCGCCTAGGCTACTGCAACTCCCTATACACTGGGATCAGCCAATCTTCCCTGTCCCGCCTGCAACTGGTCCAAAACGCCACAGCGAGACTCCTGACGGGTACCCGTAAAAGGGACCACATCATCCCGATTCTGGCCTCTCTCCACTGGCTCCCTGTACGGTACAGAATCAACTTCAAGCTCCTCCTATTCACGTATAAAGCCCTAAATGGACACTCCCCCCCCCTGCATCAAAAATCTTCTAACCCCCCTCTCTAACTCCAGGTCCCTCAGGTCGGCCGACTTGGGGCTACTCACTATCCCGCGGTCTACGCTTAAGCTCAGGGGTGACCGTGCTTTTGCGGTTGCAGCTCCTAGACTGTGGAACAGCATCCCTCTCCCCATCAGAACTGCCCCCTCCATCGACTCCTTTAAGTCCAGGCTCAAAACCTATTTCTACTCCCTAGCGTCTGAGGCTCATTGAGGAGGCGCTGTGAACTGTTTGCGTGCTACTGTATGTTTCTTTTTTTTTTCCATTGGAACCTAATCAGATGTACAGCACTTTGGTCAACGTGGGTTGTTTTTAAATGTGCTATACAAATAAAATTGACTTGACTTGACTCCCAAATATGGGACAAGGTGACGTCATCGCCCCGTGCCCCACGTGACCTCACCCAGCCAGTAGCCACATGCTCCCGCTCCACCAATGGCAGCCGACCAGACCTCTAGACCTAGACTGTCCGGAGCTAAAATGTTGGAAACCTAGAATGTCGGGACCAAAACTGTCGAGACCTACAACATCGGGGCCTAGAGTGTTGGGGCCTACAGCAACCCCCGGGCCTAATCCGGGCAAGAGCGGTCCCGTACGGGACAAAACAGTTTAGCCCAAAATATGGGATGTCCCGGCTAATACGGGACAGTTGGCAACCCTACACACCACCCACATATACTCCCTACCATTCTATAAGGCCGGGGTCAATTTACTACCTGCACCACCCTCATATACCCCCTTCGATTCGATAAGATCGGGGCTAATTTACTACTTCAGCAACACTTTCCTGCACCACCCACATATACTCCCTACCATTCTATAAGGTCAGGGCTAATTTACCACAGCGCCATTTTCCCACACCACTCGTATATAACCATTACCATTCTATAAGGCCAGATCTAATTTACTTCCACAATTCCATTTTCCTTCATACTGTATACTGCCTACCATTCTTTTAGGTGTCGGCCATTTTGCCCTAGTATTTACCCTACCATTCTATAAGGTTGAGACTAATTTACTACCTCAGCACCACTTTTCTGCACCACCCACATACACCATCTACCATTCTATAAGTTCAGGGCTAATTTACCACCTCAGCTGTACTTTCCCACACCACCCACATATACCCCCCATTTCCTGTTCATCTCTGCCTTGAATTTACTATGACTGAACCACCACTCTTCTCAGCTGAATTATAGATGATGTCCTGATGAGATTAGGGTCTCATGAGGTAGATGAGACTTCAAGACCCAAGAGTTAGCATCTCTCTAAAGAGAGTTATAGCTCTTGGGGCTAACGGAATCAAGGGATGTGGGGAAAAAGCAGGAACAGGATACTGATTCTGGATGGTCAGCCATGATCATATTGAAGGGCCGAATGGCCTACTCCTGCACCTACTTTCTATGTTTCCATGTTTATGTTTATCCCTCTGCCACTGGATCCTCTACTTCCATAGACAACAATCAGTGAAGATAGTCATCAAAACATGCTCCACGATAATTCTCGACACTGTTGTTCCGCAAGAATGCCACTTTTTATACTCCTGATACACTTCTGGCTGTGGGGCCAAGTTCTGCTCTACTCCATTTACAAGTTTGCATGTGACACCACTCGTGGGCAGGATCTGAAACAAAGATGAGACAGAGTACGGGAAAGAGATAGAGAGCATCGTAACAAGACAATAACCTCCCACTCAATGTCAGTAAGATGAAGGAACTAATCATTAACTTCTAGAAATGAGACCGTGTACATGCCACAGTCAGTGCTAAATTGGAGATGATTGAGGGCTTCAAGTTCCTAAGCATAGATTTCCCCACCAATTTGTCCAGGTTCAACCATACTGAAGCTATGACCAAGAAAACACACCAACGCCTTTACTTCTTCAGAAGATAGGGTTCAATATGTCTCGAAAGACTCTTACCAACTTCGACAAGTGCATTGTAGAAAGCATACATCACAACTTACTTTAATACATCTTAATTTAATTTGGCAATAGCTCACCCTAAGACTACAAGAAATTGCAGAGAGTGGTGGATATCGCCTAGTCCATGTCCTAGTTTCATGTACACCACACTGCCTCGGGAAAGCAGCCACCCTGATCATTCGCTCTTCTCCCCTCTCCCACTGGATAGAAGATTAAAAAAAGCTTGAAAGCAGATGCCACAAGATTCAGGAACAGCTTCCTCTCCGGTATTATTAGGCTACTGAATGGTCCTCTCATAAGCTAATGGTGCATGTGTCTACATTCCCTCAACCTACCTCACTGTGGCCCTTGAACTTTTTCTTCTGCACTTTCACTGTGGCAGTAACACCATAATGCAGTAACACTATATTCTGCACTCTGGTATTCTTCTCTTTGCACCACTTGCGTATGGCTTGATTATGGTATGATTTAACTGGATAGCATGCAAACAAAGTTTATCACTTTATTTGGGGACATGGGACAATAATAAGCCAATACCAATACATGACAGAATTCCCCGGACAGCCTTCTACCCTCTTTAGACATTTTCAGTTCTAATTGCTGTTGTGACATCAACCGTCAACATTTACCCACTCCCCTTACCTACTCTAACCTCATCTCCTCTGAACGTACAGCCCTCCACTCACTCTGCAGCAACCCCGACATTATCATCAAACCCGCAGACAAGGGGGGTGCCGTGGTAGTCTGGCGCACTGACCTCTACAGGGCTGAGGCCAGGCGACAACTCTCGGACACCTCCTCCTATTTACCCCTCCGATGAGTACCATGTCATTATCATGCAGATCATCTCTGGTTTTATCACTTCTGCCCTCCACAGCCTCCAAGGATATTGTTCCCCAGCCCCACACGGCCCGGTTTTACCTTCTCCCCAAAATCCATAAACAGAACTGCCCACGCAGACCCTTTGCGTGCTTGCTCCTGCCCCCCGAGATAATTTCCACATTCTGCGACTCCATCCTATCCCCAATGGTCCATCCCTCTCGACGTATTCAATTTAGTTTCTTTCTACCCCGACTCTCAGTCTGAAGAAGGGTCTTGACCCGAAACGTCACCTATTCCTTTTCTCCAGAGATGCTGCCTGACCCGCTGAGCTTTCTCCAGCATTTTGTGTCTATCTTCAGCACAGAAACAGGCCCTTTCACTTCAGTGTGAAGAAACATCCTGACCCAAAATATCATCTTCCTCATATTGGGAAACGAACCTGGCCAGGTGACTGGTGTTTCAGTGGAAGAGCATTTGGAACAGTTGCCACAACTCCATTAATTGTAAGGTAGACACAAAGTGCTGGAGTAACTCAGCAGGACAGGCAGCATCTCCGGAGAGAAGGAATAGGTGATGTTTCTGGTCGAGACCCTTCCTCAGACTCCGACTCCATTAATTGTAAGGTAATTATGAGTACCAATAAGTCTGGACCTTGGGGGAAAGTATCAAAGTGGGGTAAGGTAATTACAGCATTATTAGGCGGGAGTTAGTGAGACAAAATTGAGAGCAGCTGTCATTGGGCAAGTCCCCTTCAGACATGTGGGAGCTGTTTAAAGGCTAGCTGATCAGAGTTCAAGACTAATGTGTTCTAGTAAGGAGGGGGGACACGGATGTCAAGGTGAGGAATCCTTGAATGACCGGAGAGATTCTATCTTCAGCGCCGAAGATAGACCGGAGAGAATGACCGGAGAGACCGGAGAGACCATTAGCAAATTTGCAGATGATACAAAGCTGGGTGGTAGTGTGAACTGTGAGGATGACTTGGACAGGTTGTGTGAGAGGGCGGATGCATGGCAGATGCAGTTTAATGTGGATAAGTGTGAGGTTATCCACTTTGGTTGTAAGAATAGGAAGGTAGAGTATTATCTGAATGGTGTCAAGTTAGGAACAGGGGACGTACAACGTGATCTGGGTGTCCTAGTGCATCAGTCACTGAAAGGAAGCATGCAGGTTCAGCAGGCAGTGAAGAAAGCCAATGGAATGTTGGCCTTCATAACAAGAGGAGTTGAGTATAGGAGCAAAGAGGTCCTTCTGCAGTTGTACAGGGCCCTAGTGAGACCACACCTGGAGTACTGTGTGCAGTTTTGGTCTCCAAATTTGAGGAAGGATATTCTTGCTATTGAGGGCGTGCGGTGTAGGTTTACTAGGTTAATTCCCGGAATGGCGGGACTATCATATGTTGAAAGATTGGAGCGACTGGGCTTGTATACACTGGAATTTAGAAGGATGAGAGGAGATCTTATCAAAAAGTATAAGATTATTAAGGGGTTGGACACGTTAGAGGCAGGAAACATGTTCCCAATGTTGGGGGAGTCCAGAACAAGGGGCCACAGTTTAAGAATAAGGGGTAGGCCATTTAGAACTGAGATGAGGAAAAACTTTTTCAGTCAGAGAGTAGTGAATCTGTGGAATTCTCTGCCTCAGAAGGCAGTGGAGGCCAATTCTCTGAATGCATTCAAGAGAGAGCTAGATAGAGCTCTTAAGGATAGCGGAGTCAGGGGGGTATGGGAAGAAGGCAGGAACGGGGTACTGATTGAAAATGATCAGCCATGACCACATTGAATGGCGGTGCTGGCTCGAAGGGCCGAATGGCCTCCTCCTGCACCTATTGCCTATTGTCTATTGTCTATTGTAAATTTGGTCAAAAGAAAAAAAGAAGCATATTTAAGGTTGTGGTACATGAAATCAGACAGGTTTGAGGAATATAAAGCAAGCAGGAAAGAACTCCAGCAGGCAATTAGAAGGGCCAAATAAAGCTATGAAATGTCATTGGCAAGTCGGGTTAAAGAAACTCCAAGGCTTTTTAAACGTGTATGTAAAACCAAGAACTCCCTTAACTAAGGAGAAGGTGGGGCTGCTTAAGGATAAACAAAGGAATTTACGGTTGGACTCAGAGAATGTAGGCGAGGTACAAAATGATTACTTTGCATTTGTATTCACCAAGGAGAAGGACATGGATGATAGTGAGATCAGTGTGAGGTATACTAATATGTTAGGGCAATTTGAGATCAAGATGTTGGGCTTCTTGTAAAGCTTTAAGGTGGACAAATCCCTAGGGCCTGATGGGACCTATCCAGGTTATTGAGAGAGGCAAGAGAGGAGGTAGCAAGGCTTTTAATGAAGATTTTTGTGTCGTCTCTTGCCACACGTGAGATCCTATAGCGATTTATACTGAACTAGCTAATGTTGGTCCTTTGTTTAAGAAGGGATGTAAAAATAACCCAGGAAAAATGATAGACCAGTGAGCCTCACATTAATGGTAGGCAAGCTATTGGAGCAGATTCTTTGGGTATGATTAAACTTTTATTTGAAAGAGAATGAAATTAATGGGAGACTGTGGTGTATTATGATAAGAATCGACGAGTGAGACGGGTTAGCATACAACATATGGCCGCTTTACTTCAACACCACCAGAGAGCTAATACAGGTATCCCACAATGCTTTATACCCGGAACTACGGCAAGGCTCAGCTGCCAAAACACGAAAACTCAAATGGTAAATACACCACATTACCCCCTTCTATAAATGAAGGTAATCATAAATAACTGAAATTAGCAAGTGCCTTATTACTGACAATAACCATTCTCAACGTTACTACTATGCAAAGTTACTTGTTATCACTAGAGACCCTCTTGTAGTTTTAACAAGTCTCAGTCCATCTGTGTGTTCATATTAATGAAAACAACTTAAACAGCTAAACAGTCCTTCATGCCGAACATTTCCTTTTTTTTAAATGAAGCTTAAGGGACATAGCGGTCTGGAGGCTTCCTGACCCTTGATGATCGGCGTGGACTCAGCGGCGCAGCAGCTGCAGCTGTACTGCCCACAGTCCCTGGCTCGTTGCATGATGACATGTCCTCCGGCTGTGCGGGTTGGCTCGGTGCAGAAGTGTCAGTGGTTGAGTTTTCAGTGCCCTGATCCAGTCCATCTCCCATGACTCTGAATCTCAGCTGATCTCCATGTCTCCTGTAGGTGATGCCAGTGTCTCCTCCTTGTACTTTGTAAGACACCGGTCCTGTTTGATCCACTATGACTCCAGGAATCCATTTGCGTCCTCCCCCAGCCGTATTGTATAAATACACTGGGTCAGCCACTGAGAAACACCTGTCTGCTGCACGGAGGTCATGGTGAAACTTCTGCTTGTATTGTTTTTTTACGAACAGCGGCTGCTGTATCCGGACGGATGAAATCCAGACGGGTGCGCACGTGTCTGTTCAGAAACAGGTCAGCGGGTGACTGACCAGTAGTGCAGTTTAGTGTGGTGCGATACTGCATCAAAAAGAGGGAGACCCTGTCCTCCACATCCATTGCGGTGTGTGTCAGCTTTTTCATTCCACCCTTGAATGACTGAACGTACCGTTCTGCCAGGCCATTCGAGGCAGGGTGACCAGGAGCACTTGTAGAATGAAGGATTCCATTCTGCTGCATGAAGTTTTTAAACTCCTCTGACGTGAACTGCGTTCCATTATCCGTGACAATGTGCTCCGGCAATCCATAAGCTGCGAACAGTCTTCTCAGTTGTGTGATAGTGGCTTGTGATGTGATGCTAGACATTTTAAACACCTCCAACCACTTGGAGTAAGCATCCACCACCAACATGAAAGTGTGTCCCAAAAATGGACCAGCAAGGTCTATGTGTAGTCTTTTCCAGCTCTGGCCAGGAAATTCCCATGGATGCAAAGGCACCTGACGAGGCATCCTCTGTTCCAATTGACATGACTCACATGCTCTGCAAACTTGCTCCACCTCTGCATCAACTTTAGACCACCACACTTACTTGCGTGTTAGTGCTTTCATTTTCACAATTCCTGGAAGGCCAGAATGCAGCTCCTTTAACACAGTTTTTCTCAATTTTTCAGGAATCACCACTCTGGTGCCCCACAGGACACATCCTCGCTCTACTGAAAGTTCACATCTACGCGTGTGGAAAGCTTTCAGAGTCTCATCCACTTCAGCAGGCCAGCCGTCCATGACAAATTTCAGCACCTTTGACAACACGTTGTCTGTGCGTGTTGTACGTGCCACTTGGTCTGCGTTCAGTGGAGCCTGCTCAAGATGTTCAGTTAACAGTGTGTATACGCTGTCAGTGACGGCCGTGGTCCCTGCGTCGTTTGTGTCAGGTAGCGGAACTCTTGAGAGGCCATCTGCATTACCATGTTTCTCTGAAGCACAGTACTCAATGTGATAATCATAGGCAGAGAGAATCATTGCCCATCTTTGGATTCGAGCTGCAGCCATGGTGGGCAGGCTTTTGTGTTCTCCAAACAGTGTTAGCAGGGGTTTGTGATCAGTCACAAGTTTGAATTTCCTCCCCCACAGGTACTGGTGAAACTTCTTTACACCAAAAATGAGCGCCAGTCCCTCTTTCTCAATCTGAGAATATTTCTTCTCAGCAGGGGATAATGTGCGTGATGAGAAGGCGCTCCTCCCCTGTAGGCATTTTGTGTTGTATGACAGCTCCAATGCCATACGCTGAGGAGTCACAGGCCAGAGTGAGAGGAAGCTTTTGGTCATAGTGCACCAGGATCTTGTCACTTGTGAGCAGCGATTTGCACTTGTCAAAAGCTTTCTGCTCTCGACTTTTCCACTCCCACGACACCTGGTCTTTCAGCAACCTGTACAGGGAAGCAAACACGGTGCTTTGGTTGGGCATGAACCGTCCATAATAATTCACTAGTCCCAAGAAAGCTCTCAGCTCTTTCACACAGGTGAGGGCTGGTGCATCCTTTATTGCTCTGACTTTCTCCGGTGACGGCTGGATGCCCTGGCTGTTTAACACATGACCCAAGTATTCGATTTGTTTCTTTCCAAACTCACACTTTGACTCCCTGACTCCCAGTCCGCTCTCCTGCAGTCTCTGTAGCACTTTATGCAGATTTTGCAGATGCTCTTGTTCAGTTTTTCCTGTGATGAGGAGATCATCCAGATACACCACTACATCCAGATCTTTCATGAGGTTCTCCATGATTCTTTGGAAGATGGAGGGTGCTGCGCTCACACCAAAAGCCAGTCTGTTATAGACAAATAAGCCTCGGTGTGTGTTAATGGTCAACAGTTTTTTTGATTCATCCTCCAGAAGTACCTGCTGGTACGCTGAGGCGAGGTCGATCTTTGAAAACACTGTTCCTCCACTGAGGGTTGCCATCAGCTCCTCTATCCGTGACAAGGGATAAGTCTCTGTGGTGGCAGCTTGGTTTACAGTGAGTTTGTAATCTCCACACAGACGAATGGTATGGTCCTTTTTTTCAACAGGAACAACGGGTGCTGCCCATTCACTATGTTTGACTGGAGTAATTATGTTGGCCTTTTCCAGTCGGTCCAATTCAGCCTCCACCCGTGCTTTCATGGCAAATGGTAGTGGGCGGCTTTTGCAAAACTTTGGGCGGGCCCCTGGTTCCACCAGAATTGTTGCTTTGACATCACGCAGAGTGCCAAGTTCATCTTTAAACACTTCAGAGTGTAACTCCAGTACATCCTGTATTGATGTCAGGTGAGGCATTTCCTTAATATGCTTTATGTCTTCCTGATGAGACTTGTCACTGGCATGTTTAATTTCTTTCCAGTTTAAGGTGAGCTTTTTTAACCAGTTCCTTCCACACAAAGCTGGTCCTGCTCCCTTTACCACAATCATTGGTAGCTGCTCACTCTGACTCTCATAGCTGACAGTGGCTTCAAACTGTCCCAACACAGGAATAACCTCTCCTGTGTATGTCTTCAGTGTGACTTCAGCAAGCCCAAGTGGTTGCTTTAAAAAGGTGGTCTGAAACAGCTCCTCTGAGATGATGCTCACGGCAGCTCCGGTGTCAATTTCTAGTTTGACTTCTTTGCCATTAACCACAAAACATGCCCTGTGTGCTTGTTTACAGTTTTTGCCATTTACTAATGAAAACATGGGCAACACTATTTCTTCTGCCTCCACATACTTTGTGTTTTTATCAGTCTGTCGTTTATATCTGCTCTGTGTCGGTGCCGCCGCCACTTTTCCTCTGCATCCTCTTTTAATATGCCCGGTTTTACCACAGTTGTAACACTTTGCGTCTTTAAAGCGACACACCTGTGGGATGTGATTTTTGCCGCTACATCTGTGGCAGTTCCTCCCCGTTTGCTTAGCCGTGTGCGCATCCACTTTATGCACTTGGTTCGGACGCGCCTCGTGTCCCCACAGCTGCTGCGTGTCTCTCTCCGCAGTCTCCATGATGATGGGGGCGACTTCAAATGCCCGTGCAAAAGTCAGGTTGGACTCCGACAACAGCCGGCGCCGGCTTGCCTCGTTACAAATCCCACTGACAAAACGGTCACGAAGCGTCTCGTTCAACGTCGCTCCAAACTCACAGTTAACTGCACACTGTTTCAGCTCCGCAACGTAACTGGTCACAGACTCGTCCGCCCGCTGGTTGCATCGGTTAAAGCGGAATCTCTCCGCAATAAGCAACGGCTTGGGTTCAAAATGAGTCTTTAAAATGTTCACAATGTCGCCGTAGGACTTATCTTTTGGCTTCAGCGGCTGCACCAGGTTCCTTAACAGACCATATGTAGATGCTCCCATCACACTTAACAGAGTAGCCACTTGCTTCTCCTCTGCAATGTCGTTAGCCTCAAAAAACTGCTCTAAACGTTCCACATACGCCGACCAAGACCCCGTCTTCGGGGCGAACTCCCCTATGGAACCTATGATAGGCATTTTCTGCTTGTTTTATCCTCGTCGCCAACTTTAACTGTGGTGTATTATGATAAGAATCGACGAGTGAGACGGGTTAGCATACAACATATGGCCGCTTTACTTCAACACCACCAGAGAGCTAATACAGGTATCCCACAATGCTTTATACCCGGAACTACGGCAAGGCTCAGCTGCCAAAACACAAAAACTCAAATGGTAAATACACCACATCAGCATGGCTTTGTCCACTTGATTTAGCTTCTTTGAGGATATGATCAAGATGAAAAACGAGGTTGGGGCAGTAGCTTGCGTCCACATGGATTTTAATAAGACATTTGATGAAGTCCCACATGGCAGGCTAAGATTGGGACGTGTGGGATATACGGTGACTTAATAGTTTGGATTCGGAACTGGCTTACCCAAATAAGGCAAAGATTAGTGGTGCAAGGGGGTTATTCTAGCCAGAGGTCTGTGTCTAGTGGTGTTCCACAGGGACCAGTGCCAAGACCTCTGTTGTTGGTGATATCTATAAATGACTTGGTCGTAAATGTAGATGGGTTGATTAGTAATTTTGCAGATGATATAAAAATTGGTGGAATTGTGGGGAAAAAAGGAAGGCCACCAAAGGATGTAGCAGGATTTAGACCAATTACAGAAATGGGCAGATAAATGGAAGATGGGGTTTAATCCAAGCAAGTGTGAGATGTTGCACTCAGGGAGGACGTCTCTATTCAGAACATGAAGCATCGGAGGAACTCAGCAGGTCAGGCTGCATCTGTGGAGGGAATGGGCAGAAGACGTTTTGGGTCGTCTGTCTAATCACTTCATAGATTCTGCCTGACCCACTGAGTTCCTCAAGCACTCCAGGTTTGCTCAAGATTTCAGCATCCGTAGTACCTTATGTCTCCAAGACATCTATGCTGTTCTACATAAATCAACTGTTGATAAAGGCCAGCAAACCATTTGCCTTCCTAATTGTTTGCTACAATGGCATGTTAGCTTTCAACCATTTCTGTCCAATAAACACAAGTCTCTCTGAACACCAATATTGGAATGGCCATTGGTTTAGTAGTGTCAAGTGTGTCGAAGTACAGTGAACTTTGTTTTCTGTGCTGTCCAGGCAAATCATGCCATCCATTAGTACACTAGGTAGCACACAAGAGACATTAAACAGAGTGCAGAATGCAATGATTCAGCTATAGACAAGGTGCAGATAATAACAACATACAAGAACTGCAACAAGGTAGATGGGGAGATTGGGAAATGAGAGGTCCGTTCAAGAGTCTGATAACAGTGGGGAAGAAGCTGTTTGAATCTGGTGTGGAGTTCTTTCAAGCTTTTGTATCTGCTGCCACGCAGGAGAGGAGAGAAGAGAGAATGAGGGGTTTGAGTCATTCTTCTGCCCCATCTCCACAAGCATCGATTCCCACAATGTCCAGAAATCTGTCTGCCTCTGTTTTATATGAAGCTGATGATGAAGCTTCCACAGACCTTGCAGGAAGAGGGTTCCAAAGCTTCACCAACTTTCTTCTGACCTTCCAAAATAGAGATTCTGCCTGATCAACTGAGTTCTCAAGCATTTTGTGTTTTACTCCCTGTGTTTTAGTTTAGTTTAGTTTATTTTAGTTTATTATGGCCGCGTGTACCGAGGTACAGTGGAAAGCTCCTTGTTGCGTGCTAACCAGTTAGCGAAAAGACTACAATCAAGCCGTCCACAGCGTACAGATACAGGAATAAAGGGTAGAACATTTAGTACAGGATATAGCCCAGTAAAGTCCAATTACAGATATTCTGAAGAAGGGTCTCGACCCGAAACGTCGCCCATTCCTTCTCTCCCGAGATACTGCCTGACCTGCTGAGTTACTCCAGCATTTTGTGAATAAATACCTTCGATTTGTTCCAGCATCTGCAGTTATTTTCTTATACAGATATTCTGAAGGCCTCCAATGTGATAGATGGGAGGTCAGGACCGCTCTCTAGTTGGTGAGAGGATGGTTCAGTTGCCCGTGTTCCAACCTCTTTGGCTACCTTTCTAAGTGTGTCCTTTTTTAAAGTCTTCCAAAAAATTTCAACACATCCACAACGACTCCCACCCCTTATTTATTCAGATTTTGCTTTTGGTTTTGAAGAAATAATAAGGGTTTTCGTGCTCAGCTTTGGATAGGGTGGATGCTACAGAAGTAGATTGTAGGGTGCACTTATGACCATGCCTCCAGCAAGCCTTGTAAACTGCAAACCCGTTCCTCTGTCAAGTAAACTGCGATAAACTATGATAACTGGAGGTCCAAGACTATAATTCCTTGAAAATGGCAATACTGGCAGAGAGAATGGCGAACAAGGTGTATGCCTTGGTGGAACAGCAAGTTTATTGATTAATATTAATTTCTCCAATTTCAAGTAACTCTTGCACTCCCTCTCTCTTCATCCCTCCCCACCCTAGTCATCTTGCCAGTCTCACTGTTCGTACCCCTTCGTTATCACCTCTTCCACAGACAACAATAAACCATTGTGGGCTCCACCTTTCCTGAGTCATCGGTGCCGGCTCTGATTTCTTCTGTACCTTTTCATACCTCTAGTTTCCCTCTCCCCGACTTTCAGTCTAAAGAAGGGTCTCGACCCGAAACGTCACCTATTCCTTCTCTCCAGAGATGCTGCCTGACCCACTGAGTTACTCCAACATTGTGTGTCTATCTTCAGTGTTAACCAGCATCTGTAGTTCCTTCCTACACAAGGTGAATGCATGCTTCTCTTTCTAGGAGATGCATAGAATTAAAGTGTTGGCACATTATGTTGCAACATTGCAAAACACAAGTTGGCATTGTGTGAAGTTCTGGTCACCACACTGTAGGAAGGCTGCAATTTAGTTGGAGAGAATGCAGAGGAGATTCACCAAGGTGTTACATGGATTGGTGGACTTTAGTTGTGGAGAGAGATTGGATAAGCAGGACTTTCTTTCCCTGGAGGGAAGGAGTAAGGGGTGACCTCGCTGAAGTCTGCAAGATAGAGCTCTCGGGGCTAGTGGAATCAAGGGATATGGGGAGAAGGCAGGAACATGTTACTGATTGTAGATGATCAGGGGCAGGTACAATCACTGTCAAAGAGACATTCAGACTTACACAGGTACGGTATGGAAGGATAAGACAATGCAGGCAATGGGATCAGGCCAGCATTGACATGGTGGGCCGAAGGACCCGTTTCTGTGTTGTAAACTCTATGACTCTATGTTCTGAGTTTTATCTTGTTTCTGTGTTCTTTCGATGTGTTCCTGCACCTGTCGGACTTGTTCACATACATGGTTCCTCTCTGCTCCCTAGAGCACTATGACCATGTATGGCAATTGCAACACACAGGAGGCAACACACAAGAGGCTGCAGAGTATGGTGGACCCACCCAAGTCCATTACAAGGGCGCAGTCCTCGTTACTATCTAAAGCATTCACATCTGGTGCTTCCTCAAGATGGCAGCATCTATCAACAAGAATCCCCACCATCTGGGCCAAGCCCACCGCACTGCTATCATCAGGTAGGATAGACACAAAAAGCTGGAGTAACTTAGCGGGACAAGTAGCATCTCTGAAGAGAAGGGATGAGTGACGTTTTGGGTTGAGACCCTTCTTCAGACAGGTTCATCAGGTATCTCCACCATCAGGCAGGAGATATAGAAGCCCGAAGTCCAACATCACCAGATTCAGGAACGGTTACTTTCTTATAAACATCAGATTCTCGAATCGACCAGCTGAACGCTATTCCTAGCTTGTGAATGAAACACCATGGACACCTCTTGCACTACCATGGACTTTAGACTTTAGAGATACAGTTCTTGATTAGTACAGGTGTCAAGGATTATAGGGAGAAGGCAGGAGAATGGGGTTAGGAGCGAGAACCATGATAAAAGTGGCGGAGTAGACTTGATGAGCTGAATGGCCTAATTCTACTCCTATCACTTATGACCTTTTGAATCGACTCAACTCTATTTTAAAACTGCACTAATCTAGGCAGTATGAGCACTCTCTTCTATTTAAAGCATGTTTACTGCTTCACTCTACCGCTTCATATGCAAGTTCATTGACTTGAGACGTTACTTCTGTCCCTCTCTCTGCAGATGCTGCCTGACCTGCTCAGTGTACAGATATCCATCGCATTAGTTTTTCTCTTCCAGATCTACGGAATGCCATTTTAAGGTACAACCTTCTGACTTGCTGTACATTAGGTCATAAGGTCATTAGGCCAGGCACATGTGACAATAATAAAAATAAACATAAACCTCCTCAAATCTCTCGCCTCTCACCTTAAGCCCATGCCTTCTAGTTTTAGAATCCTCTACTCCAGAAACAAAAGATTGTGAGCGTTCAATTTATCTATGCCCCTCATGATTTTGTAAAGTTCAATCGGATCACCTCTCTACTTGTTGTGACACAGTGTTGTCCCAAAAACAGCTCATGAACCAGCAGTTCATCCTATGGCAAATGATGTAACAGCTCTCTGGATTCAGTGCTGAAATCAATGATCTCAGATAACCAGCCTTTACAGTTTGTTACAGAAAAGCCCAATCCTGTGATAAGGACATACTTCAGAGAGGGATAACTTTTAATGAAGATTTTGAGTTATAAAGAGAGATTGGACAGGCTGGGACTTTTTTATAATCATGTAGACATGGGGGATGGTCAAAGACATTTCCCCCTGGGTTATGGAGTCTAAAATTAGATGACATAGATTTAAGGTGAGAGGGGAAAGATTTAAAAGGGAACTGAGGGGCAACATTTTCCACACAGAGGGTGGTGGGTATAGAGGAAGTTCACAATTACAATATTTAAGGAACATTTAGACAGCTACATGGATAGGAACAGTTTAAAGGGATATGGGTCAAGTGCAGTGAAATGGGATTAGCTCAGATCACTACCTTGGTTGGCATGGACGAGTTGGGCACAGGATGATGGGTGATAAGGAAGAGTACGACATATTTACCTTCATCAAGAAGTTCTGCAGTTGTACAGGGCCCTAGTGAGACCGCACCTGGAGTACTGTGTGCAGTTTTGGTCTCCAAATTTGAGGAAGGATATTCTTGCCATTGAGGGCGTGCAGCGTAGGTTTACTAGGTTAATTCCCAGAATGGCGGGACTGTCATATGTTGAAAGACTGGAGCGACTAGGTTTGTATACACTGGAATTTAGAAGGATGAGAGGGGATCTTATCGAAACGTATAAGATTATTAAGGGGTTGGACATGTTAGAGGCAGGAAACATGTTCCCAATGTTGGGGGAGTCCAGAACCAGGGGCCACAGTTTAAGAATAAGGGGTAGGCCATTTAGAACAGAGATGAGGAAAAACTTTTTTAGTCAGAGAGTTGTGAATCTGTGGAATTCTCTGCCTCACAGGGCAGTGGAGGCCAATTCTCTGAATACATTCAAGAGAGAGCTAGATAGAGCTCTTAAGGATAGCGGAGTCAGGGGGTATGGGGAGAAAGCAGGAACGGGGTACTGATTGAGAATGATCAGCCATGATCACATTGAATGGCGGTGCTGGCTCGAAGGGCCGAATGGCCTACTCCTGCACCTACTGTCTATTGTCTAAGTCACATTGCAACTGTATAAAACTTTAATTAGGCCACATTTGGAGTACGACGTTTCCTGTTTCTCCATTACATGAAGGATGTTGAGGTTTTGGAAGGGGTGATGTTGACTAGACAATATATGATGAAAGAAGTTGGGCTGTTTTCCCTTGAGTCTCGGAAACTGAGGGGAGATGAGAGAAGTGTTTCTAACCACGAGAGGATAGACAATCAAAATCTTTTTCGTTGGGTGGAAATGTCAAATTCACAGAGGACAGCTTGGACGTGAGAGGGGGTAAGTTCGAAGGAGATTTACATGGCGATTTTTTTTTTTTACAGATACAACAGCAACTTTTAAGCGACATTTAGGCGGACCCACGGACATGCAGCTAATGGGGGGGGAGATATGGACCACGTGCAGGCAGATAGGATGTTTAACTTAGCATCATGGTCGACATAGACATTGTGGGTCAAAGAGCCTGTCCTCTGTTGTACTGTTCTATTAACAGCAGGCAAACCTCATCACCATGGCTGTTCCCATTCGCACTGCAGTTGCTTCCTCCGCTGTTGGTGTGAAGCGCTCTGGCCTGCTAGATGATTCTAAAACTGGAGAAAAAGGCTTTAGAGAGAGGCGAGAGATTTAACGGGGACCTTAGGAGCAACTTCTTCACTCAGGGGGTAGTCCATGTCTGGAATGAGCTGCCAGAGGAAGCTACAGAAGCGGATACAATTACAACTTTCAAAAGATATTTCGACAGATATATGGATTAGAAGGGTTCAGAGGGCTAAGGGGCAAATGGAGGCAAATGGGACAAACTCCAAATGCCATCTTGGCCAGCATGGTCAAGTTGGGCCGAACGGCTATTTCCTTATGGTACATCTCCATGACTGTTAGAGTTCAGTTCCAAGGAATCATCTGCACCGTAACACATCAGTTCATGCCTCTTTACTTTACTTTAAAGAAACAGCACGGAAACATGCCATTCGGCCCACCGAGTCCGTGCCGACCAGCGGTCACCCCGCACACTAACACTATCCTACACACTAGGGACAATTTACAATTTTTACTGAAGCCAATTAACCTACTAACCTGTATGCCTTTGGAGTGCGGGAAGACACTGGGGCACCGAGAGAAAACCCACGCGGTCACAGGGAGAACGTACAATCTCTATACGGACAGCACCCGTAGTCAGGATCGAACCCTGGACAGGACATTGCTCTGATCACACTGATAATTTTGATCTCATCAGAAGCCCCCCAATATTTTGTCAAGTCAGTGAAGCTTTGCTCTGCTCACTCAGAATCTCAAATAGTTTCAAGTAGCTCTCAGTGCAGCACAGTGGTGCAATGGTATAGTTGTTGCCTTACAGCACAGAGAACCCTGGTTCGATCCTGACCTCGGGTGCTGCTGTACGGTGTTTGCGCGTTCTCCCTGTCACCACGTGGATTTTCTCCGGATGCTCCGGTTTTATTCGACATTCCAAAGACATGCAGGTTTGTACAGTAGGTTAATTGGCCCTCTCTAAATTGTCCATACTGTGTAGAATAGAACTAGTATACAAGGTGCTGGCCAACGTGGACTCCAGGGACCGAAGGACTTGTTTCCATGCTGCATCTCTAAACTAAACTAAACTAAAGTCTCCTGTACAATGAAGTAAGAGTCATCCCACCGCGCACGTTCACAATTTAACACTGACAGCAGACTATCCCCATATTATGGACCTCCCTACCTCAGGATGATGTCTCCACATCTTCCCTCAGCCCAGTTCACATCCTGCCCAAGATCCACCAACAGGGCCGCCCTGGAAGATCCATTGCCTCGGCCTACACTTGCCCCATCAAGCCAATCACTTCCTAATTGGTGAAGGGTCCTGGATCTGAAAGGTTAACTTACTTTTTTCACAGATGCTGCAGGTGCTGTTGAGTTTAGTTTGCTTTCTCATCCATTCCTTACACGCTAGGGGCAATATACAGAGGCCAATTAACCTACAAACCCACACGTCATTGGGATGTAGGAGGAAACTGGAGCACCTGGAGGAAACCCACATGGTCACAGGGAGAAGATGCAAACTCCATACAGACAGCACTCGAGATCAGGATTGGACCGGGGTCTCTGGCGCTGTGGGGCAGCTGCTCTACCAGCTCTGCCACTGAACCGCCCTTGGAGATTTTCCAACATTTTTCTCTTTTTACCTCAGACTTCCATCATCTGGAGAACTTTTGGTGCTTGTGTTGACAATTGATTGTCTGCTGAGGACAATCGGGATATCTGGAGCACCCTCCCAGCACTATGGTTTACCTCTGTCTTACTTTGCAATGTGCTAATCGAGATGTAGGTGTCAGCTCTTCCTCATGTTTCACATTGTTTCGTTTCTCGCAACAGTTGAGGTCGGTTAAGTTGAGAACCATTCGATTTCCTTCCTTCTCCACAGAACAGAGTAATGCTCTCAAAGCCCACATCCTGCACCTGTATCGTACCACCGCATTCCAGTCTAATAGTTTCACAAACCATGTCATCCCTCCGAAGAAATGTCTAACCAAGGACTTGCCAGTTCTCTCAAATGGACATTTATCCCTCCACTCAAGTTAATCGGTTTTCCGCCAGCGATATTTATCCAGCAATTATTTATTAATCATTTTGGAATCTGGGCGTCACTGCAAATCTCAGCATTTAGCAGCCACCATAATTAACCTTGAGAAGGCGGTGGTGAGTGGCCTTATTGAATCCCTGCAGTTTAGTTTAGATTAGGGATGCGGTGTGGAAACTGGTCCTTCAGCCCACCGAGTCCGCGCCAACCTACAATCACCCCATACACTAGTTCTGTCCTATACACTAGAGACAATTTACAGAAGTCAATTAACCAACAAACCTGCAAGTCTTTGGAATGTGGGTGGAAATCAGAGCACCCGGAAAAGCCCACGCGGCCACAGGAAGAATGTGCAAATTCCATACAGACAGCACCCATAGTCAGGATCGAACCCGCCTCTCTGGCACTGCAAGGCAGCAACTCTACCCGCTGCGCCTCCGTGCCAGACGAAAACGTTGAACATTTTCATGTCATCGTAGAAAGTTCAACGTAGAAGAACTTAACCAATAAATCCCATTGCAAAATTTGTAGCCTGAGCAGCCATGTGCAAAGCTAATTCAATTTTCAAATTCGCAGACGACACCACCATTGTGGGCCGGATATCAAATAATGATGAGACGTCAACCATTCACTCAATGTCAGCAAGACAAAGGAGACAGTGATCAACTTCAGGATGCAAAGCGGTACTAAGTTGAGAAGGAACTTTTTCACCCAGAGAGATGTGAATTTTTTTAATTCTCTGCCACAGAGGGCAGCGGAGGCCAAATCACTGGATGGATTTAAGAAAGAGTTAGATAGAGCTCTAGGGGCTAGTGGAATCAAGGGATATGGGGAGAAGGCAGGCACGGGTTACTGATTGTGGAAGATCAGCCATGATCTCCAACAACGATGAGAAGGCCTACCGGGAGGAGGTGGCTGATCTGGCACTCTGGTGTCAGGACAATAGCCTCCTCTTGAATGTCACTAAAACAAAGGAGCTGATTGTGGACTTCAGAAGGGCTAAACATCCAAGGACGTACACGCCACTGGAGATAAATGGGTCTATTGTGGATAGGGTGAGCAGTTTCAAATACTTGGGAGTCCGCATCGCAGAGGATCTGACGTGGGCAACGCACATTGCCGCACTGGTGGGTAAGGCTAAGCAGCGCCTTTACCACCTTAGACAACTGAGGAAATTCAGAGTGTCGCTGAGGATCCTTCATTGCTTCTACTCTGGGGCTGTAGAGAGCATCCTGTCCGGCAACATTACAGTCTGGTTTGGGAACAGCTCTGCCCAGGACAGGATGGCCCTGCAGAGAGTAGTGCGTTCGGCAGAACGCACCATGGGAACTACACTCGTCCCCCTGCAGGACCTATACATCAGGAGGTGCAGATCCAGAGCAAGCAAGATCATGAGGGACCCCTGCCACCCCAGTAACGGACTGTTCCAGATGCTACGATCAGGCAAACGCCTCCGCTGTCACGCTGTGAAAACGGAGAGGATGACAATAGACAATAGACAATAGACAATAGGTGCAGGAGTAGGCCATTCAGCCCTTCGAGCCAGCACCGCCATTCAATGCGATCATGGCTGATCACTCTCAATCAGTAACCCGTTCCTGCCTTCTCCCCATACCCCCTCACTCCGCTATCCTTAAGAGCTCTATCCAGCTCTCTCTTGAAAGCATCCAACGAACTGGCCTCCACTGCCTTCTGAGGCAGAGAATTCCACACCTTCACCACCCTCTGACTGAAAAAGTTCTTCCTCATCTCCGTTCTAAATCACCTACCCCTTATTCTTAAACTGTGGCCCCTTGTTCTGGACTCCCCCAACATTGGGAACATGTTATCTGCCTCTAATGTGTCCAATCCCCTAATTATCTTATATGTTTCAATAAGATCCCCCCTCATCCTTCTAAATTCCAGTGTATACAAGCCCAATCGCTCCAGCCTTTCAACATACGACAGTCCTGCCATTCCGGGAATTAACCTAGTGAACCTACGCTGCA
The DNA here is from genome assembly GCF_053455715.1 of Rhinoraja longicauda. NCBI lineage: Eukaryota > Metazoa > Chordata > Chondrichthyes > Rajiformes > Arhynchobatidae > Rhinoraja > Rhinoraja longicauda. The sequence continues at coordinate 54,335,595 of NC_135961.1, read as the reverse complement.
CGCCCTCCATAGCAAGAATATCCTTCCTCAAATTTGGAGACCAAAACTGCACACAGTACTCCAGGTGCGGTCTCACCAGGGCCCGGTACAACTGTAGAAGGACCTCTTTGCTCCTATACTCAACTCCTCTTGTTACGAAGGCCAACATTCCATTGGCTTTCTTCACTGCCTGCTGTACCTGCATGCTTCCTTTCATTGACTGATGCACTAGGACACCCAGATCTCATTGTACTCCCCCTCCTCCTAACTTGACACCATTCAGATAATAATCTGCCTTTCTATTCTTACTTCCAAAGTGAATAACCTCACACTTATCTACATTAAACTGCATCTGCCATGTATCCGCCCACTCACACAACCTGTCCAAGTCACCCTGCAGCCTTATTGCATCTTCCTCACAATGAGACGGAGCTTCTTCCCACAGGCCATCAGGACTGTCAACTTTGATAACCCCAGAGACTAAATTTTTGTCGACACTTTTTGTGCTATGTTTAGTAACTTATTAACTTTATTTATATGCTGTAACTGTAATTCTTTTTGTGCATAATCCGCAGGCATTGCCACTTTCATTTCACTGCACATCGAGTATGTGTATGTGACAAATAAATTTGACTTGACTTGACTTGACTTGATCACAATGAATGGCGGTGCCATCTCAAAGGGCTGAATGGCCTCCTCCTGCACCTATTTTCTATGTTTCCATGTTTCTATATACATCAGTTTGCATTGGCAGGACCGAAGTAGAGATGATACAAAACTTCGAATTCCTAGCAGCCAATATCACCAACTTCTCCTGGACCACCCAGTTTGAAGCAACAACCAAGAAAGCACACGAATGCCAGATGCACCATAGAATGCATTTTATCAGGATGCATCACTGCTTGGTTTGGGAACAGCTCCATCCAAGACCACAAGAAATTGCAGCGAATTATGGACGCAGCCCACACCATCACACAAACCAACATCCCTTCTATTGACTCCATTGATACCTCACGCTGTCTCGGCAAGGCCAGCAGCATAATCAAGGAGAATTCGCACCTTGGCCACTCCCTCTTCTCCCCTCTCCCATCAGGGAAAAAGTATAGAAGTGTGAAAACTCACACCACCAAATTCGGGGACAGTTTCTTCCAAGCTATTATCAGGCAAATTAATCATCCTACCACAACCAGAGAGCAGTGCTGAACTACTCTCTACCTCTTTGGTGACCTTCAGACTACCCTTGATTGGACTTTGTTGGCTTTACCTTGCACTAAATGTAATTCCCTTATCATGTATCTATACAGTGTAAATGGATCGATTATAATCAATGTATTGTCTTTCTGCTGACTGGTTAGCACGCAACAAACAAGCTTTTTACTGTGACAATAAACTAAACTCAACTGAACTTCAATGGCTCCTCAATTCTGCTGTTCTTCCAGATCCTCACCCCTCGGACTCCTCCTTCCCAGTCACAATCCCTGCCATGTTCTTACTGGCCCTTCCGATTCAAACTGAAGAAGGGTCCTGACCTGAAATGTCACCTATCCACATCTTCCAGAGATGCTGCCTGATCCGCTGAGTTCTGTCTTTTTTTGTAAACCAGCAGCTGTAGTTCCTTAGTCATAGAGTCATAGAGTGATACAGCATGGAAACAGGCCCTTCGACCCAACTTGCCCACGCTGGCCAACATGTCCCAGCTACAATAGTCCCACCTGCCCACATTTGGCCCATATCCTTCCAAAACCTGTCCTATCTATGTACCTGTCTAACTGTTTCTTAAACGTCGTATCGACTTGCCGAGACTTGAATAGATGCAGGAATAGGTGATTCAGTCCCCTGAGTATGCTCCAGTATTCACCATGGGTCAACTGTCTTTTCCTCAACTCCGTTTTTCTGTCACCCACAGCAACACCACAGGCCAACAATCTAAATGTGTTCAAGGCTGAAACAGACAGTAACAGACTGAAACAGCCAGTTCCACGGCTCTCAGGAGGAGAGAATTCCATAGGTTCTTCAGCCTTGCAGAGAAGAAGTTCCTCCCCATCTCCATCTTGAATGAGCAAAGCACTTATCCTAAAACATTGTCCCTGGTTCCAGATATCCCCACTGGGGAAGTCCTCTCTACACTCACTGCCACCCCTTTCAGAATCTGATGCTGTCCCAGAAGATCACCTCTAATCTCTCCAACCTCTCTTTGCGCATCAATTACTTCATCAGGGATCATCTCAGCGAACCTTCCCTGCTCTGCCTCCAAATAGTGGCTCATCCCTGGAGGTTAAGACTGCATGAAGCACTCCCAGTTGGGTCAAAGCTTCCTCAATTTTGCCCTCCTTGCTGCTTGCGATATAGGCCAACACTCCATCAAACTACAGATCCACCACCGTTTTTCTGGCACCATTTGGTTCCAGAGCCTTTCTGGATTGTCCGTTTTGCCGCACCAATAGAGGTCACGGCCTGGAGGGGGGGGTGGGGGGGTAAGATACCAGCCCGCAAAGTCGGCTAAGGGAAAGGATCTGCCGGCTCCCGCCGGGCCAGAGTTGCAGAGCGCAGGTGGCAAATTCGACCCAGCAATCGGCACGGAAGTCCTGATGAGGTCGAGATCGGCTGCCTCACTCGGCCGAGATGCCACATTTTCGGGAGGGACCGGGGAAGGGGGGGGATTTTGTCTGGTTTAAAGGGGGAGGGGCTGGACCACCGGTTGCCGGAAAACCGGCGGTGGACCTGTACTTTCTGCAGCTACATGCCAACCTCTGTGTTTCATGCACCAGAACCCAGAGATCCTCCACATTCCAGCCTTCCCCAGTCTCTCTCCAGCGAGACAAAACTCCGTTTTCCACCGTTCAATCAGGCGGAAAAGATTGCAAACTGCAGATCTTGAATACTGCTGCTCTTCCCGATCCTCCTCCCCCGGCGTTTCCCCAGGCACCTTCCCAGTCCCAATCCCTGCCATGTTATCACCGCCCCTTCTGATTTTGACTTCCTAGATCCCTAACAATCAGTCTTCAGCAGAGGCCTCAGATTCACCCTTATGTCCCATCTCAATGAATCCCGATATCCAGAAGACTTTCAACTCTTCTCCGCTCCCATTTTTGTGCGCGGGACTCTTCATGTGGAATCCTTCTCCTGTTCGCAGAATCCTGACCCTCCTCCATGGACGGCATGGACTCCTCATTCACTTTAACCTGTCACCTGTAGAACATACAGCAGTGCGCTCACTAGGAACCAACGCTGATATCATCCCCAAACCTACCGACAAGGACGGTGTTGCTGTGGTCTGAACTATCTCGCTGAGGCCAGATATCAGCTCTCAGACACCTCCTCCCATCTCCCATCGGACCACAACCCCTCTACCGAATACCGTCTCGCACACATTCACAGACATTGGGTGATCTATTCCCTCCAGACACCAAGCATACGGTGCCCCTCAAAAATACTAGAGGAGCAAGATACACCGCTCGACGCTAAAAACCGTAGTATGTCATGGCGCCATTCTAGTTGGCAGAAACTTGCAGAAACATTTAAAAAGAAAAATAACAAAAATCTGTGAATTGATAGATGAGATATATTCTGCATTTTTATGGTATCATCACACATACTGTTCCCCCAAAACACTGATTACACTGCGAGAGGCATAGCGAACGACAGGATTTGCCTACTAAAATGGCGTCCTTATGCTCCCTTGCGTTCTACACTTCATTATAGGCGATTTCAATAGTGGTCCATCTTGTTCCTCTAGTATGTTTGGGTGCCCCAGCCCCGCATTGCTCTCTTCCACCTCCTTCCCACATCCCTGGCAGACCCATTGCTTCAGCCTGCTCTTGCCCCACCAAACATCCGAAGAAGGGTCTCAACCCGAAACGTCACCTATTCCTCTCCTCCGGAGATGCTGCCTGACCCGCTGAGCTACTCCAGCTTTTTGTGCCTATCTTCTTTCTTCTAACCATGGCACTGCTTTTCCCTGAACGAGAGCCAGCCCACTTTCATCTGGTAACCCTTCAGATGTCCTCTGCCACTTCATCGGTTTTCAGTTCCATGGTCCTGACCAGTTCATCTTCGTACAATCGCTCCGTGTCATTATCGAATCCATGATGGTCTGAGAGCCCTCCACTTCTTCCTTGGGCAGAGACCCAACCAGTTTCCTTTCAGCCTGGACAAAGCCATACTGCCGTCTATGATAAGACCCTGTCGCATCTTATTACACCTCACACCCCAGACACTGTACACACACACACCACACCCCTGCACATATGTACCCCACAAACACTGTACACACACACCACACCCACTGTACATACATATCCCACACACACTGTACACACCCCACATACACTGTATACACATACCATACTGTACACAGATACCACACCCACTGTACATACGTACCCCACACACACTGTACACACACATCACACTGTACACACACACCACACTGTACACACACACCACACTGTACACACACACCCCACAGTATACACACCCCACAGTATACACACCCCACAGTATACACACCCCACAGTATACACACCCCACAGTATACACACCCCACAGTATACACACCCCACAGTATACACACCCCACACTGGACACACACCCCACACTGTACACACACTCCACACACACTCCACAATGTACTCACACTCCATACGGTACACACATTTCACACTGTACACACACAACCCACTCTGTACACACACCTCCCAGTCTACACAACTCATACAGCCCATGCGCGCACACACATAGTGCACACACACCATTCACTGTGCACACACCTCACAATGTACACACATGCCCCAGACTGTTCACACACACCACACTACGCACATATACACATCCCCCACCAAAAATACTTCCTACACTGCAAACACACTACTTGCCTGGTCACGCATACACCCACGCTTCATGCATACTGCACATGCAACACCCCACATTAAGGACGGTTGGAAGGTTTGTAGCAAGTTGTTGTCGGCGACTTCAGTCCCAGAGCTGAAGACCTCATGACTGAGAGAAATGAACACCTCTCTGAGGACAGCAAAAAATCTGGTCCCATCTTCCAGGTGAAGCCACACCTTCTCCCTGTGGAAGTACAAGTTCCCACAGACCACAAAGAATTCCCCCTGCTATCCTGCCCAGTACTCAGAGATTAAACAGGCTTGGCTGACAATCTGAGTTTTGAAGAGTGAGAGGTGATCCTACTGAAACATATAAACCTCTTACACAGCTTGGCAGGGTAGAGTCAGAGAGGATATCTTCTCCTGGCTAAAGTCTGGATCTCCTGGCTACAGTCTCGGAGTCAGGGCCATGTACTCAGGATTGTGGTCAAAAGAAATTGTTTCACCCAGAGGATGGTGAATTCTCTCCTTGAGATGACTGACAAGGCATCGCGGCTGGGATGAGTATACAACAGAAAGAGATTTACAGATTTTTGGATATCAAGTCAAGTCAAGTCATGTCGAGTCAAGTTTATCGTTATATACACAAGTATGGTGAAGTGCAGGTACAATGAAATATTTTACTTGCAGCAGCTTCACAAGCACATACACTCACATAACACACAAGAACAAATTCTACTTATATTACACATACATTTTACAAACTCAGTAAGAAGAAAAAGACTGTGCAACATACAAGTTAATAAGAAATGGAAAACAAGTTCATGGTAGTGCAAGAGGTGGTCCATATTGTTCCGAAGTTGATGTAGGATTAGGGTTGGGTAGGTCGGTTCAGGAATGTGATGGTTATAGGGAGGTAGCTGTTTAGTTTAGAGATACATTGTGGAAACAGGCCTTTTGGCCCATCGATTCCGCGCTGACCTGTACACTAACACTATCCCACGCACACTAGGAAATTTACAATTTTACTGAAGTCAATTAGCCTACAAACCTGTACGTCTTTGGAATGTGGGAGGAAACTGGAACTACAGGAGAAAACCCACATAGGTCACGTGGAGAACCTACAAACTCCATACAGACAGCGCCTGTAGTGAGGATTGAACCCGGGTCTCTGGCGCTGTAAGGCAGCAGCAGTGAGGATTGAACCCGGATCTCTGGCGCTGTAAGGCAGCAACTCCACCGCGCCGCCCCAAAAGCAGTTCCAAAACTTGACGATGTGGGACTTCAAACTTCTGTACCTCCTGTCCAATGGTGGCAGTGAGAAGAAGGCATGACCCAGATGGTGGGTAAGATAAGGGAATCATGGAATATAATGCAGTAAGGTGACAATGGAATAAAAGACAGTGATGATCTTGTTGAAAGGCAGAACAGGTACAGAGGGCCAAAATGGCCATTCTTCTAGACCTTTTGCTTATGTCCTGATGTTACATGGATCCTTTTAGAGATACATGCATCAGTGCCATTGAGGTTTAGTTTAGAGATACAGCGCAGGAACAGGACCTACGGCCCACCGAGTCCGATCCAACCAGTGATCCACATTCACTAACATTATCCTACACACACTAGGGACAATATACAATTTTACCTAAGCCAATTAGCCGACAAAGCTGCACGTCTTTAAAGTGTGGGAGGAAACTGGTGCTCCCGGAGAAAACCTACATAGGTTACAGGAGAATGTACAAACTCCATACAGACAGCACCCGTAGCATAATCGAACATGGGTCTCTGGCGCTGTGAGGCAGCAACGCTATTGCTGCACCACTGTGCTGCCCGACCCATCCGCCCCAGGTTTGTTACCAGTGGTGTATGAGAGGGATTTGTGCTGGGACACTGGTCATGTAGCTAGGGCCCAGTCTACCATTGCTGTATTGGCAAAGTTTGACAATATCCTGCATGGCAGAGGTCAGTGGTGATGACCTCCATCTTCAGGGCAGTAGATGCACTCCAGTTGCACCTACCCCCTGCTCCAAACACTCCGATGACCTTTACAAGGTTATGGGGAGAGGGCAGGAGAATGGGCTATCCTGTCTCTCATGTCAAACCCTCCAGTCCAGCTAACATCCTTGTGAATCTCTTCTGCACCTTTTCCAGCTTAATTACATTCCTCCTATAGTATGGGGGTGGGGTAGTGGCACAGCGGTAGAGTTGTTGTCTTACTGCGCCAGAGACCCGGGTTCAACCCTGACTACAGGTGCTGTCTGTACGGAGTTTGTACATTCTCCCCGTGACCGCGTGGGTTTTCTCCAGATATACCGGTTTCCCCCCACACTCTAGAGATGTACAGGTTTGTAGGTCAATCGGCTTCTGTGAATTGTAAATTGTCCCTCGTGTGTAGGATGTTGCTAGTGTACGGGGTGATTGCAGGTCGGCTCATACTTGGTGGGCCGAAGGGCCTGTTTCCACGCTGTATCTCTAAAGTCTAAAGTATAGTGACCAGAAAAGCACGCAGTACTCCAGGTGCGGACAACAACTTGTACTAGAATCTGCGGTAGTACTCACTCATTCTGATCCACGCCTTTTTGTACATGAGCTCAAAGGAATACATCAGTCTCAGCTACTGAATCTTCAATTAACCCTCTGCATCCTCAGAGAACAAGGTTCCACCATTGTCTAAGTCAACATCCCTCCCTACATCTCACACAGCATCCCAGTTGTGGGCTCCCTCACGTACAGGACATGATTCCACCGTTTATTGCATCATTGATCTTCATTATGGTTAAACAGCCCATCGAAGAAAACATGATCCGGGTAACTCCAGGCCAGTGAGCCCTACATCAGTAGAGGGGAAATTACTGGAGTGGATTCCAAGGGATAACATTATTGTACATTTGGAAAGGCAAGGGTTGATCAGGGATAGTTATTACGGCATTGTGAAGGGGGAAATCCTGCTTCCAATTAGTATTGATTTTCTGAGAAGGCAACAAAAGAGATAGATGAAGGCTGGACAATAAATGTTGTCTACGTGGACTTCAGTAAGGCATTTGACATAGTTCCATGTGGTTACTGGTCCAGAAGGTGAAGACACATTGGACTCAATGTGAGCTGGCTAATTGGAGATAGAAGGTGGTGATAGAAATATGTTGTTCTGATTGGAAGTCGTTAGACATTTAGACTTTAGAGACACAGCGCTGAAACAGGCCCTTCGGCCGACCGAGTTTGCGCTGACCATCGGACCCCGCACCTCAACAGTATGCTACACACACTAGGGACAATTTACAATTATACCAAGCCAATTAACCTACAAACCTGTATGTCTTTGGAGTGTGGGAGAATACCAGTGCACCTGGAGAAAACCAACACGGTCACAGGGAGAACATACAAACTCCGTAGTCAGGAACGAACCTGGGCCCCTAGGGCTGTAAGGCAGCAACTCTACCGCTGCGCCACCATGCCGTCCATCCATAACTCCGCCCCAAGTCTGTGACCAGTGGTGTATTACAGGGATTAGTGCTGTGACACGGAGTGTCTATGATATACACCAACAGCTTGGATGCGAGTGCAGGTGTTTTGATTAGTAAGTCTGCGGATGTTGCCGATGTTGGTGATGTGGTAAGGGAGCTCGTCCAAGGCTATAGCAAGATGTGGATCAGCTAGAAAGTTGGGTAGAGTGTTGGCAGATGGAATTTATCCCTAGTACGTGTGAGGTACGTGTGAGGTGATGCATTTTAGGAAGTCAAATAGTAGTAGCACATAACATTGTGGTAAACAGTGGGGCGGGCAAGGTGACACAATATTAGAGTTGCTGCCTTACAGTGCCAGAGACCCGGGTTCGATTCTGACCATGGTTCTTGTCTGTACGTAATTTGTACGTTCTCCCCGTGACCTGCGTGGGTTTTCTCCCGGTGCTCCGGTTTCCTCCCACACTCCAAAGACGAACAGGTTTGTAGGCTGAATTGCTTGGTATAATTGTAAATTGTCCCAGTTGTGTGTAGCATAGTGTTAATGTACAGGGAATCGCTGGTCGGCGCGGACTCGGTGGGCCGAAGGGCCTGTTTCCACGCTGTATCTCTAAACTAAACTAAACAAAAATTTCCTCTGTCCCTCTTCCCTCCCCCTTCCCAGTTCTCCCTCTATCTTCCTGTCTCCACCTATATCCTTCCTTTGTCCCGCCCCCCTGATATCAGTCTGAAGAAGGGTCTCAGCCCGAAACGTCACCCATTCCTTCTCTCCTGAGATGCTGCCTGACCTGCTGAGTTACTCCAGCATTTTGTGAATAAATACCTTCGATTTGTACCAGCATCTGCAGTTATTGTCCTAAACTAAATTTGCAGTAAATGTTGGTGAAGGGAGAGACCTTGGCATTCAAGTCCATTGCTCCCTGAAAGTAGCGACACAGGTCGACAGTGCGGTGAAGAAGGTATATGGCATGCTGGTCTTCATAGTTCAGGGCATAAAATATAAAAGTTTGATCATTACGTTGCACAAGTTTAAAATAGTGATCAGGTCACACATGAAGCATTTTTTTGGTTCTGTTTGCCACCTTTTAGGAATGATGAGGTTGGCCATATGCCTTTTGCATGGATAGTGGAGTTATGGCTGGACAGATTGATGGATGGGCGATTATGGGCAGAGATTGAATCGACTGCACTTGTCTTTACTGGAGCAGTGGAGGCTGAATGGGACCTAACCAAGGTGTGGAAAATTACCATGTGCATAGTTTGAGGAAATTGCCAAAACCTTTTCCTCTAGGTAGAAGTTTATAAATTAAATAAGAGAACACAGGTCTAACCTGAGAGGAAGGAGTTTGAAAGGGGATAGGAGAAGAAGTTTTTTTTTTCACAAACTCACAAGTCTTATCCACCTCAGTTTTAATTAGTGCCCCCTTAAACCCTGAATTCATAATGTGGTGCAGCAGAGAACGTTTCAAGGTGCTTGATGTCTGGAACGTGCTGTCAGAGGTGGTGATGGAATTCAGATACATTTCATACAGGCAAGAGGCATTTAGACAGGCATTCAAATAGGTCAGGAACAGAAGGATACATCCTAATGTTGGTGATTGGGATTAGTGTAGATGGCCAAAAAGATCAGCATGGACATGTTGGGCCGAAGGGCCTGTTTCTGTGCTACACCACACTATGAATCCTTTGCTTATGGGGTCACCAATTAAAACTGAGGTGGATAAGATTGGGAATCTCTGGTGTTCCTCACCCCATAGATCTGTTGAGGCTGCGTCCATGAATATAGCTTTGAGATTCTTAATCCCAAAGAGTCCCAACTTCTCACTGGAGTTCATGACCATAACACCCCAGTGCCGTTAAGTCCCTCAAAGCAAGGCAGTCCACTCAACCCCTGCCTTTTGAGTTGAGCTCCTATGTCCGTCCACACTGCTCTCCCTGCTGTATAACGGCTCTTTCTCCACCTCTCGTGAAGGTCTGGTGAAGGGTCTCGACCCGAAACGTCACCTATTCCTTTTCTCCGGAGGTGCTGCCTGGCCCGCTGGGTTGCTCCAGCACATTGTGTCCACCACCTCCCTCCACTTACGTTGCCCTGTACTCGGACAAGGCTTTCGAAGTCCCTTGGCACCCGCGGGCTCAGCCCTTGAGGGCAGAGGCAGCCCAAGCCAGTTCCCCACACAACTCCACTTCCTGATTCAACGCCTTCAGTGGTGTGAGAGAGAGAGAAAGAGAGAGAAAGAGAGAAAGAGAGAGAGAAAGAGAGAGAGAGAGAAGGCACCTACCTGGCTCCTGTACTCCACACCCCTGCCCCAGGAGTGTCAGACCATCCCTCAATAACCCCTGACCCAGAAGAGTACTCACCAAGTTTCAAGGTGGGCCCTTAATGCCAGGCTACAGGTGACCTTCCTCACTCAGGCACTCTGAGGCGAATTAAGAAAATTGGCTATGGCACATGGCCCCTCCCCTTGAGAAACACCAGCTACTTCCTGATACTTCAGTCTGCCATACCTTAAAGTTCAGAAAAGAAGCCCACCTACTAAAAAAAAAACATTTTTCAAGCCAGTTTCTGTGTGACTGCCCAGAACTTCACAGGCCACGTTTCTGTAGCAGAAACGCCCGACACCCCTTGTGTGGTTCGATGCAGATGTGAAGCTGCTGTCTATCTTTCTCCAGTGCCCACTATCAGGGTCAGGACATAAGTCCTTTAACTATATCCCAGCCAGGACCACACACTTATGGCGAGTGGATGTGGAAAAAACGAACAGCCGGGACCTCGAAATCCTGTACGGGGGGCTGGACGTGGCGCTGGACTTTAGCGGTCTGACAGGGCACGCAGGAACGTGCCCACCCCGCTACCTGTTTCCGCAGGCCATGCCAGACAAACCTCGCTGCTACCAAGACAGAGGTGGAGCGGATAGATGGGTGCGCCAGCCCATGAATGCCATCGAAAACCCGGCGCTGAAGGGAGGGCGGTACTACCGGCCTGGGACGGGGAAGAGAAACATCGCACCAGACTTTCGTGCCCTCCGACCCACAAGCTACCTGGGCCAGCTTCAATCCCGAAGTGGTGGACCGGTAAGCCGAAACGGTATCCGCTAGGAGCTGTGCCTCCGCAAGCTCCTGGGGATCCACTTCGCAGTCCACCGCCGAAATAGGGGGAAAAGCAGGTCTAGACAGGGCGTCAGCAACGGCATTAAGCTTACCCGCGACATGACGGACATCAGTGGTAAATTCGGAGATAGCAGTCAGGTGCCGCTGCTGGCGGGCCGACCATGGGTCAGACAATTTCAAAAAAGCAAATGTTAATGGCTTGTGGTCCGTAAATGCCACAAATGGGCGGCCCTCGAGGAAGTACCTGAAATGACGAACAGCTAAATAGAGAGCCAGAAGCTCTCGGTCAAATGCGCTATACTTCAGCTCGGCCGAATTTAGTTGCCGGCTGAAAAACGCTAAAGGCTGCCAACGGCCACCGACCTGCTGCTCCAGAACCCCGCCCACCGCCACGTCAGAGGCGTCAACCGTCAGGGCCGTGGGGGCGGAGGGGCTCGGATGGACCAACATGGTGGCGTCTGCCAAGGCTGCCTTAGCTGCTGTAAAAGCCGACTCAGCGGTCGGGGACCACAACAACTCTACCGGATTCCCTGCAAGGCATTGGAAGAGTGGGCGCATGACTCGCGCAGCTGCCGGAACGAACCTATGGTAGAAATTAACCATGCCTACGAACTCCTGTAGCCCTTTTACTGTGGTGGGCCTGGGGAATGCCCGGATAGCCTCCACCTTCTCGGGCAAAGGGGAGGCGCCGGCAGGGGTAATTCTGTGCGCTAGAAAATCAAGAGCAGGAAGGCCGAATTGACATTTGGAGGGTTGGATAATGAGCCCGTGGTCTTGGAGCCGCTGGAACACGGTCCGCAAATGGGCCTGGTGTTCCTGCACGGAGGGGCTGGCGACCAGGATGTCGTCTAAAGAAATAAACAAAAATGGTAAACCCCGGCCCACGCGGTCCATCAATCGCTGGAAAGCTTGTGCCGCGTTCTTTAAACCGAAAGGCATACGCAACCATTCAAACAACCCGAACGGAGTGATTGTTGCAGTTTTCTGTATGTCCTCCGGTCGCACCGGAATCTGATGGTATCCTCGCACCAAATCGATTTTGGAAAACACCACCGCTCCTTCCAGCCCAGACGAAAAATCCTGTAGGTGCGGTATGGGGTAGCGATCAGCCGTGGTGACAGCATTGAGACGCCGATAATCGCCACATGGTCTCCACCCCCCAGATGCCTTGGAGACCATGTGTAACGGCGAGGCCCACGGGCTGTCAGACTGACGGACAATTCCCATTTCCTCCATTTTCCTGAACTCCGCCCTTGCCACCACCAGTTTGTCTGGCGGTAGTCTCCTGGCCCGAGCGAAAACTGGAGGGCCTTCGGTGCGGATGTGATGGACCACACCGTGCTTAGCCGAAGGCGTGTCAAAACGTTGGACGAGCAGCTCTGGAAACTCTGCCAGAATCGCAGCATACGAGTCGGGTGCCGCGACGACGGCCTGGACAGTAGGGCTGGGCGAGGAGGCGATTGTCGGAGCGACGTGCTCATCTTCGGCGGAGGGTCGGAGGTCGTTACCGCGGACATCAGGAACCAGTGAAAAAGCCCAGAGAAATTCTGCGCCCAGGATCGCTTGTTTGACGTCGGCTATGATGAATGGCCATTCGTACGTGCGGAGGCCTAACACAAGGGACATCTTCCGTGTACCGAAAGTGCGAATTGGGCTGCCATTAACCGCGATGAGGGTGGGACCTGTCTTACCCGATCTGGTTTCGAGGTCGGTCGGCGGCACTATGCTGACGATGGCTCCCGTGTCTACCTAAAATTCTGTGTCCGTGAATCGATCATGGACATAGAGGCGCCGGTTCTGGCCAATCGTAACTGCCCCTATGTACGATCGGCCGAGGCATTTCCCGCGAAGGTACAAGGCAAACGGCAGTTGCGGGATTCGTTACCCCATCGTAGGTGATAATAGCACCAGCCGCGCTTGTGCAGATCTTTTTGGCGGGCTTTCGGAGAATTGGCGGGAGACGTGGCGCCATCTTGCCGTCGCTGTGGCGTGGTCACTGATGTCGAGACTTTGTTGATCGAACCACTTGCCTTGTTTTTTGCCGCTATGAGCACGTCCGCTTTCGCTGCATATGCTTCGGGGTCCTTAAAAGAACAATCCGTGAGCAGCAGTCGGACATCCTCGGGAAGTTTCTCGCGGAATGCCTGTTCGAACATAGGGCAATCCGTATGCTCACCGGCTAGCATCATCATTTCGGCCATGAGGACGGAAGGCAGTTGGTCTCCAAGATCTGGTAGGTGCAGAAGTTTTGCCGCACCACCATGCTTATTAAACCCGAAGGTTCGCAGTAATACTTTCTTCATGGCCTCGTACTTGTTTTCCGCAGGTGGATTCACGATGAACCGCATCACGCGCTTGGTTGTGTCCGGCGATAGAGCGCTGACGAGGTAGTAGTACATCGTGGATTCGTCCGACACCTTCTTTATATGAAATTGAGCCTCGGCGTGGATAAACCAAGCTTGCGGTGCGTGCGTCCAAAACAACGGAAGATGAACGCCTCCGGCGCTTGACTCCGGTGTGCCCGGCTCGGTCATCGTCAACGAGGCGTCGGGTTCCTGCTCAGTCGGTGATCGTCCAGATCACGTCGGGGTCACCAATATGGCGAGTCCGAAACTTGTTGGTTGTAGAAGAAGTTTATTGCAGCCGCAATATTCGAATACAGAGTTAAACAACAAGGTAAAGGACAACCATCACAAACTTACTGTCTTCCTTGAAGACTTCGCCGAACTAACTAAATCGGGCGCCAAACGCGCACATGACATCGCTGGCCAATCAGCGATGTCGCTCCCTGGACCAATCCCCATGGTCGCGTTCCCACGTGACCTCGCTGGCCAATCCGAGGGTTCGACGACCTGGACCATTCTCTATGGTCGCTACACACTGGAACATAGAAGCACAGGGATGGGTTCCTTCAGCCCACAATGTCTGTGCCGAACGTGATGCCAATTATTCTACCTGCATGTGATCCATTGCCCTCCATTTCCTTGCATAGCCATATGCCTATCTAAAAGCCTCTTAAACACCACTATCTTATCTGCAAACTTTCATCTCTGACCTCGGTTTATTAGGACGGACCTGACTCGGGTAAATCTTCAAACAACAGAGGGAGCAAACAAAATTCCCATCCAGGTCTTTCAGAAACGGGGTTACTTGAGCAGTGGTGGTATGGGGCCCACTCAATATTCCCAGCGAATCCTCAGTCTGAAGAAGGGACTCGACCCGAAACGTCACCCATTCCTTCTCTCCTGAGATGCTGTCTGACCCGCTGAGTTACTCCAGCATTTTGTGTCTACCTTCGATTTAAACCAGCATCTGTAGATTTTTTTCCTACCTGATTTCTGAACGTTGATTTCATACAAACATAAAAATGAAGAGCAGGAAAAGGCCACCCGGCCCCTGCTCCTGCTTCTGCTCCTCCAATTCAATAAGATCATGGCTGACTGCTTATAACCGCAACTCAACATTTCCACTGAAGCCCTGTGACCTTTCACACCATGCGCATCAAGAATCTACCTACCTCTGCCCTTGAAATATTCACTCTGTTTAATTTGCTTTAGAGATGCAGCCCATCGACCCACCAAGTCCGCGCCGATCAGTGAGTTGCGTACACTAGCACTATCCTACAATCCTACTAAGGATAATCTACAAAGCCAATTAAACCACAAACCTGTACCTCTTTGGAGTGTGGGTGGAAATCGGAGCACCCGGGGATAATCCACGCAGTCACGGGGAGCATACACAAACTCTGTACAGACAGCACCCGTGGTCATGAACGAACCTGGGTCTCTGGCGCTGTAAGACAGCAACTCTACTGCTGCACCACCTTGCCACCGGGGACTCAATCATACGCTGGGCAATCATCAGCCTCTGAGAGAAAATAAGCTTCTCATCTTTGTCTTTGTATAAGATTATTAAGGGGTTGGACATGTTAGAGGCAGGAAACATGTTCCCAATGTTGGGGGAGTCCAGAACAAGGGTCTACCGTTTAAGAAAAAGGGGTAGGCCATTTCGAACTGAGATGAGGAAAACCTTTTTCAGTCAGAGAGTTGTGAATCTGTGGAATTCTCTGCCTCAGAAGGCAGTGGAGGCCAATTCTCTGAATGCAATCAAGAGAGAGCTAGATAGAGCTCTTAAGGATAGCGGAGTCAGGGGGTATGGGGAGAAGGCAGGAACGGGGTACTGATTGAGAATGATCAGCCATGATCTCATTGAATGGCGGTGCTGGCTCGACGGGCCGAATGGCCTCCTCCTGCACCTATTGTCTATTGTCTATTGTCTATTAAGCGGGTGATTCGCTATTTTTAATTTCCTCCTTACACCTTCCCTGTCAAAACACCACCCCCCGATTTAATATGCCTCACTTTCTTGCTCTTGAACACTACAAACACTGATTAGGAATTGTCCTGTTTTCACTTGGACCTTGGGCATTTGTTTTGCACTAACATTATTTTTCTTAATGTATTATTTTTTGTTGATTGTTTATTATATCATCTATGAGTATTGTTAAAGACCTGTAATGCCTCTGCGCATAAGAATTTCACTGTTCTGTTTTTGGAACATACAACAATTAAACACTCTTGACTCAAGTTCCTGCTCACTCAACCAACCTCCTGTGGATATGAGCCCAGCCTGTCCAGCCTTTCCTCATCAGACGGTCCAACCTCTCCAAGAATTGGGCCAGTGAAACGGAGCATAGTGGTCCTTCTGCAGTTGTACAGGGCCGTAGTGAGGCCGCACCTGGAGTACTGTGTGCAGTTTTGGTCTCCAAATTTGAGGAAGCATATTCTTGCTATTGAGGGCGTGCAGCGTAGGTTTACTAGGTTAATTCCCGGAATGGCGGGACTGTCATATGTTGAAAGACTGGAGCGACTAGGTTTGTATACACTGGAATTTAGAAGGATGAGAGGGGATCTTATCGAAACGTATAAGATTATTAAGGGGTTGGACATGTTAGAGACAGGAAACATGTTCCCAATGTTGGGGGAGTCCAGAACAAGGGTCCACAGTTTAAGAAAAAAGGGGTAGGCCATTTCGAACTGAGATGAGGAAAACCTTTTTCAGTCAGAGAGTTGTGAATCTGTGGAATTCTCCGCCTCAGAAGGCAGTGGAGGCCAATTCTCTGAATGCATTCAAGAGAGAGCTATATAGAGCTCTTAAGGATAGCGGAGTCAGGGGGTATGGGGAGAAGGCAGGAATGGGGTACTGATTGAGAATGATCAGCCATTGAATGGCGGTGCTGGCTCAACGGGCCGAATGGCCTCCTCCTACACCTATTGTCTATTGTCTATTAAGCGGGTGATTCAATATTTTTAACTTCCTCCTTACACATACCCTGTCAAAACACCACCCCCCACCCCCCCCCACCGATCGAATATGCTTCACTTTCTTGCTCTTGAACACTACAAACATTGATTAGGAACTGTCACGTTTTCACTAGGGACTTTGGGCATTTGTTTTGCACTAAAATTATTTTTCTTAATGTATTAATTTTTGTTGATTGTTTATTATATCAACTATGAGTATTGTTAAAGACCTGTAATGCCTCTGCGCATAAGAATTTCACTGTTCTGTTTTTGGAACATACAACAATTAAACACTCTTGACTCAAGTTCCTGCTCACTCAACCAACCTCCTGTGGATATGAAAGTGGTTGATGCACTCAACCAGGAAAGGTGGAGGCAGATGTGAATGTGGCATTTAAGAGGATATCAGATCAGCACATGGGTATGCAAGGAATAGAGAGAGGAATGCGGCAGAGTAGCAGGCAGAGGAGATGAGTCTAAGGGCACATGTTCGGCACAGACATTGTGGGCCAAAAGGCCTGTTTCGGTGCTACTGTTCTTGCTCTATGTTCTTGAACTGCCTCCAATGCAGGAACATCCTTCCTTCGATAAGGAGATCTCTACTGTTCACGATGCTCCAGGTGCGGTCTCACCAATGTCGTATACGTCTGAAGGACAATTCAACTCCCCTCACGATAAACAACTATATTCTGTTAACATTCTTAATTATTTACTGTACCTCCACACTAGCTGGGTGGCATGGTGGCACAGCGGTAGAGTTGCTCCCTTACAGCGTCAGGGACCAGGGTTCAATCCTGACCACGGGTGCTTGTCTGTACGGAGTTTGTACGTTCTCCCCAAGACCTGCGTAAGTTTTCTCCAGGGTCTCCGATTTCCTCCCACACTCCAAAGACATAAAGGTGTGTACGTTAATTGGCTTGGTATAATTGTAAATTGTCCCTAGTGTGTAGGATAGTGTAAGTGTGCAGGGATTGCTGGTCAGCGCGGACTTGTTTGGCGAAGGGCCTGTTTCTGCGTTGTATCTCTAGACTAAACTAAACTAAATTAGCCAATTGTGGACTGATAAGAGACCCTGTGGCACCCCGATACCTCAGTAGCTCAGAGCTCTGTAACTTGGAAAAGTAGGTTGTGAAGAGGATCAAGGTGGTTACATGGGTCACACATGGGGCAACAATGATTGCTGTCCTTTCCCGTAGGAGCATCATTAAACCACTTGACGGTTACCAAATATCCCTCCTCCCACCGAGGCCGTATCATCAGCAATGCTCCGGATGTTACACCCCGACATGTCACTAAAGGCATGTAAATATGTATTGACAGCAGCTAAGGGCTTGTGGCTCTCCTATAGTGCAGCTGCCATAGAAACATAGAAAATAGGTGCAGGAGTAGGCCATTCGGCCCATCAAGCCAGCACCGCCATTCAATATAATCATGGCTGATCATCCAAAATCAGTACTCCATTCCTGCTTTCTCCCCATATCTGTTGATTCCGTTAGCCCTAAATCTCTAACTCTCTCTTGAAAACATGCAGTGAATTGGCCTCCACTGCCTTCTGTGGCAGAGAATTCCACCGCTCCAGACCTCTCTGGGTGAAAAAGTTTTTCCTCATCTCAGTCCTAAATGGCCTATCCCTTATTCTTAAATTGTGATCCCTGGTTCTGGACTCCCCCAATATCGGGAACATTTTTCCTGCATCTGGCCTGTCCAATCCCTTCAGAATTTTATATGTTTCTATAAAATCCCCTCTCATCCTTCTAAATTCCAGTGCATATAAGCCTAGTCCATACATTCTATGCTGCACTCCCTCAATAGCAAGAATGTCCTTCCTCAAATTAGACCAAAACTGCACACAATTACCGAAATGCCCCATTCATTCCTACAGTCCTTAAACAAGCAACCATCTGCGCTAATAGTTGCCTCTCTAACTTGTAAGCTTTTATTTTAAGTGAGTTCTTTATCGAAGATCTAGCTGTTACCAGTACTTCCCCCCTATCTAGCCCGCTTGTTGCATCCTCAGAACAATCCCTGCGACTTATCACCCTTCCACAGTGACTCAGTCTAATAATATTTCCCAAGTTCCCTGTGCCATGTCCTTAATGACAGATTCCAATATTTTTTCTCCCCATTTTGCTATTTCCCACTCCCTCGTTCACAGGCATTTGTTTGCAAATATCTCAGCCTCTCCCAAATTTCCAGTGAATGTTCGAAGATGTTCCCTCACACTTCAATTGTGCGTGCATCTGTTTCCCCCCCTGGAGGTCCCGGAGATTTGTTCTCCCAAATGTTTCCGGTGATGCTGAGGCTAGAGTTCTGGGCCCTTGGATTCTCTTCATCTCTCCCACGTTTATTGCCCTGGAAATTCATTCACAGAGCTCCCAAAAATCCTGCGCAGTTCCATGGAAGTCTCTTCGATCCAGACATTTGCAACTTTGCCCTTATTCCTGAGGCTTACCGTGCATTGGGGAAAGTCCACACTTAACTTTCTGGTGGGATTTTGTTTTGCCTCAGCAGGTCGTCCTCCAGTGTAAGCCTTTCCCGCCGTGATTTCAACAGGAGAGTGATCCCCAAACTTAATCTGCAGTGAGATTTTCAGCCCTGATTTTACTTTAGACCTTAGAGATACAGCGTGGAATCGGGCCCTTCAGTCCACCGAGTCCGCGCTGACCATCGATTAATCCAATCACACTAGTACTATCCTACACACTAGAGGGAATTTACAAATTTACCAAAGCCAATTAACCGCACAAAACACATGCAAATGGGATTAGAGTAGACTAGACCAAGTGGACCCGTTGGGCCCAAAACTCTCCTGCATTGGTGCAGAACACTCTCCTCCCCACTCCGCCCTCCCCCTCCCCTCTCATCCCCCTTCCCCCTCCCGTCCTCCCCCCTCCCATCCTCCTCCCCTCCCCTCCCCCTCCCCCTCCCCCTCCCCTTCCTCGTCCCCCTCCCCTCTCCCTCCCCCTTCCCTTCCCCCCACTCCATTCCCCTCAACCCCCCTTACCCTCCCACCTCCCTCCCTCCCCCCCCCTCCCTCCACGTCCTTCCTCCCTCCCTCCACTCTCCCTCCCTTGGAGATAGATTTAAACCTTAAAATGTGAATAACTTAAAAAACATAACACCAATTTCAATGAAACATCTTCCATTAGCACCAAAGGGACGACGGTGAGTAAGGCGGGCCTAAAATTGTTGCGCTATCATGCATCGTTTTGGCTGTACTTCAGCAACAAACAAACAAACAAACAAACAGATGAGAGTTTTAGTATATCGATGGAACATCTTAGTCAGCAAGGACAAGTTGGGCTGAAAGACCCTATTCTGTGCTGTATAATGCTATGACTAACCATCCTTTCAATGCACTACAGACCCCAATCACCCCCTTATAAAACATTTCCTGGATGCTGCTTTAGTTTCATTCAGAGTCCACTGATTTTGAGCACTCCACCAGTGGGAAATGTTTCTTTCACTAATGGCTGCATCTTTGCTGATTACAAACACCGCCATCGGTCCTCTTCACAACATCACGGAGAACAGCTCCAGCTCCAGGGCGTGGCGGCATGGCGGCGCAGCAGTCGAGTTACTGCTTTACAGCACCAGAGACCCGGTTCAATCCTGACTACGGGTGCTGTCTCTATGGAATTTGTACGTTTTCCTTGTGACTGCATGGGTTTTTCTCCGGGTACCACGGTTTCCTCCCACACTCCAAAGAAGTACGGGTTTGCAGGTTAATTGGCTTAGGTAAAGATTGCAAATGGTCCTGAGCGTAGGATAGTGCTAGTGCATGGGGATCGCTGGTTGGCGCGGACTCAGTGGGCTGGAGGACCTGTTTCCATGCTGTATCCCTAAAATAAACTAAGCTCTGCCTGTCCATCTAAAGTCCATCCTCCCTGCAACGCTTGGTACATCTCTCCCACAGCCTTTCGACATTCTAAAGCCTTCCCATCTTAATCAAGGTTGTATCTTAATTTATCGTCTCATTTAGTTTTGTATAGAGATACGGCGCGGCAACAGGCCCTTCAGCCCACCGGGTCCGCGTTAACCAACGATCTCCGCACGTTAACACTATCCTACACACACGAGGGACAATTTACAATTATACCCAGCCAATTAACCTACAAACCTGTAGGTCTTTGGAGTGTGGGAGGAAACCGGAGATCCCAGAGAAAACCCACGCAGGTCACGGAGAGAATGTACAAACTCGGTGCAGACAGCACCCAAAGTCAGGATCAAACCTGGGTCTCGGGCGCTGTAAGGCAATGACTCTACCACCACACCACCATGCTGCCGCTGTGTAGTAACTGTATTACTACAATTTGTAAAACTGGTAAAAGTGAGTGCAATTACAACATTTTAAAGACATTTGGGCTGGTCCATAGATTGGAAGGGTTTCAGAGGCTACGGACCAAACATAGGCGTCAACATGGTATCAGCTCGGACAAACATAATGGTCAGCATGGATGTGAAGTACAAAATTAGACTGATATTTTTAGATGTGTGCGGGAAGGCACAGCAGATTATTTGAAAGTCTTGCTTTCTGTTTCGATCAGCCAGCACTCAAAATATACTCGTTCTATATTTATAATTCAGAGAAACATGACAAATATTTGTGCATGCTAGAGACGTGATTTACTCAAGAATATTTTAGAACTCCTATAAATCTTGGAAACTCAAAATCCACCTGGGTTTTGATACAACAGCAGCTGATCACTGGGCTTCAAATATTCACAGGAGGAAGAAAAAGATGGAAGAGAGGTGGGAGCAGGGAAAAGCCTGCAAAGGGAAAGGTGTAGGAAGGAACTCCAGATGTTGGTTTACACCGAAAATAGACACAAAATGGTGGAGTAACTCAGCGGGTCAGGCAGCATCTCTGGAGAAAAGTAATACATGACTTTTCAGGTCAAACCCCTTCTTCAGACTGAGAGTCAGGGAGGAGGAAAACTAGGGATAGTTTCTGAGCAAATTGAGCGTGTGTTCAGCAAAACAATCGCCAAGTCTTGGCTTGGTCTCGACAATGTAAAGGAGACAACATCGGAAACATCGAATGCAGTAGATGAGGTTAGAAGAGGTGCACGTGATCCTCTGTCTCATCAGGAAGGACTGCTGGGATCCTCGGATGGATGTGCAGGTGGAGATATAAACACAGGTGTCTCTTTACTAAATCCCATTCATTAACGAAAGAGAACATTGTGGATGACCTGGAATGGAAATGTCCCTTGTCTTTAGTAAAGTTGGTTTATCGCTGCTGTCATGGATGAATCTCTCAACAGCATCTCCTCGATGTCTTGAGTTCTGCTCTCACACCTCCTCCCCCCAAGGATCCCAAGAGTTCCCTTTCTCCTATCCACACCAATCGGTCTGAAGAAGGATCTCATCCCTAAAGGTCACCTGTCCATGTTCTCCGTAGATGCTGCCTTACCTGCCTACTCCAGCATTTTGTGTCTTTTGGTTTTTGTAAACCAGCATCTCTAGTTCCTTGTATTTTCAAATATTCCTGTTTAACATCACCTTCTGTGGGGCAATTAGTTAACACTGTCCTCCCTCTGAGAACCAGATCCAGAGAATGAATCAGTTAATGGATAGGAAAAGTTTAGAGCAATATGGGCCGAATGCAGACAAATGGCACTAGCTCAGGAAGGCACCTTAGTCGGCATGGATGAGTTGGGCAGTCGGACCTGCTTCCGGGCTGTATAACTCTATGAATCTGCAACTATAGACTCGGATGTAAAACTGGAAATTGCGACCAAGAAATATAACTTGTGTGCTGGGCTCAGTGTTGGGTTCATTTCATGAAGGGAAATTAATCCTGCTAGTCAACTACAACATGGAGATTTTTGAATGAAGCAACATAGTTCAGACAGAAGCTGACATACCAGAATATAAAACATAAACTTAGTACAAAATGTGTAGGAAGGAACTGCAGATGTTAGTTTATACCTTCTTCAGAGTAGGGTCTCAACCTGAAATGTCACCTATTCCTTTCCTCCAGAGATGCTGCCTGACCCGTTGAGTTTGTGTCTATCTTGTGTGTATAACTTAGTAGAACACAGGAGCAATTTCTTCAGCCCACCAATTCAATCTGCATGTCTGCCTACACATTGTCCACATCCCTCCATTTTATTAAGCTAGGTGGAGTACATGCCCCAATCTGCATCATTGGTACTGAAACAGAGATGATGAGAGAGAGCTTCAAGTTTCTAGGTGTAGGTGTAGTTTCTTGGACTTTGGTCAGGCCACATCTATAATATTGCGTGCATTTCTAGTCTCCTCATTATAGGAAAGATGTAGAGGATCTGTTGAGCGTGCAGAGCTGCGTTTGCCAACACACTGCCAAGATTTGCTATAAAAAGAGACTGGATGGTCGTAGATGGTTTTCTCTGGAATGCTGGAGATGGAGGTGAAACTTGATAGACGTATATAAAATTATGAGAGACATGGACAGGGTAGGCAGTCAGAACCTCTTTTCCACGGTACTAGTGTGAAAGATAAAAGGGCGTAACTTTAAGGTGAAAGGGGCAAAGTGAGAGGAGATGAGCGGAACCCATATTTTTGATGCATATCTCCTTTGAAATAAATGCTAGATTGCATTCGCTTTCTTTACTAC
Organism: Rhinoraja longicauda; assembly: GCF_053455715.1. Lineage (NCBI taxonomy): Eukaryota > Metazoa > Chordata > Chondrichthyes > Rajiformes > Arhynchobatidae > Rhinoraja > Rhinoraja longicauda. The sequence continues at coordinate 54,312,317 of NC_135961.1, read as the reverse complement.
TGATTCGACTTGCAGATTAACCTTTTAGGAATCCTGCACCAGCACTCCCAAATCCTTTTGCACCTCCAATTTCTGAATTCTCTCCCCATTTAGAAAATAATCTATGTCTTTATTCTTACTACGAAAATGCATGACTCCACATTTTGCTACACAATATTCCAACCGCCATTTGTCCCAACCTATCCAAATTCTTCTGCAGAGTCCCTGCTTTCTCTACACTACCTGCCCCTCCACCTATTTTCATATCATCCGCAAACTTGGCCACAATGCCTTCAATCCCCTCATCCAAATCATTAATATATAACATGGAGCAGCAGCCCCAGCACCGAGCACTGTACAAGTCCGCTAGTCTGGCAGCTAACCAGAAAAAGCCCCCTTCATTGCCACTCTTTGCCTTCTGCCATCCAGCCAACCTGATATCCCTGCTAGATGCAAAGAATGGAGGGATCATATGCTGGCAGATGAGATTAGTTTATCGGCATCAAACAAGTAAATGGAGAATTGGGGGATGGCAGCAGTAAATAGGAAATCAGGGGAGGGCACCAGTAAATGGACAATTAGGGGAGGGCACCAGTAAATGGAGACTTGGGGGAGGGCACCGGTAAACAGGGAATTAGGGGAGGACACCAGTAAATAGGGAATTATGGGAGAGCACCAGTAAATGGAGACTAAGGGGAGGGCAGCAGTAAAAGGAGTGCGTCAGATAAACGGTATCAGAGAGCAAGTCAGAATGTGTCAGTGAGCGAGAGGTGGAGTGTATCAGTGATAGAAAGAAAGATGGTGTCAGTGGTCAAGAATATTAATGAGAGAGTATGTCAGTAAGAGGGTGAATGTCAGAGAAAGAGAGTTTTAGTGATGGAGAGTGCCTCTCACTTACAACTCCATCTCGCTCTCACTACACACTCTATCTGTATTTCTCCCTGGCACCATCTCTCTCTCTCTCTCACTGACATGCTCCATCTGTTTCTCTCATACTGACACACTCTATCTGTCTCTCTCCCTGACATAATCCATCTCTCTCTCTCTCTCTCTCTCTCTCTCTCTCTCTCTCCCATCGACACACCCCACTCTGAAACATTCTATCTCTCTCTCTCTCTCTCTCTCTCTCTCTCTCTCTCTCTCTCTCTCTCTCTCTCTCTCTCTCTCTCTCTCTCTCTCTCTCTCTCTCTCTCTCTCTCTCTCTCTCTCTCTCTCTCTCTCTCTCTCTCTCTCTCTCTCTCCCCCCCCCCCCCCCCCCCCCCCCATCTCACTGACACATTCTATCTCTCACCCTCTCTCTCTCCCCCATCTCACCGACACATTCTATCTCTCGCTCCCTCTCTCTCTCTCTCCCCATCTCACTGACACATTCCATCTCTCTCTCCTGAGAAATTGCCATCCCCCAATTACCGGTGCTCTCCTAAATTCCTAAGTCGGATCCTGACCTTGGGTGCCGTCTTTGTGTGTGGAATCTGCACATTATCCCTTTGAACCGTGTGGGTTTCAGGAGCCTTTTGATGCTGCAAATTTGACATTAAAACAGAAAATTCTTTGAGCTTCCTAATATTCACCTCTGCACCAATATCTACGCTCTTCCTCTTCCCCCTCAGTATTCATAGTTCCATCAATGTATACACTGGAATTTAGAAGGATGAGGGGGGATCTTATTGAAACATATAAGATAATTAGGGGATTGGACACATTAGAGGCAGATAACATGTTCCCAATGTTGGGGGAGTCCAGAACAAGGGGCCACAGTTTGAGAATAAGGGGTAGGCCATTTAGAACGGAGATGAGGAAGAACTTTTTCAGTCAGAGGGTGGTGAAGGTGTGGAATTCTCTGCCTCAGAAGGCAGTGGAGGCCAGTTCGTTGGATGCTTTCAAGAGAGAGCTGGATAGAGCTCTTAAAGATAGCGGAGTGAGGGGGTATGGGGAGAAGGCAGGAACGGGGTACTGATTGAGAGTGATCAGCCATGATCGCATTGAATGGCGGTGCTGGCTCGAAGGGCTGAATGGCCTACTCCTGCACCTATTGTCTATTGTCTATTGTCTATTGTCTCTCTCACTCCCTCTCTCTCTAGCTCTATCTGACACACTATCGCCCTCTCTCTGATACACTCTTTCTCCAAATGACAAACTATATCTCTCTCACAAACACCAACACAATTCATCCCTCTCTCTGTCCTTCACTGACAAACTCCATCCCTCTCTCTCATTCACTGCACAGTTCATGTTTCTCACACACATTCCATCTCAAAAAACCTGATGACCTGACATCTAGTGATCTACCACCGGGTGGCGCCAGCAATGGCTGCCTCGCCAACAGTCTGTCCTTTCTTTCTTTGTGTTTAAATAGTATGTGTTAAATGTAAGTCTTTCGCTTGTTTTATATGGGGGGGGGGGGGGTAGTTGGGGGAAAATGTTCTAATCTCTTACCTCGACGGACTTTTTTGCCTTCCATCACAGTGAGGAATGTGGGGAATCCGCTGTGGTGGATGTTTATGTTAACTTTTATGTTTTTGTGTGCCTTGTTGGGTTTTTTTTGTATGGCTGTATGGTAATTCGCATATCACTGTACCTTAATTGGTACATGTGACATTAAAAGACATTTGTTACCTTTGAAACTTTCCCACATGATGTTCCATGAACGCCCACTCACCCAGCCTGTCCAGATCTCTTGAAGCCTCTCTCCAAACCTTCATCACACTGCCACCTAGCTTTGTAGCATCAGGTTGACAATGGCTGGGGCTCAATGTACAACACAGACGGAGCCCATTTGGCCCAGTGACTCCCATAAGAGCAATCCTATCAATTACATATGCTCCTTATTTCCCCCCCAGCCCTGCAATTTGTTTCTCTCACTTGCTCCGTGGTTCTCATCTCACAGTACGCAGGAGTATCTGCAGCAGTCTTCGGGAAATGGGAGGAGACTGGAGCACCCGAGGGAAACACACCCAGTCAAAGGGAAAATACGTAATCTCAGCACAGACAGCGTTGGAGGACAGGACTGAACCCGGGTCACTGGGGAAGAGGCAGCAGCAGCTATGTCCTCTGGCGTTTTTCATTACAGCTCGGCGCTCAATACCATCATTCCCTCCAAGCTAGTTTTCAATGCCCGAGCCAGCTGCCTATCCCTTTTCCGGGGTTACATCCGCGCCCGGGTGGTGTTGGAGAGGGACTACGCGCTGTCCACGGGCACCCTGGAGGATTTGGAGGATTTCTGGGACTGCTGGGCACCGCGGGGGAGTGGGATATATCCTGGATGGGGATTGTAATATAATTGTATAATAGTTTCAATTGGTATATTTTGTTTGTATAGTATTCTGGTGGTGGGTTCTGTTTTGGTTTTATTGTAATGTACATATTATTTTAATATTGTTGAATAAATATTTTTGATTTATTTTTTATAAAAGCAAGTTATCAAGCTCACGGAACTGGGTCTCTGAGCATCTCACTGCAACTGGATCCTCGACTTCCTCATCAACAGACCACAGTCTGTTTCAATTCCTCAATAACCATCAGTACGGAAGCACTTCAGGGCTGTGGCTCATCCTCCTGCTCTACTCTCTCTGTAACACAAGACTGTGTAGCTGGACACAGTGCAAACTCAATTTTCAAGTTCGCCTTTGACACCACCGTTGTTGGACAAATTACAGATGGTGATGAGTCGAGTATAGAATTGAAATCGATCAATGATCCTTTCAATGATACTTTATTGTCACAGGTACCTAGGTGTAGAGAAATTCTTTGCTTTTACATACAGTACACAAAGACTCACCACGTTTCTGGCACCAACAAAGTTACAAAAGCACTCATTAAAGATTTCGCTCCCGGTGCTCCCCCACCCTACACTCGTCAGGTTCCTCTTTGGTGGGTTGAAGAGCCTATTTCTGTGCTAAATCTCTATGCCCTCTAGTCTTTGACATTTCCACTCTGGGGATAAAGATTTCCATTCTGGGACAAGCTACCCTATCTATGCCCCCTCATAAATTTATATTCTTCTATCAGGTTTCCCCCTCAGCCCCTGTTGCTCTCGGAAAAAATAGTCCAAGTAATCTCACCTGACTCCCACCCCACCCCACAACACACTGCTAAATCCTCTCACCTGCCTCTGTTACCCCAAGGAAGGAACCTGACATTGGAGGGGTCAGTGTGATGTGTTTGAAGGTGTCCCTAAAAGAGGTAAGGAGGTAGCGAGGTGTGGAGGGAGAATTGCCAGAGCTTCGGTCAAACCGGGAAAACCAGGAATGGAGCAGGGCCAATGTCTTGGAGTGTTAGCGGTCTGGAAGGGCCCCAGGAAATGAGGATGTGGATTTCAAGATTGCGGCTTTGGTTAACGGGACAGATGTGAAAGTGAGATGGCGTGCGTTACGGTCGGGGCAGGAGAGATTTGGAGAACTTGGGTGGATGGAGATGGTCTGGAGTGGATGGAGATCCTCGCACCTGCATCTGTTACCTGCGGGCCAGCTGTTCCAACACACTTGCTATTGAGGGCGTGCCAGCGTAGGTTCACTAGGTTAATTCCCGGAATGGCGGGACTGTCGTATGTTGAAAGGCTGGAGCAATTAGGCTTGTATACACTGGAATTTAGAAGGATGCGGGGGGATCTTATTGAAACATATAAGATAATTAGGGGATTGGACACTTTAGAGGCAGGAAACATGTTCCCAATGTTGGGGGAGTCCAGAACAAGGGGCCACAGTTTAAGAATAAGGGGTAGGCCCATTTAGAACGGAGATGAGGAAGAACTTTTTCAGTCAGAGAGTGGTGAAGGTGTGGAATTCTCTGCCTCAGAAGGCGGTGGAGGCCAGTTCGTTGAATGCTTTCAAGAGAGAGCTGGATAGAGCTCTTAAGGATAGTGGAGTGAGGGGGTATGGGGAGAAGGCAGGAACGGGGTACTGATTGAGAGTGATCAGCCATGATCGCATTGAATGGCGGTGCTGGCTCGAAGGGCTGAATGGCCTACTCCTGCACCTATTGTCTATTGTCTATTGTCTATTGACTTCCACCGGCTGACAGGTGGCACAGCGGTAAACAACAGAGTTACAAAGTGTTCAATGTAGTCCCAATGGTCCCTCTTCACTGTCAGCGGCCTCCCCACACCAGGTCCCTCCTTGTTCTATTGGCGGCGCGTCCTCGACCGATCTCTGGCACCCACCACCGGCCCGAATAGAAATAAATGTTTGCACGGGGAGAGAGGGAGAAGGGCAGGGTGGTAGAAGCTGGGGTAGATGAGAAGGAGGAGGGGGAGGTGGGGGGGGGGGGGGGGGGGGGGGGGAGCGGTTAACTGAAATATATTTCCAAGTCAGGAAGGAATGTGACTTCAAGGTTTCACGGTCAGTTTATTGTCACATGCACCAATTAAGGTACAGTGAAATTTGAGTTACCATACAGCCACACTAAGTGAAAAGCAACAAGACACACAGCTACATGAAATAAAATTTAACATAAACATCCACCACAGCGGCTTCCCGCATTGCTCAATGTGATGGAAGGTAATTTTTTAGATTTAGATTTAGAGATACAGCGCAGAAACAGGTCCTTCAGCCCACCGGGTCCGCACCGCCCAGCGATCCCCGAACACTAACACTATCCTACACCCACTAGGGACAATTTTTACATTTTGCCAAGCCAATTAACCTACATACCTGTACATCTTTGGAGTGTGGGAGGAAACCGAAGATCTCGGAGAAAACCCATGCAGGTCACGGGGAGAACGTACAAACTTTGTACAGATGGCGCCCGTAGTTAGGTTCGAACCTAAGTCTCCGGCACTGCATTCGCTGTAAGGCAGCAACTCTACCGCTGCGCCACCGTGCCGCTCAATTTCTACTGAACTGGTGTAGGGACTGGTGGGAGGTTTTGGCTCCTCAAGGTACTGAAACGTGTTTAGACTTTACTTTACTTTAGAGATACAGTATGGAAATAGGCGATTCGGCCCACTGATTCCATGTCGATCAGCGATCATCCCGTCTACTAACACTATCCTACACACGAGGGATAATATTACAACCTACAAAGGGCAATTAACCTACAAACCTGTACGTCTCTGGAGTATGGGAGGAAACCGGAGCACCCGGAGAAAACCCACGCGGTCACGCGTAGAACGTACAAACTCCGGACAGACAAGCACCCATAGTCAGGATTGAACCCGGGTCTCTGGCGCTGTAAGGCAGCAACTCTACCACTGCTCCACTGCGCTGCCCTAAAGTAAAGCCGGCATGTTGTAACCGTAAAGGCCGCATGTGAAGCATTAAATGGATTTTTTGTGACCTGGCCTCAGGCAGCAGTTCGATGACTGAAGTGGAGGAGATGGCAGCTGATTCGATTACTGGGCAGCTGGCTGCAGTAAGTGACTTGTTCCTCTGTCACTGCCTTTAAAACTGGAAGCGGGAGAGCAGCCTGACTGGAATCCCTGGGCTGTCTCCTGCCAGCAATGAGATCAGCCACATCGCCAGGTCTGCTCAAGCACTGGCGCAGACTGCAGTGGTGCAGACTGCAGCGGCAGTGGCTGCAAGGCAGCTGATTTATCGCCATGTGTGATGCAAATCACTGATAGCTCCACACTTCCCTGTTTAGCCAGGAGTCAGTCGGCAGAGAGTCGTAAATTTAATTCAAGAGTCCATCGGCACATAGTTGGGGGGGGAGGGGTGGAGATATACAGTGTGTGGGGGTGAAAAGGATATTCCAATTTATAATTAATAGAGTCAAAGAGTCATATAGCGAGGAAACAGGCTCTTCGGCCCTAATTGCCCACACCGACCATCGTGTCCTACCTACACTAGTCCCACCTGCCTGCATTTGGCCCATATTCCTCGAAACATGCCCTATCCATGTACCTGCCTAAATGTTCCAGTCTGAAGAAGGGTCTCGACCCGAAACGTCACCCATTCCTTTCCAGCTTTTTGTGTCCATCCTCGGTTTAAACCAGCATCTGCAGTTCCTTCCTACATAGAAATGTTTCTTAAAATAGTTTAATGGTTCAATGATACTTTATTCCTACGTACAGTGAAATTGTTTCATGCACACAATAATGTGAAATTATTATTCTACATCAGCACAATCATACTTAAGTACAAGAATGTAAGGATAATAGATTACACTGAGGCACTGATTACACTGAGGTCTGACATCAGTGGTGGGGAAGTGGTGGGGAAGATGCTGGAGTCAATTATAAAAGACGAAATTGCTGAGCATTTGGATAGCAGTAACAGGATCATTCCGAGTCAGCATGGATTTACGAAGAGGAAATCATGCTTGTCAAATCTACTGGAATTTTTTGAGGATGTAACTAGGAAAATTGACAGGGGAGAGTCAGTGGATGTGGTGTACCTCGACTTTCAGAAAGCCTTCGACAAGGTCCCACACAGGAGATTACTGGGCAAAATTAGGGCACATGGTATTGGGGGTAGGGTACTGACATGGATAGAAAATTGGTTGACAGACAGAAAGCAAAGAGTGGGGATAAATGGGTCCCTTTCGGAATGGCAGGCAGTGACCAGTGGGGTACCGCAAGGTTCGATGCTGGGACCCCAGCTATTTACGATATACATTAATGACTTAGACGAAGGGATTAAAAGTACCATTAGCAAATTTGCAGATGATACTAAGCTGGGGGGTAGTGTGAATTGTGAGGAAGATGCAATAAGGCTGCAGGGTGACTTGGACAGGTTGTGTGAGTGGGCGGATACATGGCAGATGCAGTTTAATGTAGATAAGTGTGAGGTTATTCACTTTGGAAGTAAGAATAGAAAGGCAGATTATTATCTGAATGGTGTCAAGTTAGGAGGAGGGGGAGTTCAACGAGATCTGGGTGTCCTAGTGCATCAGTCAATGAAAGGAAGCATGCAGGTACAGCAGGCAGTGAAGAAAGCCAATGGAATGTTGGCCTTCATAACAAGAGGAGTTGAGTATAGGAGCAAAGAGGTCCTTCTACAGTTGTACCGGGCCCTGGTGAGACCGCACCTGGAGTACTGTGTGCAGTTTTGGTGTCCAAATTTGAGGAAGGATATTCTTGCTATGGAGGGCATGCAGCGTAGGTTCACTAGGTTAATTCCCAGAATGGCGGGACTGTCGTATGTTGAAAGGCTGGAGCGATTGGGCTTGTATACACTGGAATTTAGAAGGATGAAGGGAGATCTTATTGAAACATATAAGATAATTAGGGGATTGGACACATTAGAGGCAGGAAACATGTTCCCAATGTTGGGGAAGTCCAGAACAAGGGGCCACAGTTTAAGAATAAGGGGTAGGCCATTTAGAACGGAGATGAGGAAGAACTTTTACAGTCAGAGAGTGGTGAAGGTGTGGAATTCTCTGCCTCAGAATGCAGTGGAGGCCAGTTCATTGGATGCTTTCAAGAGAGAGCTGGATAGAGCTCTTAAGGATAGCGGAGTGAGGGGGTATGGGGAGAAGGCAGGAACGGGGTACTGATTGAGAGTGATCAGCCATGATCGCATTGAATGGCGGTGCTGGCTCAAAGGGCTGAATGGCCTACTCCTGCACCTATTGTCTATTGTCTATTGTCTATTGTAGAAGAGTTACCATGTATCCAGCACCATCTTGTCAAAGCTGCTATGAACCGGTCCTGCTGAGCCGGATGGTCACATCGCACAGATCTACTTGCACTTTATTCTGTTTTAAAACTGTTCTAATTTGTTTCATTGGGTTGTTTAAATTAATACTGACTAGCTAATTAATTTATTGCATCGTATGGGAGGCGCATTCCCAATCTCGTTGTACCCCTGTACAATGACAATAAAGATATATTGTATTGTATTGTATTCTTTTGTATTTCACAAATGTAAACCTACTTTAGACTGTCATCAGGTAACATCGCAAAAAACGATAAGGTATCAGCGCTCAATGATGTGTACAATTTTGTGACAGAGAACCCAGCAGAACTAAAACATCTTTCTTATTCAACTGAGCTAGGAGGAATTGTCAGGAGTGCATTATCAAGAGTACTTGAGCGTTTCAATGGGCTTTCCAGTTTAGTTTCGTTTATTTTCATGTGTAATGAGGTACAGTGAAAAGTTTTGTTGCGTGCTAACCAGTCAGCAGAAAGACAATACATGATTACAATCAAATCATCCACAGTATCCAAATACACGATAAAGGGAATAACATTTAGTGTAAGATAAAGTCCTGTAAAGTCCAATCAAAAATAGTCCCAGGGTCTCCAATGAGGTAGATTGTAGCTCAGGACTGCTCTCTAATTGTTAGTAGGATGGTTCAGTTGCCTGATAACAGCTGGGAGGAAACTGTCCCTGAATCTGGAGGTGTATGTTTTCACACCTATATCTTTTGCCCAATGGGAGAGGGGAGAAGAGGGAGTGGCCAGGGTGCGACTCGTCCTTGATAATGCTGTTGGCCTTGCCGAGGCAGCGTGAGGTATAAATGGTGTCAATGGAAGGGAGGTTGGTTTGTGCGATGGTCTGAGCTCCGTCCATAATTCTCTGCAATTTTTAGCTGATCCTTCCTGCACCGCCGGAGCCTCACTACCAGCCCTCGGGACGGCTGCTATGGAGAGGAGACGGTTGCCCACCACTTCACAGAGTGTGGATTTGCCAAGAGAGTCTAGAGAGGTTTGCTGGGGTCCCTGTCATGATTTATTCCGAGCAGCTCCCAGGGCCGTTTTTACAGCATTATGGGCCCCCGGGCAAAGCAGTGTACTGGGGCCCCTACCGTTACTCTTCCCCCACCCCCCTTTCCCTACCAGCCCCACCCCCCCGTCGTGCCGGCGAAAAGCACTTACCGAAAAGCACTTAGCGATGGACTTAGGGTGCTACATTGTTGCGAAAAGCACTTACAGATCGCTGTGAGAAGCACTTAGTGATCGAAAATGTTGCGGAAAAAAGCACTTATTGAACCTGCATTTTTAAAGTAGTATTTATTTATTGCAAGTCACTTAACATACACAGATCAGCATGGGGCCCCTATGCTCGTGGGCCCCCTGGCAAGTGCCCATCAGGCCCATGCGTTAAGACGGCCCTGGCAGCTCCGTCACAGAGGACTCTGTGATCTACGGAATGTTCCCAGGGATGCATTCAGACACTGACATCGAGTGTTGCTGGAAGGGCATCAACTCAGTGAAAGGTGCTCTTTGATCTGCCCGAGCTTTGTTGACCTCCCTGCGGAGCGAGCTGTCCGTCGGGGAATGTTGCCGACTGGCCCGCTGCAGACTGCAGGAGTACGTGCTGAGGGACGCACTGAAGCTTGGTGCACCCAACGCCAAGGCCCTGTGGGGGAGGACCACAGTCTAGGGTCCTTCCGCTGCTGGACACGGGGGGAGCAGGGTGTGATGGAGAGAGACGCCCCTCCAAATAAGGGAAGGGTTTCTGTATAATTTTGTATTAATTTGGCAATGAATATCTATGGAATGTGTAATCTCTGGGAATGTCGGATGGAGTTTTGGAAGGGAAATGTTTTGTATATATTTATTTCTGGAATAAAGTATTTTTTGATATTAAAAAAAATTCTAGCTGCCTTGGATGGAGCTGTTCCCAAATCATACTGTGATAATCCTGGTTAAATGCTTTCTACGACGCATCTGTAGAAGTTGGTGAGAGTTGTCTGGGACATGTCGAACGTCCTAACCCTTCTTGGCCACAGCCATGTCTTGCTTTAATATCTTTAACATCCACCGGGTGGCGCCGTACAATGGCAATAGACAATAGACAATAGGTGCAGGAAGAGGCCATTCGGCCCTTCGAGCCAGCACTGCCATTCAATGTGATCATGGCTGATCATTCTCAATCAGTACCCCGTTCCTGCCTTCTCCCCATACCCCTTGACTCCGCTATCCTTAAGAGCTCTATCTAGCTCTCTCTTGAATGGATTCAGAGAATTGGCCTCCACTGCATTCTGAGGCAGAGAATTCCACAGATTCACAACTCTCTGACTGAAAAAGTTTTTCCTCATCTCCGTTCTAAATGGCCTACCCCTTATTCTTAAACTGTGGCCCCTTGTTTTGGACTCCCCCAACAATGGGAACATGTTTCCTGCCTCTAACGTGTCCAACCCCTTAATAATCTTATATGTTTCGATAAGATCTCCTCTCATCCTTCTAAATTTCAGTGTATACAAGCCTCGTCGCTCCAGTCTTTCAACATATGACAGTCCCGCCATTCTGGGAATTAACCTAGTAAACCTACGCTGCACGCTCTCAATAGCAAGAATATCCTTCCTCAAATTTGGAGACCAAAACTGCACACAGTACTCCAGGTGTGGTCTCACTCGGGCCTTGTACAACTGCAGAAAGACCTCTTTGCTCCTATACTCAACTCCTCTTGTTATGAAGGCCAACATTCCATTGGCTTTCTTCACTGCCTGCTGTACCTGCATGCTTCCTTTCAGTGACTGATGCACTGGACACCCAGATCTCGTTGTACGTCCCCTGTTCCTAACTTGACACCATTCAGATAATACTCTGCCTTCCTATTCTTACCACCAAAGTGGATAACCTCACACTTATCCACATTAAACTGCATCTGCCATGCATCCGCCCACTCACACAACCTGTCCAAGTCACCCTACAACCTCATAGCATCTTCCTCACAGTTCACATTACCACCCAGCTTTGTATCATCTGCAAATTTGCTAATGGTACTTTTAATCATATCATATCATATCATATCATATCATATCATATATCTACAGCCGGAAACAGGCCTTTTCGGCCCTCCAAGTCCGTGCCGCCCAGTGATCCCCGTACATTAACACTATCCTACACCCACTAGGGACAATTTTTACATTTACCCAGCCAATTAACCTACATACCTGTACGATCCCTTCATCCAAGTCATTAATGTATATTGTAAATAGCTGCGGTCCCAGCACCGAGCCTTGCGGTACCCCATTAGTTACTGCCTGCCATTCTGAAAGGGACCCATTTATCCCCACTCTTTGCTTTCTGTCTGTCAACCAATTTTCTATCCATGTCAGTACCCTACTTCCAATACCATGTGCTCTAATTTTGCCCATTAATCTCCTATGTGGAACCTTGTCAAAGGCTTTCTGAAAGTCAAGGTACACCACATCCACCGGCTCTCCCATGTCAATTTTCCTGGTTACATCCACAAAGAATTCCAGAAGATTAGTCAAGCATGATTTCCCCTTCGTTAATCCATGCTGACTCGGAACAATCCTGTTACTACTATCCAAATGCTCCGCAATTTCGTCTTTTATAATTGACTCCAGCATCTTCCCCACCACTGATGTCAGACTAACTGGTCTATAATTTCCCGTTTTCTCTCTCCCTCCTTTCTCGCCAACAGTCTGTCTCGTCATTTTTTTTTTGTTTTTAGTATGTTGTTAAATGTATGTTTTAGTGTATCTTTAGCTTTCTATTGGGGCTGGGGAAAACTTTTTTTAAATTTCCTCGATGGGGATGCGATTTTTTTCAGTACCTTCTCTCTGTCCGCGCTGCGGCCTAACATCATGGAGCTGGCGGTCTCTTGCTGGTGATCGACTTCGGGAGCTCCAATCGCGGGAGCCTGCGGACTTAACATCGTGGAGCTCTCCTTAGTTAGGGACCTACTTCGGGATCTCCAAGCCGCAGGAGCTTCGACTGCCCCAATCGTGGGAGCTATGATCGCCCCGATCGCAGGAGCTTTGATCTCCCGCTAAGTGAGCTTAGATCGCTGTGGTGGATGTTTATGTTAACCTTTCTGTAGTTGTGTGTCTTGTTGCTTTTTTCTGGTATGACTGTATGGTAAATCAAATTTCACTGTACCTTAAATGCTCCACTGACAATAAGGGACCATTAAGCCATTGAAAACGTCTTGCGAGTTTGAATATGACTCCATTGGCTTCGGCTGCTTGCCATTCTTTCTGGAGAGAATAACATTGAGTTCTTCTGATTTACTTTGCTTTGCAGTGGGCTCAGCTTGGTCATTATCATCTTCACCATTGTCATTAAAAAATTCATTGTCTTTGTTTGAGAACATCCGCATGTTAATGTCTCTCGCAATTTTGGCAAGACCATGTGTTGGTGGGAACGCAAGTCGTGTGTTTCAGGCAGAGTCATAATCATTGGACCATCCAAGTACCTGAGGAGTCCCAAAATGCCTGGGTTTCTTCTCTGCTCAATCCTGGCTTGAGCAGCTTCATACAGTTTTCTGCCGATATCACTATGTTGCTGCTCCAGTTTGGTCAGCAAGGAATCAAATACTTTGTCAGCTTTGACTAAGTTGCAATCACATCATCCAAGGGCCAGGACTTCCACTTCAATCAAATCCAAACTTCCGGCTAAGTTGGATGCCAGCTACAATTCAATTTCAGATGGGAAAAGAAGGCTGGATGAAAGCTCACTGAGCGCTGCTGGTATGACATCTTTCAGTTCAAATAAACCACCTCAGCACAGCCAGCATTGAATTCCAATGTGTTTTGCAGTTGAGGATCAATGCCATCTCATTTCCGTTTTCACATTTGACTGGAATTTGCAGTAAATCATTTCTCACGGGTGACTTGTGGGAAAACTTTCATTCCTGCTTCATTTCTTTTTGGATTTTTGTTCCAATCTTCACGATCATATCACAAATTCTCTCTCTGATATTTGGGATATTCAGACCTTATGTTTTCCAGCCAAATTTGATGACTCTTTTGGCCAAAGTTGCAAAGAGAATTGTGTCTAAAGCTGCCAAACGCACAATAACACACTCAGGTGTTTCTGTGGATGTCTTCTAGAAATGCAAAAGAACTGTTCCCTGATTTGTGCAAGATGGAATGCCAACTGACTTGTTTGAAGACAATGGGTCAAATTTGAAGGCAGGCTTGTGTTCCAGATGAGATATGAATGATGATTGGGATGGCAGATATTTGAAAGCTGTTCCACAATACTCGCACTCCACTAAATTCCTATTATTTTTGTTCACAAGAAAGTTGTGCCAAACCGCCCGAATACTTGTCTTGAAAATCAATCCAGTTATTTGACATTTTGTCATTCAAAATTTTCTGCATGCATTTAACTGATTGATCATGTTTACATTTTTGCTTAGCTTTCCTGGATAAACTGGATGAAAAGTTACAAAACAAGAATTTTTCCTACCATCCTATTCTAGTTTAATTTAGTTTAGAGATGCAGTTGCAGAAACAAGCCCTTCGGCCCACCGAGACCGCACTGCCCAGCAATTCCCGCACACTTACACGCCCCTACACAGACTAGGGACAATTTTACATTTATAACAAGCCAATTAATCTGCAAACCTGTATATCTTTGGAATGTGGGAGGAAACTGAAGTTCTTGGAGAAAACCCACGCAGGTCATGGGGAAATCATACAAACTACACACAGACAAGCACCTGTAGTCTGGGGTAACTTTTGTCTTCTCCACCGATCATCTCAGGCCTTGGTTATCACCTTCACCCTTCTCTTCCCCACCTGATTCATCAGCTAATGAACCCCAGCTCACTTGGATCCATCTATAACTTGCCAACGCTTGCCCCACCTCCGCCCCACTACTCCGTCAGTCTGAAGAAGAGACCCAACCCAAAACATTGTATGTCCATTTCCCTCCACAGATGCTGCCTGACCTGCTGAGTTCCTCCAGCTTTTTGTTTTTTGCACTTAAATTGGAATAATTAGTTGGTTGTTAATAGATTCATCCCATCAGCTGCCACCTCTGCAGCCTGCAACGTTTAATGATTCCACCAGGGCGGTGCAGTGGCGCAGCGGTAGAGTTACTACCTTGCAGCGACAGAGACCCAGGTTTGATCCTGACTACGGGTGCTGTCTTTATGGAGTTTGCACATTCTCCCTGTGCCCACGTGGGTTTTCTCCGGGTGCTTTGGTTACCTCCCACACTCAAAAGACATACAAATTTGTAGGTTAATTGGCATCAGTAAAAGAAAATTGTAAATTGTCCCTGGTGTGTAGGATAATGCTGGTGTATGAGGATCGCTGGTTGTTGCAGACTCGGTGGGCCGAAGGGCCTGTTTCAGTGCTGTATCTTTAAACTAAACTAAAATTAACCACCCACACACTCCCAGTGTGCTTTGTGACTGAGTAACATTTCACAATGAGGATGCGCTGATGGGCACCCAGCTGTGTAGGGGCAGTGACTACTTGAACGCATCAGTAAACCAGCCACCTGGGTTCAAATCTCAGTGATGCAGCTGTGGGATTTACATTCAGTTCATAAACTGGTATTTACAAACTTAAGACATAAACACCAGCTTCATGCCTTGAAACTCTGCCTATAAAAAATGCCTGGTTCACTCAGTCTCCTCTTCCTTGATTGTGCTGCTGCCTCGACTCCTCTATCCTGGGTTCTATCCTGACCTCCAGTGCTGCCTTTGAGGAGTTTGCATGCCCTGCACTGGTGGTTCCTGTTTCCTCCCACCAGCATAGCAAAGGACTCTGAGACTCTATCAAGATGGGTGTGCTGGCTCCGGAGAGGGTCCAGAGGAGGTTTACAAGAATGATCCCAGGAATGAGTGGGTTAGCATATGATGAGCGTTTGACAGCAATGGGCTTCTACTCACTGGAGTTTAGAAGGTTGAAGGGGGACTTCATTGAAACTTACAGAATAATGAAAGGCATAGATAGAGTGGATGTGGAAAGGATGTTTCCACTGGTGTGAGAGTCTAGGACTAGAAGTCATAGCCTTAGAATTAAAGGGCGCTCTTTTAGAAAGGAGGTGAGGAAGAACTTCGTTCGTCAGAAAATAGTTAATCTGTGGAACATTGCCACAGGGGGCTGTGGAGGCCAATTCAGTGGATATTTTCAAGGGAGAGACAGACAAATTGTTGATTAGAACAGGTGTCAAGGATTATGGGAAGAAGGTAGGAAAATGTGATTCGGAGGCAGAGATCAAACATGATTGAGTGGTGGAGTAGACTCGTTGGGCCGAATGGCCTAATTCTACTCTAATAACTGGTGAACTTGTGAAAAGGGTGCTGCAAATTGCCCCGAGTCTAGGTAGGTGACAGGGAAGTATCACAGGGGCGTTAAAGGGTGTGTGTGGGGAAATGTGACTTGCATATGGCATTATTGCATTTATGTCATGAAAACTGAAAGATAAAATCAGGCAGATTTAGTTTAGTTTGGAGATGCAGTATGGAAACAGGCCCTTCGGCCCACCGTGTCCACGCTGACCAGTGATCCCCGCACACTTACACTTTCCTATACACTAGGCACAATTTACAATTAACCTACAAACGTGTACGTCTTTGGAGTGTGGGACTAAATCGAAGCACCTTGAGAAAACCCAGGTGATCACAGGGAGAATGCACAGACTCCGTACAGACAGCACCCACGGTCAGGATTGAACCCGGGTCTCTGGCGCTGGAAGGCAGCAGCAGCTCTTGTTTCATTCTGTGAATGGTCACCTTGTGGTGTGGGGGGGAGGGAGGGAGGTGCCTGTCCTTGATGGGGCTGGTCAGAGCCAGGGGCTGACATAACCACAGTGGAAGCCGCCAATTTGGTCAGCCAGGTTACCACCACAATATATTTTTAATAATGTTATTTACACCATTTGCAATCAAAGGGTTAGCCTAGCACTATTCAACGACAGCATGTGCATTTATATAGAGCCATACAACAGCAATACATTCCTACACACATTTCATGGGCCTCTCCAAGGTAATCTATCGCCAAGCCACGAGGGAAGTTAGAAATAAAAGATAAAAAGTGCTGAGAAAATCAACAAGTTAGGCAGCAGCTGTGGAGGAAATGGACAAGTGACGTTTCGGATCAAGACCCTTCGTCAGACCGATGAAGTGGTTTTAAGAAGAGTCTAAAAGGGAGGATAGACACAAAATGCTGGTGTAAGCGGGACAGGCAGCATCTCTGGATAGAAGGAATGGGTGACATTCCAGTTCGGGACAATACATCAGACTCTTCTTCAGGAGTTGGAGGGAGGATATTCCAGAGCTTTTGACCCAAGCAGCTGGGTCTAAATGAGGAGCAGATGGGACTAAATGCCTCCTTTACTTTGAGAGAGGTGGAGGAAGTATTATATTCTTTACCAAGTAATAAATCTCCAGGGGAAGATGGTTTCCCGCCTGAGTTCTATAAAAAATTTAAAGATTTGTTGTTACCAGTATTTATGGAAGTGATACATCAAGCGGAAAAAACTTCTACATTACCGGAATCCTTCTCACTGGCAATTATAACCGTAATTTTAAAAAAAGGGAAAGACCCTTTAAACGCATCTTCTTATAGACCAATATCATTGTTGAATGCAGATTATAAAATAGTTGCTAAACTTTTGGCAAGGAGATTGGCAGAATATTTACCGAAGCTGGTTAAAGAGGACCAAACTGGATTTGTCAAAAAAAGGAAAATATCTGATAATGTCGCAAGATTTATAAGTATTTTACATTTAGCACAGAAAAGAAAGGAATTGAGCGTAGCAGTTGCTTTAGATGCTGAAAAGGCGTTTGACAGGTTAGAATGGGATTTTTTATTTAAAGTATTAGAGAAGTACGGATTAGGAAATGGTTTCATTAACTGGGTAAAAGCTCTTTATAAACAACCTAAAGCCAAAGTGGTGACAAATGGCCAATCTTCTCAATCATTTAATTTGGAAAGATCTAGTAGACAGGGATGTCCCTTGTCACCGGCTTTATTTGTATTGGCCATTGAACCTCTGGCAGAGCTAATAAGATCAGATTTAGACATTGAAGGATTTAAAGTGAATCAGGAAAATCACAAAATTACTTTATTTGCAGATGATGTTTTAATTTGTCTTACTAGACCATTGGAATCCTTAAGAAAATTATATTTCAGACTGGAAGAATATGGGAAAGTATCAGGATATAAAATTAATAAAGATAAAACTGAAATAATGCCTCTTTCTGAAGGTAATTATGATCAATGTAAAAGAGAAAGTCAGTTTAAATGGCAAAAAGAAGGCATGAAGTACTTAGGGGTTAAAGTAGATAATAAGTTAAATAATCTGTATAAACTAAATTATAAACCACTAATTAAAAAAATTGAGGAGGACTTGAAGAAATGGATGAATCTTCCAATTACATTGCTAGGGAGAGTGAACTGTATTAAGATGAATATTTTTCCGAGGTTACAGTATTTATTTCAAACACTGCCTATACCTTTACCAAATAATTTTTTTCAAGAATTGAATAAAATTGTGAGAAATTTTCTTTGGAAAGGTAAAATGCCAAGAGTGTCTATGGAAAAATTAACATGGAAATTTGAATTAGGTGGACTGCAATTACCAAATTTTAAAAATTACTATCTGGCAGCACAAATGAGTTTTATTTCATCCTTTTATCAAGAGGGTGGAAAAACAGCATGGGTTAAAATTGAAATGGATAAAATAAAAGAACTATGCCCAGAAGAATTTATCTATAAATGGGAAGCGGAGCTATTAGTTAAGGATCAAGAGTCACCTTTGCTAAAACATTTAATTAATATATTGTTGAAAACGGTTAAAGCTAATGATAAAAGATTTTTTCTAACAGCTAAAACTCCATTAGTAAAAAATAGATTACTGCCGTTTGCTTGGAATAATCAAATATTACAAGTCTGGGAACAGAAGGGTATTAAACATATGGGAGATTGCTACGAAGGAAATAATTTTTTGACATTTTCTCAATTGAGAAACAAATATCAAATTCCAGGGAATAGTATTTTTTTCTATTATCAATTACAATCTTATTTAAGGGAAAAGTTAGGTAATTCAATGTTTTTATTTCAAATTAAAGGAATTGAATCCCTGATTCAGGGCAAGGGAACTAAAAAAATTATATCTTCAATGTATAAATTGTTACAAAAATCTAGTCCAAAGACAGGAATTCAAAAATCAAGACAAAGATGGGAAACAGATCTGAATATTAGCATTGATGAACCAAGTTGGGAAAGATTGTGTTTAGAAAGTATGAAAAATACTATTAATGTGAGATATAGTTTAGTACAATACAATTTTTTACATCAACTATATTTAACTCCGAAAAAATTAAACAATTTAAATCCAAATTTACCTGAAATTTGTTTTAGATGCAACCAGGATGTGGGTACTTTTTTACACTCCACATGGGCATGTCCTAAGGTAACTCCTTTTTGGAAAGACCTAAAAAACCTTTTGGAACAATTGATGAATAAGACCATACCATTGGATTCAAGGTTGTTTTCATTGGGAGATACTAAAGGAATATTACCAAGATTAATTTTAGATAAATATCAGGAAAGATTTCTCAAAATAGCAATAGCAATAGCAAAAAAATGTGTGGCGGTCACTTGGAAAGATCACAATGAAATAAGAATTGCAAGATGGTATGCAGAAATGCGTAGTTGTATCCCATTAGAAAAAGCTACTTATAATCTGAGAGATAAATATGATTTCTTTTTGAAACTTTGGAACCCATTCACTTTAAAACTAGGATTAAGAATTGGAAATATTTAATTTCAGGATTGTTTTGATACCCCTAAAAAGAATTTAATAAGAAATTAGCCGGAAGTGTTTCCTTCTTGTCTCCAGGTTCCCTTCTTTCTTCTTTCTTTCTTTCTTTCCTTTTTTTAAATTTTTATTTATTTATCTTTCTTCTTCTCCTTTTTCCTCTTTTTTCTAACTGGGGGGTGGGGGGAGGGGGGTTGTGGGTGGGGAGATAATACAGAACAATACAGGTATAATTGAATTTAAATGTATAATCGAATTTATAATGTAGGTACCATCGCGTACTATGAGTTCATACATGTATTTGTTTTGTTAAAATTTAAATAAATTTAAAAAAAAAAAAAAAATGTTATTTACACCTTTGCAATCAAAGGGTTAGCCTAGCACTATTCAACGACAGAATGTGCATTTAAATAGACCCATACAACAGCAATACATTCCCACACACATTTCATGGGCCTCTCCAAGGTAATCTATCGCCAAGCCACGAGGGAAGTTAGAAATAAAAGATAAAAAGTGCTGAGAAAATCAACAAGTTAGGCAGCAGCTGTGGAGGAAATGGACAAGTGACGTTTCGGATCAAGACCCTTCGTCAGACCGATGAAGTGGTTTTAAGAAGAGTCTAAAAGGGAGGATAGACACAAAATGCTGGTGTAAGCGGGACAGGCAGCATCTCTGGATAGAAGGAATGGGTGACATTCCAGTTCGGGACACTACATTAGACTCTTCTTCAGGAGTTGGAGGGAGGATATTCCAGAGCTTTTGACCCAAGCAGCTGAAACCATTAACACCGATGGTGGAACAGTGTACCAACCAATTGAAGTCAGAGCAGAAGCTCAGGGGAATTAGAGGACCACTGGGATGATAGAACATAGAGCGTTGGACAGTGAAGCACAAAAACAGGCCATTCTGCCCTCTACATCTGTGCTGAATACAATGCCAAGTTAAATTAATCGCCTCTGCCTGCACGCGATCGACAACCCTCTATTTCCTGAATATCCCTGTAGAAAATTCTGAGAGGCATAGATAGGGTAGACAGTCAGAAACTTTTTGCCAGGGTGGAAAAATCAAATAGTAGAGGGAATCGCTTTAAAGGATTCTGAGGCAATGACCTGTAGTCCTAGACTCTCCCCCGAGTGGACACATTCTCTCCACATCCACCCTATCCAACCCTTTCACTATTCTGTATGTTTCAATGAGGTCCCCCCTCATTCTTCTAAACTCCAGCGAGTATAGGCCCAGTGCCGACAAACACTCATCATACTCATTCCTGCGATCATTCTTGTAAACCTCATCTGGACCCTCTCCAGAGCCAACACATCCGTTCTCAGATATAGTGCCCAAAATTGCTCACATCACAATATTCCAAATGCGGTCGAGAGGGGCGATGTTTAAAGGAGATGTGCGGGGCACCGTTTTTTTACACAGAGGGTAGTGAGTGCCTGGTGAGGTTTGGTGGTTGAGGCAAATGCAATAGTGGCATTTAAGAGGCTTTTGAACATGCATACGGATATGAAGGGAATGGAGGGATATTGCTTATGCGCAGAGAGAGAAGAGATGATCTTGCCATCATGTTCGGCACAGACATTGTGGGCCGAAGGGCTTGTTCTCGTGCTATACTGTTCTAATGTATAAGCGTCTTAGGTACCACTATCATATCTGCTTCCACCACCACCCCTGGCAGCCTATTCCCGGCACCCACCAGCCTAAACACGAAAGCGAACTCAATGCTCGCATTTATTTCAAGAGGGCTTGTGTACAAAAACAGGGATGTAATGTTGAGGCTCTATAAGGTGCTAGTAGGCCGCATTTGGAATATTGTGAGCAATTTTGGGCACTATATCTGAGGAGGGGTGTGCTGGCTCTGGAGAGGGTCCAGAGGAGGTTTACAAGAATGCTCGCAGGAATGAGTAGGATGAGTGTTTGTCGCACTGGGTCTGTACTCGCTGGAGTTTAGAAGAATGAGGGGGGACCTCATTGAAACATACAGAATAGTGAAAGGGTTGGATAGGGTGGATGTGGAGAGAATGTTTCCACTAGTGGGAGAGTCTAGGACTACAGGTCATTGCCTCAGAATTAAAGGACGTTCTTTTAGGAAGGAGATGAGGAGAAATTTCTTTAGTCAGAGGGTGGTGAATCTGTGAAATTCTTTGCCACAGAAGGCTGTGGAGGCCAAGACAGTGGATATTTTTAAGGCAGAGATAGATAGATTTGTGATTAGTACAGGTGTCAGAGGTTATGGGGAGACGGCAGGAGAATGGGGTTAGGGGGGAGAGATAGATCAGCCATGATTGAATGGCAGAGTAGACTTGATGGGCAAATGGCCTATTTCTACTCCTATTCCTTTCGACCTTAGGACACCACCTGTCTAAAAAGCTTGCCCTACACATCTTCTTTAAACTCTGCCCCACTGAACTTTAAAGCTATGCTCTCTGGTCTTTGACATTTCTACCCTGGGAGAAATGTTTTGACTGTTTACTAAGTACCTCTCATAATTCTATATGGGGTCATTGAGTCCTACAGCTCAGAAACGGGCCCTTCAACCTAATTTGCCCATGTCGCCCAAGATGCCCCATCTACACCAGTTCCACCTGCTGGCATTTGGCCCATATCCATCTAAACCATTCTTATCCATGTACCTATCCAAATGTCTTTTAAATACCATTATGGTACCTGCCTCAACTACCTCCTCTGGCAGAACATTCCACATACCCACCACCTGCTGTGTGAAAAAGTTGCCCCTCAGGTTCCTATTAAATCTTTCCACTCTGGACTTAAACTCACGTCTGGTTTTTGATTCCCCTGCTCTGGATAAAATACTTTGTGTACTCACCATATCTATTCCCTTAATGGTCTTTATACACCTCTAAAGATCGCCCCACAGCCTCATGCATTTCAAGGAATAAAGTTTTAGCCTTCTACATTCTTATTCAAATCGTTGATATTTCCTTCCACAGAAGGCAGCGGAGGCCAATTCTCTGAATGCATTCAAGAGAGAGCTAGATAGAGCTCTTAAGGATAGCGGAGTCAGGGGGTATGGGGAGAAGGCAGGAACGGGGTACTGATTGAGAATGATCAGCCATGATCACATTGAATGGCGGTGCTGGCTCGAAGGGCCGAATGGCCTCCTCCTGCACCTATTGTCTATAAGGCTGTGGAGGCCATCAATTGATATTTCAAAGGCAGAGATAGATAGATTCTTGATTAGTACGGGTTGTCAGAGGTTATGGGGAGAAGGCAGGAGAATGGGGTTAGGAGGGAGAGATAGATCAGCCATGGTTGAATGGCGGAGTAGACTTGATGGGCCGAATGGCCCAATTCTGCTCCTATCACTTTTGACCATTCCACCGGGTCTCCCCTCAGCGTCCAGGGGTTCCAGAGAGAACTAAGTTGGAGGACTGAAGGAGTTTTTTTTTTTTACAGTGGGCAGTGTCTCTTTAAATGAGCACCAGGACTAGGAAGTGAAACCGCACTGGAGTGTATCTCCGTGGGCCGGCCCGTCAACAGGAAACGGGCTTGTTCGAGAAGGCTGGTGGCAACAAAAAAAAAAGAAGGGAAAAAAAAATGGATCAGGGACAAAAGATATCTTGGTTGGAAGACGAGCTCTCCTGCCCAATATGTCAGGACATCTTCAAGGACCCTGTGTTCCCGCCGTGTCAGCACAACTTCTGCTGCGCTTGTCTGATGAGCTACTGGAAACAAAAGGGAGGCTGTGACTGCCCGGTTTGCCGGGAGACATATTCCAACAGCGACTTAAAATGGAACCGCACGCTGGCCAACATTGTCGACTCTTTCCTGAAGGAAGCGAGCAGGTCTCGGGGGCAGGAGGACATGTGCGGGCAGCACAACGAGGAGCTGAAGCTCTTCTGCAAGGAGGACGAGGAGGTGCTGTGTGTCGTCTGCCTGCACTCGAAGAAGCACGAAAACCACAAGTGCCTTCCTTTGGACGAGGCAGCGAAAGAGTGCAAGGTGAGGGGGCCGGAGCGTCGAGGTGGGGCTTGGGCGGGCGGTGTATATCGGGGGGCACACAATGCATACGGGGGTTCGTTCCCAGGGGAGGAGAGTGTCCGGCAAGGCGATGGTTCAGAACATCCACTATCCCTATATTCGCAAAATGCTGGAGTAACTCAGCAGGTCAGGCAGCATCTCGGGAGAGAAGGAATGGGTGACGTTTCGGGTCGAGACCCTTCTTCAGACTGAAAAACTACGACCACATCCAATATCCCTACTCGTGGTTGTACGGAACAAGCTGCCAGAAGAGGCAGGGACTACCCCGACATTTAAGGAACAGTTAGACAGGTACATGAATAGGACAGGTTTGGAGGACCAAACGCGGGGCAGGTGGGACTAGTGTAGCTGGGACATGTTGGGCCGAAGGGCCTGTTTCCACACTCTATGACTCTTAACATGTCAGCTGAAAATCGATATAAAGGTTGAAAAGCCACAAAGTGCTGGAGTAACTCAGAGGGCCAGGCAACATCTCTGGAGAACTTGGATAGGTGACATTTTGGGTTAGGACCCTTCTTCAGACTGATCTCTTGACTTCTAAGAAGGGACCCCCACCTGAAAGCTCACCAGTTCATTTTTTGTTTGGTTTAGAGATACAACATGGAAACAGACCCTTCTTAGGAAACAAATCCACGCCGACCACCAATCACTCATTCACAAGCGAGCGCTATACACAAAATGCTGGAGTAACTCAGAGGGACAGGCAGCATCTCTGGAGAAAAGAAAATGCTGCATGTCCCGCTGAGTTACTCCAGCATTTTGTTTCTATCTTCGTTGTAAACCAACATCAGCAGTTTCTTCCTACACAGTATTACTACACACTCCCTACAACTAATGTTATCCAGAGATGCTGCTTGGCCCGCTGAGTTATTCCAGCCCTTTGTGCATTTTTTGTGGTAATAAACCAGCATCTGCAGTTCTTTGTGCCTCCAAGGTTAAAAAACAGGAAGAAGCAATGATTACAGTGGCTGAAACGTTAATGAGCAGGCCATTCAGGAAGAGATTAGTGCACACACATGCCACAGGAACCTAGCCCCGACCTAGTTAAATCCCCCCCATCTGTTTGCCCCTGCTCTGAAACATCAGCAGAACTGAACCACTGACTTTGCAACTGGGGGATTCCCTTCCAGAGCCTCGGGTACTCAAGAGGGGGATTTTAATCTTTTGTTCTAAGTCAGTCGCTCGCCCCTCCGCAGTAGGATCTGTATTCCCAAACCAGGTACTATTGGCCACCAGTCTGAAATTCCTGTCCTGCCTACGCCAAAGGGAAGGAACCACTGGCCAATAGTCCTGTGCTCCATGGAATACCCTGGCATCTGCCTCACTGAGTATCTGTGCAACCATTCGGCCCGTCCAGACTGGAATGCACCAAAAGTGGGCTGAAGGGCCATTTTCTGTGCTGTATCTCTAAACTAAACAACAAAACTAAACTAAACTTCTGAATGGTCCTTCCATAAGCTAGGGTACAGAACTCATTCTCCAATCTTCCTCATTGCAGACATTGGACTTTTCTCTGGTACTGTTACTCAACAATGCTGAGAGCTATATTTTAGCACTCTGTATCTTTCACTTTGCTCTACTTTTGATTTTGTATTGCTTGATTGTATTCATGTAGAGTACTATCTGATTTGATCGGACAGTAAGCAAACAAAAGCTTTTTGCTGTACCTCGATACATGTGGCAATGATAAACTAATCCCCAGGCTCCTGCAGGGCCAACAATGTGGCATGGCTGGTCGTTCCACTGCCTCACTGCGCCTGAGACCAGGGTTCGATCATGATCTCTGGTGCTATCTGTGTGGAGTTTGCACGTTCTCCCTGAAGAAGGGTCTCGACCCGAAACGTCACCCATTCCTTCTGTCCAGACATGCTGCCTATCCCGCTGAGTTACTATTTTGTGTCTATCTCCCAGTGACAAACTAGCTTTCCTTCCAAAAGATATGTTGGTGTAGGATAGTGCTAGTGTATGGGGATTGCTGGTTGGCGCGGACTCGGTGGGGCAAAGGGCCCGTTTCCGCGCTGCATCTTTAAACTAAAACTAAAATTTCTGATTCTCTCTGCCACATGCTCATTCTCAAGGGAAGGGGCCACGACATCTCTCCAGACCCGCACTGCTGAAGGATCCTTATTGAAGGGTGGTCCGAACTGGAAACTGCGCCTGTCCATTCCCTCCACAGATGCTGCTGGACCCACCGAGTTCCTCCACTTTGTTTATTTCACATTATTCCAGCAGCTGCAATCATTTGTCTCTTTACACGGCATTTGTGCACACATTTGCTAACAATTACTATCCTTATGATTTTCTGTTTCATCTGCATTGCTTGCAAGGCTGCAGAAGAGCATTGAAAGAAACAAGAGCAGGCCATTCACCCCTCCATCATTCTCTGTTGTCCATGGGGTCCTACCCCCAATCACCATTTCCAAGCCCGTTTTCCATTATCCTCGACTCCCAATAGACCCAACGATCTGCCAGTCCCGGCCTTCAATGACTCCTCTGTGTTTCTCCAGGCAAGTGTTTCATCCAGTCTGAGAGCAGAAACTTGTCCCCATGTCTACCTGAAGTGGACAACCCCTTATTCTGAAACAATATCCCTTAATTGACAGCCCAAATGGATAGAGAAGCAATGAAGGCGTATGGTATGCTTACATTCATTGTTATCGGCATGGTGGACAAGAGTCAGCAAGTCACGATGCAGCTTTGTGAAACTTTGGTTGGGCCCCATGTGGAGCATTGTGTATAGCTCTGGACACCCCATTACAGGAGGCCTTGGTGATGGTGCAGAAGAGGTTCATCAGGATGCTGCCTGGATTATATGAATGAATGAATGAATAAGTTTATGAATGAATAAGTTTATTGGCCAAGTATGTACACATACAAGGAATGTGCCTTGGTGCTCCGCTCGCAAGTAACAACACGAACATACAGTAAACAATTAAGAATAAAGCATAAAACATTAAGAATACACATTACGTTTTAGAAACATAGAAACATAGAAAATAGGTGCAGGAGTAGGCCATTCGGCCCTTCGAGCCTGCACCACCATTCAATATGATCATGGCTGATCATCCAGCTCAGTAGCCTGTACCTGCCTTCTCTCCATACCCCCTGATCCCTTTAGCAAAAAGGGCCACATCTAACTCCCTCTTAAATATAGCCAATGAACTGGCCTCAACTACCTTCTGTGGCAGAGAATTCCACAGACTCACCACTCTCTGTGTGAAGAAATGTTTTCTCATCTCGGTCCTAAAAGACTTCCCCCTTATCCTTAAGCTGTGACCCCTGGTTCTGGACTCCCCCAACATCGGGAACAATCTTCCCGCATCTAGCCTCTCCAACCCCTTAAGAATTTTATATGTTTCTATAAGATCCCCCCTCAGTCTTCTAAATTCCAGCGAGTACAAGCCCAGTCTATCCAGTCTTTCCTCATATGAAAGTCCCACCATCCCAGGGATCAATCTGGTTTTAAACATGTGAGTGAAATAAACCAGAGCAAAAAAGAGACTACAGAATTTATTACGCTACTACTCGTGGGAAAAAGCTGTTTTTATGTCTGGCTGTGGATGCTTTGACAGTCTGGAGTCGCCTTTTAGAGGGAAGTGCTTCAAAGAGATTGTGGCCAGGGTGAGAGGAGTCAGAGATGATCTTGCCCACTTGCCTCCTGGCCCTTGCAGTGTACAGTTCGTCAATGGGGGTAAGGTTACAGCCAACAACCTTCTCAGCTGATCGAACGATTCGTTGCAGCCTCCGGATGTGGTGCTTGGTGGCTGAGCCAAACCAGACCATGATGGAGAAGTTGAGGGCAGGCTCTACGATGGCAGTATAGAATTGGACCATCATTGCCTGTGGCAGATTGTGTTTCCTCAGCTGCCGCAGGACGTACATCCTCTGTTGGACGTTCCAGGGAAAATAATCTACATTTGTCCAATCTATCCTAGTTAAAACCCATCTAATCCAGGCAGTATCCTGATAAGCCTCTTCGGCACCCTCTCCAAACTCTCCAACACTGGGGGAGCCACCTCGTTAGCACCCACCCTACCAACACCCACCCTGAACACTCCTGTCTGGGATCCAGCCACACCTATTTGTGTGATGTTGGAACATCATTAAGTCGGCACTGACACTAATCTAGGCCGGTGTAAATAAATGGGAGGTGGGTTGTAAAAGCTGTTTGAATCAGGGCTGTGTGAATTGCACCCAGTCTGCAGTTCCAGGCACACCCGCCCAGTCTCAATGGAGAACTGCTGCCCATAGTCAGAGAAGGTATTGACTACTAAAGGCACAATCCGCTTGGGTGTGAAACAAGTCTGTTGTGGAGGGGAGAGGGAGAGGGAGAGGGAGAGCAAAGAGGTCCTTCTGCAGTTGTACAGGGCCCTAGTGAGACCACACCTGGAGTACTGGGTGCAGTTTTGGTCTCCAAATTTGAGGAAGGATATTCTTACTATTGAGGGCGTGCAGCGTAGGTGTACTCGGTTAATTCCCGGAATGGCGGGACTGTCGTATGTTGAAAGACTGGAGCGACTAGGCTTGTAAACACTGGAATTTAGAAGGACAAGAGGAGACCTTATCGAAACGTATAAGATTATTAAGGGGTTGGACACGTTAGAGGCAGGAAACATGTTCCCAATGTTGGGGGAGTCCAGAACCAGGGGCCACAGTTTAAGAATAAGGGGTAGGCCATTTAGAACAGAGATGAGGAAAAACTTTTTCAGTCAGAGAGTTGTGAATCTGTGGAATTCTCTGCCTCAGAAGGCAGTGGAGGCCAATTCTCTGAATGCATTCAAGAGAGAGCTAGATAGAGCTCTTAAGGATAGAGGAGTCAGGGGGTATGGGGAGAAGGCAGGAACGGGGTACTGATTGAGAATGATCAGCCATGATCACTTTGAATGGCGGTGCTGGCAAGAAGGGCCGAATGGCCTAATCCTGCACCTATTGTCTATTGACTTCACCTCCACTGCTGTCTGTGGCAATGAATTCTGCAACTTCTACTCTGGGTTAAAGACTCTGTACATTCACCCTATCTATTCTGCTCATAAATTGACACACCTCTGTCAGATCACCCCTCATCCTATTGCATTCAAGGAACAAATTCCTCACCTGCCCAACCTCTCCCGAGAGCTCAGGCCATTGAGTTCTGTCAACATCTTCAAATCTTCTCTGCACCTTTTTCAGCTTAATAATATCCTTCCTAAATCAGGGTGACCAAAGCTGAACACAATACTCCAAATGTGGCCTCACCAACGTCTTGCACAACTGTAACATAATATCCCAACTTCTATACTCAATATCCTGATTGATGAACGCCAATGCACCAAAAGCATTCTTGACCACCAGATACACCCGTGACTCCACTTTCAAGGAACTATGTACCTGTATTCCTAGATTCCTCTGCTCTACAACACTTCCCAATACCTTGGTTTGACTTCCTAAAATGCAACACTAACTACTTACTTCTTCAAAAACAGATTTGTGAGACATGATCTCCCCACCTTAAGTCTACATCCTTTGCTGCTTGATTCACAAGACATAGGAACAGAATTAGGCCATTCAGCCCATTGTTTATATATAAACAACAGAGGTCCCTGCACGGATCTTTCCAGAACATCACTGACCTCCAGTGAGAGAAGAAGCCTTTGCCTTCTACGACCAAGAAAGTTTTGGATCCAAATTTTGTGTGTGTCTGTGGACAATGAGTTGATCAGGTAGTTAGAATGTTTAGGTGTTTAGTTGTTGATCAGGTGATCAGAATGATCACGTCATTCTAATGTGATAAATGAACCTGTAGTCCAAGTTCTCGTTCATCTCTCCGGCTGACTGGTTTACGTTGCATGACGCATTGAGGGTATCCACCCCCATGTACTCATTTTAAAACACTCACATTAATTTCTTGCGCAATGTTTCAGATCGGGACCCTTCTTCTGAAGAACAGTCCCGACCCGAAATGTCACCCATCCTTTGTCTACGGAGATGCTACTTGACCCGTTGAGTTACCCCAGCACTTTGCGTCTCTCTTCGGTATAAACCAGCATCTGCAGTTCTTTCCTACGCATTAATCTCTTGCTCTGTCTTGATGTGCTGTTGCTGAAACTAAATTCATCAACATAATTCTTTCAGGATGGACTGAAGACATCGATCAAAACTCTGAAATGCAAGGCAGAGAAATTCCTTGGGATCAGGAATGAGATTGACCTGACTTTAAACCATATGAAGGTGAGCTCTAGAACGTGGGACCGGCCTCTGTGTGTGTGTGTGTGTCTCTCTCTGTGTGTGTGTGTGTGTGTGTGTGTGTGTGTGTGTGTGTGTGTGTGTGTGCGTGCGTGCGTGCGTGTTTCTGTGTGTGTGGCTTTGTCTTTGTCTCCTTTTTTGCTTTGTAAACAATTCCACGTTAAAAAAATTGGTGCAAATTTGTAACTTGTTACAGCGCCAGAGACTCAGGGTCCTTCCTGACTGGGTCTTTCTTTATGGAGTTTTTACATTCTCCCTGTGACTGTGGGTTTTCTCCCGGTGCTCCAGTTACCTCCCACTCTCCAAAGACATACAGGTTTGCAGGCTAATTGCCTTCGGTAAAATTGTAAATTGTCTCTAGTGTGTAGGATAGTGCTAGTGTACGGGGTGATTGCTGGTCTGCGCGGACTTGGTGTGCCAAAGGGTCTGTTTCTGCACAGCATGTCTAAAGTCTGGAGCTGTCTAGTTAATAATACATTAGTGATTGCAGGTGGAGAAAAAAAGGTGAAATGTTAAGACTGAAATGCTGATCATAGCTAACTGTTGAAACTGAAACCAAAAGAAGAATGCTGGAAAATGACCAGCTGATCAAGTCAAGTCAAGTCAAGTCAATTTTATTTGTATAGCACATTTAAAAACAACCCACGTTGACCAAAGTGCTGTACATCTGATTAGGTTCCAATGGGAAAAAAAATGAAACATACAGTAGCACGCAAACAGTTCACAGCGCCTCCTCAATGAGCCTCAAACGCTAGGGAGTAGAAATAGGTTTTGAGCCTGGACTTAAAGGAGTCGATGTATTATCAAGTAGTATTTGCAGAGAGAGAACACTGGCCAAACCGCTGACATTTACCGCTGAACGAAACTACATAGCAGTCACACACAAAAAAGAACACAAGACACATGACCCCAACACATAACGTCCATCACAGTGACTCCAAACACCTCCTCACTGTGATGGAGGCAACAAAACTTCCACTCTCTTCCCCACGCCCACGGACAGACAGCTCGTCCCCGACCGACCCGCACAGTCCCCGCAAGGGGATGGAAGTCCCCGCGGCCGAGTCGTACCGGGCGCTGAGACGTCTCGCGGCCGAACCGGGCGGTGGAAGGCCCCGCGACCGAGCCGTGCGCAGCCAAGTCCCGCGGCCGAGCCGCACCGGGCGATGTTAAGTCCAGCGGCCGAGCCGCACCGGGCGATGGAAGGCCCCGCGGCCAAGCCGCACCGGGCGATGTTAAGTCCAGCGGCCGAGCCACACCAGCGATGAAAAGTCCCGCGGCCGAGCCGCGCCAGGCGATGTTAGGCCCCGCGGCCCGGGCACTGTTAAGTCCAGCGGCCGAGCCGCACCAGCGATGTTAGGCCCCGCGGCCGAGCCGCACCGGGCGATGGAAGGCCCCGCGGCCAAGCCGCACCGGGCACTGTCAAGTCTAGTGGCCGAGCAGCGCCGGGCGATGTTAAGTCCAGCGGCCGAGCCACGCCGGGCGATGTTAGGCCCCACGGCCGAGCCGCACCCCATGCCGTGAGGAAGAGACCTAAAAGAGAAAGGTTTCCCCCACCCCCCACCCGCCCCCCACCCACACCACCACCCCCCACACATACACAACCAAAAAAAATAAAAAACCATCGACTAGGCTTGTACACACTGGAATTTAGAAGGATGTGAGGGGATCTTATTGAAACATATAAGATTATTAAGGGATTGGATACGTTAGAGGCAGGAAACATGTTCCCAATGTTGGCGGAGTCCAGAACCAGGGGCCACAGATTAAGAATAAGGGGTAGGCCATTTAGAACAGAGATGAGGAAAAACCTTTTCAGTCAGAGAGTTGTAAATCTGTGGAATTCTCTGCCTCAGAAGGCAGTGGAGGCCAATTCTCTGAGTGCTTTCAAGAGAAAGCTAGATAGAGCTCTTAAGGATAGCAGAGTCAGGGGGTATGGGGAGAAGGCAGTAACGGGTACTGATTGAGAATGATCAGCCATGATCACATTGAATGGTGGTGCTGGCTCGAAGGGCCGAATGGCCTACTCCTGCACCTATTGTCTATTTTCTTTTGGTCCTGGTTCAACTTCCTAACATGCAATATTTAATTTTTACCTTGTTAAATTCCACCTGCCTTCCTTGGCCCACTTTCCCAGTTTAGTTTAGAGATACAGTGTGGAAACAGGCCCTTTGGCCCACCGAGTCCGTGCCAACCAGTGACCACCCACACACTGGTGCTATCATGCAATTTACAGAAGCCAATTAACCCACAAACCTACATGTCTTTGGAATGTTAAGGAGACCGTAGCACCTGGAGAAAACGCGTCACAGGGAGAACGTATGATCTCCGGACAGACAGCGCCTATTCGTTTTCTCCAGAGATGCTGCCTGTCCCGCTGAGTTACTCCAGCATTTTGTGTCCATCACCCGTAGTCATGATCGAACCCGGGTCTCCGGCACTGTAAGGCAGCAACTCTATCGCTGCGCCACTGTGCTGCCCTAGATCCCATTGTAATCTTAGATAACCTTCATCGTCCATTACACCACCAATTTTGTTGCCATCTGCAAACTTACTATGTCCTCATCTAAATTGTCGAACAAGAGGACCCAACACTGATCCCAGTGGCACTCCACTAGTTACAGACCTCCAATCTAGACAAAAAATCCTGCACTACCACCCTCTGACTTCTTCCACCAAGCCAACTTTGTATCCAAGTTGTGAATTTAAATTTCCAGCCTCTGCATTTTTTATTTTAAATTTGAGTTTCAAATAATAGTAACTCACTTCTGTTTGTTCTAGAGTCAGGCTTCGAGAACTGAAAAACAAATCAGACAGGAGTTTCAGAAACTTCACGGCTTCCTTCACTCCGAGGAGGAGACTCTGGTGAACAGTCTTCGAAAGGAGGAAAGGAACAAGGTTCAGTCATTGCAGCAGAAGGTTAAGAGAATCTCTGAGGAGATTTCCATGCTGAAAGCCAACATTCAGGCTCTTGAGAGCCAACTCAGCCAACAAGATTCTGCACTCTTCCTTCTGGTGAGTGAGAGGTGGTCCTATGAGATTATTGCAATAAGGTGCTGATAGATAAAACCATTGCAGTGAATAGAGCAGAAGTGTTTTAGGAGAAGGACAAATGGCTAATGAATTTTGTCCACCCTACCCTTGATACCGCATCCGTCCCTTTCTCCAAAGCCTCTTTATCTCCAACATTTGCCCAGCTCCCACTAACATAGCACGTCAGCTCCCACCACCTTCTCAGGAAAGGTTTTCCAGATCCAAACGAAACCCATCCCATCTCCCATAACTCCGGATCTTGGGCCTCTGACCCCTTGATTTTGGTCCAGTCTAAAGAGAGCAGCTTTTCAATGCTGACATTGCCATGTTTTTCAAGACTCTGACGTCATCCATTAACTTTTAGAAATATATCCTATCCTATACATTAGCCACATATTTACAGAAGCCAATTAGTATACAAACTTACACTTCTTTGGAAATGTGGGAGGAAACCAGAGCACCCGGAGAAAACCCACACAGTTGAAAGGGAGAAAGTGCAAACTCCACACAGACAGCACCCAAGGTTAGGATCAAACCTGGGTCTCCGGCACCGTGAGGCAGCAACTCTACCGCTGCGCCACCCACTGTACACAAGACCTCAACGGTGGACCAGGCGGACAAAGTTATCTTGAACTCAACGGTAGTGAAGGCGGATGAAGGCTGCAACATACCTATCAGCTCCAATCGTTTTGGTTCTCTTGCCATTGGAATTAGTTGATTGATTTGTGAAGGACCGTGTGCTTCTTGGAGTGCAACATCAAGTACACGTTAAACAAGCACATGCACAGGCGTCTTCGTTTTGTGAAGGAACGTAGACCATCATCCTCGACCGCGAGGGATTGCCATGACCCACTGTACAGCCTTTTTATACATCATCAATACCCACATAACACTGAACCACCTCAAAGTGCCTCAGCAAAGTGTCAGCCTCCGAAAACGTGCTTCGTTTGTTGAATGAACCTTTAATGGCATCTCAATTAAATCTTTTTTTTCTTTTCTTCCAGAATCTTCCAGAAACTAGAAAAAGGTATGAACACCACTCTCTTGATGAACATCACCTAATTCTCTGCCTTAGTTAGCACAGTGACGCAGCGGTAGAGCTGCTGCCTTACAGCGCCAGAGGCCAGACTTCGATCCTGGCTCTGGGTGCTGTCTGTGCAGAGTTTGTATGTTGTCCGTGTGACCAAGTGGGTTTTCTCTGGGTACTCCGGTTTCCCCCTAAACTCCAAAGATGTATAGGTTTGTAGGTTAATTGGCTGGTAAAATTGTAAATTGTCCCTCGTGTATAGGATGGTGCTAGTGTACAGGAATCGCTGGTTGGTGTGGGGTGAAGGGCCTGTTTCCTGCTGTATCTCTAAAGCCTAGTCATAAGGCCATACACCACAGAAATAGGCCCTTTATCCCAACTTGTCCATGCCGATCATTTTGTCTACCCGAGCCAAATCCCTCAAACCTTTCCAGTACATGAAGTGTCCAAATGTAACTCTGCCCACACTGACCAAACCTATGCCCTCTAGTTTAAGACTCCCTTACACCGGAGAACTGACCATCACCTCTTCATCTATGCCACTCATGCTTTTACAAACTTCCATAAGATCAGCCCGCGGCCTCTTTTGATTAAAGGAAAACAGTTACAGACTATCCAGTTTCTTCGTACTCAAGCCCTCTAATCCCAGCTATATCCTTTTGAATTAGCAGCCTCTCTAGTTTAATCTTACCTAGAGTACGGTGACCAGAACTGCACCCAATACTACAAGTGCAGTCTCGCCAACACCGTCCTACTCGAAATGATGTAACAACTCCTGTACTCATTCCCTGACCGATGAAGGCAAGCATAACACACGCCTTCTTCACCACCTTTGCTGTCTACCTGTGTTGTTACTGTCAGGGGACTGTGCACTTGTTACGCTTGGTCTCCCTTTTCAGCAACGCTCTCCAGGACCCTGTCATTCATTGTCTACGTCCTAGCCTGGTTTAACTTCCTAAAATGTACCTGCCTGAGTTAATTTGCATCTGCCATTGCATTTCCTACTTTCCCTGTTTACCTGGATCCTGTTGTAACCTTCAACAATCCTGTCCACTGTACCACCAATGTTGGTGACATCTGCAGATTTACTAATTACGCACCCAGGTTCTCATTCAAATCGTTATTACATATGTATGACAAACGGTATGGTCCCGCACTGATACCTTGGGCACATCGTCTCCACTCCCACCCACTAATTTAATTGTGGATTTGTTGCAAGAGTACAATGGGGCTTTCTGTATCTATGTATTAACTTTCAGGGACTCGGGCAAATGAACATCCAGATTCCTCTTGACACTTTCAATTGCTTGCCTTAAAAAAAAAAAAACTCGCAACTTTCTATCAAAAACCTCAATTCTTTCTATCAAGGTAAATGACCACCATTTTTCCACATTATGCTCCATATGGCCTTCCCTCGCCCATTTACAATGGCTCTCTAGGTCCTCCTGAAGCCTTCCTTCTTCACGGCGCAGCGGTAGAGTTGCTGCCTTGCAGCGCCAGAGACCCGGGTTTTCGGTCCTGACTACGGGTGCTGGCTGTACGGACTGGTATGTTCCCCCTGTGACAGCGCGGGTTTTATCCGGGTGCTCCGGTTTCCTCCCACACCACAAAGACGTACAGGTTTGTAGGTTAATTTGACTTCGGTAAAAATTGTAAGTTGTCCCCAGTGTGTAGGATAGTGCTAGTGTACGGGGTGATCGCTGGTCGACACGGACTTGGGGCGAAGGGCCTATTTCACACTGCATCTATAAAAGTCTATGAAAAAGTCTAAATCCTCTTCACCCCTTGCACTGCCACCAGTTTTGTATCTTTAGTAAACTCTGACTAATCGCACTCCATTTTCTCATCCAAATTGCACGCCCTTCTTTCGGTCTTGTTTCTGTTCTTTGTGCTGCAGTCTCACTTTAACTGATGCTCAGACCGTACAGCGTTCTGTAGACTGCTCGCTAAATCCAGACCTTATAACCTCTCTGACATTCCCTCTCATCCCAGAGCCAACTGCACTCTGCAAGATCCTAAGCCAGTCTCCGCGATGATTGATGTGGGACGCTATGTCGGTTCCTTACAGTACCGAGTCTGGAAGAAAATGCTGAACATTATCAACACAGGTTTGTGTACATCACCGGTGCCCAAAGTTTGGAGTTTGCCCTCTGTCGGCGCATTAAATCTGTGCTGTGGCAAACAGTTATTTCCATTCGGATCGGCTGAAAACCTTTGTGACAATGGGTGAAAATCAGTTTACAAAATCACTGTAGACTTGCGCTGTGGGACCATGAACCAACTCCAGTGGTGGAACAAAGGAATTTAGATGTGTCTGAGGACAGATATGAGTGAGGAGGGAAGGGATGGGATTGCTTTGCCAGGAGCTATCGTGGAGCCAAAGGATCAAATGGCATCCTCGTGTGTCACAGTAGGAGAGAAGGGCGCGGCACAGTGGTGTTGCAGTCTGACAGTGCCAGGGCCACAGGTTCGATCATGATTACGGGTGTTATCTGTATGGAGTCTGTACTTTCTCCCCGTGACTATGTGGGTTTTCCCAGGGTGCTCCAGTTTCTTCCTACACCCAACGATGTATAGGTTTGTAGGTTAATTGGCCGTTAAAAATGTTTAATTATCCCTAGTGTGTTTGAAAGTGCTAGTGTGCGCGGCTTCCTGGTCGGCACAGACTCAGGGAGGGTGGGGGGGGTGGGGTTGTAGCCAATTACCGAAACCAATTAACCTGCAAACCTGTACGTCTTTGGAGTGTGGCGCTCCAGAGTGAGTCTCTAGCGCTGTACGTCTGCAACACCACCGTTGCGCCATCATGCCGCCCAGCAGCTGAATTCCCTGCCCACTCAACCATCAGTTAGGATACTGGGGACACTTCATCCCCCAAATAGTCCGAAGGTCTCCAATAACTAGTTCAGGAATAAACTCTTGTAGATAGGATGGTTCTGCCTGATAACAGCTGGGAAGAAACTGTCCTTAAATCTAGAGGTGTGCATTTTCACACTTCCACACCTCTTGCCTGATGGGAGAGGGGAGACGAGGGAATGACCAGGGTGCAATTCATCCTTGATTATGCTGGTGGCCTTGCCGAGGCAGAGAGCTATAAATGAAGTCGATAGAAGGGAGGTTGGTTTGTGTGAGGGTCTGGGCTGCCTCCACAATACTCTGTCATTTCTTACGACCTTTGCTGGAGCTGTTCCCAAACCAAGCTGTGATGCTTCCAGATAAAATGCTTTCTACGGCGCATCAGTAGAAGTTGGTGAGAGTTGATGGGGGAATGCCGAACATCCTAAGCTTTTGAAGGAAGGGGGGGTGCTGGTGTGCTTTCTTGGTCATTGCTTCAATATGGATTGGACAAGATATTTACTCAACCATCTCTACTTCGGCGCTGCAAATGTGTACCACTTCGCTTTGCATGTATTGTATTGCAAACTACTCCTGCTTACTTTACCTTGTTGTCCCCCCCCTCATTACAGCCCCTGTGACCCTGGATCCAAACACAGCCGCGCCCTGGCTCCACCTGTCCGAGGATCTGACCGTCATGGGCTACCGTCTATCCAGGCTGCAGCTGCCGGATAACCCAGAGAGGTTCGACTCCTGCGTCTCAGTGCTGGGCTCGGAAGGATTCGCCTCGGGGAGGCATCACTGGGACGTGGATGTGAAAGGCCTGACTGGCTGGTGTTTGGGAGTGGCCAAGGGATCTGCCCGAAGGAAAGGAGTCATCAAGGTGGACCCAGAGAACGGCTTCTGGGCCATTGGGATGATGGACGGCTGTGAATACTATGCCTGCACCTCCCCCTGGCGCACGGAGCTCAGCATCAGTCCGCAGATCATCCGCGTCGACCTGGACTGCAAGGCTGGCACGGTGTCCTTTTATGATGTTGAAAACATGAGCCTTCTTTACAGCTTCACAGACACCTTTACCGAGAAGACCTATCCCTACTTCTGCCCTTGCCTGGTCCCAGACAGCACTAACCTCTCGGCTATGAAAATCTGCCCCTTCAAAGTGGCTTTGCAGAATTAATAGTGCGCTGTTAACCATTAACACCTGAAATCGGGCTGAGAGTCAGCACAGTGTGTGCAACTCCAGATAATGTTGCAATGCCCTTTTGCCAAAACCCCCTGGAGGGTTATTCATTGCTGAGTTTCCCCATCACTGCTCACTCAAGAACCAAAGTTTGATGAAATAATTCAGGGTGTTAGTCTGATGCTGTACCTGGACTCAGTGGTTTTTGCAGTGATGTTACTGTGCCACCAGCTAACATTCTGGGCCACCGAGACCCCTAGTTCGATTCCCACTGCACCTCCCACAACTGGCCACATCTTCCCTTCCCATCTCCTCCCCTCTCTGTGTTCCGCAGAGACTGTTCCCGCCGTAACTGCCTGGTCCACTCGTCCCTTCCCATCCAAACCACCCCCTCCCCAGGTACTATCCCCTGAAACCGCAGGAGATGCAACACCTGTCCCTTTACCTCCCCCCTCGACTCCATCCAAGGACCCAAACAGTCTTTGGTTCACCTGCAACTCCTCCAACCTCATCTACTGTATCCGCTGTTCCAGATGTCAACTTCTCTATATCACCTAGGCCAAACGCAGGCTCGGCGATCGTTTCGCTCAGTCCGCCTTAACCAACCTGATCTCCCGGTGGCTGAGCACTTCAACTTCCCCCTCCCACTCCCAGGTCATGGGCCTCCTCCAATGTCATGGTGAGGCCCACCGCAAATTGGAGGAACAGCATCTCATATTTCACTTTGACAGCTTACACCCCAGCGGTATGAACATTAATTTCTCTAACTTCAGATAACCTTTGATTTGTACCAGCATCTGCAGTTATTTTCCGTTATGACTACACATCATTCATGAATAGTATCTGGCGTTTCTTTTTTAAAAAAAAAACAATCTCTGTAAAACGGGAAGATAACTGGCTTTGGTAAAATTGATCTTTAGACTTCAGAGCGCATAAATAAGCCCTTCAGCCCACCGAGTCCACACTGACCAGCGATCACCCCATACACTAGCACTATCCTACATGCTAGGAACAATTTTACCACAGCCAATTAACCCACAAACATGAACGACTTTTGGACTGCGGGAGAACGTACAAACTCCGTAAAGACAGCACCCGTAATCAGGGTCGAACCCGGGCTTCTGGTGCTGCGCCACCATGCTGCCCCTCTGATTCAGGCACTGCCTTCAGGGACAGTAAACTGCCAACCCCAGTTGACTTTGAGGTGCCTCCTCAGTTGAGGCACAACCAGTAGATCCCTTTACCACTAGTAAGCACCCACTGCCAGTCACGTTTATATCTGCGAACAAGTGTATTGTAAAAATCTGCAACATTTATCCCGCATTCCTGATGGGATGCGCCTCGGGGGCTGGGGCTGTCCTGGGAGGTCGTCTTTCAATCCACACCAGGGGCGTGAGGACTGGAGCCGGGCTGTTTCTCGGGAAGCACTGGCTGGAATGGTCAAGGTGGAAGGGAGACATCATGCACAGTCTCTCCTCCTGTAAAAGACCTGCCGCTTTTCCTGCAGGCCAGGCATCACCCGTCATTCCAGGAACACTTACCCAGCTTACAAATATACCAATTAGGAACGGGACTAGAACATTCAGTTCAACACCTCTGCCATTCAATATGATCACGGCTAATGTGACTAACCTTTGCTCTATGTCCCTGATCATCTCATCCCTTGCTTATCCAGAATATATCTACCACCATCTTAAAAACTTTTTCAACAACTCTACTTTCATTAGCCTTTGAGGGAAATGAGTTCCAGAGACTCGCCACCCTCTGAGAATCATAGTCATACAGCACAGAATCAGGCCCTTCAGCCCATCTCATCCATGCTGACTAAGATGCTCATCTATGCTGGTCCATTTTCCAGTATTTGACCCATATCTCTCTGAATCTTTCTGACCCATGCATCTGTCCAAATGTTGTATTGTACCTGCCTCAACCACTTTCTCTGGCAGCTCATTCCATATGTGCACCACTCTGTGTGAGAATGTTGTCCCTCAAAATCCTATTGTCTTCCCCCTCACACCTGAAACCAATTCCATCTAGTTCTTGATTCCCCAACTCTGTGTGCATTCACCCTATGTCCCTCAGGATTTCATACACCTCTATAAGCACTCTGCTTACTGGATGGATATGGATAGAATGGTAAGATCCCTCTGTACATCAATGCTGTCAAGGGTCTTGCCATTAACCGTATACTTACATTTGGTATTCTGTCCCAAAGTGCAACACCTCCAATTTACTCAGATTAAACTCCATCTGCCATTTATTTGCCTGCACCTGAAACTGTTCCCTATATCAGAGGTAAATAAAACTAGGGGACATAGGTAAAGGGTAAGTAGTGAGAAATTTGGAATCTGAGAGGGGACTTTTATCACCCAGAGAGTGGTAAGTAGCTGGAATGCACTGCTTGTCTGAATGGTGGCAACAGAGTCACAGTGAACATTTGATGAGCACAAATCAATTGAGCAAGGACTAGGTGCTCAGGGGCAAGGCTAGGTGCTCAGAAATGGGATAAATACAGAAGGGTATCCACCGGTTAGCATGGATGAATTGGGCTGAATGTCCTGTTGCTGTGCTTTACGATACGATGAATGAAATTTACAGTACAGCAGGCTGCATTCCTCCGATATGTCAATTCCTCTTTTAAATGTCTGCATGTTTACAGTCGTAGAGGGATGCAGTGCGGAAACAGGCCCTTTTTCCCAATTTACCACCAGCCAACATGTCCCAGCTGCACTAGTTCCTCTTGCCTGTGTTTGGTCTGTATCCCTCCAAATCTGTCCTATCCATGTACCTGGCTAACTTTCTTCAACGTTGGGATAGTTCCAGCCTCAACTACCTCCTCTGGCAGCTTGTTCCATACGCCCACCACCCTTTGTGTGAAAAAGTTAGCCCTTAGATTCCTATTAAATCTCTTCCCCTTCAACTTAAACCTATGCCCTCTGGTCCTCAAAATACATTGAGGAAATACATTTATTCTATTCTGAGATGTTGGCTTTCCCAACTATTTTGGCTTGATTAACATCTCTGAAACACGCCTTTGGTATTGACAGGGATCAGCCCTTTAATCTATCTCTGATACGTGGAAAGGTGTCAGGAACAGGTGGAGAAATGGCTATGCAAAGAGATTCTCCCAAGTTCCCCAACCAAAGTCAGTTACAGTGAAACCTCTGCTACTCTATCGGAAGGTCATTTGGTCCTGGCTCTCCTCACAGCTGAAACATCTGCCCAGGACCATCTTTGTGAATGAACCCCAAAGTTCTGGTGTGACACAGCAGGTCAGGCACAGTGGTGTCCATTCCCTCCACAGATGCTGCCTAGCCCCCTTAGTTCCTCCAGCACCTTGTGTTTTACTCAATTACAACATTTGCAGTTTTTGCATGTTCATCTATCTAAATCTCTTGTGCTTCCTGCAACATCTGTATCTGTTAAACACACTAAAGATGGAGTTTTAACATGTTCATTAATGCCTTTTGTCTTTCCACTGTTGCCTTCTTATGCCCTGTTAATAAACCCGATGAAAACCTTTGGACTGAGTCTTTCGATGTTTTAATGGATCATTTACTAATGTTTGGTAGCAGTGGCTAGTGGTGTGAATGCCTGTCTCATAAGAACAATGAAAGGCTACCTCTGCCTCTCAATCTATGATGCATTTCGCTTCAATCAACACACTCAGCTGAGGTCTGTCTCATTGAAGCACACATGATGACAAAAGTCCACTGATAGTATAATAGATGTGTATAGCAAACAAACCGGCCGTTCGGCCCACCATGTCAGTGCTGGGATCAAGTATCCTTCTGTATTAATCCCATGTCCTGCACTTGGTCCGGTACTGGATTCCCCCTCTAGGAGGAATCCTTACAGTTCTCCACACCTTAGGTATAGTCACTCTTCCAGCATCTCTAGATCACTCAGCCTGTGCCATCGCCTTGGCACAATAGACAATAGACAATTGTCTATTGTGCCAAGGCGATGGCACAGGCTGAGTGATCTAGAGATGCTGGAAGAGTGACTATGTGACACTTGCCCTGTGGTAGCATCACCCAATGTCTGGAC
The DNA here is from genome assembly GCF_053455715.1 of Rhinoraja longicauda. Taxonomy (NCBI): domain Eukaryota; kingdom Metazoa; phylum Chordata; class Chondrichthyes; order Rajiformes; family Arhynchobatidae; genus Rhinoraja; species Rhinoraja longicauda. Next base: position 54,270,623 of record NC_135961.1, on the reverse strand, counting down.
CTGTACGATTTTAGCACAGGTATTGAGTAGAAGCATGGATTTAATTTAAGGTATCACAAAATGCTGGAGTAACTCAGCAGGTCAGGCAGCATCTAGGAGAGAGGGAATGGATGTGTTTCGGGTCGAGACCCTTCTTCTGACTGAAGCATAGATTTCACTTTGGTCAATGGGATCCTGCACTAACACCTGAAAATCTAACACTCTGACCAAGCGGTCAAGATTTCCTCCTGCCTCATGTTTTGTTGGGTATGTATAGATTGAACAAGAATGCAGAATACACTGAGAGGTCCCAGGAGCTGAGGAAGCTTCCACCAGAGTAGGTGTGGGTCACGCCAGTGAGGGAAGGCAGCATTGCAGAGCCCTGTGGTGACGTTGAGAATTATACAAATCAGTGACGGGAGTAGACTATTCAGCCCCTCAACACCTCTGCCATTCAATATGATCACGGATAAATGTGACTATAGCCTTTGCCCCATATACCTGACCATCTCACCCCTTGCTTATCCAGAATATATCTGCCTCCATCTTAAACTTATTCAACAACTCTACATCCGTTGGCCTTTGAGGGAAATGAGTTCCAGAGACGCACGACCCTCTGAGAATCATCGTCATACAGCACAGAATCAGAGGGCGACACTTCCCGTCCATCATCAGCGCGGCACAGAGGTGCAGCAGTAGAGTTGTTGCCTTACAGAGCCAGAGACCCGCTGCATGGGTTTGCTCCGGTTTCCTCCTACATTCGAAAGACATGCAGGTTTGTAGGTTAATTGGCTTCAGTAAAATTGTAAATTGTCCCGAGTGTGTAGGATAGTGCTAGGGTACAGGGTGATCGTGGTCGGCGTGGGTTTGGTGGGCCGAAGGGCCTGTTTCCACGCTGTATCTGTAAAGTCTCAAAGTAAAGTCTTAAACCAGTGGTGACCAGTCGCAGTTCTGGGTGGCAAGGGACAGACGTCCCCGACCCACTCCATGTCTGCTCCCTTCACGGTGTTGAGTGACACCATGGGCTAGTTCTGGAAGGTTGGCAGGTGGCCCCAGTCACCAATGGAGGTTGGAACTGAGAGTTTTTGAGAGCTGCACTCAGGCTATGAAGCAAAGAGACCTCGACTCGGCTGCAAAGCCAGTCTCTGACGCAATGGCCTCATACGAGAGCAAGCACATGTCCACTGGGAATCTGATGGTGCCCTCCACTTCTGGAAAGAGTCCATCCACACTATCGGGATACAGGCATGGCAACTGCTCTGCCCAGGTCCGTGAGAAATAGTGAACGTAACCCAGTCCACTACACAAACCAGCCACCCCCCAACCCCATTGTCAACTCCATACGTACCTCACACTGCCTCGGATAAACGGCCAGCATAATCAAAGACCACTTACACCACCGTCATTCTCTCTTCTCCCCTCTCCCATCAGACAGAATATACAAAAGCTTGAAAAACATGTAGCACCAGGTTCAGAAACAGCTTGTTCACTGCTGATATCTGAAGATGTATCCATGAACTCCCAAACTACCTCGTTGTGACCCTTGCATTTAGTTACCTGCTCTTTCTCTGTAGCTGTAAGACTATATTCCGTACTGTTATTTTCTCTCTTGCTCTACCTGATGGATGATGTAATCTGCCCGCATAGCACACAAAACAAAAGTTACTGTATCTCAGTACACACGACAGTAATAAACGAATACCAATATACGGTTGTAATTTGAAGGAGCGAAGCGGCATTTCATTTAGTGAGGACATTTCTTGATCTGTTGAAACCTAATCCATCAATGCGGGGTGTCACTGTCGCAGGCATGTTGACGTGGAAAGTAATACAACTGTAGATATGGGAAGTCTGAAATAAATCGTCAAACACAGGGATTACTGAGGCAGAACCAACATTTCATGTTGAAAGACAGCTGATATACATGAGGATGTGTTGGCTTCACTTGAAAGACTTGATGCCACCCTCGAATTCAAATATGTGCTTCTAGTTTCATGCTAAACACTGAGGATGTTTAGTTTTAGGTCTGATTTTCTTTTATCATGAAAAATGACATGGACCGCCTTTTTGAACCTTTGCAGTTTTGGAAGAATGAAGATGATTCACTGGGTTTGGTTTATCCACAAGCAAATTGTACACAAGTCATACCAGTTCTTTGAGACCGTTAGAACGGTTAAGAGCAGTAACCTGAAGCCATGTGTTCAATTGAGATACTCCCAGATATTTTTATCATCTTTGATTTAGCTCACTAAGTATGTCAGTGCTGTTTTTAATGCTGTCATAATGTCCATTTAAAATTGCACCATTATTGAAATTGGAGTCCAGAACCAGGGGTCACGGTTTAAGAATAAGGAGTAGGTAATTTCTGACTGAGATAAGGAAAAAGAATTTCACCCAGAGAGTTGTGAATCTGTGGAATTCTCTGCCACAGAAGGCATGGAGGCCAATTCACTGGATGTATTCAAGAAAGAGTTAGATTTAGCACTTAGGGCTAAAGGAATCAAGGGAAATGGGGAAAAAGCAGGAAAGGGGTACTGAGTTTAGATGATCGGCCATGATCATATTGAATGGCGGTGCTGGCTCGAAGGGCCGAACGGCCTACTCCTGCACCTATTTTTCTCTGTTTCTAACAGTTACAAGTAGCTGTAAAATTATCTGATAGAGCTGCTTGTCTTCAGGATGGCCCCATACCGAGAGGGAACACACACAACCAGGTTACAGTATCTGCAGTCTCTTGCGTCTGTCGCCCCTCCTGTGGAACGAGTCCCGAGGATCGGCACAGAGACAAGGAAACAGTGTGTAGGAAAGAACTGCAGATGCTGGTTTAAATCGAATACAGACACAAAATGCTGGAGCATCTCTGGAGAGAAGGAATGGGTGATGAAACGTCACCCATTCCTTCCCTCCAGAGATGCTGACTATCCCGCTGAGTTACTCCAGCATTTTGTTTCTATCATTGAGGAAACAGTCAGTATGGCTTTAGAATATAGAAGAGTACAGCACAGGAACTGGCCTTTCGGCCCACCAAGTCTGTGCCCACCATGATAAAAATCGAACTAATCACATCTGCCTACAGGTGGACTTTTTAAGACTTTAGATACAGTGTGAGAACAGGCTAGCCATCATCCATACACTAGCACTATCCCACACACTCAAGACAATTTACCATTTACAGAAGTTAATTAGCCTACAAACCTGTACGTCTTTGGAGTGTGAGAGGAAACCAGAGCACCCGGAAGAAAAACAACATGGTCACAGGGGGAATGTACAAACTCTGTACAGACAATACCCATAGTCAGGATCGAACCTGGGTCTCTGGCGCTGTAAGGCAGCAACTCTAATGCGGCGCCACTGTGCCACCCTTTGTATCCCTCCACTCCCTGCCTGTTCATGTTCATCAAAACGCCTCTTAAATATTTCTGTACAGATTACAGTAATTGGGCTGTTAATGTTACAGGAGGTTTACAAGAATGATCCCAGGAATGAGTGGGTTAACATATGATGAGCGTTTGATGGCACTGGGCCTGTACTTGTTGGATGTTCAGAAGAATGAGTGGGAACCTCATTGAAACATATCAAATAGTGAAAGGCTTGGATAGAGTGGATGTGGAGAAGATGTTTCCACTAGTGGGAGAGGGAGAGTCTAGGACAAGAGGTCATAGCCTCAGAATTAAAGGATGTTCCTTTAGGAAGGAGATGGGGAGAAATTTTGTTAGAGGGTGGTGAATCTGTGGAATTCTGCCGCAGAAGACTGGAGGCCATCAATGGATACATTTAAGGCAGAGATAGATAGATTCTTGATTAGTACGGGTGTCGAGGGTTATGGGGAGAAGTCAGGAGAATGGGGTTAAGAGGGAGAGATAGATCAACCATAATTGAATGGCGGAGCAGACTTGATGGGCCGAATGGCCTAATTCTCCTATCAGTTATGAGCTCATGAAAGCTGCCTTCCTCACCTCACACCCTGACTGTGAGAGTAACAGCATTTGGCCAGACAGTGCTGATGTGACTCGTGGTTTTACTGAAATGATATCTCCTCCAGCATTTTCCTGGAACATTTCATCGATCAGCAGCTGATATCCACTCCCAACCCAGACGCAAATTAAATGCTCCGCTTGCTCCCTAATTTGTAGTCAACGACAGTAAGAATTTGATGACCTCAGCTGCCCTGATGCAAGGACTACGGACAGAATCAATTAATGGGGAGCGGCAGGTGAAATGAGTGGCATGTGGAATCATTGAACAGCTAACCTGAATCATCTGGCTCCTGAATTAATCAAAGGAGAGGGTCTCTCAGAGCTCACTGGGAGGAGAGCACAAATTATTAAAGGGAGATTTTTTATTAAATAGTCAAAAGGTCATAAGGAATTATGTTATTTGGCCCATTAAATTTACCCTGCCATTCAATAGACAGTAGACAATAGGTGCAGGAGTAGGCCATTCGGCCCTTTGAGCCAGCACCGCCATTCAATGTGATCATGGCTGATCATTCTCAATCAGTACCCCGTTCCTGCCTTCTCCCCATACCCCCTGACTCCGCTATCCTTAAGAGCTCTATCCAGCTCTCTCTTGAATGTATTCAGAGAATTGGCCTCCACTGCCTTCTGAGGCAGGGAATTCCACAGATTCACAACTCTCTGACTGAAAAGGTTTTTCCTCATCTCTGTTCTAAATGGCCTACCCCTTATTCTTAAACTGTGGCCCCTGGTTCTGGACTCCCCCAACATTGGGAACATGTTTCCTGCCTTTAACGTGTCCAACCCCTTAATAATCTTATACGTTTCGATAAGATCCCCCCTCATCCTTCTAAATTCCAGTGTATACAAACCTAGTCGCTCCAGTCTTTCAACATATGACAGTCCCGGGACCCTGGCACTGCAAGGCAGCACCTATACCGCTGCGCCACTGTGCTGCAGTTGTACTTGGTTGCACGTTTAGTCTAGACATTGTGGGCTAAAGGGTCTTTCCTGTACTGTACTGAGACTGACTCCCAGCAGTTCAGCAGGACTGCAGACCTGTTACACTATTATCCTGACAACATCTCTCCACTATCCCGCTGGTAACTGGAACGAGTGGAGTTAGTTCTTCTAGATGGGGACCTATGCCATGGAGATGTGGCTTCCAGCCCACCACTGTTGCTCAACACCCCCACCCACTGCTTACCGTGGTTCTGAAGCTGCGGCCCGGGGTGCGGGCAAGAAGAGCTCGGTCTCAGAGAGGGTTAACTCCATCAGGTCCAGGCTTTGATGCCTCCCGCCTATCGGAGCTGACTGTGGCTTGGTCCAATCAGGCGGTGTGGCTGTGATGTAATGAGCCGGAGACAGGGAGCTGGTCCGGAGGCAGGGAGCTGGTCCAGACACATCACTCTCTGCTTCTCTGGAGACCGGCAGCTGCGGTAAGTGGGAGCAGGGCAAAAGGCAGGCGATTGACTCTGACTGATGATTTGCCGGCGTTTTGTAGTGAAATGCAAACAGCTGCTATCTTTGCAATTGCAAGGGACGTGGGCGACTTCCATTGATAATATAGTTCGATCGCTCACGTCATTGTCCACCAGTGCAGGTGTGGTTTTCTTGCATTAGTCCATGCTTTGATTATTTATTTATTTTTGCATGCTTCTGTGGTATTGTTAACATGGGTGGGGTTTTTTTAATGGACGGATTGAGCAAAATGTATTTAAAATTACCAGTCCCTGAAATTTATGCTGGATGGAGTTTCTGGATCATTTGGTTTAATAATGTAATAAAGTGGAATAATGCATGCCACGAGGTGTCTGTGCAGCTGGATGGTGGACTGGACTTTGACGCATTCATTCTTGTGTTGCGTCTGCGGGAAGGTGGGGTATTTGTTTGGCTATCTGTATTAAAAACACACGGTAACTAATCTGTTTTTTTTAAATTGGACTGTGTCTTGCTGTGGAACGGCGGGGGGATAGTGCGTTCCTACGAGGGCGGATGGATGGGGAAAGAGTCTGTGTCTGTGTCCCACACCTTTTGTCAGCTGCCTGAATCGATCGGTGAGCGCTATCCACTGAAGTGGTGGCTCCCACCCCGCCCCCACACCCGCCCCCTGACCGATCTCATCGTAAGGTACAACAGGGTGGATGAGGGAGGGTCTTCCCATCGCCATCGGCCAGGCTACCCAGAAACAGGGGGTCCCAGGGTGCTCAAAACAGAGATGAAATTCCTTCGCAAGGGGATGGGTGTGGAGGGTGAAAGGAGAGGGAAGAGGGGAGGGGGGGGGGTGATGGGGAGGAAGGAGAGGGGGGGAGCAAGGTGGGGAGGGGGTGGGAAGGGGGAAAGATGGGGAGGAAGGAGAGGGTGGGGGAAGAAAGGGTGGGTGGGGAAGGAGGAAAGGTGGGGATGAAGGAGGGGAGAGGGAGGGGGAGAAGGAGGGGGAGAGGGAGGGTGGGGTGGAAGGAGGGGGTGGGGGAGCAAGGGATGGGTGGGGTGGAAGGAGGGGGGGGGAGAGGAAGGGTGGGGAGGAAGGGGGTGGATTGAGGAAGAGAGCCTGGAATTCTCTGTCGAGACCCCAGCGGCTGAATACATTTCAGACAGTGGGTATTAATCGGATAATTAAAGGTGTGGAGGGATGTGGGGCTTGTGCAGGATCGTGGCATCGAGGGAGATCAGCTATCATCTCTCTGAACAAAACGTGTCAGGCATCAGGTTGTGCAGGGGAGTGGACGGGGACTGGCCATTTCCTTTCCCAGATGCTGCCAGAGCCGCTGAGTCCCTCCAGCAGTTTGTTGTTCCAGACTCCGGCATCTGCAGTCTCGTTTGTGTCTTTGGGCGTCGGGAGGGTGTGAGGAGGCGACTGCGGGTTTCTGTTGACAATGTCCCTGTGCTCTCGGCGTGGCGATCGCCGTGCCAGAGGTTCATGGCCGTGCCGCTCCCTGACACCCAGATGCGAGGGACCACCGCTCTGTAATATTGCCAGAGATTCTTCATTCACCCCGGGCCGGGTTAGGGGTGTGGTCATAGGCTGGGCATTGGGGCAATGTGTGTTGTTAGACCGTGCAGAGCTGGGACTTACCGCCTGCCATATCGCTGACAAGTCCAGTCGAGACACTCTGCTGTCTCTGGCTCAGCCACACCCATCACACCCTCTCAGGGTAAGATACAGAGCGAAGCTCCCTCTACACTGTCCCATCACAACCTCTCAGGGTAAGATACAGAGCGAAGCTCCCTCTACACTGTCCCATCACACCCTCTCAGGGTAAGATACAGAGTGAAGCTCCCTCTACACTGTCCCATCACACATTTCTGGGTAAGATACAGAGTGAAGCTCCCTCTACACTGTCCCATCACACACTTCTGGGTTAGACACTGACTGAATCTTTCTCAACACTGCCCCACCACACATTCCCAGGTTTAGATACAGAGTGAAATGCCCGCTACACCCTCCCATCACCCCCTCCCAGGTTTAGACACGGAGTGAACCATCCAGTCACACAATCCCCGGGTAGCATTGTCCTAGGATTAGACACTAAGAGAAGCTCCCTCTACATTGTCCCACCACACTCTCCCAGGACATGGGTCGATGGTTTGCTGACCCAAGCCAGCCATAGGTTGGACACTGAAAACATGTGTCGCTTGTTTATCCCATTGGATGCATTCGAGCAGAAATACACAGCCAGCTTCTTTCCTCCCAATTCTCAACAGCTTGCTGAATGTCTGTCTTTCCATTATTGAAGCCTACCAAGGGGCTTGTGGATCAAGTGAACCTCCTTTGCAGATTGTTTCATGTGGATCTTGAACTGCACTGAGCGTCATTCAGTAGCCTGAGGGCCTTTCTCAGGGTAGACTGAGAAGCCCTTCCCAATGACTGCTCAGCACGGCAACTAACACACTCTGCTACTAATTCAGCCTCTGTATCGCATTCCTGTGCCATAGATTCAGAGAATCCTGCAGCACAGAAATGGGCTCTTCGGCCCATCATGTCCTTACTAACCATTAGGTGCCCATCCATGTAAATCCCATTTTGCAGCACTTGGTCCATAGTCTTTAATGCCTTAGCAATTCAAGCACTCATCGAGATGCTCCTCTACCACCCCTCAGGCATTGCATTCCAGATTCCAACCACAATCTAGTCCTTGCCTCGGGATTTAGATGCCTTATTTATGGGGTAAGCCAGTTATAGACCCATACACCACAGAAACAGGTCCATTGGCCCAACTCATCCATGACCATCAAGATGCCCCATCTAAACCAGTGCCATTTGTCCTTGTTTGGTCCATATCCCTCTAAACCTTTCCAATCCATGTACCTATCCAAATGTCTTTAAAATGTTGTTATTGTACCTGCCTCAACGACTTCATCTAACAGGTTGTTTCACATATCAACTACCATCTGAATGGAACAGTTACCCCTCGGGTTCCTCTCAAATGTTTGCTCTCTCTTAAACCTATGCCCTCTAGTTCTTGATTCCCCAAAGCTGGGGAAAAAAAGGCTCTACATTCATCCTACCTATTCCCCTCAGGATTTTATACACCTGTATAAGATCACACCTTGGCCTCCTACACTCCAAGGAATAAAGTCTTCCCATCTTCCCAAATGACCAATATATCATCCTGTAACCCAAGATAATCTGCATTCTCATCAATACCACCAACTTTGCTGTCGTCTGCAAATTTACTGTTCACGCCTTCTGCATTCACAATACGAATTGCTCATGTATTGACACAGCAATGATCCCAGTGTATAAGAAAATAACTGCAGATGCTGGTACAAATCGATTTATTCACAAAAAGCTGGAGTAACTCAGCAGGTCAGGCAGCATCTCGGGAGAGAAGGAATGGGTGACGTTTCGGGTCGAGACCTTTCTTCAGTCTGAAGAAGGGTCTCGACCCGAAACGTCACCCATTCCTTCTCTCCCGAGATACTGCCTGACTTGCTGAGTTACTCCAGCTTTTTGTGAATAAATGATCCCAGTGTTGTTCCCTGCAGTGCACCACAGGTCATGGATGCCCATTGATGAAAACAACCCTCTACCAGCACTGTGCCCTGGCATTCCCAGCCCCTGAATATCCAATGACTCTTCTGGAAATAATACAATTTACTAAGAGCAATCTCCCACCTTTCCACGAATCTATATATATTTTTCTCTGATGACGTGCTGTTGACCTCGGTGGTGAAAGTCTCACCTCTAGGTATTTATTTCACAAAATGCTGGAGTAACTCAGCAGGTCAGGCAGCATCACAGGAGAGAAGGAATGGATGACCTGCTGAGTTACTCCAGCATTTTGTGAAATAAATACCTTCGATTTGTACCAGCATCTGTAGTTATTTTCTTACAAAGTCTCACCTCTGCACCAAAGATGATTCTGGGAGTAATTCGCTGTGGAAGATCTTTGGTTGAGGCAGGGCTTTGTTGCTGTCTGGGGTTAGGGAAGGGCATGAGGCTGAACTGTGGGATCACACGGGGAAATGTGATCTCATCCCAGGATGACATCATGGCCTCTCCAGCAACACCCCAGGCCAAAGATGGGACTGCAGGGTTCCCCCTAATCCCCATTAGCAAAAGCCATCAATGGCCCATGAAGCTGAGGCCTGGACCAGCAGGATTTGGCCCAGCCCTTCTCGCCCACAGCCTGGTGATGAGATGAGATGAGACAGCAATGTAAAGATCAGGTTCCAGAGTGGAGACTAAGCCTGCATTTCCTCGGTACATTTTGGGAATATGGACCAAGGTGTGAAAGTGGAGACACAAGAAACAATGAACAATCTGCTCAGTGGATCGAGCAGCATCTTTGTGTTGGGGTGGGGAGATGGGGAGAATGATGGTCAACGTTTCTGGTCTAAATCCTGCATCAGAACCACCTTGGAAATGGAGACTGCTTCCATTAAGTGAAGCACTCCAAAGACATACAGATTTATAGGCCAATTGACTGGTATAATTGTAAATTGTCCCTAGTGTGCGTAGGGTAGTGCTACTGTGCAGGATTCGGCGCGGACTAGGTGGGCCGAAGGGCCTGTTTCCGCACTGTTTCTCTAAACTAAACTGAACACTTTGGGAGCCCGAGGAGGTGAGTCGGTAGTAGGGAGTAGTTTGGTGGCTGAGGTTCTCACTGGAGTCAGAGGAATGGGGCCATGGAGGAGTGCTGCAGTTTGGGGAGCCCAGGACAAGGCTAAACCTCCAATCTCCTCCAATGCAGACTGAGGGACAGTCAGGCCACTAATCTACAACTGTACAACAGAGATGGGACTTGACCACATGAACCGGCTATCTGGGGGCAGGAGGAGGCCATTCAGCCCTTCAGACCCACTCCTCATTTGCAGACCTCCGTGAGGTTAAAGTCAACCCTCCCATTTTGAGATGCTGAAAACCCAGACAGGGTTTGTGACAAGAGATTTGGCTGTGCATTCACTGTGCTCTTCCCTCGCTGCACCACTCCCTCCCCCCTCCCTCCCCCCCACACACCACTCCCCCACCCCCTCCCCACTACACTACTCCCCCACGCACCACTCCCCCACCCCCTCCCCTGCCGTGCCACTCCTCCACCCACCCTCCCCCTGCTGCACCACTCCCCCACCCCCTCCCCACTACACTACTCCCCCACGCACCACTCCCCCACCCCCCTCCCCTGCCACTCCCCTCCCCCTGCTGCATCTCTCCCCAACCCCCTCACCCTGCCTCTCCAATCCCCTCCCCATGGCATCATTCCCCCGTCCCAACTGAGCTGGGCTGGCTGGAGCAATGGGTCAGTAACACAATGATCGGAAACGCAGCTGGAACTGCTCACCCATTGCCCCAGCACAGCTGGTGGGTAATGGTCCCAAAACCCACCTTTGCAGAGCTGGAGGTCCCTGGAACCACCTCTGCACAGCTGGAGAGTGGGACCCAAGAACCTATCCCTGCACACCTGAATGGCCAGCTACCCTGGAATGCAACGATTTGTGGATGCAACCCAGACCATCACAAATCCCAACCTCCAATCCATTGACTCCATTTATACCTTGCACTGCCTCGGCAAGGCCAGCAGCATGATCAACGATGAGTCGCACCCTGGCCACTCCTTCTTCTCCCCTCACCCATCAGGCAAAAGGTATAGGTGTGAAAACAGATTCAGGGATAGTTTCTTCCCAGCTGTTATCAGGCAACTGAACCATCCTACCACAACCAGAGAGATGTGCTGAACAACTATCTATCTCATTGGTGACACTCAGACTATCTTTGATTGGACTTTGCTGGCTTTATCTTGCAATTAACATTATTCCCTTATCATGTATCTGTACACTGTGAATGGCTCGATTGAAATCATGTGTATTGTCTTTCCGCTGGCTTGTTAGCACGCAACAAAAGCTTTTCACTGTACTTTGGTTCATGTGCCAATAAACTAAACTGACCTGAACTGATGCATCTAATGCCACTCCATGCTCTGTCTACAGTAAGGGGGTCCCACATATATAATGTATTCTCTGCACAGTAATGGACTGTAATGTGGGGCTGTTAACCTGCTTAATTAACCTGTTCTCTCTGTTGGGTGCCTGCTCCATCTATGTGGGATCCATCCTGGATGTGTCTGGATCTTCTGACTTTGCCACCAGCACTTCACTCCCTCTTCCTTTCCCTCCCCAGGTTGTCACCTGAACCCCATCCTCCGCTGTTCTCCGCTGTGGTTTGAGTGCCATTTACTCCGTTCACCATGTCGCTGTCTGGTACGTATCGTCCTGTTCTCCCAACAAGCTCCCACCTCGGGCTCTGTGCATTGCTTCACCCTGACCTGCACACACCGTCATAGAAGGCTGTGGAGGCCAAGTCATGGGGTATTTTTAAGGCACAGATTGATCAGCAAGGGTGTTGGGGGTTATGGGGAGAAGGCAGGAGAATGGGGTTGAGGGGGGAAACATAGATCAGCCACAATTGAATGGCGGAATAGACTTGATGGGCCGAATGGCCTAATTCTGCTCCTATAACTTATGAACATGAATCTCCCTCTGTTTGTTTCTGGGCCTGGCCATTTGCTGGTCCAGGCAGTGGACAATCCCAAGTCCCTGCTCCCCTTCCAGGCCTATGCCATGCCTGCGTTTCCCTGGCGAAGGAACATGTGGTGTCCATGGGGATTTTAAGGATTCTGTGAACACCGGGCGCTGCGTGACCCGAGTGCATCATGGGTACGGCTGACAATATTGCAATCTGATGATCGATGTTGGCAAACTGCACGCATAGCAGTTTTGATCAATGTGGTATTTTGTATACTGTGAATATGTAATAAAAGCTCCATGTTAAAGAAACAAAACAGGCGCATCTTGAAGATATAGTCCGACTCTTCCAACCACACAAGTTGTATTGTAAAGGACTGTACTTGGAAAAAGTGTTATCCACAGCCCACTCGCCTGGCTGCACTGTAACAGCGTTTTCATATCCACGGAAAAGGACACAAAGTACTCAGCGGATCAGGCAGCATATCGGGAGAACATGTGGAGGTGATGTTTTGGGTCCCTTCCTCAGACTATTGTATCCATGCACCCCTACATCAACTAGCTATACACCTGGACTCACAACTATTTCTCCCCTCTTCCTCCCCTCCTCCTACATTCCTGCGTCTAGTTTCACAATTGGCAACTTCAATCCATTTGTCTCACACCTTCTGTCTTTTCACCTCTGGCCGTTGTCCAAACATTTGCTAATCAAATGGCCCTCCTCATCTGTGTCAGACTATTACTTGCCAGGTTTTGTCTTGCCCCTCCTCTCTTCCAGCTTCTCTCCCCCCCCCCCCCCCCCCCCCCAACCCCACCACACATAATCAGTCTGAAGAACAATCCTGACTCAAAGCATCACCTATCCATGTTCCCCAGAGATGCTGCCTGACCTGCTGAGTTACTTCAGCAAGTTATGTCTTTTGTAAACCAGCATCTGCAGTTCCTTGTTTCTATACTTCTCGAGTCCCAAAAGTACTGTAACATTCACATCAGCTGAATATATGTTAGTGATGTGTAATCTCCTCGGGTGCTAACACGGTACTGCAACTGCATTTATAACATGTTAGTGGTCTTCTGTAACAAAGTCAATAATATAACCAGATGCCCTTGGCTCGGGGATGTAGGAGAGGTTTGCACAGCCTTGGAGTTGTCTCAGGCATGAGGGTGGAGGGTGGGATTGTTCATTTGATCTGATCTTTCCTTCACTTTCAGCCTACAAGAAGAAGCTGAAGGAACTGCCCCTTTTCAACATATTCTGCTCCTGCTTCAACCCTGAACCACACAGTAGAACTCTCTACAAGTTTGACGGTGAGCGGTGGGGACCAGGTTAATCAGCGCCATCACTGGGTGGGAGGCTGGCACTACTCCGGGAACGTTTACAGAGCTGATTCTCACTCGCCAAATGTGGACACTGTGATTTTGAACTTGATGCTTTATACAGAGTAAATATTGCCTCATCAATTAGTCATACCTGTGGAAATAGGCCCTTCGGCACAACTTGCCCATACTGGCCAACATGTCCTTTATACACTCGTCCCACCTGCCTGCATTTGGCCCATATCCCTCTAAACCTGTCCTATCCATGTACCTGTCTAAATGTTTCTTAAACATTGCGATAGTACCTGCCTCAACTACCTCCTCTGGCAGCTCGTTCCATAAACCCACCACCCTCCGTGTGAAAACATTACCCTTCAGGTTCCTATTAAATCTTTCCACCCTTCACCTTAAACCTATGTCCTCTGGTTCTTGATTCCCGACTCTGGGCAAAAGACCCTGTGCGTCCACCCAATCTATTCCTCTCATGTACATCTCTATAAGATTTCACCAAGAAGGGGGAGCAGGGAATTGCAAAGGAACATTAGGAAGACAAGAGGAGAGTGCAGGTGTCAGAGGTTACGGGAAGAAGGCCGGAGAATGGGGTTAGGAGGGAGAGATAGATCAGCCGAGATTGAATGGCGGAGGAGACTTGATGGGCTGAATGGCCTAATTCTACTCCTATTCCTTATGACCTTATGACTATTTAACAAAATCTCTCTTCAATAATTTGAGCTCTCCTTCCAATGAGCTCCGAAAGACCCTCTCCTTTGATTAATTCTACTTCTATCACTTATGACCTATGACCTTATGACATTGGGGTTGAGCACAAAGAACAGTCAAATCAACTTTGGGAAATGAGGAAATATTGAAAGGTTTGGCACCTTGGTGAGGAGATCACCAGAATTGAGATGGCTTTGAGAATGGCAGAGATATGGTCACTCGACCTGGGTCCAGAGATATGGTCACTAGACCTTGGTCCAGGGAAAGAGGTGCGTGTAAGTGACCTTACCACTGCGTAACAGCGTGACCCTTATGTAATAATGCACTCAGAGCAGACACTGCACCTTGGGAAGGATTGTAGAGTCACAGGACCATACAGCACGGAAACGGGACCTTAGGCCCAACTCCTCCTTGCTGACCAAGATGCCCAACTGTGGTAGTCCCATTTGCCGGCATTTGGCCCATATCCCTCTAAACCTTTCCTAACCAACACCCGTCCGAATGTCTTTTAAATATTGTTATTATAACTGCCTCAATCGCTTCCTCTAACAACTCATTCCATTTACTTACCGCCCTCTATGTACAAAGTTTTCCTCTCCGGTTCTTATTAAATGTTTCCCCCCTTAAACCTATGCTCTCTAATTCTTAACTCTCGAATTAGACTTAAAGAAATATGCCCCAGTAATTATATACACCTCTAAGTTTACCCGTTAATCTCCTACGTAGCAAGGAATAAAGTCCTAAGTTGCCCAACCCCTGTATAAGCCAGTCCCTTGATTCCCTGTATCATCCTCGTAAATCTTTTCTGCATTCAATGGCATCTTTCCTATAAAAGGGTGACCAAAATTGAACACCATGTTCCATAGGCGGTTTCAACAATGTCCTGTAACATAATGTCCCAACTTGTATGTCTGATCCCTTTCTGATGAAGACCAGGGGGTGTTACTGGCTTTGGGAATGTTCATCGGTGAGGTTTATAAGACTGAGAAGAACTTATGAAACAGTCAAAGCAGGTTCTTTCAGGAGGAAGATCAGAAGCAAATTAACACAAAGATACTAAGAATATTGAGAACACTCTCCATAACTG
This sequence comes from Rhinoraja longicauda, assembly GCF_053455715.1. Taxonomy (NCBI): domain Eukaryota; kingdom Metazoa; phylum Chordata; class Chondrichthyes; order Rajiformes; family Arhynchobatidae; genus Rhinoraja; species Rhinoraja longicauda. The sequence goes on along the minus strand of NC_135961.1, from coordinate 54,255,599 downwards.
CATCTAAAAGTTATTTTGGGTCTGAATTTGAAAGGTATTTGTCGGGACTGCCTTAGTTTGGGTTAGAGATATGGCATGGAAACAGGCCTTTCGGCCTGCTGAATCCATGCCGACCAGTGATCCCCGCACACAAACACTATCCCACGCACACTGGGGACAATTTACCATTTTACCAAACCAATTAGCCTACAGACTTGTACGTCTTGTGGGAGGAAACCGGAGATCCTGGAGAAAACCCACAGGGTCACAGGGAGAACATACAAACTCTGTACAGACAGCACCTGTAGTGAGGATCGAACCTGGATCTCTGACACTGTAAGGCAGCAACTCTACCGCTGTGCCACCTTGCCGCCTCTGCTGTGGCATCTTTGGCAGAAAAGAGGAGGTGCGTTGCACTGTGGAGTAGGATCGAGGGAGCGAATGGCTTCCTGTCCAAGAGTGATGCTGATGACCGAACAAGATCCTTGTGTTGCAGATCCAGCTGACCAGAACTGGTGCTTTATCTCTGACATGGAGGTGAAGGAGCTGAACAAGCGATCATCTGGTCTGTCCTTCGAGGTCATCCTGAAGCCGCCAACCTTTGACGGGGTTCCAGAATTCCACACGGCACTCCCAAAAAAGCGGGACCCATCCCTGGAGGAGATCCAGAAAAAACTGGAGGCAGCTGAGGAAAGGAGGAAGGTAGGATGGCAACAACGTGGAATAGCGGTAACGGGAGATCTGACTGGGTTCTGGGTTACGATGCCTGGAGACTGACTGAGGTGTGTGCTGGGGGAGGGAGGGTAGACACTAGGATACTGACGGGCGTGTGGAGGAGACAGCCAGAGACTGGTAGAGGTCTGGGAGAGACACTGGGAGACTGACCAGTATCTGGGGAAGATGCACGACAGTCTGGCATCTGAGTTCCTCGGGTCTGGATAGACGCGTTTGGGATTCTCTGCTGGGGAGATGGTGAAATGTTCTAGGGAAATGGTCAAACGCTCTTGGGAAATGGTGAAAAGCTCTGGGGAGATGGTCAAACGCTCTGGGGAGATGGTGAAAAGTTCTGGGGAGATGGTTAAAAGCTCTGGGGAGATGGTTAAAAGCTCTGGGGAGATGGTCAAAAGCTCTGGGGAGATGGTCAAACGATCTTTCCCGCTGTTACCACTGCGGGCCTTGTGCTTTTCCAGTGTCAGGAGGCGGAGCTGCTGAAGCATCTGGCTGGGAAAAGGGAACACGAGCGGGAGGTGATCCAGAAGGCCATTGAGGAAAACAACAACTTCATCAGGATGGCCAAGGAGAAGCTGGAGCAGAAGAACGAGATCCAAAAGGAGAACAGAGAGGCCCACCTGGCAGCCATGTTGGAGCGGCTCCAGGAGAAGGTGAGATGTTCTTGTTCCTCGTTCCTGACCATACTTGGGATGGTCATGCCCTTTCCTTTCCCAACTCCACATCACTTCCCTTCTCCAGAAGAACCTGACTGGAAAGCACAGTGGCACAATCGGGAAGTTCCCCGTGCTTGGAGTGGACAAGATCTACTTCCCAGTGGAGAGGGTGGTGTAATGAGGAAGGGCTATGCTAAGGCAAGGTATTCGTGAGTGGCTCGGAGAAAGACTTGTGCTAACCGTAACTGGTCCATGGACCTGCACGGAATGCATTGTGCGTGGGATGGTTGAGTCCTGGCTGCTCCAGGGGATGGTCCATGAAACATCCCAAATGATGGCAATACAGAGATGACTATTAACGAGAAGATAGACACAAAATGCTAGAGTAACTCAGTGGGTCAGGCAGCATTTCTGGAGAAAAGGAATAGGTGATGTTTCAGATCAAGACCCTTCTTCAGACTGAGAGTTGGGGGAGAGGGAATGAAAAGGTACGGAACAAATCAGAGCTGGCCAAGGAGCCCACAATGGTTCATTGTTGGCTGTGGAGGAAGTGATAACAAAGGGGTACGAACAGTGAAACTAGCAGGATGACTAGGACGGGGGAGTGATAGTTAGAGGGAGAATGCAAGAGTTGCTTGAAATAAGAGAAATCAATATTCATACCGCTGGGTGGTAAACTGCCCAAGCAAAATGTGGTGCTGTTCCTCCAATTTGCGTGTAGCCTCACTCTAACAGTGGAGGAGGCCGAGGATAGAAAGGTCCGTGGTAATTCCTACTGACCATTAAACTATGGATGCATTGGTAATGTGGGATACCAGCCTTGTAGATAAGGAATTGAAAATGGATTTGCAGTGACTAAACATGGGAGTGTGTGACAGGACAGCATAGAGGGCGTGTCTAACTCTGTACCATAGGAGTTTGTGATGAGACCATGTAGAGGGAGCTTTACTCTGTGTCTAACCCATGGCCTGAGATTATGCAATGGGACAAGGGTATAGAGGAGGTTTTACTCTGGGTCTAACCCATGGCCTGGGAATACATGACAAGATAGTGTAGAGAGAACATCACTCTGTGCCTAATCTGTACCATGGGAATATGTGATGTGACAATGTAGAGGGGGCTTTACTCTACAACTAACCATGTGCTGGGAGTGTCATCAGGTCATAAGTGATAGGAGTCGAATTAGGCCATTTGGCCCATCAAGTCTACTCCACCATTCAATCATGGCTGATCTATCTCTCCCTCCTCACCCCATTCTCCTGCCACCTCCCCATAACCTCTGTGACTAATCAAGAATCTATCTATCTCTGCTTTATCCACTGACTGCCTCCACAGCCTTCTGTGGCAAAGAATTTCACAGATTCACTAAACTCTGACCAAAGATACTAGAGGAACAAGATAGACCACTCGACCCTAAAAACTGTAGTATATCAAGACGCCATTTTAGTAGGCAGAAACTTGCAGCAACATTTAAAATGAAAAATAACAGAAATCTGTGAATTGATAGATTAGATATATTCTGCATTTTAATGGTATATATTCGCACATACTGTTCCCCAAAACACTGATTACACTGCGAGAGGCATAACGAACGGCGGGTTTTGCCTACTAGAATGGCTCCTTTGCGTACTACACTTCAGTATAGGCGATTTCAACTTAATGGTCCATCTTGTTCCTCTAGTATCTTTGCCTCTGACTAAAGAAATTTCTCCTCAACTTTTTCCTAAAAGAACGTCCTTTAATTCTGAGGCTATGACCTCTAGTCCTAGACTCTCCCACTAGTGGAAACATCCTCATCCACATCCACTCTATCCAAGCCTTCCTCTGCAGTATTCTGTAGGTTTCAATGAGGTCCCCCCCTCATTCTTCTAAACTCCACCGAGTACAGGCCCAGTGCCGTCAAACGATCGGTAGGATCAGTAGGTGGATGGGAGCTTCACTCTGTGCCCAGTGAGTGTGTGATGGAATAGTACAGAAGGAGCTTCACTCTGTCCAACCTGTGACTTGGGAGTGTGTGATGTGAGGGGGGGAGGCTTTATTCGTTGTCTAACCTGGGTATATGTGATAGGACAGAGTGGACAGAGCTTCACTCTGTGGCTAACCCTTGGGATAGGACAGTGTAGAGGGAACTTCTCTCTGGGTCTAACCCTGGAACTATGTGATGGGACAGTGCAGAGGGAGCTTCAGTCCGTGTCCAACCTGTGCCGTTTAAAAATATATATTTTTATTATTATTATTTTTTTAAATTTACAAATACTTTATTCCAAATCGAAAACAAACATACAAAGTAGTAACGCGATCTAATCAAAAGCTGCCTGTATTGGCAGTTTACAAACAAAAAAAAGATCAAATTAAAATTCCGCCAACTTTGTCAATAATACATTCAACCTCCCGCGGCGACCAGCGTTCACGGAAAGCGTCCCCGTGGACACGGCGTGTTCCCTCTCCAGGGACACAGACGTGAGCCCGGAAGAGGGGCAGGAAGCCGACCCTTGTGCGGCCATCGACTATCCGCTGCCTGGACCTGCCAACGTGTGCCGTGGGAGTTTGTGATGGGATGGGGCGGAGGGAACTTTTCTCTATGTCCAACTCTGGATATATGTGTTGGGACGGGGTGGAGGGAGCTTCAATCTGTGCCCAGGGAGTGTGTGATGGGACAGTGTGGAGGGAGCTACACTGGGTCTAACCCTGCCATTATGTGACAGGATGGTGCAGAGGATGCTTTACTTTGTAATTAACTCCTGCCCTGGGGGTGAGTGATAGGACAGGCTTGAGGGAGCTGCACTGTGTCTAACACTAGGTTTGTGTGACGGGACAGGCTGGAGGGAGCTGCACTGTGTCTAACCCTGGGTTTAGGTGATGGGACAAGTTGGAGGGAGCTTCACTGTGTCTAACCCTGGGTTTAGGTGATGGGACAGGGGAGAGGGAGCTTCATTCTGTGCCTAACACAAGGTTTATGTGATGGGACAGGTTAGCATGAGCTTCATTCTGTGTTCAATCTGCACTAGGTGATGAACAACACTTCTAATAGCTGGTTATTTTATTCCAGGACAGGCGTTCAGAGGAGGTCCGAAAAAATAAACGTCTGAGAGCCATCGCTGAGCGATAGAGGATCCTGGATTCGGGGTGACTCCAGTCTAAGCTTCTCATCGAGGGTTTATTTGTAAATATTTATTCCGAACAATGTAGGCAGCCACTTAGAGGGGGAAAAGACAGTGATTCTCAGCTTGGGGGCATGTAAACAAACGTAAACTCAATTCCTTGTGCACAGTTCAGCTGTTGCTTGGTCGTGGCCTGTTCTGGTCCAGCCCTGGTCAGGCTCAATCCAGTCCTGGCCCACTCTGGTCTAGTATTGGCCCTGCTCTGTCCTATTGCAGGCCTGGTATGACCCAGTCCATCCTGTTTTGTCTCCCTCTAGCCTGGCCTGTCTGGTCCAGCATGCCCTGATCTCTTATCTGTGATCATCGCTGCAGTAAGGATTGAAACCCTTTTTTTTACATTAATTCCTACAACGTTTCCCCATTTTAAATGGAATTCCCAGCTGTGGAAAGCACAAACCTGCCCCACGTTCAGTGCTGTGTGTGTCGAGGGGTTGTCCCTGTCTGAGGTGGCTCTCCCATATCCTCAGCACCCTCCCTTCCCACGTACGACCATCTTCCACCACCCCCCACCCATAACCCTCATCAGATTTGATTTAACCCTTTGCTCTCAAGGTGGTGATAGTTTAAAGGCAAAACCTCTGTCCCGCACTATCCTCCATGGACTGAATAAGCGGCCCTTCACTCTGCACCATTCCCAGTCCCAGAGCATCCCCTCCTGAGTTTCCCCAAGTCCAGACCGCTCTTTCCGAAACAGGATAGACAGCCAGGAAACATGAACCAGATCGGGAACACTCCTGGAAAGTTAGACACAAAGTGCTGGAGTAACTCAGCGGGCCAGGCAGCATCTCTGGAGAAAAAGGATGGGTGATATTTCAGGTCGGAACGCGTCTTCAGTCTGAAGAAGGGTTCTGACCAGAAATATCACCTGGTCCTTTTTCTCCAGAGATGCCCCCTGACCTGCTGAGTTACTCTAGCACTTTGTGTCTATCTTCGGTGTAAACCAGCATCTGCTGTTCCTTTCTACACTCCTGGAGTGTCCCTGCCTCTCTCTCCGCAGAGGCTGCTCGTGTTTTCCCGCAGAGGCTTGCTGAGTGTTTTCATCTGTAATGGAAAACCAGTCGGACTGCGGATGCTGCGATCTGAAACGGAAATGGAAATGCTGGAAGAACTCAGTCAGTCAGGCAGCATCTGTGGAAAGAGAAAACGGTCAATGTTTCGGGCCGAGGTCCTTCCTCAGATTTGAAAGAGGGAGGAATTGGTCTTCAATGCCGAGCTGGTGAGGGGAGGCGGGGAGCAGTGGGTACAGCTGGAGATTAGTTAGATCAGGTGATAAGGAACATGATCACTGACACTCGTCTTTCCCCATTATTATGCCCGTCTCTTTCTCACCCAGTTTCTAAACTTCTATACTTAACATACTGAAAAAAACCTCTTTGGATTCTCCTCAATCCTCCTTGTCAAAGCTATCTGTCAAACCTGAAACATCACCCATTCCTTCTAACCAGAGATGCTGCCTGTCCCGCTGACTTACTCCAGCTTTTTGTGTCTATCCCCTTTTCGCCCTCCTGATTTCATTAAGTATACTCCAGCCTCCATGGATACACTTGATCCCAGCTGCCTGCACTTGATCCAAGCTGCCTGCACTTGATCCATGCTTCCTCCTTTCTTCTGGCCTGAGCCTCAATATCTCTTGTCATTCAGGGTCCCATTCTGTTGCCAGCCTTGTCCCTCGGTCTAATGGCATCACACAGGCCTTGAATTCTCACTGTTAAAAGTCACCCACTTGCAAGACATCCCCTTGTCCTCAAACAATCTACTCCAATCAATTTTTGCAAACTCTTTCAAAATTTGTGTCAAAATTTGCCTTGCCCAATTTAGAATTTTAAACTGTGGGCAAGTTCTGTTCTCTTCCATGACTATATTAAAACTAAGACAATAGACAATAGACAATAGGTGCAGGAGTAGGCCATTCAGCCCTTCGAGCCAGCACCGCCATTCAATGCGATCATGGCTGATCACTCTCAATCAGTACCCCGTTCCTGCCTTCTCCCCATACCCCCTCACTCCGCTATCCTTAAGAGCTCTATCCAGCTCTCTCTTGAAAGCATCCAACGAACTGGCCTCCACTGCCTTCTGAGGCAGAGAATTCCACACCTTCACCACTCTCTGACTGAAAAAGTTTTTCCTCATCTCCGTTCTAAATGGCCTACCCCTTATTCTTAAACTGTGGCCCCTTGTTCTGGACTCCCCCAACATTGGGAACATGTTTCCTGCCTCTAATGTGTCCAATCCCCTAATTATCTTATATGTTTCAATAAGATCCCCCCTCATCCTTCTAAATTCCAGTCTATACAAGCCTAATTGCTCCAGCCTTTCAACATACGACAGTCCCGCCATCCCGGGAATCAACCTAGTGAACCTACGCTGCACGCCCTCAATAGCAAGAATATCCTTCCTCAAATTTGGAGACCAAAACTGCACACAGTACTCCAGGTGCGGTCTCACCAGGGCCCGGTACAACTGTAGAAGGACCTCTTTGCTCCTATACTCAACTCCTCTTGTTACGAAGGCCAACATTCCATTGGCTTTCTTCACTGCCTGCTGTACCTGCATGCTTCCTTTCAGTGACTGATGCACTAGGATCTCGTTGAACATCCCCTCTTCCTAACTTGACACCATTCAGATAATAATCTGCCTTTCTATTCTTACTTCCAAAGTGAATAACCTCACACTTATCTACATTAAACTGCATCTGCCATGTATCCGCCCACTCACACAACCTGTCCAAGTCACCCTGCAGCCTTATTGCATCTTCCTCACAATTCACACTACCCCCCATCTTAGTATCATCTGCAAATTTGCTAATGGTACTTTTAATCCCTTCATCTAAGTCATTAATGTATATCGTAAATAGCTGGGGTCCCAGCACCGAACCTTGCGGTACCCCACTGGTCACTACCTGCCATTCCAAAAGGGACCCATTTATCCCCACTCTTTGCTTTCTGTCTGTCAACCAATTTTCTATCCATGTCAGTACCCTACCCCCAATACCATGTGCTCTAATTTTGCCCACTAATCTCCTATGTGGGACCTTGTCGAAGGCTTTCTGAAAGTCGAGGTACACCACATCCACTGACTCTCCCCTGTCAATTTTCCTAGTTACATCCTCAAAAAATTCCAGTAGATTTGTCAAGCATGATTTCCCCTTCGTAAATCCATGCTGACTCGGAATGATCCTGTTACTGCTATCCAAATGCTCAGCAATTTCGTCTTTTATAATTGACTCCAGCATCTTCCCCACCACTGATGTCAGACTAACTGGTCTATAATTACCCGTTTTCTCTCTCCCTCCTTTCTTAAAAAGTGGGATAACATTTGCTATCCTCCAATCCACAGGAACTGATCCTGAATCTATAGAACATTGAAAAATGATCTCCAATGCTTCCACTATTTCTAGAGCCACCTCCTTAAGTACCCTGGGATGCAGACTATCAGGCCCTGGGGATTTATCAGCCTTCAGTCCCATCAGTCTACCCAAAACCATTTCCTGCCTAATGTGGATTTCCTTCAGTTCCTCTATCACCCTAGGTTCTCCGGCCCCTAGAACATTTGGGAGATTGTGTGTATCCTCCTCAGTAAACACAGATCCAAAGTAATGGTTTAACTCGTCTGCCATTTCTTTGTTCCCCATAATAAATTCCCCTGCTTCTGTCTTCAAGGGACCCACATTTGCCTTGACTATTTTTTTCCTCTTCACGTACCTAAAAAAACTTTTGCTATCCTCCTTTATATTATTGGCTAGTTTACCCTCGTACCTCATCTTTTCTCCCCGTATTGCCTTTTTAATTAACTTTTGTTGCTCTTTAAAAGAGTCCCAATCCTCTGTCTTCCCACTCATCTTTGCTATGTTATACTTCCTCTCCTTAATTTTTATGCTGTCCTTGACTTCCCTCGTCAGCCACAGGTGTCTCTTACTCCCCTTAGAGTCTTTCCGCCTCTTTGGGATAAATTGATCCTGCAACCTCTGCATTATTCCCAGGAATACCTGCCATTGCTGTTCTACCGTCTTCCCTGCTAGGGCCTCCTTCCAGTCAATTTTGGCCAGCTCTTGCCTCATGCCTCTGTAATCCCCTTTGCTATACTGTAATACCGACACTTCCGATTTTCCCTTCTGCCTTTCCATTTGCAGAGTAAAACTTATCATGTTGTGATCACTGCCTCCTAATGGCTCTTTTACCTCTAGTCCCCTTATCAGATCAGGATCATTACACAACACTAAATCCAGAATTGCCTTCTCCCTGGTAGGCTCCAGTACAAGCTGTTCTAAGAATCCATCTCAAAGGCACTCTACAAACTCTCTTTCCTGGGGTCCATTTCCAACCTGATTTTCCCAGTCTACCTGCATGTTGAAATCTCCCATAACCACCGTAGCATTACATTTGTGACACGCCAATTTTATCTCCTGATTCAACTTGCACCCTATGTCGAGGCTACTGTTTGAGGGCCTATAGATAACTCCCATTAGGGTCTTTTTACCCTTACAATTCCTCATTTCTATCCATACTATCCATAAGGTATCACAAAATGCTGGAGTAACTCAGCAGGTCAGGCAGCATCTAGGAGAGAAGGAATGGGTGACATTTCGGGTCGAGACCCTTCTTCAGACTCTGGTCTGAAGAAGGGTCTCGACCCGAAACATGGCACTATGGCAATCCATGATGAATTCAAGAGAGAGTTAGATATGACTCTTAGGGCTAACGGAATCAAGGCATATGGGGAGAAAGCAGGAACAAGATACAAATAATTTATTAGCCAAGTATGTTAACGTACAAGAAATTTGATTTGCCATACAGTCATACCAAAAAGCAGCAAGACACACAACTACAAAAATTAGCATAAACATCCATCACAACGCACTGCGATGGAAGGCAATAAAGTGTTATCTTCTTCCCTCCCGCGGACGGGGCAGCCGAACCATTTGCAGTCGGGGCGATCGAAGCTCCCGCAGCTGGCGATCGAAGCTCCCACGTCGGGGCGATCGAAGCTTCTGCATCAGGGCGGTCGAAGCTCCTGCGGCTTGGAGCTCCCGAAGTCAGTCCCTAACCAAGGGACCACGAGCTCCACGATGTTAAATCTGCAGGCTCCCGCAGGTGGAGCTCCCGAAGTTGATCCCCAACAAGAGGCCGCCAGCTCCTCGATGTTAGGCCCCAGCGCGGACGAAGATATGATATGGAACAAAATCGGGCTACTGATTTTGGATGATCAGCCATGATCATATTGAATGGCGGTGCTGGCTCGAAGGGCCAAATTGCCTACTTCTGCACCTATTTTCTATGTTTCTATCCCATCTATATTAGGAAAGGTAAACTCCTTGAGGAAGGGCCCTGACCCTAAATGAGGTCTGTAAATTTCCCTCCACAGATCCAGCCTGGCCCGCTGAGTTCCTCCAGCAGTTTATTTTTGTACACTATGACAACCCTATTATTCTTTTAGCTCTCCACAATCTCACTGCATATTTTTCCTTCTAATTCCGCTGACTATTTAGGGGCCTACAGTGCAATGTAGAGGTGATAATCTCCTTGTTTCTCAGTTCCACCCATAAGGCCCACATTACAATTACACATGTTAGTCACATTCTCACTCTCATGCCCACATATACATGCTCACAAGCACACGTGCACTCACATACACACACTCTAGCGTGCGTGCCCTAACATTCGCACACACACTTTCGCACACACACAGCCAAAGACACACAGTCTCAGACATACACACAGAGACTCTGACTAAGACATAGACACACAAACTCAGGGTAAGATTCAGACACACAGACTCTGACTAAGACACACACACACACAGAGATCCTGACTAAGACACACACACACACACAAGCAGACACTTGGACTCAGACTAACACACACAAACACAGACTGAGACACACACACACAGACTGACACACACAAACACAGACTGAGACACACATTCCAATGAGGGTTTGGGACTGGGACAAAAAAGCTACTGGTGTGAGGGACAAATGTTCCCCAGAGAATAATTCTTTAATGGTTTCTAGGTATCACAAGACATCAAAAACCAAAAGTGTTTATTTGTCATATGCACCCGATATGAACCAGAACAACGAAGTTCTTACTACTACCACTTTACAGGCATATTAGATGCAATTACAACAATAAATATACAATAAATTATCCGTTATTTGAAGTAAACCAGGCCATGATAGTGAAAAAACCCATCCATGTAGAATAACGTTAGGAGTGCAAAGCCCAAAGAGGCTGAGTGTTGAGGTAGGGTGGTTAGGAGTGCAAAGCCCAAAGAGGCTGAGTGTTGAGGTAGGGTGGTTAGGAGTGCAAAGCCCAAAGAGGCTGAGTGTTGAGGTAGGGTGGTTAGGATTGTGCAGGGTAGTTCAAGACCTTGATGATTGATGGGAAGAAGCTGTTCTTGAACCTGGATGTCATGGGATCTCGGGCGCCTGTATCTTCTTCCATATGGTGGTACTGAGAGCGTGGCCAGGGTGATGTTGGTCTTTGATATTAGCTGCCTTCTTGAGGCAGTGCTTCCTGTAAATCCCTTTGATGGTGAAGTGGTCAGCACCCATGGTGGACCAGGCAATATCCACCACCCTCTGCAGCCTCCTTCGTTCTTGAGCATTCGAATTTCTGAATCGTGTCGTGATGCAACCAGTCAGTATGCTGTCTGCTGTAAACTCGTTGAAGATTGCTAGAATATTCACTGACGTGTTGAATCTCCCTAAACCTCTGACAAAGTCGGACATTGGTGAGCTTTCGTTTGTGATTTATATCAATGTGCTGGACCCAGGACAGATTATCAGAGATGCACACCCTGGCATCAGAAGCTGTTAACACCCTTCACCGTCATCCTGCAAATGAAGACAGGTTCATGGGCCCTTGGCTTTCCCTTCCTGAAGTTAATAATCGGTTGCTTGCCTTGCTAACGTTGAGAGCAAAGTGTTGTTCTGGCACCACTCGAGTGGATTGTCGATCTCCCTCCTGTATTCTGAGTCATCGTTATCTGCTATTTGTCTGTGACTGTGGTGTCGTCAGTGAATTTAGATGTGGCATGGGAATTGTGCCTGGCTATACATTCGTGGGTTTAGAGAGATTAGAGCAGGGGACTGAGCACGCAGTCCCGAGTTGCCCCAGTGCTAATGGTCAGTGAGCTGGAGTTTCGTAGCCAATCCATACTGAATGTGAAGGATCCATTTGCATTGGGAGGAGCAGAGGGCCAGTTCTCTGAATTTGATGATGGGGCTGGCCAAGATGATGGTGTTGAACGCCAAGCTGTCGTCAATGAACAACTGCTTGATGTACGCGTTGCTGTTGTCCAAGTGATCTGGAGAGTGCAGAGCGAGCAATATTGATACCACTGTCGTCCTGTTGTGGAGGGAGGCGCGTTGAATGGGTCCAGGCCACTAATGAGGAGGAGTTGATCCCATCGTAACCAACCTCTCGAAGTACTTCATCACAACGGCCGTGGGTGTCAGTGATTCCTAGTCGTTGAGGCATGCCATCTTGCTCTTGGACACCGCCATGATGGATAAACTTTGAAGTAGGTTGTGACCTTGGACCATCAAATTGAGATGTTGAAGATGTACGTGAAATCTCCAGCCAGTTTGTTCGCACTTGTTCCTTGCTCGGCACAAATTTGGGACAATTGAACTTTCGGGTTTTTTGGGGTTGTCAATGTTTTACTTGCCATGTGACGCACACTTACGCACAAATATACACAATTAACAGCCACTCTTGAGAGAAGCGCTTCAAAGGTACGCCACTCTTTCAGTATTGCTCCTGCCGTAGCGTTGCATTCCCTCAGTAATGCCCCTCTCACAGTGCGGCACTCCCTCACTGCCCCTCTGACGATGTGGCACTCCCTCAGTACCGCCCCTCCCACATTGTCGCACTTCCTCAATGCCCCTCTTACAGTGCGGCCCTCACTCAGTACCGCCCCTCCCACAGTGCGGCACTCCCTCATTACTGCCCCTCCGAAAGTGCAGCACTCCCTCACTGCCCCTCTGACGATGTGGCACTCCCTCAGTACCGCCCCTCCCACATTGTCGCACTCCCTCAATGCCCCTCTTACAGTGCGGCCCTCACTCAGTACCGCCCCTCCCACAGTGCGGCACTCCCTCATTACTGCCCCTCCGAAAGTGCAGCACTCCCTCACTGTCCCTCTGACAGTGTGGCGCTCCCTCAGTACTGCCCCTCCCACAGTGCAGCATTTCCTCAGTACTGCCCCTCCCACAGTGCGGCACTCACTCAGTACTGCCCTGCCCACAGTGCGGCACTCCCTCAGTACTGCACCTCCCACAGAGCAGTACTCCCTAAGTACTGCCCCTTCCACAGTGCGGCACTCCCTCAGTACTGCACCTCCCACAGAGCAGTACTCCCTAAGTACTGCCCCTCCCACAGTGCGGTGCTCCCTCAGTACTGCCCCTCCCACAGTGCGGTGCTCCCTCAGTACTGCCCCTCCCACAGTGCGGTGCTCCCTCAGTACTGCTCCTCCCTCAGTACTGCCTCTGCCACAGTGCGGCATTCCCTCAGTACTGCCCCTCCCACAGAGCAGTACTCCCTCAGTACTGCCTCTCCCACAGTGCTTCACTCCCTCACCAATCCTCTGACAGTGCGGCACTCCCTTGCTGCCTCTTTGACAGAGTGGCACACCCTCTGCACTGCCCCTCCCACAGTGCGGCACTCCCTCAGTTCTGCCCCTCTGGCATACAGCACTGGTAAAAGAGGCTTTACAAACCAGCGATCAGTGTGTTCATGTAAGTGCTCACTCTCCACCTTATGCCTGTGCAAATCTGTTGATTCATCTCAATAAAAGTATTGTCTGGTGACCTGACCTCTGGCTCTCCACTGTGTCTCGAGAACACACTGACTGCTGCCCTCTTTGTCTGGTGTTACTGGCCAGCAATGGGGAGCTCCACGGCTTGGAGGTCTGGTCTCCCGGTCAGGGAGGGTGGTGGAGGCTATGGGAATCTGGAGCGTTATCGAAGAGTAAATTGAGGAATCAGGTCTTGAAATCACTTGGTAAGTGAGGACACATCAAGTCATACAGTGTGGAAACAGGCCCTTCGGCCCAACACACCCACACTGACCAACATTAAGTCAACCGCCAAGTTTATTGTCAAGTTTATTGTCAAATGCATAAGTGCAGTGAGATGCAGGTACAGTGAAAATCTTGCTTGCAGCAGCATAATGGGCACATAGACTCAGACAATGCACTCAAACACAAATTATATGTAAGTACCACAAGTCAGTGAAAATAAATAAAATGTGTAAAAATGCAACATATTAGGGCGAACCACAATTAGAAGAAAATTAATTAGGTCAGAGTGAATCAGTGCCTTTTAGGATTAGTTTGTAAATCCTGTGATAGGGCGTGGGGGGGTCATGGGAAATGGGCAGGAAGGGGAGTGGGCTCTCCAGGGAAGGGTCATCTCATGATGGTGCACATCAATGGGGATTTAGGTTAGAGATACAGCATGGAAACAGGCGCTTCGGCCCACTGAATCCACGCCGCGCATCGATCAGCTGTTCACACTAGTTCTGGGGGCGATTTACAGAGGCCAATTAACCTTCCAACCAACCCGCACACATTTGGGATGTGGGTCAATAATGGAGCCCTGGGAGGAAACCCACACGGTCACAGGAAGCACGTATAAAGCAGACGGCACAGACAGCAGCCGAGGTCAGGATCGAACCTGGGTCTCTGGTGCTGTGAGGCAGCAATTAATTCCACCATCTGCACCACTGTAGTGGTGTTACTGCTTCACATTCATCTCCAACACCAGAGAGCATACCGTTGCATCCAAGCCCCTTCCACATTCACCGCGATCTGGTTTCTTAATGACCTGGAGTGAGGTGTGATCTCCTCGCTGATTCTGTAGCTTCATCAGTTTCTCAGCATGTATGCAGGGACTTGGACTGTTGGGAGGGGGCGCTCCACTCTCCGATACCAAGGAGGTGCTGGCTGCCTGCTGTCCTCTGTCTGGGCTCAGGATGCTCCCATCATCCATCCACCCCCCTGCAGAGTGTCTCGGCGGGACGATGGCACTCAGCATGGGGCACGCCCTGAATACCCCCACTGTACGCAGGCAGCTCTGCAGTATTACCGCCAACTGGGTTCCAAGAACCTGGTACGGTTTCAGCACCTCAAGCGATAACATCAACATACCTTCGGTTTGTACCAGCATCTGCAGTTATTTTCTTACACATCAACGTACTTAGTCATTGCGACTCAAGGTGGAAACATACTCATACTGTCCCTGAGTGGGCTGCTGATGTCAGCAGTGGGGTGAGGTACAGGCCGCTGCTAAGTGGGTCACCCCCCATCCTGACACATTTTTCCATCGCCGATTTTCTTCTTGCGTCTTTCTTCCCTTGACTCTTGTTTTCCAGAAGCTGTCGACTTTCTGTACATCCACGGCTCATGTCCCGCTCCCACCACGTCGCCGGGCCGCCATCATCCACAATGGCCCAGACCCCAGTGCACAGTGCAATATTGCCCACCCTTCCCTTCCCCTCCCCTGCACTGGGACCTCGGAGCGGTTAGTACAGGTGTCAGGGGTTATGGGGAGAAGGCAGGAGAAAGGGCGGCACGGTGGTGCAGTGGTGGAGTTGCTGCCTTACACCGCTTGCAGCGCCGGAGACCCGGGTTCAACCCCACAGTTTTCTCCCACATCCCAAAGATGTGCGGTTTGATGAGTTGATTGGATGTAAATTCCCCTGAGTGTATAAGTGAGGAGTATTGGGGAGAGTTGACTACGGGTGCTTGGCTGTATGGAGTTTGTACATTCTCCCCGTGACCTGCATTGGTTTTCTCCGAGATCTTTGGTTTCCCCCAACACTCCAAAGACTTCCAGGTATATAGGTAAATTGACTTAGTAAATGTAAAAAATTGTCCCTTGTGTGTGTAGGGCAGTGTTAATCTGTGGGGATTGCTGGTCGATGCAGACCTGGTGGGCTGGAGGGGCTGTTTCCGCCCTGTATCTCTAAACTAAAAAACTAAATGGGGTTGAGAGGGAGGTGTTAAACCAAGACCAACACAGAGGGCCCAACTCAGAGCTCAGGGCAGTTGCCTGCTTTTACCCTTCACATATAAGCTTACATACCCCATTTCAATGGCTTTCAGTCCATCCCTATCCTAGTTACCTCCACCCACTGATAAACCAAAATACAAGGGTTTAGATACCCCAACCAACTCCCCTCTGGGTGGGTGATTTGGTGGTGGCCTTCCCCATCACCGGCTTTTCTCAAGTTGTCTTGGTACATCTGATGTAGACTCCAGTATACCCGCTCTGAAGTCACCAACCCAACCATCTGGATGGTTCAATAAGCGATTCATTTGCACTTTTCCAATCTAGTGTACTTCACTCAGTGTTCACAATGTAGCCTCGTCTTCACTGGAGAAATACCGAACACAGTTTGAGTGATCCAGTCCGTAGGAGCGACACTGAGTTTCTGGTTGAGCCACTTTAAGTCTCCATCCCACTCCCGCTCTGACCTCCCTTTCTATGGCCTCCAGCAGCTCAAACACCTTGTCTTCTGTTTGGGCATGCTGCAGCCTTCAGGAATGAAGATCGAATCTGTGCGACACACTGGCACAGCAGGTAAAACCACTGTCTCACATTGGCAAAGACCCAGGTTTTATCCCGACCTCTGTCCATGTGAAGTTTGCATGCTCTCACTGTGACCGTATAGGTTTCCCCCGGGTGCTCCAGTTTTCTCCCACATCCCAAAGATGTGTGGGTTGATGGGTTAATTGGATGTAAATTCCCCTGAGTGTGTGAGTGAGGAGTATTGGGGAGAGTTGATGGGAAAGTGGGGAGATTAAAAACTGGGATTAATGTAGGATTCATGTAAATTGGTAGTTGATAATCAGTGGACTTGAAGACACTATTTCCATGCTCTATCTTTTCCAGTGTAGTTTAGTTTGGAGATACAGTGCGGAAACAGGCCCTTCGGCCCACCGATTCCACACCGACCAGCAATCCGCGCACATTAACACTATCCTACACACTAGGACAATGAATTTACATTTATACCAAGCCAATTAACCCACAAACCTGTACGTCTTTGGAGTGTTGGATGAAACAGAAGATCTCGTAGAAAACCCATGCGGTCACGGGGAGAATGGACAAGCTTCATACAGACAGCACCCATAGTTGGGATTTAATCCGGGTCTAAGGCGCTCTAGCGCTTTAAGGCAGCAACTCTATTGCTGTGGCACTATCTGTCTATGACTCTCTCAAACAATTAACATATCAGGTAACTCATTTTCTCTGTAGCAGAACTGGCCAGTTTTACTGTAAGTCATCCATCTTCTTCCTCTAATCCTCTGGCAGAGTCTTACAGCATGGAAACAGGCCCTTCGGCCCAACTTGCCCACACTGGCCAACATGTCCCATCTACACCAGTCCCAACTGCCTGTATTTGCCCATATCCCTCTCAACATGTCTTTTCCATGTACCTATCTAAATGTTTCTTAAGCATCGCGATAATACCTGCCCCAACAACCTCTTCTCCGACAGCTCGTTCCATACATGTAATTGATGGGATTGCATTGATGGGAGCCACATGGTCTCAATGGACGAAATGGGCTCCCTCTGTGTTGCAACTTGAGCCCCTGTCATTGAACAACCTGATGCTACAAAGCTAGCTGGCAGTGTGGGCTGTGATGGAGAATGGAGAGAGACTTCAAGAGGTATGGACAGGCTGGGTGAGTGGGCGAGGGCAAGGCTGATGGAACGTCACGTGGAAGAGTGTAGGGTGGTGCTCCTCTACAAATGGTGAGAGGTAATGATGCTCAGAAAAGCATCGCTCATAAAAACTTGTGCGTGGACTTTGGAAAATGGCACCAAAACGTGGTGTCACTTGTATACGGGCTCGTTGGACTATTTCTGTACACTTGCTAATTGGTGTTCAGGGGTATGGCAATGCTCTAGAGTCATAGTGTTATAGTCATACAGCATGAAAACAGGCCCTTTGGCCCAACCTGCCCACACCGACCAACATGTTCCATTAACACTCGTCCCACCTATCTGCGTTTGGCCCATAGCCCTCTAAACCTGTCTCTCCATGTACCTGTCTAAATGTTTCTTGAACGTTGCGATAGTACTTGCCTCAACTACCTCCTCCGGCAACTCGGTCCATACACCCACCAACCTTTGTGTGGATAAGTTACCCCTCAGGTTCCTATTAAATCTTTCCCCCTTCACCTTAAACCTAAGTGCTCTGGTTCTTGGTCCCCCTATTCTGGGCAAGAGACTACCTGATCTGTTCCTCTCATGATTTTGCACACCTTTATAAGTTCACCCCTCATCCTCCTGCATTCTTAGGAATAGAGTCCTAGCCTGCTCAACCTCTCTCTATAGCTCAGGCCCTCAAGTCCTGACAACATCCTCGTAAATCTTCTCTGCACACTTTCCAGCTTGACATAGTGCCCATAACGGAACACAATACTCCAAACGCGGCCTCATCAACGTCTTATATAACTGCACCATGATCTCCTAACCTCTATACTCAATACTCGACTGATGAAGATCAATGTGCCAAAAGCCCTTTTAACCACCCTATCTACCTGTGGTGCCACTTTCAACAAACTATGTACCTGCACTCCTACATCAAGTCAAGTCAAGTCAAGTCAAATTTATTTGTCACATACACATACTCGATGTGCAGTGAAATGAAAGTGGCAATGCCTGCGGGTTGTGCACAAAAATAATTACAGTTACAGCATATAAATAAAGTTAATAAGTTACTAAACATAGCACAAAAAGTGTCGACAAAAATTTAGTCTCTGGGGTTATCAAAGTTGACAGTCCTGATGGCCTGTGGGAAGAAGCTCCGTCTCATCCTCTCCGTTTTCACAGCGTGACAGCGGAGGCGTTTGCCTGACCGTAGCATCTGGAACAGTCCGTTACTGGGGTGGCAGGGGTCCCTCATGATCTTGCTTGCTCTGGATCTGCACCTCCTGATGTATAGGTCCTGCAGGGGGACGAGTGTAGTTCCCATGGTGCGTTCTGCCGAACGCACTACTCTCTGCAGGGCCATCCTGTCCTGGGCAGAGCTGTTCCCAAACCAGACTGTAATGTTGCCGGACAGGATGCTCTCTACAGCCCCAGAGTAGAAGCAATGAAGGATCCTCAGCGACACTCTGAATTTCCTCAGTTGTCTAAGGTGGTAAAGGCGCTGCTTAGCCTTACCCACCAGTGCGGCAATGTGCGTTGCCCACGTCAGATCCTCTGCGATGCGGACTCCCAAATATTTGAAACTGCTCACCCTATCCACAATAGACCCATTTATCTCCAGTGGCGTGTACGTCCTTGGATGTTTAGCCCTTCTGAAGTCCACAATCAGCTCCTTTGTTTTAGTGACATTCAAGAGGAGGCTATTGTCCTGACACCAGAGTGCCAGATCAGCCACCTCCTCCCGGTAGGCCTTCTCATCGTTGTTGGAGATCCGGCCCACCACCACAGTGTCATCAGCAAACTTGATGATGGAGTTTGAGCTGAACCTGGCCCTACAGTCATGTGTGTACAGGGAGTACAGTAGGGGGCTAAGGACGCAGCCCTGGGGGGATCCTATGTTCAGGGTGAGGGAGCTAGATGTGTGTTCCCCCATCCTGACCACTTGGGGCCCTTTGCTCACCAACACTCCCCAGAGCCCTGCCATTCACTCTGTAGGTACTGCCTAGTCTGAAATCTGTAGTCAGAGTATTGGGTTTAGAAGTTGGGAGGCCATGTTGTAGTTGACTCCTATCTCGTATCGACTGATGACTATTACAAACCCACTGACTCCCACAACTATCTCGGCCACTCAAATTTACTTGGACCATCTTTGACACCTCCCTCCCCTTTCGTGATCTCACAGTCTCCATCACAGGAAATAGACTATCGACTGACATCTATTACAAACCCACTGACTCCCACAACTATCTCAACTACACTTCTTCCCACCCTGTTTCCTGCAAAGACTCTATCCCCTACTCCCACTTCCTCTGTTTACGCCGCATCTGCGCCCAAGATGAGGTTTTCCATACCAGGACATTCAAGAAGTCCTCATTCTTTAGGGAATGGGGGTTCCCCTCTCCCATCATAGATGAGACCCTCACTCGTGTCTCCTCGGTACCCCACAGCTCTACCCTTGCTCCCACTCCCCCTAGTTGCAACAGAGACAGAGTTCTCCTAGTCCTTACCTTTCACCCCATCAGCCGTTGCAAACAACACGTAATCCTCTGAAATTTTCGCTACCTTCAATGGGATCCCAACATCAGTCACATCTTCCCATCTCCACCCCTTTCCGCCTTCCGCATAGACCGTTCCCTTCGTAAACTCCCTGGTTAACTCATCCCTTCCTATCCAAATCACCCTTCCCCAGGTACCTTCCCCTCCAACTGCAGAAGATGCAACACCTGTCCCTATACCACCTCCCTCGACTCTGTCAAGGGACCCTGACAGTCCTTTCAGGTGAGGAAGAGGTTCACTTGCACCTCCTCTAACCTCATCTGCTATATCCGTTGTTCAAGATGTACATCGGCGAGACCAAACGCAGACTGGGCGATCATTTCACAGAACACCTTCGCTCAGTCCACCTGAACCTACCTGATCTCCCGGTTGCTAAACAATTTAATTCTTCTTCCCATTCCCACACTGACCTTTCTGTCCTAGGTCTCCTCTATTGTCAGAGTGAGGCTAAATGCAAATTGGAGAAACAGCATCTCACATTTTGCTTGGGCAGCTTACAGCCCAGTGGTATGAATTTTGATTTCTTTAACTTCAAGTAATTCCTGCATTCCCTCCTTCTCTATCCCTCCCCCACCCAAGTCACACCAGCTTCTCGTTATCACTCAACAAACAGCTAACCATAACCTGTTTCCTTTATCATCATTACAATTTTGCATATCTTTCATTCATTTTTCCTTATCTCTCTACATCATCGTCTATATCTCTCATTTCCCTTTCCCATGACTTTCAGTCTGAAGAAGGGTCTCTCCCCGAAAAGTCACCCATTCATTCTCTCCAGAGATGCTGCCTGACCCGCTGTGTTACTCCAGCTTTTTGTGTCTATAAGAGTATAGAAGTTAGGAGGTCTTGTTGCAGTTATATAAGATGTTGGTGAGGCCGCATTTGGAGTATTGTGTTCAGTTATGGGCACCATGTCATAGGAAGGATGTTACCAAGTTGGAAAATGTGAAAAGAAGATTTACGAGGCTATTGTCAGGACTCGAGGGTTCCGAGGGAGGGGAATTGATGGTCACGCGGGGACAATAAAATATGGCTAGAGTAGGATTAGCGTAAATGGAAAAGTAAGTGGTGATGGTCAGCATGGACTCAATGGGCTGAAGATTCTGCTTCAGTGCAGACTCTATGACTGACCATTACTGAATGCCTGCTGAACGTGGACCTATTGTGCTCCGATATCTTCCAACATCCCAAAGACGTGCTGGCTGGTAGATTATCTGACCATAGTAAAATCTCCTCATGTCAGTCAGTAGCTAAAGACCCATAAGAGGCTTCTGGGGCATGTGAGAGATTATAAATTGCAAGGAGCCAGGACCTGGGAAATAAGAAGAGGGATTGGTGGCATTGTTCTGATAGGAGCCACAAGGATATGATGGACTAAATGGCCTTCCCCAATGTCACAATGAAGTAGGTATGTTTATGTTGCTTTTCTGAAAGTTAAGTTCTTTCTGTAAAGTTGGTACGTTTACGAAGCGCAGGTTTGAAACAGGGCGTTCTAGTGCTGGAACTTTTATACAGCGGCAGTGCCTGTTTGAAACCCGCGCTCCGTAAACTAGGGCATCAGGCCGGTCACCGACAGATGCCAATGATGCGTCAGCACTCTTGGATTTCACTAGTAAATTACGCAGCTCTCCCTCACAGGAAGGTTGTAGCAAACACTCCCCTCTCAGGACTTCCTTGTAACTGACGCGCATCCTCCCTCCCTGCTCAGCAACTGTTTCCCCCCACGGGAAGTTTACAGCGAAACCCACACTTCCCCCGCACCAGTGACTGGTCACTATGGCTACACCAGAATCATGTGGCGCCTAGTAAATGGTTCCTCGCTCACTCCCTCTCTCTTCGTTACACCCGTCTTTCTCTTTCTCTCCCTCTCCCTCTCCCTCTCCCTCTCCCTCTCCCTCTCCCTCTCCCTCTCCCTCTCCCTCTCCCTCTCCCTCTCTCTCTCTCTCTCCCTCTCCCTCTCCCTCTCCCTCTCCCTCTCCCTCTCCCTCTCTCTCTCTCTCCCTCTCCCTCTCCCTCTCCCTCTCCCTCTCCCTCTCCCTCTCCCTCTCCCTCTCCCTCTCCCTCTCCCTCTCCCTCTCCCTCTCCCTCTCCCTCTCCCTCTCCCTCTCCCTCTCCCTCTCCCTCTCCCTCTCCCTCTCCCTCTCCCTCTCTCTCTCTCTCTCTCTCCCTCTCCCTCTCCCTCTCTCTCTCTCTCTCTCTCTTTTTCTCAAGACTTTTTCTCTTTTTCTTTCTCTCTCTTGCGCCCGGATACTAAACAGCTAAAACTTGTCAGTTTTTATAAGTTTAGTTTAGTTTAATTTATTGTCACGTGTCCTGAGGCACATTTTTTCAGTCAGAGAGTTGTGAATCTGTGGAATTCTCTGCCTTAGAAGGCAGTGGAGGCCATTTCTCTGAATGCATTCAAGACAGAGCTAGATAGAGCTCTTAAGGATAGCGGAGTCATGGGGTATGGGGAGAAGGCAGGAACGGGGTACTGATTGAGAATGATCAGCCATGATCACATTGAATGGCGGTGCTGGCTTGAAGGGCCGAATGGCCTACTCCGGCACTTATTGTCTATTGTCTATTGTCTACACAGTGAAAAGCTTTTGTTGCAGTCAGCCGAAAGACAATACATGATTACAATTAATAAGACCACGTGTCAGCAGCAATATCAAGGATGAGTCGCACCCTGGCCATTCTCTCTTCTCCCCTCTAGCATGGGGAAATGGTATGCAAGTGTGAAAATGCACACCACCAGACAGTTTCTTCCCAGCTGTTATCAAGCAACTGAACCATCCTATGACAACTAGAAAGCAGTCCTTAACTACTATACATTCAGAATGTATTCAGACCCCTTCCCTTTTTCCACATTTTGCTACGTTAGAGCCTTATTTTAAAATGGATTACATTTTTTTTTAAAATCATCAATCTACACACTATACCCCATAATAAAAAAGCGAAAGCAGGTGTTTAGAAAATTTTGCAAAGTAATTAAAACGAAATAACTAAAATATCACATTTACATAAGTATTCAGAGCCTTTACTCAGTACTTTGTTGAGGCATCTTTGGCAGCGATTACAGCCTCAAGTCTTCTTGGGTATGACACTACAAGCTTGGCACACCTGTATTTGGGTAATTTCTCGCATTCTTCTCTGCAGATCCTCTCAAGCTCTGTCAGGTTGGATGGGGAGCGTCGATGCACAGCTATTTTCAGGTCCCTCCAGAGATGTTCGATCGGGTTCAAATCCGGGCTCTGGCTGAGCCACTCAAGGACATTCACAGACTTGTCACAAAGCAACTCTTGCATTGTCTTGGCTGTGTACTTAGGGTCGTTGTCCTGTTGGAAGGAAAACCTCTGCCTCACTCTGAGGTCCAGAACGCTCTGGAGCAGGTTTTCATCAAGGATCTCTCTCTGTACTTTGCTCCGTTTATCTTTCCCTTGATCCTGACTAGTCTCCCAGTTCCTGCCGCTGAAAAACATCCCCACAGCATGATACTGGCACCACCATGCTTCCCGGTGGTATGGTATTGGCCAGGTGATGAGCTGTGCCACGTGGCATTCAGGCCAAAGAGTTCAATCTTGGTTTAATCAGACCAGAGAATCTTGTTTCTCATGGTCTGAGAGTTTTTTAGGTGCCTTTTAGCAAACTCCAAGCAGGCTTACATGTGCCTTTTACTGAGGAGTGGCTTCTGTCTGGCCACTCTACCATAAATGCCTGATTGATGGAGTGCTGCAGATATAGTTGTCCTTCTGGAAGGTTCTCCCATCTTCACAGAGGAATTGGGAGCTCTGAGTGACCATCGGGTTCTTGGTCACCTCTATGACCAAGGCCCTTCTCCCCTGATTGCTCAATTTGGCTGGGTGGCCAGCTCTATGAAGAGTCCTGGAGGTTCCAAGTTCTTCCATTTAAGAATGACAGAGGCCACTGTGCTCTTCAGGACCTGCAATGCTGCAGAAATTGTTTTGTACCCTTCCCCAGATCTGTGTCTCGACACAATTGTCTCGGAGGTCTACGGACAATTCCTTCGTCTTCATGGCTTGGTTTTTGCTCTGACATGCACTGTCAACTGTGGGACCTTATATAGACAGTTGGGTGCCTTTCTAAATCATGTCCAATCAATTTAATTTACTACTGGTGAATTCCGATCATGTTGCAGAAACATCTCAGGGATAATCAATGGAAACAGGATGAACATAAGCTCAATTTTGAGTGTCATAGCAAAGGGTCTGAATACATACGTCAATGTGATATTTCAGTTATTTCTTTTTAATTACTTTGCAAAATGTTCTAAACACCTGTTTTTGCTTTTTTATTATGGGGTATTGTGTGTACATTGATGATTTTTTAATTTTTTAATCCATTTAAAAATAAGGCTGTAACGTAGCAAAATGTGGAAAAAGTGAAGGGGTCTGAATAAATTCTGAATGCAATGTATACTTCCTTGGACTATCTTTGATCGGACTTTACTGACTTTATCGTGCACTAAGTATTACTCACGTTATTCCCTTTATCATGTCCACATGTACGTCCCGAAACGTCACCCATTCCTTCTCTCCTGAGATGCTGCCTAACCTGCTGAGTTACTCTGGCATTTTGTGAATAAATACCTTCGATTTGTACCAGCATCTGCAGTTATTTTCTTACACTGTACGTTGTGGATGGGTCGGTTGTAATCATGTATTGTCTTTCTGCTGGCTGGTTTGTGGGCAACAACAGCTTTAAACTGTACCTTGGTACACGTGACGATAAACTAAACTCAACTAAACTCAGCTCCTACTCCTCTTGCTGTGAATCCCATCACTGTCTCTATTTTTAATCTCTTCCAATGATGACGGGTTACTCACAAGTTCTTGGAACAGAAGGCATTTTTTGTTGGTTCACAAAGTAATGATGGTTACAGAATTACACTGCTATAATGATATGAAGCAGCCAGACAGTCCATAAAGAGATGAGGCGACTCCTTCATGTTGGGTTGGTCAGTCGGACAAGAAACAATGGGTCAACTATGGGCAACCACCGTCGTCATCTTCTCCATGGGTCAAGGTGTTAAACCAGGACCAACACAAAGAATCCAGCTCAGAGTCCATGTACAAGTTTAAATGCCTCGTTTCAAAGGCTCCCAGTCCGTCACTATCCTTAATCACCTCAGCTCATTGATAAACTAATCACAAGCAATCGGATACCCCGCCTAACCCCTCCCTGGGTGGATAATGCGGTCATCACTGTAATGTATTCATGCATATTCATGTGCCATGTTAATGAGTGGGCGTTCCTTGAGCTAGGAATGCTGGGTAAATAAAGGTTGGTGTGATTCAGGCAGCTAACGTGTGAGTGTACTTTATCTTTATGCCGTGTTGAACATAACAAAATTGGCGACGAGGACGGGATTGTGGAGGAGACTGAGTTTGTTTTGCATAGCTTTTGTACTGCTAAGTTTTAGGTGCTTTGCTACACCAGAACAGGCAGGAAATCTGAGCTTGTGCAAAGAAAAAAAAAAAACTCTCCTCGAGGGACAAAATGGCGGCATCCACGGGCTATATCGGAGGCCTGGGCATCTTTGACAAAAGTAGAGAGCCGTTCAGCTCCTATATGGAGAGAGCAAACATGTTCTTCATGGCAAACAACATCACAGAGACCAGTGGTGAAGGAGAGGTAGTGGCTGAAACAAACAGGGCCGTTCGTGAACGCATGAAAGCGATTCTGCTCACGGAGATCGGACCTGAAGTGTACGGCACACTCGTGAATATCCTTCGCCCATAAAGGCAAAAGATGTGCCTTTCAGTGATATTATAAAGAAGTTGGAGGAGCACTTCAACCCAAAGCCTCTGGAAATTGCAGAAAGCTACAAATTCGGCACGAGAAACCAGAAGCAAAACGAGACAATTAGTGAGTACATTGTTGCCTTGAAAAAGTTAACGTTGCACTGTAACTTTGGAACCTTTCTTGAACGCGCACTACGCGACAGATTTGTTTGTGATCTAGTGGACGAACGAATTCAGTCCAGACTCATGAGCACTCCTGATCTTACGTTTGAGATAGCATGCAAGATTGGTACTACGATGGAGATGGCATCAAAGAATGCTCGCGAGTTTCGTTCACCACATACTGCAGTGGCCGTGTATACTCACAAAGCAGCGCCTAGGGCCAAACTGAAACCGAAATATGGCGGGGAGCCGAGTGCAGCCATTTGTTATCGTTGCAACGGTAATCACCCATCCCAATCCTGTCAGTTGAAAACAGCTAAGTGCTATAACTGCCAGAAGAAAGGTCATATCGCCTCAGCATGTCGGGCCAAGCTTACAGTGGGAAACACACGACAACACCAGAAAGGAGTTCACAACTTAGAGATGAACCCGGATGACAATGAACTTGGGTTGTACATCATTCATGCAACTGATGTCAATAAGCCTACAACCAGCCAAGACAAGGACTTTCGAATTAAACTGTTGGTTAACGAACAGTTAATTGATATGTGCATTGACACGGCAGCTGACTGTTCGGTCATGAGCAAAGACTTGTACGAAACAAAGTTCTCACAGACACCATTGTCCGAGAGTAAGGTCAAGTTGAGAACCTACTCCGGCGAAGCCTTGGAGACGTGCGGACAAATGGATTGCGAAGTTCAGTGTAATGGACAGTCAGTAACTTAACACTGCCCATCATAGTGGCCAGCTACAGAAATAAACCGACCCTCCTTGGAAAGGATTGGCTGCGTAAAATAAAATTAGACTGAAAGAACATTTTCAGCATTGATGTGTCCAAATCACGTCTTGAAAATGTCGTTAGCAAACACGCTGACATATTTGCTGACAGTTACACGGGAATAACAGGATACTCTGCACACATTCGACTGCAGCAAGATGCGACACCTGTATATTATCGACCAAGACCGGTACCATATGCGCTAAAGCAACAAGTGGAGGAAGAACTCAACAGGTTGGAGCGGAATGGAGTACTCGTGAAGACAGACCAGAGCAACTGGGCAACGCCAGTTGTGGCTGTGCTTAAGGCTGACAAAACTGTTCGACTATGCGGTGACTACAAAGTCACAATCAACCAAGTTGTTGATGACGAACAGTATCCTTTGCCAACCTCGCAGGATCTGTATGCAGAACTTAGCGGAGCAAGAGTCTTCACTAAGCTGGATTTGTCTCATGCTTATGCCCAACTCAATGTTGACAAAGAAAGTCAGCAGTGCTTGACCATCAACACACATAAGGGCTTGTATTCATACACAAAGCTGCCCTATGGTGTGAAATCTTCCCCGAAAATCTTTCAGTCCGTCATGGACAAAATGTTGCAAGGCATTCCGAACTGTGTGTGCAACCAGGATGATCTACTGATATTCACAGTGGGCATGGAAGAACATCTGGAGATACTCGAGCAAGTTCTCACACGATTGAACTGCCACAACGTAAAATTACGAAAGAGCAAATGTGCACTTGCACAATCAGAGGTGATCTACCTTGGACTCAAAGTAGATTCCAACGGACTGCGCCCAGTGAAGGCGAAAATTGAAGCAATTGTGAATGCTCCAACGCCCAACAATGTGACAGAGCTACGATCATTCCTTGGGATGGTGCAATTCTATGCACGATTCCTTCCAGATTTAGCAACCGTGCTAAAGCCACTACATCATCTGTTACAAAAGGATGAGAATTGGATGTGGGGAAAGGAACAACAACATGCATACGACATCTGCAAGAAAAACCTGACAAGTGACAAACTCCTTGTTCACTACGACACGACGCGCGAGATGAAACTTGCTTGTGATGCTTCAAGTTATGGTGTAGGTGCAGTGATTTGCCACGTAATGGATGACGGACAGGAAAAGCCTATTGCTTTTGCCTCCCGCACCCTATCACCAAGTGAGCGCAACTATGCACAGATAGAGAAGGAAGCACTCAGCATTGTTTTCGGAATCAAGAAATTCCACCAGTTTCTTCTTGGCAGACCATTCACCCTTGTGACTGATCACAAACCACTACTCACGATACTGGGTCCCAAGTCAGCTATACCTTCCATGGCGGCATCAAGGATGCAGCGCTGGGCAATTCTGTTGTCCCAGTATGACTACAAGGTGGAGTACAGAAGCTCCAAATGCAACGCAGTCGCAGATGCGTTGTCCCGATTGCCCCATGAGAACTCTGATGTGGGAAGCGAGAACTCAATCTACACACTGCAAGTCGTAGATGAAGACTTTCCAGTGACTGCAACAGAAATTGCAGCTGAAACAGTGAAGGACACTGTGCTGAAGAGTGTTTATGAACAGACATTGAATGGTTGGACTGAAGTCGAGAGTGGATCAAACTCGGAACTGAAGCCTTTCTATAATCGACGACACGAATTATCATGCGAGCAGGGATGCATAAAGTGGGGTTATAGAGTGGTTGTACCAGAGTCTTTAAGAAACAAGATTATGTACGAACTTCATGCCGAACATCCTGGCATAGTTAGCATGAAGTCAATTGCTAGAAGTTTTGTGTATTGGCCTGGTATAGACAGTGACATTGAGTCACTGGTGAGCAAATGTAGCGTGTGTCAAGATTGCCGCAGTAAACCACCAAAAACACCACTGCAACCCTGGTCATGGCCAAGTAGACCGTTTCAGAGAGTTCACGTAGACTTTTGTGAAAAGGGTAATGATAATTTTCTGGTGCTAGTAGATAGTCATTCCAAATGGATTGAGGCAAAGCATATGGGGTCAAGCACTACTGCTGAGCGTACCATAGACGAGTTGAGATCAATTTTTGCATGTCATGGTTTACCAGAAGAACTTGTTTCTGATAACGGACCTCAGTTTCGTTCAGAACAGTTCAAACAGTTCATGCAGCGTAACGGGGTAAAACACACACTTGTTCCTCCATACCATCCAGCCTCCAATGGGGCGGCGGAAAGGTCTGTTAGAGTAGTCAAAGAGGCTCTCAAGAAACAGGTTTTGCAGGGTAGTTCAAAGCTCAGCATGAAACATCGTTTGGCTAGTTTCTTGCTGAAGTACAGAACTTCACCACACACAACTACGGGTTATTCACCTGCAGAACTGTTGATGAAGAGAAGGCTAAGAATAAGAAGGGCGGCACGGTAGCGCAGCGGTAGAGTTGCTGCTTTACAGCGAATGCAGCGCCGGAGACTCAGGTTCGATCCTGACTACGGGTGCTGCACTGTAAGGAGTTTGTACGTTCTCCCCGTGACCTGCGTGGGTTTTCTCCGAGATCTTCGGTTTCCTCCCACACTCCAAAGACGTACAGGTATGTAGGTTAATTGGCTGGGTAAATGTAAAAATTGTCCCTAGTGGGTGTAGGATAGTGTTAATGTACGGGGATCGCTGGGCGGCACGGACTTGGTGGGCCGAAAAGGCCTGTTTCCGGCTGTACATATATGATATGATATGATATGAATACGCCTAAGTCTAGTTCAACCCAATTTGGCCTTGAGAGTTGAGCAAAAACAGTTAAGTCAAAAACACCACTTTGACTTCCACAAAAAGGAGAGGAACTTCAAGCCAGATGAGCAAGTTCGTGTGCTCAGTCCTCCCAACAAGTCCAGTCGAGACAAATGGGATGTTGGGAAAATAGTGGAAGTGTGTGGAACAAAAAGATACTTAGTGGATGTTGGAGACAAGATCAAAAGTGTTCACGTGGATCAAATGATTCCAGCCAAAGACGAACCGAAAACTGAGCATGAATTCCTAATCCCTGAGTATTCATCTGAAAGTGAGTTAGAAAAGACTATTGTGGTTGATACACAAAATTCAGTGAGTACAGATAAAGAGACAGACTTCTCTAGTCAAGGTCAGCGTACTAACATAGAGCCAAACAAGCTAACAGTTGAGTCTACACATACATCTGTTATGCCTGTTGCACCTGTTACTGTTAAACGATCAGGCAGGAACCGCAAACCAGTAACTAGGTTAAATTTGTAAATATGGTTAAAAGTATTGATGTAAATCAAGTATCACAATACCAAAATTGTAACTGAGTACTTGGATTTAATACTTAAAAAAAGGGAGAGCAGTGTAATGTATTCATGCATATTCATGTGCCATGTTAATGAGTGGGCGTTCCTTGAGCTAGGAATGCTGGGTAAATAAAGGTTGGTGTGATTCAGGCAGCTAACGTGTGAGTGTACTTTATCTTTATGCCGTGTTGAACATAACAATCACGATTCCCCATCTTGGTGCATCCAGTGTAGGCAACTCCAGTAAGTCCACTCTGATCACCAACAATTGACTGAATGCACTTATCTAGGTGGAGGCATTGAGACTAATGCCTTTCATAAGATCATAAGTCATAAGATCATAAGTCATAAGATCATAAGTGATAGTGTCGTGGTTACCGGTGTTCAAAATGAAGCAGATGGCAGGGAGAATTCTTCAAGAAGTTAAAAGCCTTTATTTGCAAACAACGGCTGGAACAATCAGGATGTCAACCATCTGACTGCCCACTTAGTACACCGGGCAGCCTATTTTTATAGGATTCTTCCAGCCTTATCTTCTTTTCCTTATCTCGCCCTCATACTCCTCTTTACAGTCATTCATCTCTTTGCAGTCACCCTGTTTACCCTGCCACCATTAAACCCCACTCATTGATGAATGTCTGTATTTCTTCACATGTCACCTTTCACCCTGCCACCATTAAACTTTCAAGTAATCACCCCACCACTCATTGATGAATGTCTGTATCTCTTCCCATTCTGCCACCCTTGTCTTCTATCCTGGTTCATCCATCAATGTTTCTCCTCCTCCTGAGCAGCAGTTACAGACACGTGTCAAGGGTAAGGAATGTCTAGAGCGCCTTAATTAGTTACAGAGAGGCGCCTAATGCCTAAGTAGTTACAAGCCTTAAACAACAATGTCTAATGTATAAAATAATATCGTATTATCTCCCATAATAGTAGAATTAGGCCATTCAGCCCATCAAGTCCACTCCGCCGTTCAATCATGGCTGATCTATCTCCCTCTCCCAACCCCTTTCTCCTGCCAAGTCAATGACGTCCAAAAAAACAGAATGGTGCAAGATTGTAATGCAATCCAAAAAAATATTACAGCATTATTAAGGCGGTATGGTGGTGCAGCAGTCGAGTTGCTGCCTTACAGCTCCAGAGACCTGGGTTCAATCCTGACTATGGGTGCTGTCTGTACGGAGTTTGTACGTATGCCTTGTGACTGTGTGGGTTTTCTCTAGGTGCTCCAGTTTCCTCCCACACCCCAAGACGTACAGATTTGGAGGTTAATTGCCTTTGGGAAAGATTGTAAATTGTCCCTAGTGTATAGGATAGTGTTAGTGCATGGAGATCGGTGGTCAGCATGGACTCAGTGGGCCTGTTTCCACGCTGTATCCCTAAACTAAACTAAACTAAACTACAATAACAGACTAACTGAATAAGGTGGAGTTAGAATAGGAGTATGTGCCGGCATTTCTGGAAAGGGGTTGTGAAAGAGGTTAATGGCTTGGGTGTTGGATAGCTTGATGGTAGAGCCACATAACATGATAGAGGGTATCCTTACAATGAAGGCGGAACTTGTCTCCTGAAAGACTGCTGTGGCCACTTCCACTGATGTAGGGCACAGGAACAGGCTGTCGGCCCATGATGACTACCCAAAGATGATGCCAAATCAAGCTAATATCCCCTGCTTGCACGTGATCCATTCCCATCCATTCGCTGCATATACTGCATATTTTATCGGGATATCACCACATGATTTGAGAACAGCTCCATCCAAGACCACAAGAAATTTCAGAGAATTGTGGACGCAGCCCAGACCATGACACAAACCAACCTCCCCTCCATTCAGTCTGAAGAAGGGTCTCGGTACGGGAGAAGAAGGGTCTCCCTTCTGAAGAGGGGTCTCGGAATAAACGGGTCCTTTTCAGAATGGCAGGCAGTGACTAGTGGGGTACCGCAAGGCTCAGTGCTGGGACCCCAGCTGTTTACAATATATATTAATGATTGGGACGAGGGAATTGAATGCAACATCTCCAAGTTTGCGGATGACACCAAGCTGGGGGGCAGTGTTAGCTGTGAGGAGGATGCTAGGAGGCTGCAACGTGACTTGGATAGGTTAGGTGAGTGGGCAAATGCATGGCAGATGCAGTATAATGTGGATAAATGTGAGGTTATCCACTTTGGTGGCAAGAACAGGAAAGCAGACTATTATGTGAATGGTGGCCGATTAGGAAAAGGGGAGATGCAACGAGACCTGGGTGTCGTCGTACACCAGTCATTGAAAGTAGGCATGCAGGTGCAGCAGGCAGTGAAGAAAGCGAATGGTATGTTGGCATTCATAGCGAGGGGATTTGAGTATAGGAGCAGGGAGGTTCTGCTGCAGTTGTACAGGGCATTGGTGAGACCACACCTGGAGTATTGCATACAGTTTTGGTCTCCTAATTTGAGGAAAGACATTCTTGCCATAGAGGGAGTACAGAGAAGGTTCACCAGATTGATTCCTGGGATGGCAGGACTTTCATATGAAGAAAGACTGGATAGACTCGGCTTGTACTCGCTGGAATTTAGAAGATTGAGGGGGGATCTTATAGAAACTTACAAAATTCTTAAGGGGTTAGACAGGCTAGATGCAGGAAGATTGTTCCCGATGTTGGGGAAGTCCAGAACAAGGGGTCACAGTTTAAGGATAAGGGGGAAGTCTTTTAGGACCGAGATGAGAACGTTTTTTTTCACACAGAGAGTGGTGAATCTGTGGAATTCTCTGCCACAGAAGGTAGTTGAGGCCAGTTCATTGGCTATATTTAAGAGGGAGTTAGATGTGGCCCTTGTGGCTAAAGGAATCAGGGGGTATGGAGAGAAGGCATGTACAGGATACTGAGTTGGATGATCAGCCATGATCATATTGAATGGCAGTGCAGGCTGAAGGGCCGAATGGCCTACTCCTGCACCTATTTTCTATGTTTCTATTTTCTATGTTTCTATGAAGCCTCACTCATTCCTTCTCTCCTGAGGTGCTGCCTGACCCGCTGAGTTACTCCAGCATTTTTTGTCTAACTCCCTTCCATTGTCTTCATTTACACCTCGTGCTGCCTCGGCAAGGCCACCAGCACAATCAAGGACAAGTCGCACACCGGCCACTCCCTCTTCTCCCCTCTCCCATCGGGCCAAAGGCACAGAAGTGTGAAAAGGCACATCTCGAGATTCAAGGACAGTTTCTTCCCAGCTGTTATCAGGCAACTGAACCATCCTGCCAACAACTAGAGAGCAGTCCTGGGCTACTATCTATCTCATTGGAGACCCTCGGACTATCTTTGATCGGACATGCCCTCATGAATTAGTTTTCTTAATCTATTCTATATATTTTTGAGCACAAGTTAGTGTGAGAGCCCATAATGTGCTTCTGGGTGTCTTTGCAGGTTAAGAGTACGGTTGACAAAGATGTTCAAAACAAGGACTGGGATGGAGCTTGGGTCACTGCAAGGCTGGATCTCTAATGATTCTGGAGAGATTCACAGAGAGTGTCACGGCCGGAACCTAAACTAATTTGTTTTGAATATTTTGGTTAACGCTGCCCTTAATTAGCAATTTGGGCGAAGGTCACATTTGGTCTAAGAGAGTTCCAGCATAAGATCTACTGACATTCATAGGTTTAGTTTAGTTTAGTTTCGTTTAGTTTAGAGATACTGTGTGGAAAAAGGCCATTCGGCCCACTGATCCCCCTTCACTTACACGATCCTACACACTTGGGACAATTTACAATTCCTTGGAGTGTGGGAGGACGTACAAGTTTATAGGTTAATTTGGCTTCAGTAAAAATTCAGCACTCGGGGAAAACGCAGCTGGTCACGGGGAGAACGGACAAACTCCGTCCCAACAGCACCCGTAGCCGGGATTGAACCTGGGTCTCTGGCATTGTAAGGCCGCAGCTGCACCAACAAAGGTCTAAACCTTTCTTCGAGGACGTTATCATTCGATGGTTTTGGTCACTCGAGCCTCCTTTCACCCCCCCCCCTCCCCACTTCGAGGAAATGCATTCCAGAGCCTGGGTGCCAGGAATCTGCTGACAGGCGAGGTCGTGGATGCATTTCCCAAAAGTTACCTTGACAAACTGCGGCTCCTGGGGCAGGGCCCTGCTGTGTCAGCCCCTGGCCTAGATTCAGGGCCTCAGAAGAAACTACTTCACCACAACCCACAGCTTCCACTGATCAGAAAGTGTTAACCACGTCAGCACGTAAAAACCAGGGCCTGGCCCTAGTCGGTGCATCAGCTCGGAGAATGTTTCCCCATAACCGGCCCCGGCTCCCTCCACCAGCCGCAACACAACCTCTACTGCCTCCCTCACTATCTGCTCTTTGCTGAACTCACCGGATTCACAAGGTGAACTCGTTGTGCTTTTGACGGCTGGAAGGAGGCCATTTGACCCATCGGGTCTGTGCTTCAGTCAGAGAGAGGTTCTGTAGTCAGAGGGTGGTGAATTCATTGCCACAGAAGACTGTGGAGGCCAAGTCAATGGATATATTTAAGGAGGAGATAGACAGATTCTTGATAAGTAAGGGTGTCAGGGGTTATGGGGTGAAGGCAGGAGAATGGGGTTGAGAGGGAAAGATATATCAGCCATGATTGAATGTCGGAGTAGACTTGATGGGCAGAATGGCCCTTTTCTGCTCCTGGAACTTATGAACTTTTACTGGTTCTTTGCAAGAACTATCCAGTTAGTTTCATTCCCATGCCCTCTCCCCAAAGCCCTGCAAATTCTTTCCTTTCTAATACTTGTGTGGAATGTGGGCTATATAATGTGGGCCAAGTGTTGGAAGGCGGCATCAATATGGCAGGTCCCAACTGGTCAGCGTGGATATGGGGTGATAAATGGCCTGTTTCCATGGTGTACATCTCAATGACTCCACATCTTATCCAGTCCCATGTTTAACATTACTACTGAATCTGCCTCGACTACTTCCCAGCAGTGAACCAACCATTCACAGTAGAACAAAAACACAAGTGCTGGAGGAATTCAGCAGGTCAGGCAGTGTCAACATCCTTCAGATTGGAGAAGAATTCCAACACAAAATGGCTTCTGTGCATTTCCTCCATAGATGCTGACTGACTCGCTGAGTTCCTCCAGAACTTTGCTTTTTGCTCAAGGTTCAAACATCTGCAGTTTCTTGTGACCGGCTGCCTAACAATAACTGCTCCCAGCTGGTCAGGCAGCATCTCTGGGGAAAAGGAATTGGTGACGTTTTGGCTCAAGGCAGTCTGAAGAAGGGTCTTGACCCGAAAAGTCACCTATTCCTTTTCTCCTTGTCTGACCCGCTGAGTCACTCCAGCTTTTTGTGTCTGTCTTTGGTTTAATCCAGCATTTGTAGTTCCTTCCTACACTGGCTGCATAGCAACTGTTGCCCGGCAGTGAACCAACCACTCGTTCAAAAACAACAGCTCCTCAGCAGTGAACCAACCACTCGCTCTTTAACAATTGATCCTCGGCAATAAACCAACCACTAGTTGTATAACAATTGATCCTGGGCAGTAAACCAACCACTAGCTGTATAACGAAGATAGACACAAAATGCTGGAGTAACTCAGCGGGACAGGCAGCATCTCTGGAGAGAGGGAATGAGTGACATTTTGGGTCGAGACCCTTCTTCAGACTGGTTAGGGATAAGGGAAATGAGAGATATCCCTAATTCCCTTATCCCTAACCAGTCTGCAGAAGGGTCACAACCTAAAACGCCACCCATTCCTTCTCTCCAGAGATGCTACCTGAGTTACTCCAGCTTTTTGTGTCTATCTTCGGTTTAAACCAGCATCTGCAATACCTTCCTACACTAGTTGTAAAACAACTGCTTCTGGGCAGTGAACCAAGCAACTCCTTCTATAATATCTACACCCCAGCAATGGATCAACCATATTACAAAGATAGACACAAAATGCTAGAGTAACTCAGTGGGACAGGCAGCATCTCGGCAGAGAAGGAATGGATGACGTTTCGGGCCGAGATCCTTCTTCTGATGTCTGAAGAAGGGTTTCGACCCAAAACGTCACCCATTCCTTCTCTCCAGATTCTGCCTGTCCCTGTCTCTCTTCGGTGTAAACCAGCATCTGCAGTTCCTTCCTACACAAGCAGTATTACAACTGCTCCTGGGCACAGTGAACCAACCACTCATGTATAACACAAATATTTCCTCCTGCACATTTTGGTTCTTGAATCGTTAATTTATAAATCAGACCGAAACAACAAATTCCATTTTTGAAGTGATTTTTACACAACAAAAGATCTGCATCTGAAAATAAGAATAAGGCTGGGAGCATCCCTGGAATTCACCTCTTCAGCAGCGTTGGAGAAGGGACACAGCCCTGTCAGAACATGGAGAGACCTCCTTGGGGCAGTCAGCGGCTGTGCTGGTTTGGGAAATGTGACGACACGCCAATCAAATGGCAGATTGGGAGAAAATAAGACACAAAGTGCTGAAGTAACTCAACGGCTCAGGCAGCATCTCTGGAGAAAATGGATATGTGACATTTTGGGTTGGGGCTCTTTTTTAGATTGATTGTCATTCGTGGGAAGGGAGAAAGCTGGAAGAGAGGTGGGTGAAGGAGAGAGCCCAGCAAGTGATAGGTGGATACGGGAGGCGGTGTTGGATGACAGGTGGTTGGTGTGGATACAGATGGTTGGACAAACACCAGAGATGAAAAAGACTAAAAGTGAGAGATAGGTAGATAAGGATTTTTTAAAAGTACAAATTGTGAAGGCAGAGGAAGGAACATGGGTGGAAGGAGAGAAATTAGTGTGAATCCAGGTGGGGCACAGGAAAGAGAGGGGGGGGGGAGGGGGAAAGGGGGGAGGGGAAAGGTGGGTATGTTTGTCAGTTGGTTACCTAGAAATAAATATTCAATTTTCCTCTTCTATCCTTATCTCCTTATCTCACACTTTTTGTCATTCCATATCTGGCCTTTGTCCAACCATCGGCCAATCAAAACCCTCCTCACCTGTGTCCACCTATCACTTGTGTAAGAAGGAACTGCAGATTCTGGTTTAAACCAAAGTTAGACACAGAAAGCTGCAATAATTCAGTGGGATGGACAGCATCTCTGGAGAGAAAGAATGGGTGACGTTTCGGGTCGAGACTGACTCTGAAGAAGGGTCTCGACCCGAAACGTCACCCATTCCTTATCTCCAGATATGTTGCCTGAGATACTCCATCTATCTTCCACCTATCACTTGCCAGACTTTGCTTTCTTTACGATTGCGGCCAGGATGTTGAAGTTGTTGACTCTCTCCACCACTGACCCGTCGATGAGGACAGGTTCATGGATTCTCGGCCATCCTCTTCTCAAGTCAACAATCAGCTCCACATACCTGATTCATTGGGAGCAAGGTTGTTGTTCCGGCACCATTCAATCAGACGATCGATCTCCCTCCGATCATACGACTCATCAGTACCCGTTATTCGTCCAACAACAATGGTGTTATCAGAGTTGGAACAGTGTCTGCCTATACAGTTATGGGTATAGAGTATGGGTTATGAGTGGACCAGGGCACTTAGCACAGCAGTGAAGTGCCACTGTGCTAATGGTTATCACGGAGGAAGTGTTGTTGCCCATTCAAACTGATTATGATCTGTTGATGAGGAAACCTTGGATCCAATTGCATGGAGATGTGCAGAGAACTACTTCCCTGAGCTTGGTAACAAATTTGGAGGGGATTTCGATGGGTAGTTGATGAACAACCATCTGGCAAATATGTTCTTCTTGTTCATGTGGTCCAGTGCAGAATGCAAAGCCAGCGAAAGTGCCTCCCCTGATGATCTACTGTGGTGGTAGGCAAATTGTAGTGGGTTCTAGTTCTTGCTAAGATAGATAGGCCATAACCAACCTCCCTAAGGACTTCACCACCATGGACATTAGTGACAACAATCAGTCATCATTGAGCCACTCTTTTTGGTCCTCGATTCAAGGTTTCAAGGTTTCAAGGTCAGTTTATTGTCACATATCTGCTTCCACCACCACCACCACTACAAAGTCACTTTGGGATCTGGGCAGAGCAGACTCATTTTGATTTATGGTCTCTGTATCCTTATATCCTGTATCCACTGTTTGCGTGCTACTGTATGTTTCATTTTTTTCCTTAGTACCTAATCAGATGTACAGCACTTTGGTCAACGTAGGTTGTTTTTAAATGTGCTATATAAATAAAATTGACTTGACTTGACGACATGCACCAATTAATGTACAGTGAAATTCAAATTACCATACAGCCATACTAAAAAAAGCAACAAGACACACAAGTACATAAAAGTTAACATAAACATCCACCACAGCGGATCCCCCATGTTCCTCACTGAGTTGGAAGGCAAACAAGTCCAATTTCTTCTCCCCTGCTCTGGGCAAGAGACTGTGCGTTTACCCAATTTATTCCCCTCATGATTTTGTACACCTCGATAAGATCACCCCTCATCCTCCAGCACAGCAACGAATAGAGTCCTAGCCTGCTCAACCACTCCCTGAAGCTCAAGCCCTCGAGTCCAGGCAACATCCTTGTAAATCTTCTCTGCACCCTCTCCAGCTAGGTAATAAGAACTTTTATCTTTGTGGAGTTGGTAGGAGGTGAGAGGTAAGAGGTTTAAAGGGGATCTGATGGGAATTTTTCCACATGGAAAATTAGATTCCATGGAGCGTAGGAGGATGAGGGGGTGATCTTATAGAGGTGTATAAAATCATGAGAGGAAGAGACCAGGTAGACGCCCAATCTCTTGCCCAGATTAGGTGAATCAAGGACCAGAGGACATAGGTTTAAGGTGAAGGGGAAAAGATTTAATAGGATTCTGAGGGGTAACTTTTTCACACAGGGTGGTGGATGTATTGAACAAGCTACTAGAGGAGGTAGCTGAGGCAGGGATTATCCCAACATTTAAGAAACAATTAGACAGGTACATGGATAGGACAGGTTTGGAGGGATATGGACCAAATATGGGCAGGTGGGACCAGTGTAGCTGGGACATGTTGGCTGGTGTGGGCAAGTTGGGCCGAAGGGCCTGTTTCCACGCTGTATCACTATGACTCTATGGAGGATAGGTGAAATCTGGATACACACTGCCTGAGGAAACAGTGAATGCAACCACTCTCACAACATGTAAAAAGCAGCTGGAAAAGTACTTGAATCAGCAAAGTGTAGAAGGCTATGGACCAAATGATAGGGAATTAGTTTAGTTTAGTTTATTGTCACACGTACCAAGGTACAGTGAAAAGCTTTTTTTTTTTGCGTGCTATCCAGTCAGCAGAAAGATTATACGTGATTACAATCAGGCCGTCCACAGTGTACTGATACAGGATAAAGGGATTAACGCTTAGGGCAAGATAAAGTCCAGTAAAGTCCAATTAAAGATAGTCAAATTGGAATTAGCATGGATACGTATAATAGTGAGTTGAAGGGTCTGTTACTGTGCAATATAACTTTATGATACTTGTATACACACAAGGAGCTAAGTGATCACACATTTGATGGATCAGTCATCAACAATGCTGGCAAGGGCTAATCACTCACCCACAGACTGCATGCTGATGCTCAAATTCAGTCATGGACTAATCAGTGATGATATTAACATTGGCATTACAAATAATCTTGTCTCCAACAAGGGAGAGCACACCCTTGACTTTCAATAAAGCTATCATTATCACCACCATTAACATCCTTGAGGACAGCAGGGTGGTGCAGCAGTTGAGTTGCTGCATTACAGCGCAAGGGATCTGGGTTCGATACTGACTGCGGGAGCTGCCTGTACGGAGTTCGTACATTCTCCCCGTGACCATGTGGGTTTTCTCCGGGTGCTCTGGTTTCATCCCACGCTCCAAAGACGTACTGGTTTGTAGGTTAATTGGCTGCGGTAGAAATTGTAACTTGCCCCTGCGAGTGTATGGGGATCACTGGTCGGCACGGACTCGACGGGCAGAAGGACCTGATTCCACGCTGTATCTTCAAACTAAACTCAATCCTGGAGGTCATCATTGACTGGACTAATTAGTCCATTAAATGGACTAATGACATGAACATCATGGCTACAGAGCCAGGGTAGAGCCTGAGTCCCTACAGCATAGGGCCAGGTGACCTAGCTTCAGCTCAAAAGGTTCTTATGGGGTTTGAGTAGGGAGGTAACTGACATAACCTATCTCAGAGTATTCTGCTTACCATCTCAGAATGTGTTCTGAAATGAGTCAGTGTTGGGTTCAAGAGTTCCACTCCATCCTTTAATCAGTAGATCAGATCTGTTACTTTAATATTTGTATTTTTGCAATAGTAACTGTAGAAAAAACCTCTCTACATCTCCACTCCTACCACTGGAACAAGTCAGTGCTGGTTAGATACAGAGTGAAGCTCCCTCTACATGGTCCCAACACACTCCAAGGACAGTACGGGTGTCAGAGGTTATGGGGAAAAGGCAGGAGAGTGGGGTTAGGGGGGGAGAGATAGGCCAGCCATGATTGAATGGCAGAGTAAACTTGATGGGCCGAATGGCCTAATTCTACTCCTATCACTTATGATCTTATGATCTTATAGACAATAGACAATAGACAATAGGTGCAGGAGTAGGCCATTCAGCCCTTCGAGCCAGCACCGCCATTCAATGCGATCATGGCTGATCACTCTCAATCAGTACCCCGTTCCTGCCTTCTCCCCATACCCCCTCACTCCGCTATCCTTAAGAGCTCTATCCAGCTCTCTCTTGAAAGCATCCAACGAACTGGCCTCTACTGCCTTCTGAGGCAGAGAATTCCACACCTTCACCACTCTCTGACTGAAAAAATTCTTCCTCATCTCCATTCTAAATGGCCTACCCCTTATTCTTATACTGTGGCCCCTTGTTCTGGACTCCCCCAACATTGGGAACATGTTTCGTGCCTCTAATGTGTCCAATCCCCTAATTATCTTATATGTTTCAATAAGATCCCCCCTCATCCTTCTAAATTCCAGTGTATACAAGGGTCAAACACAGAGTGATGCTCCCTCTGCACTGTCCCATCACACACTCCAAGGACAGGGTCAGGCACAGAAAGAAGCTCCCTCTACACTGTCCTATCACACTTTCCCAGCGTTAGATACAAAGTGAAGCTGCCTCTACATGGTCCACTACACGCTCTAAGTCCAGGGTCAAACGCCAAGGGAAGCTGCCTCTACACTGTCCTGTCACACATTCCCAGGGTTAGATACAGAGTGAAGCTCCCTCCACATGTTCCCATCGCATATGCCAAAGGGCAGGATCTGTTTTGATAGATATTCATGGAAGTTCCTTCTACATTGTCCCACATACACACTGCCAGGATGGGGACACCACCTACAGAGTAAATTCCTTCCACACTTGCATTGCACACACTTTAGGCAGTGACAGTCTACAACTCAGAAAGAGATGGCACTTTCGATAGAATATTAAGGGTTGAGAGAGATGTCAGTCAAATGGGACTTGGCCAGAATCTCAAACTGACTGGCATGGACAGGGAGGGCCGAAGGGCCTGTGATTCCATGCCGTATAGCTCTATGGCTATGACAAAATAGAATTGTACAGCATAGCAGCAGGCCTTCAGCTCACCACGTCCTTGCAGAACAAGATGATAAGTTAAACCAATCCCTTCTGCCTGCACAACCTCCATATCCCTCCATTGCCTGCATATTCATGATTCTATCTACAAGCTTTCGAATGCGATTATCCTATCTGCTTTCACCACCATGCCTGGCAGTGCATTCCAGGTGTCTACAATTCTCTAGGTTAAAACAAAAACTTATCTATGTCTCTCATGATTTTATAAACTATCGTTAGGTTTCCCCTCAATCTCCGACCCTTCAGAGAAAACAAACTAAGTTTGTCCAAACTCTCCTGATAGTTACCCATTAATCCAGCCAGCATCCTGCTACGCTTATTCAGCATTCTCTCCAAAGCCTCCACATCCTTCCTGTGATGGGGCAACCAGAACTGCACACTTCAAATGCGGCCTGACCAAAGTTTTATGAAACTGCATCATGACTTCCTGACTCATACTTGATGTCCCGACTGATGAAGAGAAGCATACCATACGGCTTTTTTTAACAATTTTATTTACTAGTGTTGCACTTTCAGAGACCTATGGACTTGGTCTCCAGGATCCCTCTGTACATCAGTGGTGTTACGAATCCTGCGATTAGTTTAATTTAGTTTAGAGATACAGCATGGAAACTGGCCCTTCGGCCCACCGGGTCCGCGCAGACCAGCGATCCCTGCACATTAACACTATCCTACACACACCAGGGACAATTTTTACATTTACCATGCCAATTAACCTACATATCTGTACGTCTTTGGAGTGTGAGAGGAAACTGAAGATCTCGGAGAAAACCCACGCTGGTCACGGGGAGAACGTACAAACTCTGTACAGACAGCACCCGTGGTCGAACCCGGGTCTCCGGCGCTGCATTCGCTGTAAGGCAGTAACTCTACCGCTGCGCCACCGTGCCGCCCCACATTAACTGTATACTTTCCCCATACATTTGACTCCTAAAATACAACACTTCAAACTTGGCTGGATTAAACTCTCCTAGTAGTGCCACAACTGAATTGGTCTCTGCTGTCCCCATCGATCCATTGCTGATTCCCCATGCCTGCCAGGCGACTCTTACAGGATGGCACGGTGGTGCTGCGGGAGAGTTGCTGCCTCACAGCATCAGAGACCCGGGTTCAATCCTGACTACAGGTGCTGTACGGAGTTTGTACGCTCTCCCCGTGACCTGCGTCGGGTTTCTCCGGGTGCTCCAGCTTCCTCCCACACTCCAAAGCCATATAGGTTTGTAGGTTAATTGGTTTGGTTTAATTGTAAACTGTCCCGAGTGCGTGTAGGATAGTGTTAGAGTGCGGGGATCGCTGGTCGGTGCGGACTCAGTGGGCCGCTGTATCTCTAAACTAAACTAAAACTAAACTAAAGATCCAAACAGCTCGTTCACGGTGAATCTTTCTCCATTGTCAGCCAGACCAGGCAACCAGTCACTCTGTGTGACCCCCTGCCTGTCTCCCTTGTCTAGTGATATGTGGAAGCAATGATTAGTTTGTTTTTGTTGATGGGGAGCACTGCCTTTAATGATGTAGTCTGATGCTAATCATCGAGGCACCCATTGACTGACTGGGGCAGACTTGCCATTTAATGTGATTGCCTGCTGGTTCCTTCTATCTTCCCTTCTCCTCAAAGCATTCAAGCATGTGCTTTTTAATGGCTTGGCCTGTCCAAATCAATTGTACCAGGATGCTGCTTGCATTAGAGGGAATCAGCCCTATAGACAAACTTTTAATGTAAGAAAAAGGACTGCAGATGCCAGTTCATACCAAAGATAAACACAAAATGCTGGAGTACCTCAGTGGGTCAGGCAGTATTGAGCATTTAGTAAGAGGGTGGTGAATCTGTGGACAGAAGGCTGTGGAGGCCAAGTCAGTGGATATTTTAAAGGCAGAGATAGATAGATTCTTGATTAGTACAGGTGTCAGAGGTTATGGGGAGAAGGCAGGAGAATGGGGTTAGGAGGGAGAGCTAGATCAGCCAGGATTGAATGGC
Source organism: Rhinoraja longicauda (assembly GCF_053455715.1). Taxonomy (NCBI): domain Eukaryota; kingdom Metazoa; phylum Chordata; class Chondrichthyes; order Rajiformes; family Arhynchobatidae; genus Rhinoraja; species Rhinoraja longicauda. Next base: position 54,212,361 of record NC_135961.1, on the reverse strand, counting down.
AGAGTAGACTTGATGGGCCAAAAGGCCTAATTCTATTCCTATCACTTATGACCTTATGACCCGCTGAGTTGCTCCATAATTTTGTGTCTATCTTTGGACAAACTTGGATTGTTTTCTCTGGTGCATTGGATGGTTGAGGGGAGACCTGATAGAAGTATTTAAAATAATGAGAGGCATGGACAGGGTTGACAGTCAGAATCTTTTCTCTCTTCAGAATGGAAATTTCAAATACTAGATGGCATAGCTTTAAGGTCAGGGAGGGGGGGAGCATTTTAAGGAGACGTGCGAGGCAGGTTTTTTACTCAGGGAGTGGTGGGTGCCCGGATGGGTGGTGATGAAAGCAGATGCGGTGGTGGCATTTAAGAGGCTTTTAGATAGTCACATAGATATGCCGAAAATGGCCGGATATGGATCACATGCAGGGGCGAAGGAGATTGTTCCGAACAGACATCGTGTGCTCAAGGGCCTGTTCCTATGCTGTACTGTTCCATTTCTATGTTCTATGTAGTTGTTGTGCTGCTTATGCAATAACAATTACATAAAGGGTGAATATTCATCTATTTCCTCCACCGGGCCCTGGTGAGACCGCACCTGGAGTACTGTGTGCAGTTTTGGTCTCCAAATTTGAGGAAGGATATTCTTGCTATGGAGGGCGTGCAGCGTAGGTTCACTAGGTTAATTCCCGGAATGGCGGGACTGTCGTATGTTGAAAGGCTGGAGCGATTGGGCTTGTATACACTGGAATTTAGAAGGATGAGGGGGGATCTTATTGAAACATATAAGATAATTAGGGGATTGGACACATTAGAGGCAGGAAACATGTTCCCAATGTTGGGGGAGTCCAGAACAAGGGGCCACAGTTTAAGAATAAGGGGTAGGCCATTTAGAACGGAGATGAGGAAGAACTTTTTCAGTCAGAGAGTGGTGAAGGTGTGGAATTCTCTGCCTCAGAAGGCAGTGGAGGCCAGTTCGTTGGATGCTTTCAAGAGAGAGCTGGATAGAGCTCTTAAGGATAGCGGAGTGAGGGGGTATGGGGAGAAGGCAGGAACGGGGTACTGATTGAGAGTGATCAGCCATGATCGCATTGAATGGCGGTGCTGGCTCGAAGGGCTGAATGGCCTACTCCTGCAACTATTGTCTATTGTCTATCGTCTATTGTCTATTGTCTATTGTCTATGTCAGGTAGCCTCTGGCCTGGCTTGACCTTGCTGACAGGCTAGAGTCTGAGGTGAAGCAGGGGCAGATAGATAGAAAGACAGGGATAGAAGCAGGGGTAGGTTGGCCCACATCTTGTACAAGTCCCCAGCACCGGATACAATCTGATACTCAGTCTTTTGGTGACAACTCTGAAGTGAAGCCATCAACTTATCTTTGCCAGTGTGCAGGTTACAAAATGACTCATTCGACAGATAAGTATGAGGTGAGTGCTTCTCATTGGTGCAGAAACCCATTGCAGCCTTGGACATGTCGATAGAGACGGGCTTGACCTGGTTGGCCACACGATCTTACGAACAAACAGACATTTGCTGTTTCTGTTCTGTAGAACCCTGAAATGCTCCCAAAACCAAGCTGCAAAGTCCTCACTCACACTGAGTGCCATTCACCCCTCAGCCATGTGGTGGCTGACTACTGGGGCTCCTGGTTAAGAAAAACGCTGGAGAAACACAGCAGGTCAAGCATCATCTATGGGGTGGAGAAAGAAAATGGTTGACATTTTGGGTCAAAACCCTGCATCAGGATTCATGTCCTCCAGTTAATTGTTGGCTGCTCCAGATTCCAAAATGCGCAGTCTCTTTGTGACTTCTGGTTAAGAAACACTTTGACTTTAAAATTCTTATCTTTGTTTTGAAATCATGCAACTGATCTTGCGTCGTTCTACCTCTGAAACCTCCTCAGCGCCCACAATCCTCTCGGGTCTCAGGCATTCCCTCGATCTGGTCCTTTCTGCATCCCCTGCTGGTGTCTATGCCTTCAGTGACCAAGTCCGTAAGTTCTGGAATTCCTGCCATAAAGGACTCCACATTAATGTGACCCCAATGTCTTCCACTTTCACCAAGCAACAAACTGCCGGAGGAAGGGGACAGGCTGTATCAGTGGAGATAACAACCTGTTGTCGCTTTCTCTTCCACAGATAACAGCCGCTAGGCAATGCCAAATTCTCCCACTTCAATTACGGTGTTTCCCTGAGTGTATCAGAGCTCATCATTTCTGCTGTAATATATTGGCTCAGTATTTCTCCCTCTTGAGTGCGGCTTGACCCTCTGGCTTGCCACACATCCCTCCATTTCACAACTGGAGGCGGCACGGTGGCGCAACGGTAGAGTTGCCGCCTTACAGCGCAGGGGACACGGGTTTGATCCTGACCACGGGTGCTGTCTGAATGCAGTTTGTGCGTTCTCCCTGTGACCGCATGATCTTCAGTTTCCTCCCACACTCCAAAGTACAGGTTTGTAGGTTAATTGGCTTGGTATGAATATAAGTCTCCATTGTGTGTAGGATAGTGTTAATGTGCGGGGATCGCTGGTCGGCGTGGACTTGGTGGGCCACAATTTGGTGGCTCTGCTACATTTTCACTCGCTATAACTGTTCCCACTAACCCATTGATCAGATGATCACTACGACCTATCTTCCGGGCAACCACTGGCATCACCCGATCAGAGATAATCTATTTGCCTTCCCAACTGTGTGCCACGCCTCCACGCTCAGCAACTGGTGTACGAGAGCACTTGGGTACCTTTGTAGGTAGACATAAAATGCTGGAGTAACTCAGTGGGACGGGCAGCATCTCTTGGAGAGAAGGAATGGGTGACGTTTCTGGTCGAGACCCTTCTTAAGACTGATGTCAGGGGAGTGGGCGGGACGGAGATAGAATATAGTCGGAGACAGTAAGACTGGTGGGAGAGCTGGGAAGGGGGAGGCGATGTCTCGTCGATGTACAGGAGTTGACACCTTGAACAGCGGATACAATAGATGAGGTTGGAGGAGGTGCAAGTGAACCTCTGCCTCACCTGAAAAGACTGTCGGGGTCCTTGGATGGAGTCGAGGGAGAAGGTATAGGGACAGGTGTTGCATCTCCGGCGGTTGCAGGGGAAACGACCTGGGGAAGGGGCGGTTTGGGTGGGAAGGGACGAGTTGACCAGGGAGTTGCAGAGGGAATGGTCTCTGCAGAAAGCGTTAAGGGGTGGAGATGGGAAGATGTGGCCAGTAGTGGGATCCCGTTGGAAGTGGCGAACGTGTTGGAAGATTATATGCTTGTATTATAAGCATATAATCCTCCAGGTGTCAACTTCTGTACATCGGCGAGACCAAGCGCAGACTCGGCGATCGTTTCACTGAACATCGCCGCTCAGTCCGCCTTAACCTACCTGATCTCCCAGTTGCTCAGCACTTTAACTCCCCCTCCCATTCCCAATCTGACCTTTCTGTCCTGGGCCTCCTCGATTGTCAGAGTGAGGCCATTGTGCAAATTGGAGGAACAGTACCTCATATTTTGCTTGGGTAGCTTACACCCCAGCGGTATGAACATTGACTTCTCGAACTTCAAATAGCCCTTGTTTTCCCTCTCACTCCATCACCTCCCCTTCCCACTTTTCCCACCAGTCTTACTGTCTCCGACTTCATTCTATCTCTGTCCCACCCACTCCCCTGACATCAGTCTGAAGAAGGGTTTCGACCCGAAACATCACCCATTCCTTCTCTCCAGAGATGCTGCCCGTCCCGCTGAGTTACTCCAGCATTTTGTGTCCACGTTCGATTTAAACCAGCATCTGTAGTCCTTTCCCACACACACTGGGCACACTTCCTAATCGATAACCATTTAATTAATGGTAATATGTAAGTGAACCAGCCGAAAGGTCGTTTTTGTGTTGTGTAGCTCCAGACGATGATACTCGTTTTTTCCTGCCAGTGAATAACTTCACATTTATCGATGTTATTATAATACATTTGCCATGGTTTTGCCCATTTGCCCAATTTCAAAGTCTCAACTATTCCTCTCTGCGTCCTCCTTATAACTCACAATCTCACTCCGTTCAGTGTCATCGGCAAACTTCTACGTATTGCATTATGTTCATTTGTCCAAATCAGCGACGTGTGCTGCGAACAGCTCAGGCCAAAGTATGATCCCTGAGGTACCTCACTGCCACATGGAAAGCACCATTCACTCCTGCTTCCTGTTTAATACCTGGTCAACCAATCTTCAATCCATGCCAGGGTATTACCCCAATTCTACGTGTTTCATTTTTAAACACAACTTTCACATGAAACAATTAAAAACTTGAAAATACAAGTGCAGCACATTTCCCTTATCTATTCTAGGTTACATTCACTAGTTTAGTTTAGTTTAATTTAGTTTAGTTTAGTTTAGTTGAGAGATATAGCGTGGAAACAGGCCGATCAGCCCACCGACCAGCAATCCCTATACACAAACACTATCCTACACACACTAGGGACAATTGACAATTTTACTGAGCCAATAAACCTGTGCATCTTTGGAGTATGGGAGGAAGCATTTGTTTAAAGAGGGCTTGTATGCAAAAACAGGGATGCAATGCTGAGGCTCTGTAAAGTCGCATTTGGAATATTGTGAGCAATTTTGGGCACCATAACTGAGGAAGGATGTGCTGGCTCTGGAGAGGGTTCAGAGGATGTTTACAAGAATGATCCCAGGAATGAGTAGGTGAACCTGTGATGAGCGTTTGTCAGCACTGGGCCTCTGCTCGCTGGAGATTAGAAAAATGAGCGGGGACCTCATTGAAACATACAGAATAGTGGGGGGTGTTTTTTTGTGTGTTTTTTTTTCTCCCTCTTTTTTTTTGTTTTGTCCCTCCCCCCACGTGTGTGTGTATACCTAGGCTACTTTATGGCGGCGGACACGGTTAAGTATTGTCTCTCCTATATTTCAAATGGCTGACTTAACTACGACTCAGAATAGTGTTCATTTTGTTTCCTGGAACGTCAAAGGTTTAAACAAGGCTACTAAACTAAACCGAATAATGTCTCATGTGCAACATTTAAAAGTAGATATATGTTTTCTACAAGAGACACACTTATGAGCCTCAGATGTCTCAAGACTCAAAAGGGGATGGGTTGGACATTTATTTCATTCTAAGTTTAATTACAAAGCCAGGGGCACTGCAATTTTAATTAATAAAAATATTACTTTTGAACTATTGAGCTCTATTACTGATCCCAATGGACGTTATGTTATTGTATCAGGTGTCATCCAAAACACTCCCGTAGTCCTTGCTTGCGTATATGCACCAAATTGGGATGATAGTCAGTTTATCTCTAAGTTATTTTCTACATTACCCGTTCTTGACAACAGTTTTTTAATTATAGGGGGGGACTTTAATATGGTTCAAGATACAGCTCTTGATAGATCATCCACCAAGGACTATGTCCCTTCCAACTCTGCCAGGGTTTTGGCCTCTCATGCTGAACAGCTTGGCCTAACCGACCCCTGGAGGTTCTTCTTTCCAACAGCCAAAGCATATTCTTTTTTTTCTCATCCCCACCATACATACTCTCGGATAGATTTCTTTCTTGTGGACGACAGACTTTTATCAAACCTTAAGTCATCTGAGTACCACAGCATTGTTATATCCGACTACGCCCCCACTTCTATGGAGATCAATTTATTAAAAAGCTATGTTCCATCGAGGCAGTGGCGCTTTAATTCCCCAATGCTGTCTGATAAGATATTCAAGGACTATCTTACCTCTCAAATTGGATTCTATTTTGAAATTAACAAAACTCCTGATGTCTCCCAATCAATTCTATGGGAAGCTTTTAAGGCTTATTTAAGGGGTCAGATAATATCTTTTGTTTCATATGCCAAAAAGTCAGAGGCAAAGAAACTGTCTCAAATCTCTGAGGAAATTTTAAAATTAGACAATCAGTATACGATATCCCCATCTCCTGCTCTGTACAATAGGCACCTGCACCTCCAGACTGAGTTTGACATGTTATCAACAACCAAGGCTGAAACACTTTTGCTTAAGTCTAGGCAACGTGTTTTTGAGATGGGGGACAAAGCAAGTAAACTTCTAGCCTATCAAGCTCGTTCAGTTGCTGCCTCCAGGCTGATTACTAAAATTAAATCACCCACTGGTGCTATTCTGTCTGATACAAGAGATATAAACAAAGCCTTTGCAAACTATTATTCCGATCTTTACTCGTCTGAAAGCCCCCCAGATATCTGGGACCAGGATCACCCTCTTAACAGTATATGCTATCCTGTACTTGATGAAATGGTTTCCAGCAACCTCGGAAGACCGATTTCACTTCTTGAAATCCAAGAAGCCATTAAAGCCATGCAAAATGGTAAATCCCCAGGGCCTGACGGATATACAGTGGAGTTTTACAAGACATTTTTTCATCTTCTAGGCCCCGAACTACAAATTATGTACAATGAGTCGTTCCAGAAAGGCCAGTTGCCAGAAACATTGTCTCAAGCCTCTATTTTCTTGTTGCTTAAGAAAGATAAGGACCCGCTTCTGTGTAGTAGCAGAAGACCAATTTCTCTTCTCAATGTGGACCAAAAGATCTTGGCCAAAGTCCTTTATAACCGTCTTCGACACGTGGTCCCAGATTTAATATCAACGGACCAAACAGGCTTTATCCAGGGGAGGCACTCCTTTTTTAATACAAGGCGCCTGTTGGACATAGTTCATGCTCCAATTTCTGAACTCCCTGAAATTGTCCTCTCGTTGGACGCTGAGAAGGCCTTCGACAGGGTAGAGTGGACCTATCTTTTTTTTTGTTCTTCAGAAAATGGGGATTAATGAAGATTTTATTTCATGGATTAAACTTTTATATTCAGCCCCTGTAACTTCCGTTATCACTAATGAGTTACACTCACCTTTCTTTCCCCTCAAACGAGGTACTAAACAAGGTTGTCCTCTATCACCGTTGTTATTCGCAATCGCCATAGAACCTCTGGCTATCTGGCTCTGTAGCGAGGTTAGGTTCGAAGGCATTATCAGAGGGGGGGGGGTCACCCACAAAGTGTCTTTGTACGCGGATGATCTACTTTTATTTATATCTAACCCCAACTCTTCCGTTTCAGTTATTATATCTATCCTTGAGCAGTTTGGTAGATTCTCCGGGTACAAACTGAACATTCAGAAAAGTGAGCTTTTTCCGATAAACCCCGCAGCCACAAGAATGCCTCATTCACTTTTCCCTTTTAAGCGCATGGCTAGTGGGTTTAAATACCTTGGCATTGTCATCACTAAATCCTTCTCCCATATTTTTAATGCAAATTTTCTCCCCTTACTAGAACGTTGTAAACAAGATTTTAACCGTTGGTCTACTCTGCCCTTATCACTGGCCGGTCGCATTAACCTAATTAAAATGGTTACTTTACCAAAATTTTTATACCTTTTTCAACAAATACCAATATTTATTAGGGGAAGCTTTTTTGTAAAATTGGACCAGACCATATCTTCCTTTTTATGGGGAAACAAACCACGGCGCATCAGGAAAGAGTATCTCCAGCGGTCCATGTCAATGGGGGGGATGGGCCTTCCAAATTTCCTTAAGTATTATTGGGCATGTAATATTCAGAAGCTTCTCTACTGGTCTAATCTGGAAAACACTCCTCTTTGGGCACAAATGGAGCTGTCCTCGTGCCAGTACTCTCTTTGCTCTTTAGTTTGTTCAGGTTTACCGCTTACCTCTATTGCCTGTTCTATGCCCACTGTTACGCACACTTTAAAGATCTGGATGCAATTCAGGAGACACTTTGGTCTTACAAGGCCATCCCTGTATTCTCCAATACATCGCAATTATTTGTTTAAACCATCATGTACTGATTTTACTTTTCAAACCTGGTTTGATAAGGGTATCAGAACTGTTAATGATCTGTATGGTGATGGGACCTTCTTATCATTTCCAGACCTGTCTGAACGGTTCAACTTGCCCCGATCACATCTATTTCGCTATCTTCAGGTCAGGCACTTCTTACAAAGGCAATTTCCAGAATTTCCAAGTCAGCCCACTTACTCTGAAATTGATTCTATTCTTCTTTTGAATCCCAATGCGCAGAGGCTGATTTCAATTATACACACTGAAATAGACTCCATTAAGCCTGAATCTCTCCATAATCTTAAGGTAGCTTGGGAACAGGATTTGGGGTTTGGCATGACGGATCGGACATGGGAAACTGTGCTGGGACTTGTTCACACTTCCTCAATTTGTGCTAGACATAGTCTTATACAATGTAACATTTTGCATCGCACGACTAGCAAGAATATTTCCCGGCACGAGTGACGCACGTAACCGTTGTGGACAAACACCTGCCGACTTGATTCACATGTTTTGGACGTGCCCCCGCCTGTCTAAATTTTGGACGGGGATTTTTAAATCCTTTAGGGATATATCCGGTATAGATATTCTACCCAATCCTCTTACAGCTCTTTTTGGTGTCCCTTCCGGAACTAATACCCCCCGATATCTAAAAGTAATTATGTCTTTTACTTCTCTTTTGGCTAGACGTCTTATACTTCTTAATTGGAAGCACCGTCCGGCGCAGCCTGGAACATGGCAACGACAACAGCCTGACCGCAGGAGAAGACGGCAGGGGAAGAGAAAAAAGACATTCTGGCCTTCCATCACAGTGAGGAGGGGACTGGAGGAGACTCACTGTGATGGATGTTTCTTTTTGGGGGGTTTTGTGTTGGTTGGGGTTGTGTAATTTGCTTATTTTATTGCTCTTATTGTTGGACTGTGGGTGACGAAATTTCGTCCAAAAAACTTGTTTTTTGGATGACAAATAAAGATATCTTGAATCTTGAATCTTGAATCTTGAATGTATTGCCACCCACTCATAATAGATGGATCAAGGATGTGTTATATCACTTAAAGCTAGAGAAGATTAGATTCTCTCTCAAAGGTTCACAGGAAAGCTTTAAAGAAACATTGTTACCGTTTCTAAATTATGCAAAAACGTTAATGATTGTTTTAGAGAATGGGGATAAACCAAAGTGTTGACTGCTTATATGTCTGCCTACACTCTTCCTCCCTTGTATGTAATCAAAATTTTAATTTTTTTATTTTTATTTTTTTAAACTTTGTATTTGTTTTACTAATGTCAATGTTTATCTCTGTGTCTGGGATGGGGCGGGGGTGGGGGTGGGGGTGTATCTTTACACGTATTGTTTGTTCATTGTTGAAATAATTGTAAAAACTAATAAACAGATTAAAATTTTTAAAAAAGAATAGTGAAAAGCTTGGATAGAGGGATAGAGTGGATGTGGAGAGGATGTTTCCACTAGAGGGAGAGTCTAGGACTAGAGGTAATTGCCTCAGAATTAAAGGACATTCTTTTTGGAAGGAGATGAGGAGAAATTTCTTTAGTCAGAGGGTGGTGAATCTGTAGAATTCTTTGCCACCGAAGACTGTCAGTGGATATTTTTAAGGCAGAGATAGATTCTTGATTAGTATAGGTGTCGGAGGTTATGGGGAGAAGGCAGGAGAATGGGGTTAGGAGGGAGAGATAGGTCTGCCATGATTGAATGACAGACTTGATGGGCCAAATGGCCTAATTCTGTTCCTATTCCTTATGACCTTATGTTCTTATGAAACCAGAGTTCCGAGAAAAAATCCACGCAGGTCACGGGGAGATCGTACAAACTCGGGACAGACAGCATGCGTAGTCAGGATCGAACCTGGGGCTCTGGCGCTGTAAGGGAGGAACTCTACCACTGCGCCACTGTGCCGCACAAAGATACTAGAAACTGAATATATATTGAGCTTTACAGTGCATGTAGGAGGTGGACTGGACTCATACAGTTGTAAAGCATGGAAACAGCCCAACTAGTCCATGACCAGCAGGATCCCCATCTAAGTTAGAAACATTCGTCTGAGTTTGACCCATATCCTTCTCATATGGGACTAGCTTAGATGGGGTAGAATAGACTATACGTAGACAACAAGAAAATTAGTTCTGGTCACTAATGCGACTAGTTCTGGTCACAGATGTGCAATACAGATTGGGATGTGAGAGAAAATCTGTAGAGCGGTAGAGTTGCTGCCTTACAGCGAATGCAGCGCCGGAGACCCGGGTTCGATCCCAACTACCAGTGCTTGTCTGTACGGAGTTTGTATGCTCTCCCTGTGACCTGCGTGGGTTTTCTCCGAGATCTTCAGTTTCCTCCCACACTCCAAGGGCGTACAGGTTTGTAGGTTAATTGGCTTGGTAAATGTAAAAATTGTCCCTAGTGGGTGTAGGATAGTGTTAGTGTGCGGGGATCACTGGTCGGCGCGGACCCGGTGGGCTGGAAGGGCCTGTTTCCACGCTGTGTCTCTAAAAACAACCCAGATGAAATCCACCCATTCACAGGGAGAATATACAAACACCACATAGACAACGCCAGAGGTCGGGATTGAACCCATCTCACTGGAGCTGTGAGTCAGTGGTCTACCAATTAACCCACTGTCCCATAAATAAATTAATAAATAAATATTAAATATCGGCATCTGAGATGGATAAGTTTCGATTTACTGACATTGTGAAAACCTCTAGGAATTTGCAAGTGATATTATGAATGCCCTACAAAGCCCACACAGTGAAACAACAGTGGGAAGAATCAAAGTTACAACCAACATTGGCCTACATTTAAAGCAAACCTGAAAACAACTCTAACACCGAAAATAAGAACGGAAAATGCTAGAAATACTCAGCAGGCCAGGAAGCAACTGTGGAGAGAAGCAGAATTAACATTTCAAGCTGCTTTCAGCATTTTCTGTTTTTATGTCTCAGCTTCCACAGCTGTTAGTTTTCAACTAATTTAGTTTAGAGATACAGAGCGGAAACAGGCCCTTCGGCCCACCGAGTCTGCACCGACCAGAGATCACCCCATACACTAACACTATCCTACACACTAGGGACAATTTACAATTCTTACCAAAGCCAATTAACCTACAAACCTATACGTCTTTGGAAAGTGGGAGGAAACTGGAGCTCGCAGTGAAAACCCACGTGGTCATGGTAAGAACATATAAACTCCGTACAGACAGCACCCGTAGTCAGGATCGAACCCTGGTCTTTGGCGCTGTAGGGCATCAACTCTACCGCTGCGCTGCCGTGCCCCCCCTGGTACTAATCTGCTCTGAGACAGAGTTTGGCATGAAACACCAGAAACAGTGATGTGTGGGTGTGGCTTAGATGGCCCAACACGGGGTTCAGAGAGACAGAGACTCTTGGACTACAGGTTCAAGTAGTCAGGTTGTTTTACAAACTGGCAGGCCCACGTTAATCCGGGGAAATGCATACAACCCCTGGCCCTACCTATATTAGCTCTGAGCAGAGGTTGGACAAATTTGGATTATTTTCTTTGGATTTTTGTACGACAAACTTGGATTCTTTTGTTGAAGGTTGAGAAGAGACCTGACAAAAGTATATAAAATTATGAGAAGCAAAGATTGGGTAAACAGCCGGAGCCTTTTACGCCAGAGTGGAAATGTCAAAGACTGGAGGGTAGACCTTAAAGGTCAGAGCAGCAAAGTTTAAAGGAAATATGCAGTGTTTTACACAGAGTTTATTATTGTCCCGTGTGCTGAGGTACAACAAAAGTCCAATAAAATCTAATTAAAGGTAGTTCGAAAGTCTTCAATGAGGTAAGATGGGAGGTCAGAAGGAGGTCAGGTCAGTTGATGTGAGGACAGTTCAGTTGCCTGAAGACAGCTGGGAGGAAACAGTCCCTGAATCTGGAGGTATGCATTTTCAATCTTCTGTACCTCTTGCCTGCTGGGAGAGGGTTGAAGAGGGAGTCACTGGGTGAGACTGGCCCTTCATTATGCTGACAGCCTTGCCGAGGCAGTGCGAAGTGCAGTGGGTGCCTGGAACGTGCTGTCAGGGGTGTTGGTGTTGTGACTGGGAGCCGTGCTGTATGTTAAGACCCTGAGGCCCAACGTCTTCAGACAGGCTGGTAGGTATATGGAACGAGCTGCCGGGAAGTGGTTGGAGGCAGGTACAATAACAACAATTAACCGACATTTGGACAGATACATGGACAGGGAAAGATTTAGAGGGATATGGGTCAAAAGTGGGCCAATAGGACTCACCTAGTTCAGCATGCTGGTTGGCATGGATGAGTTGGGCCGAAGGGCATGTGCTGCATGATTCTAAATGACTCTAAATAAAGATCATTGTGCCATGTGCTGGAACACTGAACGACATGGTGTCTTGACCCTCTGGTTTCTGGGCATGAAAGAGTGAGTCAGCACTGAGAAGGTGCAGAGGATTTACATCTTCAGATGATGTGTAGGAATTTATTTGATGCGGTGAGCTGTGGTGGGGATGTGGTTTGCAGGGGCAGAGGTGGGCAGCAAGGAAACTTTACTTTAGACTTTAGAAATACAGCGCGGAGACAGGCCCTTTATCTCACCGAATCCACGCCGACCAGCGATCACCCCATACACTAGCACTACCCAACGCACTAGGGACAATTCACATTTTTCGTTACCAAAGCCAATTAACCTACAAATCTTTGACATGTGGGCAGAAACCAGGGCACCCGGAGGAAACCCACAGAGCGAACATGCAAACTCCATAGAGGCAGCACCCATAGTCGGGATCGAACCTCAGTCTCTGACACTGTAAAGCAGCAACACTACCACTGCGCCACCGTGCTGTCTGGCGGGATAGCAACAGAGAGACCACCAAACATTCCAGACTCACCACCCCACTCCCACTCGTGCAACAAGTTCTCAAGATTATGTTTTATTCCTTTCTTGAACCGGTTAATGTGAAAAAGAATCCAGTTACGCAGTTAAGGCCACTGGTCTACTTAATCTCTCACTCTGCCACAAATGTGCTCCACCTACAGATCTGTCAGATGGAAGTACTTCTGAGTTGGTCTACTTTCAGTATGATGCAATGTGCCGCAATCTCGCTGATGCAGCTCTCTAAATGCAGCAGCAATTTAGCCGCCTTCCTTCTGCCGAGGCAGGGCTCACAGCAACAGCACGTAGCAATACCTTTACGACCACTGTGAGAGGCTTGAACAGACGAGAGGTTGAATGAGAATAATGTTGACCAACGGAATGTGTAAAGAAATTGAAGAAGGATCTTCCCCCACGAATATCATCCATCCATGTTGCCCAGAGATGCTGCTTGACCCAATGAGTTACTTCAGCACTTTGGGTCTTTTTGTGTGAAGGAACAAGGTTGTAAGGTCTCTGTGAATGATAGCAGCAGAACCTGGTCCAGCACACTATCTAATAAAATCAAGGTTATTACCTGAAATTGTTGAACTCAATGGAGAGATGGAGATGCTGTTCCTCATGTTTATGCTGATTTTCATTGTGTGGGAGGCTGAGGGCAGGTGGAGTAAATGAGCCGAAAATCAATAGGAGAGCATGAAGTCTTACCGACAGTCATCATTAACCAATGATGTCAAGAAAAGGTTAAAGCCCCCTGCCTAGTGTAGCAGATCCAGTTCCCAGGAACATACCCTAAACATTACTCCTCTGAGCGCATCTTGATACCAGGCTGGCAGCAATGGAAGGACACAAGGTATCAGTGGTCACCACACTAACGTTCAGGTCTTGTGGTAATTGTCTGACCATCCTCATGTCTGGAGGCATGGGGCAAATCAAACACAACTAATTCACAAGCAGGGGAGCAGGTCATTCTGCTTCTTACACTTGTTCTGCCAATAATTTGACTAAAGGTTAGATAGCTAGAGAAGATCCCTGTTCTTCTTGTAACGTCAGGAAATCCATCATGTTGGACAAATGAGAGCAGAGGGTCCTCAGTTTCCAATCTCTTCCCTCGAAGGTTTGCCCTCGTTGGTGCAACGTTGAAAGAGCTCTGCGTCATTAGGAGTATCTGGCATGATTTAGTCCGAGTACTCACAATGGGCTTTGAACTCCTGGTTCAGAGGCAGGAGTGAGAGCACTGAGCTGAGTTTGACACCAATCCACAGTCGGCAACACCCTACACAGACTTCCATTCAGTAGCTATGTCATCATCAATCAGTTGAGTATCATGGGTGGAATTCGATATTTGCCTGCAATGAATAAGATTGATTGTCTCAGCAATCCTTAGAAATCTCCCTCCCATATCTAATTGTTATGAACCTCGGTGGATCCCAATGCTTAACATGGTTCAATGATGCTTTATTTGTCACATGTTCTGAGGCCCAGTGAAATTCATTTTTTGTATACAGTTCAGTGCAAATATTACCATAAGCTGTTAGATAAGCATCTCAGACACAGTACAAGTGTGTAGTAGTAGTCGTCGCCCTCATGGATATCCCTCAAGGTCGAGGATGATGGTCTACGTTTTGATGTCAGAACAGAGATGCCTGTGCGTGTGTTTGTTCAACGTGTACTTGATCTTGCACTCCAAGAAACACACGGTCCTTCACAAATCAATCAACTAATTCCAATGGCAAGGGAGCCAAGACCATTGGAGCTGATAGATTTGTTGCAGCCTTCATCCGCCTTCACAGCCGTTGAGTTCAAGATAACTTTGTCCGCCTGGTCCGCCGTTGAGGTCTTGTAGATTGGATCGTTCTTAGTCTGGACCCCCATCCTCAACCTTACCGCCATGGGTGGCCCTACCAGAAGCTACTGCTTCCGACGGCACCACTCGGAATCATGGAGGCGCGCAAGTCTTCACCACAACAAGGTGAAAGATCCGAAGAGGGTCGATTAGCAGTAGTACACTGAGACAGTATACACTCGCCAGTTTGGTGCCATTTTCATGTCGTAGTTGTTGTAAGTGCAAAGTTCTTGACCTGACCATGAAGGCCCGTTGGCCTAGCGGCATTGCAGGGTTGGCATGGTGTTCTCTGTCGCTGCTCCACCACAGTCGGCCGTGTGTACTCCATGCCCTCGGCCTCTTGGAGCGGCACCCAGACCAGCTGGGCCCCAGGCTGTTGCAGCGCCTCCAGCGGCCCACTCCACCACCGAGGCCGTGCACTCCCTCCCGCGGCCAACCCGGTCATGGAATAGCTAACGTATTGTAGCCACAAAAAAAAAGAGGTTTACCACGGGGGCGATGTCTGCTTTACCAGGAGCTAGGACACCAAAGCAAAAACCTGCTCTCTCATCCAGTGTTCCTTTGAGCACTGCTCAAAGTGGCATGCTTTTCTTTGTGAGCCACTCGATCCCTAACAAACAGCCTAAAAATGTTACTGCATTGCTGACAAAGTGATCAGCTGGTCTACTCTTATAATTACAGCCAGGGTGACGCAGTGGTAGAGTTGCTGCCTTACAGCACCTTAGATCTGGGTTCGATCCTGACCTTGGAGTTCATATGTTCTCCCTGTGACCGTGTGGGTTTTCTCCAGGTACTCCGGTTTCCTCCCACATTCCAAAGACATGCGGGTTCGTAGGTTAATTTGTTTCTGTAAATTGTCCTTAGAATCAGGGATAGAACGAGCATACAGGGTGAATATTGGTCGGTGTGGATTTGGTGGGCCAAGTGGCCTGTTTGCATGCTGTATCTCTAAACTAATGCAACATACAGTGCATGTTAAAGGCTTCCAGAGAGCAGACACTCAACCAAACGCCATTCTGCAGATTACCAGTCATTAATCAGCCTATAGGTTACACAGTTATGGAGTTTTGCTTGTGGTAGATGAACCCAAGGTTTTTCTGCCTTCAACACCATAATCCCAACCAAACGTATCTCCAGACTGCAATACAATGGAGTGAGCACCCTTCTCTGCCTCACCTATAGACCTGAACTGTAGAAAATAATGAGTTTTTTGAGAATGAGAGGAATGAGACTATTAGTTCACCATAAAAATGCAAGGAATCGAGATGCATGGGTGGGACATGGAGCATCAAGCAGCACAGAGGTGAGAGTAGATCCGACTGTAAGTTTTGACCAGGAAGTGAATGCAAATCTAAAGGTAACAGTATAAGAAGGGGCTGAAAAAAGAGCAAAGGTTTGTGGAAGCCTTTCCAGGCGTGTAGTTAGATTTGAGCACAGAAATGAACTTACAATGAAATAATGACAGGACAATCTTTTCTCATGATGTTCGGGAAATGTTGATCAGCTCTTGTTCAAAACACTTCCATGGGATCTTTTCCATCATCCTGAAAGAACAGATGGGCCCAGGGCTAACAACTCAGCTTGGAAACAGTGGCGACCACTCAGTATCTCGGTCAAGAGTCACAAGAGTTTAATTGTCATTTATACCGACAACAGAACAATGAAATTCTCACTTGAACCAAATACGTTTCTCACTGAGCTCTGAGACCACCTTTTCCCAATATTTTTTTTCCCCACTGATCCTCTAGCTTAAGGAAAGCATATAGGTGGTGGGCACTGGACCAGGATTGGGATTGGAAGCCTCAATCGATGTGCCTCGGCTGCCGAGCGCAGATCAGTGACCACTCTAACCCAAGGGTCTCCTACTTCCCTGGTCAACGTAAACCCCAACAGGCAGTGTTATGCCAAAAGGTCACCCTCCATGAATTGAGGATCTCATCACAAAGACAGCAGAGTGTTAACGTCTAAGCTAGATCCACCATTCAAGGCAGGTTGCTGCTTTGATCCTAACTCCGTAAACTAGGTTAGATGTGGTTTTCAGATTAATTGTGCTCTAGATTGTTAGAAAGAAGAGGAAAGTCCATAAATTTGGAGACTGTCGGGGTCTTAACCCCTGACTCAGTCATTTGGTGATATCATTTACGTACTAGGTGGTAGAAACCCCTCCGCTGCTGCCAGGAACCAGCAGCAAACCACGTGGATGTTGCCCTCTATAAAAGAGCACGCAACAAGTGCTCAAACAACCAGACTCAAGGCAGACTTCAGAGCAGACACTGCCTCATTCAGGGGATACCAACCTCAAGCAACCCAGAAGAGAAAAAGCAAGAGACTCCAAGATGTTTTGCAAGGAAAGACTTATGGTGAGTGATGGGAATTTGTTTAAAAATGAGGAGGGAGATCCACTAGATATTGAAGATGTTGTAATCTGGAGCAAATGAGGAACCTAGAAGGTCAGGCAGCATTTGTGGGGGTAGAGGGACAGGTGATGTTTTGGGACATCAGCATAAATATGAGCAGAAGGTACCGCAAATAAAGCCAGGAAAGTTTAAGTTCGTGGCCCTTGAACAGCAGGGCCCCCAAGGAAGACCTTCTTACTTTCTTATACTAACTGTGCTATCCTGTGTCTGTACACTGCAGACAGCTTGTGGAGAGTCTTTTCGCTGAGTGGATAACACACAAACAGAAAAGCTTTTCACTGTACCTCGGTACACGTGACAATAATAAATTCAACTCAAAAGCCAAACCATGTCTTGCTTCTGCTTAGATACGCCACTGATAAATTTTCAGTGAAAATTTACGGTCGAACTGATAGCCTGTGGACATAGGATTACCTCAAGCAGCAAAGTGCAGGCATTAATATAAAACTGAATCAAGGCTGCACTCCCATCTCCACTTGCAGTTTCACCTGAATACTTAGTGATTGAGGTCTGTGCTAATGCATTGAAAGGATTTTAGCAGAGATATTCCTGAATGTGTTTAGGTTTTGGGAGGAGAGATCACGTAAGGTCGTGATGCAGGGTCTCAATCCAAAATGGCTACCTTTCCTCTGCATCCACAGATGCCACCTGACCTGCTGGGTTCCTCCATCAGACAGGTTCCAGCATCTGTGGTCTCTCGAGTCTCTGGAGCTTAAGATAGGTTATTGTGTGGAGGAAAAGAAGTTTTCATGTCCAGCAAGGTCACAAATCATTATGTTTCAAAGGCCCAATAAACAGCGAGTCTGTGATGTTGGATAAACAATGGCCAGAAATCCAGATGTGCTCTCCAGCCATTTATCCAAATGATACTAAAGGATTACGCAGGTCTAACACGGGGCGGCACAGCTGGTAGAATTGCTGCCTAATTGCCTCGGTTGCTGTCTGTGTGGAGTTTTGTGTGGAGCATATTGAACGGCTTGAAGGGCCGGTTGGTCTACCCCTGTTCCTATTTTCTTGTATCTCATGAAAACTGTGATTTTGTTAGACTTATCTTGCCCAAGGTTGATCGCAGTGAGTCTCAGAATCGCAGAGGAGCATGATTATCAAACATTCTTTCACGGTGAAGGTTTTATGCCTTTTAAGGAGGATGTGGCCTTATCAATGTTTAAACCTCTCACCACTCAATACATTTCACTTCAAAGACCACAGGAGGTTCAAATCAAAACTGATTTGCCGGTGTTGCAATAGAAGGAAGTCATGCACTACCCAATGCTCCCGTGCACACTGTCAATGCGGGCCAAGTAACCTTTCTACCATGGCCTTTCAAATGTGTGGGCGGCACGGTGGCGCAGCGGTAGAGTTGCTGCCTTACAGCGGGTTCGATCCTGACTACGGATCCTGTCTGTACGGTGTTTGTAGGTTCTCCCCGTGACCTCGTGGGTTTTCGCCGAGATCTTAGGTTTCCTCGCACTCTCCAAAGACTTGTAGGTTTGTAGGTTAATTGGCTTGGTATAAGTGTAAATTTGTCCCTAGTGTGTGTTGCATAGCATTAATGTGCAGGGATTGCTGGTTGGTGCGGACTTGGTGGGCCGAAGGGCCTGTTTCCGCGCTGTATCTCTAAATGAAACGAAACTAAACTGCAATAATAAAATGAGGTACTACAAGTCATTCTGCTGTAATGTGATTCCTAAGCAACCTTGCATGACATAAAATTGTCTTATGGAAACAATTGTGTCAATGGGGCAAAGGGGGGTTTTAGACTTAAGAGTTTAAAACTTACAATAAGAAAGTTTTTTTAACTGCAGGGTTTTCAAAGGTGGGGCAAAGGTTTTTATTAGTGCATTTTGTTACTGCAAGCTTAAAACACTAAAGGCTGTATGTTATATTGTCTAATAGAGTATCATTGCACAAGTGTCTGTGGAAGTAATTATTTGTCAATTTCTATGGCCACTGTGTTCTTAAATGACAATGGAATCTGATTACTGTGGGGAGGTTACATAGAAACCGTTTTATCCTTGGTTTTCTTTTTTCGCTCCAAGAAACTTTGTCACATTCCAGACTAACTTTTGTGGTGTTAATTCCTGAACAAAATTGCATTATAACCAATTTGCCTTGTGTATTAACAATAATGTTCCTTAGTTCATCAGTTCCATTATATCCAATTAGTGCACATTGGGTAAATAATCGCCTCACACATCTACTTTAAACCTCCCCCTCTGCTCTTAGAGTATTCTATATTTCCATCCTGGAAAAAAACTCCGACTGTTTACCCTATCTATGCCTTCTATCATGTCTCCCTTCAATGTCCAAGTATGTCTAACTCCACCTTATAGCTGAAGGTAGACGCAAAATGCTGGAGTAACAGCGAGACAGGCAGCATCTCTGGAGAGAAGGAATGGGTGACGTTTCGGGTCGAGACCCTTCTTCAGACTGAAGAAATGTCACCCATTCCTTCTCTCCAGAGATGCTGCCTGTCCCGCTGTGACACCAGCATATTGTGTCTATCTTCGATTTAAATCATCATCTGCAGTTCTTTCCTGCTCCTTATAGCTGATATCCTCTAATGCATGCAATGTTTTGATATTGCACTTTGCACCCCCTCCAAAGCCTCCACGGCCTTCCTGTAATGGGATGACCAGAACTGCATGCAATACTCCAAATGCAGCCTAACCAAAGGTTTTTAAACTGCAACATGACATCCTGACTCAGTGCCTTGACCAACAAAGGCATGAATTTTATCCACCTTCTTTACCACTCTATCTACTTGTGTTGCTGCTTCATGGAGCTATGTGACTTGGAACCCAAGATTGCTCTGTACATCCATGTTGTTCAGGGTCTTGCCATTGCGATAATCATTGCTGAAGTTGAATAGATTCACAGCCGTGGCAGGTTGTCATCTGACGCGATGTGCTAAATGGCGCTATGGCTATTTTTTCAGGCTTCGACTGTGCTGGTCGTCTTGCTGCTCGCCGTCCTGACAGAAACTGCCTCTGCGGCAAAAGGCAAGAACAACAGAAAGAAACGGGACGACCGGCGCTTAACGAAAACCCCAGAGTACATGCTGGTCTTGGGAAATATAAAGCTGTCTGACAAATTCTCCAATTCCGACGGCCACATCCACGAATCGTCCTTCAGGGAGCGCTCTCTGTCCCCTTGGATCTACAAGTAAGTTCAACTCATAACCTCTCCTTCCTTTACAAACCCATCATCTCCAAAAAACACTAAACCACCAGAGAATCACTCTCATACACCCTCAGTCAAACACTCCATCACTCTCTTACAATCTACCTCCATTGCACTGAGTTGTCGATCACTGCAGGCTCTCTGTCACCGGGAGTTTATGTTCATAAGTTGTAGGAGCACAATTAGGCCATTCAGCCCATCCGGTCTACTCTGCCATTCAATCATGGGTAATCTATCTTTCTCTCTCAACCCCATTCTCCTGCCTTCTCCCCATAACCCCGGATATCCTTACAAATCAGTTCTCCATCAGTCCCACCACACCATGGTTGCCCATCCCTGCAGGCTGTCACTCCATCACTCCTTCCATTGATAAGGGCACTCCTTCACGCCAGCTCCCCATCACTACACTACCTCCTTCGCTGTCTCGATCACTGTAGGCTGCCAGTCTCTTATCCCCTTTAGGATCTCTGGTGATCGTACCATCACTGAGGGCACCCCACCTCTCCTGGTTACCCATCACTGCTTGTTCACCGACACTCTCCTTGTCACTGTGAGCTCTTCATTGCTCTCTCTGTAACACCGCTCACTTCACATTGCTTCATCATCATTCCAGAAGCCACCAGATACCTTTATAATAGGCTCTCGATGCCCAGCATGCTTCTGATCCTCTTCCATTGCAGGGTATAAGGGCAGTCACCGTATGGCACAGTGGTGCAGCGATAGAGTTGCTGCTTTACAGTGCCAGAGACCCGGGTTCGATTCTGACTAAGGGTACTGTCTGTACGGAGTTTGTACCTTCTCCCGACAATGGAGTGGGTTTTCCCCGGGTGGTCCTTTATCCTCCCACACCTCAAAGACGCACAGATTTTTGTAGGTTAATTGGCCTTGGTAAAGATTGTGTATTGTCCCGAGCATGTAGGATGGTGGTACATATGGGGTGATCGCTGGCCTCGGTGGGCTGAAGAGCCTGTTTCCACGCTGTATCTCTAATCTAAACTAAACAGTCCCTATAACAACGTGATGGTTTACTCATTTCTCTTCTTGCAGTGAGGACATTGATGCCAATCGCTATCCTTCTTCCATCTATAAGGCAGAGTGTGTGAGCACACAATGCTTCAACAGCCGGGGCATCAAGGATCCAAATCTGAACACCCGTCTGGTCAAGCATGAGATGCTCGTCCTCAGGAAGAAGAAATCATCTGACGACACGATCACATTCCACATGGAGAAACTGTTGGTCCCTGTTGCTTGTGTCTGTGTTCATCCCAATGTCAAGAGTGGCTGATAGAGCCAGCTGTAGATGTGTCAAAGGATAGTCATGTCCAGCCAACCCCAACCCAAGTAGTAGCATATCCTTAAACATTTTAAACTGGAACCAGAGGGAGGCAGCATTTTGAATTGGAAGCCAGCCAAAAGTACCGCTGCAAAGCACTCACTCCTCTACCCCCTCCCCCAGGGTAAGAGGAGACACTGTCACCTTAACATTGAAATGATCACCAACCATCCTCAGCCTGAGTATAATCGCAGTCAGAGGCATGAAGTTGGCGGTCCTGGAACCTGACTGGTGAGGATATGGGACATCACAAAGACCTTGGATGTCCCCCCCCCCCCCCCCCCCCCCCACGTGGTCAGGATACTCTGTGAAAACCCCATCCTCCCCAGACAAAAATCAAATGGAGTCCTCTTTGTCGCAAACTCACAATGAAAAAAAACATGATGAAGGCGATTGGCCTCTCCTATTCCCTCTTAAACAGTTGCGGTAGATAACAACTGCGCAACAAAGAAACATAGAAAATTAGAGCAGGCCGTTTGGCATTTCCAGCTTGCTTCCCTATTCAATGTGGCCATGGCGTCACACAGCACGTAAACAGGTCCTTCAGCCCAACTTTTCCATGCTGACTGAGATACCCCCATCGATGCTAGGCCCATTAACCCATGTTTGGCCCATGTCCCTTGAAACCTTTGTACCTGTCCAAATGCCTGGTAAATGTTACGTACCTGCCTCAACCACGTCTTTTGACAGCTCATTCCACATACATTGTGAAAATGTTGCTCCTCGGGTTCCTGTTAAATCTTTCCCCTCTCACCTTAAACATGACCTCTAGTCCTTGATTCCCTTACCCTGCGAAAAAGTCTTTGTGTATTCACCTATCTATTCCTCTCAAGATTTTATACACCACCAAAAGATCACTCTCAGTCTCTTGCATTACAAGGACTAAAGTCCTACCCTGCCAAACCTCTCCCTGCAGGTCAGTTCATGGCTGATGCTCAGTCTCAATACCACCTTCCTACTCTCTCCGGTCGCCCGTCCACCTCCTTCAGTCTCTCAGCCTTCACTATAATCAATGGCTGTAGCTTGCCTTGCAAAGGATATTATAGCTCCCAGCATATTAGAAAGGGACTGGTATAATCCATGCTCGGGGCTGATATAATCCCTGCTCACGTCAGCTGGTCACGTCGGCTTGCCCTCTCCATTGTACCTGGGTGGGAAGCCAAGCAAGGTCAGGAATTACTAGAGCTGGTCACCCCGAAGATCTGGGAATGTGAAGCAAAGGGAAGATTGAGAATGTATTAATTATTAATTTATTAAGTTATTTTTTTTGGTATTTATATGAAATGTTTCTGTCTAAAGAGCCTCACCTGTATAATTTAGTTTTAAAATAAA
Organism: Rhinoraja longicauda; assembly: GCF_053455715.1. Taxonomy (NCBI): domain Eukaryota; kingdom Metazoa; phylum Chordata; class Chondrichthyes; order Rajiformes; family Arhynchobatidae; genus Rhinoraja; species Rhinoraja longicauda. The sequence goes on along the minus strand of NC_135961.1, from coordinate 54,189,581 downwards.
GATTCATGTGTTGAGCATTTGCGGCTTCAGTTTGAGTATCTTTTCTGGGTTCATCGGCACACACATTATCAGAACAACACTCTGGGGAAAGATGTTATACAGAAGTACAATTCTATCGCTAGTCCTTCCAGTTAACAGTTCAAAATTCAGACTGCAGGGAACTGAAGAATTTAGATTTAGATTTAGAGATACAGCGCGGAAACAGGCCCTTCGGCCCACCAAGTCCGCGCAGCCCAACGATCCCCGCACATTAACACTATCCTACACACACTAGGGACAATTTTTACATTCACCCAGTCAATTAACCTACATACCTGTACATCTTTGGAGTGTGGGAGGAAACCGAAGATCTCGGAGAAAACCCACACAGGTTACGGGTAGAACGTACAAACTCCGTATAGACGGCGCCCGTAGTCAGGATCAAACCTGAGTCTCCGGCGCTACATTCGCTGTAAGGCAGCAACTCTACCGCTGCGCCACTGTTCTTGTCATGTGCATTACATTTTAAGCATCTGATATCAATGTCAAGAAATGTCCCAATAGAAGGCCATTCAGCCTATTGAAGTATATGCAGACTCCAGCAGGGCTGTCCAAAAAACCTATAAGGGTTTTTTGTACCAATTCACAATAAAATCACCTATTTCACACTGTCTCCCTGGAAGTGTGCATACTCTTTACATCAGTTGGTTATTCCATGATTGTACTTTAGTATTTTTTGCACTACTTCATATTGAACATTAAAAAAGTACAGCACAGGAACAGGCCCTTCGGCCCACAAAGTCTGTGCCGAACATGATGCCCAGCTAAGCTAATCTCATCTGCCTGAGCATGATCCATACTTCTCCATTCCCTGCATATCCACATGCCTAACTAAAAGCCTCTTAAATGTTACTATCGTACTGCATCCACCGCCACCCCTAGCAGCGGGTTCCAGGCACCCCCAACCCTATGTTTAAAAAAAACTTGCCTGCACATCTCCTCTAAACTTTGCTCCTTTCACCTTAAAGCTATGCCCTCTAGTCTTTGACATTTCCACCCTAAAGACAGAGAAGCTAATTTGTCTGATGGATGCTTTAAATATCATAAAGCATAATCTTTAATTTATATCAACAATGTCAGTCCATCACAGTACCATACAGTTCAGAAACAGTCACTGTTGCTTGTCCAAACATTGAGAGTCAAGAGTCAAAAATATTTAATTGTCAAATGCACTGGAAATAGAATAATCAAATTCTTACTTGCTGCAGGTTTACAGGCACATTGGCACAATGATACAATAAAGAAATATAAAGTAGACAATAATATAACAAATTATTGGTTATTACTAGGTAACTATAAAAGTGCAAGCCAGAGTACCAGTACAACCTATACAAAGTCCCTAGGTAGATCATTGCTCAGGTAGGGTTGTGGTAATAGTTGTGCAGGGTGTTTCAAGAGCCAATGGTTGATGGGAAGAAGCTGTTCTTGAACCCAGAGATAACATTTCTCAGATTCTTGTATCTTCTTCCCAATGGTAGCAGTGAGATAAAAGTATGGCCAGGATGGTGTGAACCGTTGATGATATTGGCAGCCTTTCTGAAGCAGAGCTTTAGACAATAGACAATAGGTGCACGAGGAGGCCATTCGGCCCATCGAGCCAGCACCGCCATTCAATATGATCATAGCTGATCATTCTCAATCAGTACCCCGTTTCTGCCACCTCCCCATACCCCCTGACTCCGCTATCCTTAAGAGCTCTATCCAGCTCTCTCCTGAATGCATTCAGAGAATTGGCCTCCACTGCCTTCTGAGGCAGAGAATTCCACAGATTCACAACTTTCTGTCTCTTTCTTCAAGAGCTTAACATCTGTCGGTTGAAAGTTGCTTGAGAGTATTCTGAAGGATACGATATACAGGCATTTAGCCGAACAAGAGCTGATTAGGGATAGTCAGCATGGGTTTGTTCATGGAAAGTCGTGTCTCACAAATTCGATTGAGTTTTGTTTGAAGACGTGACTGGAAAGGTCGATGAGGGCAGACCTGGAGATGTATATATGGACTTCAGCAAAGCATTAGACAAGGTTCCGCATGCAAGGCTGCTCCGGAAGGTTCGATCGCATGGGATCCAAGGAGAGATAGCTGAATGGATAGAAAATAGGCTTCATGTAAGGAAGCAGAGTGTGGTGGTGGAAGGTTGCTTCTGAGACTGGAGGTCTGTGACTAGTGATGTGCCTCAGAGTTAGGTGCTGGGCCCGTTACTGTTTGCCATCAATATCAATGATTTGGATGAGAACATACACAGCAAGATTAGCAAGTTTGCAAAAGTGGGTGGTTTTGCAGATAGTGAAGATGGTTGTGAAAAATTGCAGCAGGATCTTGATCGATTGGCCAGGTGGGTTAGACAATAGACAATAGACAATAGAAAATAGGTGCAGGAGAAGGCCATTCGGCTGTTTGAGCCAGCACCGCCATTCAATGTGATCATGGCTGATCATTCTCAATCAGTACCCCGTTCCTGCCTTCTCCCCATACCCCCTGACTCTGCTATCCTTAAGAGCTCTATCTAGCTCTCTCTTGAATGTATTCAGAGAATTGGCCTCCACTGCCCTCTGAGGCAGAGAATTCCACAGATTTACAACTCTCTGAATAAAAAAGTTTTTCCTCATCTCTGTTCTAAATGGCCTACCCCTTATTCTTAAACTGTGGCCCCTGGTTCTGGACTCCCCCAACATTGGGAACATGTTTCCTGCCTCTAACGTGTCCAACCCCTTAATAATTTTATACGTTTCGATAAGATCCCTTCTCATCCTTCTAACTTCCAATGTATACAAACCTAGTCGCTCCAGTCTTTCAACATATGACAGTCCCGCCATTCCGGGAATTAACCTAGTAAACCTACGCTGCACGCCCTCAATAGCAAGAATATCCTTCCTCAAATTTGGAGACCAAAACTGCACACAGTACTCCAGGTGCGGTCTCACTAGGGCCCTGTACAACTGCAGAAGGACCTCTTTGCTCCTATACTCAACTCCTCTTGTTATGAAGGCCAACATTCCATTGGCTTTCTTCACTGCCTGCTGTACCTGCATGCTTCCTTTCAGTGACTGATGCACTAAGACACCCAGATCACGTTGTACGTCCCCTTTTCCTAACTTGACACCATTCAGATAATAATCTGCCTTCCTATTCTTACCACCAACGTGGATAACCTCACACTTATCTATATTAAACTGCATCTGCCATGCATCCGCCCACTCACACAACCTGTCCAAGTCACCCTGCAACCTCATAGCATCTTCCTCACAGTTCACACTGCCACCAAGCTTTGTATCATCGGCAAATTTGCTAATGGTACTTTTAATCCCTTCATCCAAGTCATTGATGTATATTGTAAATAGCTGCGGTCCCAACACCGAGCCTTGTGGTACCCCACTAGTCACTGCCTGCCATTCTGAAAGGGACCCATTTATCCCCACTCTTTGGTTTCTGTCTGTCAACCAACTTTCTATCCATGTCAGTACCCTACCTCCAATACCATGTGCTCTAATTTTGCCCACCAATCTCCTATGTGGGACCTTGTCGAAGGCTTTCTGAAAGTCGAGGTACACCACATCCACCGGCTCCCCCCTGTCAATTTTCCTAGTTACATCCTCAAAAAATTCCAGTAGATTAATCAAGCACGATTTCCCCTTCGTAAATCCATGCTGACTCGGAACGATCCTGTTACTGCGATCCAAATGCTCCGCAATTTCGTCTTTTATAATTTACTCCAGCATCTTCCCCACCACTGATGTCAGGGTTGAGAAATTGTTGATGGAATTTAATAGAGAAATGTGAGGTGTTGCACTTTGGAAAGTCTAACATGGGCAGGACCTACACATAGAATGGTAGGGCTCTGGGGAGTGTTGTAGAGCAGGACAATCTAGGAGTGCAGGCACAAAGTTCCATGAAGGTGGCATTGCAGGTAGAAAGGGTGGTTATAAAGGCGTTTGGCACATCGGCCTTCATCAATCAGAATATTGAGTATAGAAGTTGGGAGGTCATGTTATAGTTGTACAAGATCTTGATGAGGCCCTATTTAGAGCAATATGTTCAGTTCTGGGCACCATGTTATAGGAAATATGTTGTCAAACTGGAAAGGGCACAAAGATTTACAAGGATGTTGCCAGGGCTCGAGGTTCTGAGCAATAGGGAGATGTGGGTAGGCTGGAACTCTATTTCTTAGAGCGCAGGAGCAAGAGGGTTAATCTTATTGAGGTGTATAAAATCATGAGAGGAAATAGATCAGGTGGATGCACTAAGTCACTTGCCCAGAATAGGCGAATTGAGAACCAGAGGACATAGGTTTAAGGTGAAGGGGAAAAGATTTAATAGGAATCTGAGGGGTAACTTTTTCACACAAAGCATGGTGGGTGTATGGAACAAAATGCCAGAGGAGGTAGTTGAGGCAGGGTCTATCCCAACATTTAAGAAACAGTTAGACAGATACATGGATAGGACAGGTTTGGAGGGACATGGACCAAACACAAGCAGGTGGGGCAAGTATAGCTGGGACATGTTGGCCCGTCTGGGCAAGTTGGGCCGAATGGCCTTTTTCCACTGCATCACTTCAATAATACTCAAGATGGACCAGGCAATGCCCACCACTTTTTTGCAGCCTTCTTCATTCTTAAGCCTTCGAGTTACCAAACCAGGTCATGGTGCAACCAGTCAGTATACTCTCCACTGAACACATGTAGAATTATAGAGTCAGCAACGTGCTAAATCTCTTCAAATATCTGAAGAAGCAGAGGCATTGATGAGGTTTCTTTGTAATTGTATTCAAGTTCAAGGTTCAAAAACACTTTATCTGTCCCCGTGGGGCAATTTACAAAGGCACATAGAATAGTACAAAAACTATTTGGGGGGGGGGGGGGGGGGGGATTAGCAGGGTGAGCAGTGGGACAGGGGTGGTTGGGAGTTGAAGAGCTGAGCAGCCTTGGAGACAAAAGTTACCCTTCTCCTCTGTGTCCTTCAGCCTGGGCAGCGAAGCCGGCGTCCTGAGGGGAGCCATTCAAACGCAGAGAACAGGACATGTGAGGGGTCCTGTAAAATCATGCCAGCTGACCTTAGCATCTGCTGGTCGCATCAGGTGGAGAGTGCTGGTCCCAGGACAGATCTCCAGAGATGTGCACACCCAGGAACTTAAAGCTGTTAACTCCACTGCAGTCCCGCTGATAAAAACAGGTTAATGTTTAACTTCCCGAGTCAGCATTTAGCTCCATGGATGTGCTAATATTTAGAATATATCGCCATTCTGGCACAATTCAATCAGATTAATGATCTCCCTCCAGTACTATGACCCATCTTTAAATATTATTTGTTCAACACAGTGGTATCATTGGCAAATTTAAAGATAGCGTTTCAGCTGTGGCTACTGTACATACACAATTATGGGTAGAGTGTAGAATGCAAGACTGAGCACACAGCCTTGGTGTGCCCCAGAGATAATGGTGAGTGAGGAGGAAGTTTTGTTGCCAATTCATACTGATTGAGGTCTGCTGCTGAGGAACCGATTGCATTGCTGGGAAGAGCAGAGGCTCAATTCTCAAGAGAATGATGATGGGTTTCGCAAGGAAGATGGTGAACACAGAGCTACAATTGATAAACAACAGCCTGATATGTGTGTTCTTGTTGTCCAAGAGGCTCATTGCAAAGTGGAGAGCCAGCGAGATCGCATCTGCTGTTGATTTGTTGTGGTGTTTGACAAATTGGAGTGGAACCAGGTTCTTCCTGGAAAGCAAACTGCATTTTCAAGAGGGCTTGTATACAAAACAGGGATGTAATGCCGAAACTCTCTAAGTCACTGGTAAGGCCACATTTGGAATATTGTGAGCAATTTTGTGCACCATATCTGAGGAAGGATCTGCTGACCCTGTAGAGGATTCAGAGGAGGTTTACAAGAATGATCCCAGGAATGAGGTTAACCTATGATAAGCGTTAGTTGGCAATTGGGCTGTACTAGCTGGAGTTGGGAAGAATGAGGGGGGGACCTCATTGAAACATGCAGAATAGTGAAAGGCTTGGATAGAGTGGATGTGGAGAGGATGTTTCCACTAGTGGGAGAGTCTAGGCTCCGAGAGGGTCGAATAGCAGTAGTACACGGAGACAGTATACAGTCGCCAGTTTGGCGCCATTTTCATGTCGTAGTTGTTGTAAGTGCAGGGTTCTTGACCTGACCGTGAAGGCCCATTGTCTTGGCGGCGTTGCAGGGTTGGCATGGTGTTCTCTGCCGCTGCTCCACCACAGTCGGTCGTGTGTGTTCCATGCCCTCGGCCTCTTGGAGCGGCACCCAGACCAGCTGGGCCCCAGGCTGTTGCAGGGCCTCCAGCGGCCCACTCCACCATCGAGGCCGTGCACTCCCTCCCGCGGCCAACCCGGTCATGGAATAGCTAACGTATTGTAGCCACAAAAAAAAAGAGGTCTACAATTGTCACGGGGGCGATGTCTGCTTTACCAGGAGCTAGGACACCAAAGCAAAAACCTGCTCTCTCATCTAGTGTTCCTTTGAGCACTGCTCAAAGTGGCATGCTTTTCTTTGTGAGCCACTCGAACCCTAACAAACAGACTAAAAATGTGACTGCATTGCTGACAAAGTGATCAGTTGGTCTACTCTTATAATTTACAGCCAGGGTGACAGAGTGGTAGAGTTGCTGCCTTACAGCACCTGAGATCTGGATTCGATCCTGACCTTGGAGTTCATATGTTCTCCCTGTGACCGTGTGGGTTTTCTTCAGGTACTCCGGTTTCCTCCCACATTCCAAAGACATGCGGGTTCGTAGGTTAATTTGTTTCTGTAAATTGTCCCTAGAATCAGGGATAGAACGAGCATACAGGGTGAATATTGGACGGTGTGGATTTGGTGGGCCAAGTGGCCTGTTTGCATGCTGTATCTCTAAACTAATGCAACGTACAGTGCATGTTAAAGGCTTCCAGAGAGCAGACACTCAACCAAATGCCATTCTGCAGATTACCAGTCATTAATCAGCCTATAGGTTACACAGTTATGGAGTTTTGCTTGTAGTAGATGAACCCAAGGTTTTTCTGCCTTCAACACCATAATCCCAACCAAACGTATCTCCAGACTCCAATTCAAAGGAGTGAGCACCCTTCTCTGCCTCACCTATAGACCTGAACTGTAGAAAATAATGAGTTTTTTGAGAATGAGAGGAATGAGACTATTAGTTCACCATAGAAATGCAAGGAATCGAGATGCATGGGTGGGACATGGAGCATCAAGCAGCACAGAGGTGAGAGCAGATCCGACTGTAGGTTTTGACCAGGAAGTGAATGCAAATCTAAAAGTAACAGTATAAGAAGGGGCTGAAAAAAGAGCAAAGGTTTGTGGTAACCTTTCCAGGCGTGTAGTTAGATTTGAGCACAGAAATGAACTTACAATGAAATAATGACAGGACAATCTTTTCTCATGATGTTCGGGAAATGTTGATCAGATCTTGTTCAATACACTTCCATGGGATCTTTTCCATCATCCTGAAAGAACAGATGGGCCCAGGGCTAACAACTCAGCTTGGAAACAGTGGCGACCACTCAGTATCTCGGTCAAGAGTCACAAGAGTTTAATTGTCATTTATACCGACAACAGAACAATGAAATTCTCACTTGAACCAAATACGTTTCTCACTGAGCTCTGAGTCTCCACCTATTCCCAATATTTTTTTTCCCCACTGATCCTCTAGCTTAAGGAAAGCATATAGGCGGTGGGCACTGGACCGGGATTGGGATTGGAAGCCTCAATCGATGTGCCTCGGCTGCCGAGCGCAGATCAGTGACCACTCTAACCCAAGGGTCTCCTACTTCCCTGGTCAACGTAAACCCCAACAGGCAGTGTTATGCCAAAAGGCCACCCTCCATGAAGTGAGGATCTCATCACAAAGACAGCAGAGTGTTAACGTCTAAGCTAGATTCACCACTCAAGGCAGGTTGCTGCTTTGATCCTAACTCCGTAAACTAGGTTAGATGTGGTTTTCAGATTAATTATGCTCTAGATTGTTAGAAACAAGAGGAAAGTCCATAATTTGGTGACTCTCGGGGTCTTAACCCCTGACTCAGTCATCTGGTGATATCATTTACGTACTAGGTGGTAGAAACCCCTCCGCTGCTACCAGGAACCAGCAGCAAACCACGTGGATGTTGCCCACTATAAAAGAGCACGCAGCAAGTGCTCAAACAACCAGACTCAAGGCAGACTTCAGAGCAGACACTGCCTCATTCAGGGGAGACCAACCTCAAGCAACCCAGAAGAGAACAAGCAAGAGACTCCAAGATGTTTTGCAAGGAAAGACTTATGGTGAGTGATGGGAATTTGTTTAAAAATGAGGAGGGAGATCCACTAGATATTGAAGATGTTGTAATCTGGAGCAAATGAGGAACCTAGAAGGTCAGGCAGCATTTGTGGGGGTAGAGGGACAGGTGATGTTTTGGGACATCAGCATAAATATGAGCAGAAGGTACCGCAAATAAAGCCAGGAAAGTTTAAGTTTGTGGCCCTTGAACAGCAGGGCCCCCAAGGAAAACCTTCTTACTTTCTTATACTAACTGTGCTATCCTGTGTCTGTACACTGCAGACAGCTTGTGTATAGTCTTTTCGCTGAGTGGATAACACACAAACAGAAAAGCTTTTCACTGTACCTCGGTACACGTGACAATAATAAATTCAACTCAAAAGCCAAACCATGTCACGCTTCTGCTTAGATACGCCACTGATAAATTTTCAGTGAAAATTTACGGTCGAACTGATAGCCTGTGGACATAGGATTACCTCAAGCAGCAAAGTGCAGGCATTAATATAAAACTGAATCAAGGCTGCACTCCCATCTCCACTTGCAGTTTCACCTGAATACTTAGTGATTGAGGTCTGTGCTAATGCAGTGAAAGGATTTTAGCAGAGATATTCCTAAATGTGTTTAGGTTTTGGGAGGAGAGATCACTTAAGGTCGTGATGCAGGGTCTCAATCCAAAATGGCTACCTTTCCTCTGCATCCACAGATGCCACCTGACCTGCTGGGTTCCTCCATCAGACAGGTTCCAGCATCTGTGGTCTCTCGAGTCTCTGGAGCTTAAGATAGGTTATTGTGTGGAGGAAAATAAGTTTTCATGTCCAGCAAGGTCACAAATCATTATGTTTCAAAGGCCCAATAAACAGTGAGTCTGTGATGTTGGATAAACAATGGCCAGAAATCCAGATGTGCTCTCCAGCCATTTATCCAAATTATGCTAAAGCACTACGCAGGTCTAACACGGGGCGGTACAGCTGGTAGAATTGCTGTCTAATTGCCTCGGTTGCTGTCTGTGTGGAGTTTTGTGTGGAGCATATTGAACGGCTTGAAGGGCCGGTTGGTCTACCCCTGTTCCTATTTTCTTGTATCTCGTGAAAACTGTGATTTTGTTAGACTTATCTTGTCCAAGGTTTATCGCAGTGAGTCTCAGAATCGCAGAGGAGCATGATTATCAAACATTCTTTCTCGGTGAAGGTTTTATGCCTTTTAAGGAGGATGTGGCCTTATCAATGTTTAAACCTCTCACCACTCAATACATTTCACTTCAAAGACCACAGGAGGTTCAAATAAAAACTGATTTGCCAGTGTTGAAATAGAAGGAAGTCATGCACTACCCAATGCTCCCGTGCACACTGTCAATGCGGGCCAAGTAACCTTTCTACCATGGCCTTTCAAATGTGTGGGCGGCACGGTGGCGCAGCTGTAGAGTTGCTGCCTTACAGCGCTTTCAGCGTCGGAGTCCCGGGTTCGATCCTGACTACGGATCCTGTCTGTACGGTGTTTGTAGGTTTTCCCCGTGACCTCGTGGGTTTTCTCCGAGATCTTAGGTTTCTTCGCACTCTCCAAAGACGTATAGGTTTGTAGGTTAATTGGCTTGGTATAAGTGTAAATTTGTCCCGAGTGTGTGTAGGATGGCATTAATGTGCAGGGATTGCTGGTCGGTGCGGACTTGGTGGGCCGAAGGGCCTGTTTCCGCGCTGTATCTCGAAACGAAACTAAACTGCAATAATAAAATGAGGTACTACAAGTCATTCTGCTGTAATGTGATTCCTAAGCAACCTTGCATGACATAAAATTGTCTTATGGAAACAATTGTGTCAATGGGGCAAAGGGGGGTTTTAGACTTAGGAGTTTAAAACTTACAATAAGAAAGTTTCTTTAACTGCAGGGTTTTCAAAGGGGGATCAAAGGTTTTTATTAGTGCATTTTGTTACTGCAAGCTTAAAACACAAGCTTAAAGGCTGTATGTTATATTGTCTAATAGAGTATCATTGCACAAGTGTCTGTGGAAGTAACTATTTGTCAATTTCCATGGCCACTGTGTTCTTAAATGACAATGGAATCTGATTACTGTGGGGAGGTTACATAGAAACCGTTTTATCCTTGGTTTTCTTTTTTCGCCCCAAGAAACTTTGTCACATTCCAGACTAACTTTTGTGGTGTTAATTCCTGAACAAAATTGCATTATAACCAATTTGCCTTGTGTATTAACAATAATGTTCCTTAGTTCATCAGTTCCATTATATCCAATTAGTGCACATTGGGTAAATAATCGCCTCACACATCTACTTTAAACCTCCCCCTCTGCTCTTAGAGTATTCTACATTTCCATCCTGGAAAAAAACTCCGACTGTTTACCCTATCTATGCCTCTCTATCATGTCTCCCTTCAATGTCCAAGTATGTCTAACTCCACCTTATAGCTGAAGGTAGACGCAAAATGCTGGAGTAACAGCGAGACAGGCAGCATCTCTGGAGAGAAGGAATGGGTGACGTTTCGGGTCGAGACCCTTCTTCAGACTGAAGAAATGTCACCCATTCCTTCTCTCCAGAGATGCTGCCTGTCTCGCTGTTACTCCAGCAAATTGTGTCTATCTTCGATTTAAATCATCATCGGCAGTTCTTTCCTGCTCCTTATAGCTAATATCCTCTAATCCATGCAATATTTTGATATTGCACTTTGCACCCCCTCCAAAACCTCCACGGCCTTCCTGTAAACGGGATGACCAGAACTGCATGCAATACTCCAAATGCAGCCCAACCAAAGGTTTTTAAACTGCAACATGACATCCTGACTCAGTGCCTTGACCAGCAAGAATTTCATCCACCTTCTTTACCACTCTATCTACTTGTGTTGCTGCTTCATGGAGCTATGTGACTTGGAACCCAAGATTGCTCTGTACATCCATGCTGTTCAGGGTCTTGCCATTGCGATAATCATTGCTGAAGTTGAATAGATTCACAGCCGCGGCAGGTTGTCATCTGAGGCGATGTGCTAAATGGCGCTATGGCTATTTTTTCAGGCTTCGACTGTGCTGGTCGTCTTGCTGCTCGCCGTCCTGACAGGAACTGCCTCTGCGGCAAAAGGCAAAAACAACAGAAAGAAACGGGACCACCTGCGCTTAAAGAGAACCCCAGAGTACATGCTGGTCTTGGGAAACATAAAGCTGTCTGACAAATTCTCCAAGTACGACGGCCACATCCACGAATCGTCCTTCAGGAACCGCTCTCTGTCCCCTTGGTTCTACAAGTAAGTTCAACTCATAACCTCTCCTTCCTTTACAATCCCATCATCTCCAAAAAACACTAAACCACCAGAGAATCACTCTCATACACCCTCAGTCAAACACTCCATCACTCTCTTACAATCTACCTCCATTGCACTGAGTTGTCGATCACTGCAGGCTCTCTGTCACCGGGAGTTTATGTTCATAAGTTGTAGGAGCAAAATTAGGCCATTCGGCGCATCCGGTCTACTCCGCCATTCAATCATGGGTAATCTATCTTTCTCTCTCAACCCCATTCTCCTGCCTTCTCCCCATAACCCCTGATATCCTTACAAATCAGTTCTCCATCAGTCCCACCACACCATGGTTGCCCATCCCTGCAGGCTGTCACTCCATCACTCCTTCCATTGATAAGGGCACTCCTTCACGCCAGCTCCCCATCACTACACTACCTCCTTCGCTGTCTCGATCACTGTAGGCTGCCAGTCTCTTATCCCCTTTAGGATCTCTGGTGATCGTACCATCACTGAGGACACCCCACCTCTCCTGGTTTCCCATCACTGCTTGTTCACCGACACTCTCCTTGTCACTGTGAGCTCTTCATTGCTCTCTCTGTAACACCGCTCACTTCACATTGCTTCATCATCATTCAAGAAGCCACCAGATACCTTTATAATAGGCTCTCGATGCCCAGCATGCTTCTGATCCTCTTCCATTGCAGGGTATAAGGGCAGTCACCGTATGGCACAGTGGTGCAGCGATAGAGTTGCTGCCTTACAGTGCCAGAGACCCGGGTTCGATTCTGACTAAGGGTACTGTCTGTACGGAGTTTGTACCTTCTCCCGACAATGGAGTGGGTTTTCTCTGGGTGGTCCTTTATCCTCCCACACCTCAAAGACGCAGATTTTTGTAGGTTAATTGGCCCTGGTAAAGATTGTGTATTGTCCCGAGCATGTAGGATGGTGGTACATATGGGGTGATCGCTGGCCTCGGTGGGCTGAAGAGCCTGTTTCCACGCTGTATCTCTTATCTAAACTAAACTAAACAGTCCCTATAACAACGTGATGGTTTACTCATTTCTCTTCTTGCAGGGAGGACATTGATGCCAATCGCTATCCTTCTTCCATCTATAAGGCAGAGTGTGTGAGCACACAATGCTTCAACAGCCGGGGCATCAAGGATCCAGATCTGAACACCCGTCTGGTCAAGCATGAGATGCTCGTCCTCAGGAAGAAGAAGTCAGCTGGCGACACGATCACATTCCACATGGAGAAACTCTTGGTCCCTGTTGCTTGTGTCTGTGTTCGTCCCAATGTCATGAGTGGCTGATAGAGCCAGCTGTAGATGTGTCAAAGGATAGAGTCATGTCCAGCCAACCCCAACCCAAGTAGTAGCATATTCTTAAACATTTTAAACTGGAACCAGTGAGGGAGGCAGCATTCGAATTGGAAGCCAGCCAAAAGTACCGCTGCAAAGCACTCACTCCTCTACCCCCTCCCCCAGGGTAAGAGGAGACACTGTCACCTTAACATTGAAATGATCACCAACCATCCTCAGCCTGAGTATAATCGCAGTCAGAGGCATGAAGTTGGCGGTCCTGGAACCTGACTGGTGAGGATATGGGGCATCACAAAGACCTTGGATGTTGTCCCTTGTCTACCCCTTGTCCACCCCTTATCCACCCCACCCCCCCCCCCCCCCCGCCCCCCCGACACAAACTCTCAATGAAAAAAAACATGATGAAGGCGATTGGCCTCTCCTATTCCCTCTTAAACAGTTGCGGTAGATAACAACTGCGCAACAAAGAAAATTAGAGCAGGCCGTTTGGCATTTCCAGCTTGCTTCCCTATTCAATGTGGCCATGGAGTCACACAGCACGTAAACAGGTCCTTCAGCCCAACTTTTCCATGCTGACTGAGATACCCCCATCTACGCTAGGCCCATTAACCCATGTTTGGCCCCTGTCCCTTGAAACCTTTGTACCTGTCCAAATGCCTGGTAAATGTTACGTACCTGCCTCAACCACGTCTCTTGGCAGCTCATTCCACATACATTGTGAAAATGTTGCTCCTCGGGTTCCTATTAAATCTTTCCCCTCTCACCTTAAACATGACCTCTAGTTCTTGATTCCCTTACCCTACGAAAAAGGCTTTGTGTATTCACCTATCTATTCCTCTCAAGATTTTATACACCACCAAAAGATCGCTTTCAGTCTCTTGCATTACAAGGACTAAAGTCCTACCCTGCCAAACCTCTCCCTGCAGGTCAGTTCATGGCTGATGCTCAGTCTCAATACCACCTTCCTACTCTCTCCGGTCGCCCCTCCACCTCCTTCAGTCTCTCAGCCTTCACTATAATCAGTGGCTTTGTCTGTAGCTTGCCTTGCAAAGGATATTATAGCTCCCAGCATATTAGAAAGGGATGCCTCCCTCTCTAACTGGAATGGCTCTGCCCCAGGTGCACTCACACCCAATCCCTTTAACCAGATACCAATTTCAGTCAGATAGTCACACTGCAAGCCTGCGACCTCCAGGATCTTGCAGTGTACAGACTATTATTGTAAGTACCAGTCTCAGATCTTTGGGGGTTGGGCCATGTGCATTGGATCTGCAGCTGCTTCATGCCCTGGAGAGTGCAGACTGTACACATAATAATTTATACGCAGACTATTTGCTCCCTCTGCCCTCCCCCTCATTGTTCTTCCAGCCAGGGAAGGAAAGGCGATGGCTTGGAGACCACAGTACTCCCTGGGTATTGCAACTGGGGGTCACCACGCATCAGGTGCTTGTCGGCAAATGCAGTCAACTGAACGTTAGCTTAGCAGGGCTTTTTTTTGTTGCGCAGTTCGTTAGAGGTGGACAAGATTGTGGTGGGTTCCGCCCAGATTGTTGAGATAGTATCATCGAGAGCAACTGTAAGCTAAGATCAAGGGCATCAGATCTGCAATAGCCAGTTGCTGTTTGCTGTCCATTGACGACTTGCAACCAGGTTGAATTGGGAACATTGGCCAAAGATATCAACCCCAAGTCGGGGCTGCCATAATCCCTGCTCAAGTCAGCTGGTCACGTCGGCCTGCCCTCTCCATTGTACCTGGGTGGGAAGCCAAGCAAGGTCAGGAATTACTAGAGCTGGTCACTTCGGAGATCTGGGAATGTGAAGCAAAGGGAAGATTGAGAATGTATTAATTATTAATTTATTAAGTTATTTTTTTGGTATTTATATGAAATGTTTCTGTCTAAAGAGCCTCACCTGTATAATTTAGTTTTAAAATAAAGATTCATGTGTTGAGCATTTGCGGCTTCAGTTTGAGTATCTTTTCTGGGTTCATCGGCACACACATTATCAGAACAACACTCTGGGGAAAGATGTTATACAGAAGTACAATTCTATCGCTAGTCCTTCCAGTTAACAGTCCAAAATTCAGACTGCAGGGAACTGAAGAATTTAGATTTAGATTTAGAGATACTGCGCGGAAACAGGCCCTTCGGCCCACCGAGTCCGCGCCGCCCAGCGATCCCCACACATTAACACTATCCTACACACACTCGGGACAATTAACCTACACCTAATCAGATGTGCAGCACTTTGGTCAACGTGGGTTGTTTTTAAATGTGCTATACAAAATAAAATTGACTTGACTTGACTTGATACCTGTACGTCTTTGGAGTGTGGGAGGAAACCGAAGATCGCGGAAAAAACCCACACAGGTTACGGGGAGAACGTACAAACTCCGTACAGACGGCGCCCATAGTCAGGATCGAACCTGAGTCTCCGGCGCTACATTCGCTGTAAGGCAGCAACTCTACCGCAGCGCCACCGTTCTTGTCATGTGCATTACATTTTAAGCATCTGATATCAATGTCAAGAAATGTCCCAATAGGAGGCCATTCAGCCTATTGCAGTATATGCTGGCTCCAGCAGGGCTGTCCAAAAAACCAACAAGGGTTTTTTGTACCAATTCACAATAAAATCACCTTTCACACCGTCTCCCTGGAAGTGTGCATACTCTTTACATCAGTTGGTTATTCCATGATTGTGCTTTAGTATTTTTTGCACTACTTCATATTGAACATTAAAAAAGTACAACACAGGAACAGGCCCTTCGGCCCACAAAGTCTGTGCCGTACATGATGCCCAGCTAAGCTAATCTCATCTGCCTGAGCATGATCCATACTTCTCCATTCCCTGCATATCCACATGCCTAACTAAAAGCCTCTTAAATGCTACTATCGTACTGCATCCACCGCCACCTCTAGCAGCGGGTTCCAGGCACCCCAACCCTATGTATAAAAAAAACTTGCCTGCACATCTCCTCTAAACTTTGCCCCTTTCACCTTAAAGCTATGCCCTCTAGTCTTTGACATTTCCACCCTAAAGAGGAGAAGCTAATTTATCTGATGGGTGCTTTAAATATCATAAAGCATAATCTTTAATTTAAATCAACAATGTCAGTCCATCACATTACCATACAGTTCAGAAACAGTCACTGCTGCCTACCAGGTCTATGCCAACCACCAATTACCATCAACGCTAATCCCATTTGGTCTTGGTGGTTTAGGTGCTTGTCCAAACATTGAGAGTCAAGAGTCAAAAATATTTAATTGTTAAATGCACTGGAAATAGAATAATCAAATTCTTACTTGCTGCAGGTTTACAGGCACATTGGCACAATGATACAATAAATAAATATAAAGTAGACAATAATACAACAAATTATTGGTTATTACTAAGTAACTATAAAAGTGCAAGCCAGAGTACCAGTACAACCTATACAAAGTCCCTAGGTAGATCATTGCTCAGGTAGGGTTGTGGTAATAGTTGTGCAGGGTGTTTCAAGAGCCAATGGTTGATGGGAAGAAGCTGTTCTTGAACCCAGAGATAACATTTCTCAGATTCTTGTATCTTCTTCCCAATGGTAGCAGTGAGATAAAAGCATAGCCAGGATGGTGTGAACCGTTGATGATATTGGCAGCCTTTCTGAAGCAGAGCTTTAGACAAGACAATAGGTGCAGGAGGAGGCCATTCGGCCCATCGAGCCAGCACCGCCATTCAATGTGATCATGGCTGATCATTCTCAATCAGTACCCCGTTCCTGCCAGCTCCCCATACCCCCTGACTCCGCTATCCTTAAGAGCTCTATCCAGCTCTCTCCTGAATGCATTCAGAGAATTGGCCTCCACTGCCTTCTGAGGCAGAGAATTCCACAGATTCACAACTTTCTGTCTCTTTCGTCAAGAGCTTAACATCTGTCGGTTGAAAGTTGCTTGAGAGTATTCTGAGGGATACGATATACAGGCATTTAGACGAGCAAGAGCTGATTAGGGATAGTCAGCATGGGTTTGTTCGTGGGAAGTCGTGTCTCACAAATTCGATTGAGTTTTGTTTGAAGACGTGACCGGAAAGGTCGATGAGGGCAGACCTGGAGATGTATATATGGACTTCAGCAAAGCATTAGACAGGGTTCCACATGCAAGGCTGCTCCGGAAGGTTAGATCGCATGGGATCCAAGGAGATAGCTGAATGGATAGAAAATGGGCTTCATGTAAGGAAGCAGAGTGTGGTGGTGGAAGGTTGCTTCTGAGACTAGAGGTCTGTGACTAGTGATGCGCCTCAGAGTTAGGTGCTGGGCCCGTTACTGGTTGCCATCAATATCAATATTTGGATGAGAACATACACAGCAAGATTAGCAAGTTTGCAAAAGTGGGTGGTTTTACAGATAGTGAAGATGGTTGTGAAAAATTGCAGCAGGATCTTGATCGATTGGCCAGGTGGGTTGAGACATTGTTGATGGAATTTAATAGAGAAATGTGAGGTGTTGCACTTTGGAAAGTCTAACATGGGCAGAACCTACACATAGAATGGTAGGGCTCTGGGGAGTGTTGTAGAGCAGGACAATCTAGGAGTGCAGGCACAAAGTTCCATGAAGGTGGCCCATGTTATAGGAAATATGTTGTCAAACTGGAAAGGGCACAAAGATTTACAAGGATGTTGCCAGGGCTCGAGGTTCTGAGCAATAGGGAGATGTGGGTAGGCTGGAACTCTATTTCTTAGAGCGCAGGAGGATGAGGGTTAATCTTATTGAGGTGTATAAAATCATGAGAGGAAATAGATCAGGTGGATGCACTGAGTCACTTGCCCAGAGTAGGCGAATTGAGAACCAGAGGACATAGGTTTAAGGTGAAGGGGAAAAGATTTAATAGGAATCTGAGGGGTAACTTTTTCACACAAAACATGGTGGGTGTATGGAACAAAATGCCAGAGGAGGTAGTTGAGGCAGGGACTATCCCAACATTTAAGAAACAGTTAGACAGATACATGGATAGGACAGGTTTGGAGGGACATGGACCAAACACAAGCAGGTGGGGCGAGTATAGCTGGGACATGTTGGCCCGTCTGGGCAAGTTGGGCCGAATGGCCTTTTTCCACGGCATCACTTCAATAATACTCAAGATGGACCAGGCAATGCCCACCACTTTTTTGCAGCCTTCTTCATTCTTAAGCCTTCGAGTTACTAAACCAGGTCATGGTGCAACCAGTCAGTATAGTCTCCACTAAACACATGTAGAAGTTATAGAGTCAGCAACATGCTAAATCTCTTCAAATATCTGAAGAAGCAGAGGCATTGATGAGCTTTCTTTGTAATTGTATTCAAGTTCAAGATCAAAGTTCAAAAACACTTTATCTGTCCCCGTGGGGCAATTTACAAAGGCACATAGAATAGTACAAAAACTATTGGGGGGGGGGGGGGGGGGGGGGAGATTAGCAGGGTGAGCAGTGGGACAGGGGTGGTTGTGAGTTGAGGAGCTGAACAGCCTTGGAGACAAAAGTTACCCTTCTCCTCTGTGTCCTCCAGCTTGGGCAGCGAAGCCGGCATCCTGAGGGAAGCTATTCAAACGCAGAGAACAGGACATGTGAGGGGTCCTGTAAAATCATGCCAGCTGACCTTAGCATCTGCTGGTCGCATCAGGTGGAGAGTGCTGGTCCCAGGACAGATCTTCAGAGATGTGCACACCCAGGAACTTAAAGCTGTTAACTCCACTGCAGTCCCGCTGATAAAAACAGGTTAATGTTTAACTTCCCGAGTCAGCATTTAGCTCCATGGATGTGCTAATATTTAGAATATATCGCCATTCTGGCACAATTCTATCAGATTAATGATTTCCCTCCAGTACTATGACCCATCTTTAAATATTATTTGTCCAACAACAGTGGTATCATTGGCAAATTTAAAGATAGCGTTTCAGCTGTGGCTACTGTACATACACAATTATGGGTAGAGTGTAGAATGCAAGACTGAGCACACAGCCTTGGTGTGCCCCAGAGATAATGGTGAGTGAGGAGGAAGTTTTGTTGCCAATTCATACTGATTGAGGTCTGCTGCTGAGGAAGTTGAGGGATCCGATTGCATTGTTAGGAAGAGCAGAGGCTCAATTCTCAAGAGTATGACGACGGGTTTAGCAAGGAAGATAGAAACATAGAAAATAGGTGCAGGAGTAGGCCATTCGGCCCTTCGAGCCTGCACCGCCATTCAATGATCATGGCTGATCATCCAACTCAGTATCCCGTACCTGCCTTCTCTCCAGATCCCCTGATCCCTTTAGCCACAAGGGCCACATCTAACTCCCTCTTAAATATAGCCAATGAACTGGCCCCAACTACTTTCTGTGGCAGAGAATTCCACAGATTCACCACTCTCTATGAGAAAAAAAAGTTCTCAATGGAATGTTGGCCTTCATAACAAGAGGAGTTGAGTATAGGAGCAAAGAGGTCCTTCTACAGTTGTACCGGGCCCTGGTGAGACCGCACCTGGAGTACTGTGTGCAGTTTTGGTCTCCAAATTTGAGGAAGGATATTCTTGCTATGGAGGGCGTGCAGCGTAGGTTCACTAGGTTAATTCCCGGAATGGCGGGACTGTCGTATGTTGAAAGGCTGGAGCGATTGGGCATGTATACACTGGAATTTAGAAGGATGAGGGGGGATCTTATTGAAACATATAAGATAATTAGGGGATTGGACACATTAGAGGCAGGAAACATGTTCCCAATGTTGGGGGAGTCCAGAACAAGGGGCCACAGTTTAAGAATAAGGGGTAGGCCATTTAGAACGGAGATGAGGAAGAACTTTTTCAGTCAGAGAGTGGTGAAGGTGTGGAATTCTCTGCCTCAGAAGGCAGTGGAGGCCAGTTCATTGGATGCTTTCAAGAGAGAGCTGGATAGAGCTCTTAAGGATAGCGGAGTGAGGGGGTATGGGGAGAAGGCAGGAACGGGGTACTGATTGAGAGTGATCAGCCATGATCGCATTGAATGGCGGTGCTGGCTCGAAGGGCTGAATGGCCTACTCCTGCACCTATTGTCTATTGTCTCGGTCCTAAAAGACTTTCCCCTTATCCTTAAACTGTGACCTTGTTCTGGACTTCCCCAACATCGGGAACAATCTTCCTGCATCTAGTCTGTCCAACCCCTTAAGAATTTTGTACGTTTCTATAAGATCCCCCCTCAATCTTCTAAATTCCAGCGAGTACAAGCCGAGTCTATCCAGTCTTTCTTCATATGAAATACCTGCCATCCCAGGAATCAAGATGGTGAACAGAGCTGCAATTGATAAACAACAGCCTGATATGTGTGTTCTTGTAGTCTAAGAGGCTCATTGCAAAGTGGAGAGCCTGCGAGATCGCATCTGCTGTTGTTTTGTTGTGGTGTTTGGCAAATTGGAGTGGAACCAGGTTCTTCCTGGGAAGCAAACTGCAATGCTAGCATTTATTTCAAGAGGGCTTGTATACAAAACAGGGATGTATTGCCAAAGCTCTCTAAGTCACTGGTAAGGCCACATTTGGAATATTGTGAGCAATTTTGTGCACCATATCTGAGGAAGGATGTGCTGACCCTGTAGAGGATCCAGAGGAGGTTTACAAGAATGATCCCAGGAATGAGGTTAACCTATGATAAGCCATAGTTGGCACTTGGGCTATACTCGCTGGAGTTTGGAAGAATGAGGGGGACCTCATTGAAACATGCAGAATAGTGAAAGGCTTGGATAGAGTGGATGTGGAGAGGATGTTTCCACTAGTGGGAGAGTCTAGGACTAGAGGTCATAGCCTCAGTATTAAAGGATGTTATTGTAGGAAGTAGATGAGAAATCTCTTTAGTCAGGGGGTGGTGAATCTGTGGAATTATTTGCCAAACAAGGCTGTGGAGGGCCAAGTCAATGGATATTTTTAAGACACAATTTTTTGATTAGTACAGGTGCTGGATGTTATGGGGAGAAGGCAGGAGAATGGGGTTAGGAGGGAGAGATAGATCAGCCATGATTGTATGGCAGAGTAGACTTGATGGGCCGAATGGCCTAATTCTACTCCTATCCCTTATGACCTTCCTAAGTAAGGCAAGAGTTGATTTGTGTCATAATCAACCTCTGAAAGCACTTCTCCACAATGGTCATGCACTGGTTGGTAGTCATAGAGGCATGTTACCTTTCACTTCATGGGCAGTATGATGGATGCTCTTTTAAAGTAAATGGGGACCTCAGGCCACAGTAGTGAGTGGATGAAAATGTCCCTAAAAAGTTCCAGCCAGTTGGTCTGCGCAGGTTTTAAGAACACATGCATGTACATCATCTGGGCTAATTATCTCTCCTTCCACCACCCACTGATCAGTGTGTTCCAGATTCAAACATTCCTCTGGATGAAAATTTCTTCCAATCCTCTCCAAGCTTCTTACACTAAAAGTATGCTTGCTAGTCTTAGTATATAGTTACCTACTATCAATAACTATGCTTCAAACCCATGCAAATCGCATCAACTGCATTTTCCACTTCAACCCTCCTTTTTACTAAAAGCGCAAGCAAGTTAATTAAATGGTCTTGGTCTGCCTTAACAAATTCATGCTGGCTTTTTCCAATCAATCGACCTTATCCAGAATTAAGTAACTCAATTCTCTTCCTAGTTATCGTTTGCAATTTTCTTCATTAAGAGGAACGTTACTGTGTTTTTCCAGACATTTTTGATCCTAGTTTGGACATTTTCCAGTCCTCAGGCACCACATCCAAGTCTGTAGATTACAACCAGGTCTTCTGTAATTTCTACTTTTCCTTCATACAGCAGGCTAGAATGCATCCCATCTGAACCTGTTGGGTTTATCCACATTAGGTACAAGCTATCTAGGGCCTCCTCTTTATTACTGGCCTAGCTTGACTGTGCTGACAAAGTTAACACACTGGGCTAATCCCGTTTGCCTGTATTTAACCCATATTCCTCTAAAGCCTTCAGATAACTGTCCAAATGTCATGTCATAATCGACTCTGGTTCCCTAGTCTCCCCCTCAAACGTGTTCCAGACAGGGACTAGCTTCTAGGTGAAAAAGTTGCCCCCTGGAATGAATTTAATTAAAAATATATTGACCTTCCTTTGATCACTGCAAGGAAGTATATTACAATCCACTGGAAATCTGATTACCCCCCCCCCCCCCGGCAGTATTGCACTGGTTAAATGAAATCTCTAGCTACATCCCATTAGATAAAATCTATTACGACATAAGATGTAAGAGTCAGGACCTTTTAAGAATATGGCAACCACATATACATTTTATGGCAAGAAGGGCAGCTTCAGGGACTATTTATTAGCTGATATGTTGCGTTACAATGTATTTCCTGTTCGAGGCCATATATGGCAATGTTTGGCATCCAATGTAATTGTAATGTGACATGGTACAACTTACCTACTGTCAATTAAACCATATAACTCTCAAAAATCCTTTTGTTTTTTTAGGTTGTTTTGTCTTTTTCTTGTTTTTCCCCTTATACTGTGCATAATTATAAAATTAATTATCATTTGTATTTTTGTGAAGCTCAATAAAATAATATTTTTTTAAAGTTGCCCCTGCTCTTATGCCCTCTAGTTTTAGAATCCTCTACCCTAGGAGGGGGTAAAAAAGGCTGTGGGCCTTCACTTTATCCCCTCAGAGCCTTGTACACCTCAGTAAGGTCACTACTTGGCCTCCTGCACTCCAAAAAAAGTCTGTTTATTGAACCTCTCCCTATAACTCAAACCCACATATCCAGGTAAGATCCTTGTGAATCTCTTCTGCACCCTTTCCAACATCTTCCTTTGCTAAGAATCTAGTAGTATCTTTGACATGACGATTTGATGCAAAATACTCTTGGTGTCCCACTCATGCCCTCTGTCTTCTTGAGTAGATTTCCTTTTCTGTCTCTAATCTTCTCTTAGAGCCCTCTTCCTGTTCGTGTGCGTATTTTTGGATTCCCTTTTATGTTTGCTGCCATCCTTCTTTCATGTTCTTTGTACGGTTTCCTTCCTTCCTCTCAAATCGTTCTGTTATCAGCTTCTCAAAACCTACATTTATCATTTTTGCATTTGCGGTGCATTTATCGGGTAATAAATTCAGAATCTCGAGCACATTAAGTCAGAGCAACACAGCATGGAAACGGCCTTTGGAGCACCTTACTTGTGCATTTTGTTTGTGTATTTATTTACTCTGAACTTCTTGCGACGGAGGAATTTCCTTGCACTTTGATCTGAATCATATGCTCTTTCTAAATATTTTTCTACTTTTTTGTCACCCAAGTTACATAAGTACAATCAAGCTTTTCATGTACCATGGGGAGTGCAAAAGAAAAATACCCGAGTGCAGCAGTAAATAGTGTACAGCATTCAGAGTGTCATGGAGAAAGTGCACATGTAAAAAGTACAAGGCCCACAATGAGGTAGGTTGGAAGAGCATGACTGTACTCGAGCTTATGGGTGGATTTCTCAGTTGTCTCGTAATAGCAGGGATGAAGCTGTTCCTGAATTTGGTGGCATATGCTTTCAAGAGAGGGGAGGAAAGTGGAATGACCAGGGTGAAATCAGTATTTGATTACGTTGGCTACATTGGCAAGGCAACATGAAGTATAGATGCAGTCGATGAAAAGGAGGATTGGGCTACCTCCACAACTCAATGCAATTTCTTGGACAGAACTACTGCCAAGCCAAGCTGTGACACATCCCGATACGATGCTTTCTACGGTGCATCTTAGTTTAGAGGTAGTTTAGTTTAGAGATACAGCATGGAAACAGGCTCTTCAGCCCAGTGTCCGCACCAACCCGCTCAATAGCGCTATCCTACACACTAGGGGAAATCTACAATTTTACCAAAGCCAATTAACCAACAAACCAGTATTTCTTTGTAATGTGGGAGGAAATCGGAGCTCCCGGAGTAAACCAACGTGGTCACAGGAAGAACTCCATACAGACAGCATCCGTAGTCAGGATTGAACCCGGGTCTCTGGCGCAGTAAGGCACATCTGTAGAAGTTGGTGCCATCAGTGACATCCTTTGTCTGCTGAGAAAGTAGAGGCATTGGTGTGCTTCCTTGGCTTCAGTTTTGAATGTGGCTGGTCTAGCACAAATTGTTGGTGATATTTATGCCTCGGAAGTGGAAGCTCTCGACCACTTTAGCACCATTGCTGCTAATTGGGCAGTGCCCAACAATCTCACTTTTTGAATGACTAGCTCCTTTACCTTGCTAACATTGAGGGAGAGCTCAATTACAGCTGTGTCTGGTGAGTTTTGATCCCAGGTTACCTTGGTCCAAACAACTCTCTACCCCTCCGTAATGGTGACAACAAGGCACTCATTTGGTTCACCTCATGAAAAGAGATATGCTGAGCGTACTTGGTCTGAGCTAATGGCAAGGCCAGGTCCAATGCTACACTTGAGTCTTAAATGCCAGAACTGTCAGTGATGGCCACATCCCAAAAACAAAGAGATAGCAGGAGACTGGACAATAATTAATGTTGTGCCATTATATTTTGTTTTAGTTTAGAGATACAGCGTGGAAACAGACTCTGCGGCTCACCGAGTCCACACTAACCAGCGATTCCCGTACATTAACAATATTCTACACAATGGACAATCTTTTACATTTATACCATGCCAATTAACCTACAAACCTGTACGTCTTTGGGGTGTGGGGGGAAACCAAAATCCTCAGATAAAACCCACGCAGGTCACGGGGAGAACGTGCAAAATTTTGTACAGACAAACACCCAGAGCCAGGATCGAAACCCAGTCTCATCTGTTATAGGCGCTATAATATAGCAATTATACCGCTGCACCACCGTGCCACCTTTTTAAAAACAATTGCAAGGACAAGCAGAGGGACAAAAGGCCAAAGGTCCTAACATGAGATGTAGAAAAATTACTGGAGGGAATTCTGACACGATCTACACCTTAAACGTATGCACTCTAGTTCTTGATTCCCCAACACTGCACATTCACCCTACCTATGCCCCTCATGATTTTATACACTTTTACATGGTCATCCCTGTCTCTCTCTGTAACTCATTCCCATGAGTCAAGACAACATCCTCGTCACTTTTTTTAATGAATTCTTCCCAGCTTAATGGCATCTTTTGTAATAGCTCGGCGAACAAAACTGAACACATTACTCCAAGCTTGGTCTTGATATGAAACACTTAATATTCTCCAAGCAATGTCTAAGGTTCTATTACTTTATTGAGCTCAGCTCTTTGATTTAGCTATAGACAATAGGTGCAGGAGGAGGCCATTCGGCCCTTCGAGCCAGCACCGCCATTCAATGTGATCATGGCTGATCATTCTCAATCAGTACCCCGTTCCTGCTTTCTCCCCATATCCTTGACTCCGCTATCCTTAAGAGGTCTATCTAGCTCTCTCTTGAATGCATTCAGAGAATTGGCCTCCACTGCCTTCTGAGGCAGAGAATTCCACAGATTCACAACTCTCCGACTGAAAAAGTTTTTCCTCATCTCAGTTCTAAATGGCCTACCCCTTATTCTTAAACTGTGGCCCCTTGTTCTGGACTCCCCCAACATTGGGAACACGTTTCCCGCCTCTAACGTGTCCAACCCCTTAAAAATCTTATACGTTTCGATAAGATCTCCTCTCATCCTTCTAAATGCCAGTGTATACAAGCCTAGTCGCTCCAGTCTTTCAACATATGATAGTCCCGCCATTCCGGGAATTAACCTAGTAAAGCTAAGCTGCACGCCCTCAATAGCAAGAATATCCTTCCTCAAATTTGGAGACCAAAACTGCACACAGTACTCCAGGTGCGGTCTCACTAGGGCCCTGTACAACTGCGGAAGGACCTCTTCGCTCCTATACTCAACTCCTCTTGTTATGAAGGCCAACATTCCATTGGCTTTCTTCACTGCCTGCTGTACCTGCATGCTTCCTTTCAGTGACTGATGCACTAGGACACCCAGATCTCGTTGTACGTCCTCTGTTCCTAACTTGACACCATTCAGATAATACTCTGCCTTCCTATTCTTACCACCTCACACTTATCCACATTAAACTGCATCTGCCATGCATCCGCCCACTCACACAACCTGTCCAAGACACCCTGCAACCTCATAGCATCTTCCTCACAGTTCACACTACCACCCAGCTTTGTATCATCTGCAAATTTGCTAATGGTACTTTTAATCCCTTCATCCAAGCCATTAATGTATATTGTAAATAGCTGCGGTCCCAACACCGAGCCTTGCGGTACCCCACTAGTTACTGCCTGCCATTCTGAAAGGGACCCATTTATCCCCACTCTTTACTTTCTGTCTGTCAACCAATTTTCTATCCATGTCAGTACCCTACCTCCAATACCATGTGCTCTAATTTTGCCCACTAATCTCCTATGTGGAATCTTGTCAAAGGCTTTCTGAAAGTCAAGGTACACCACATCCACCGGCTCTCCCCTGTCAATTTTCCTAGTTACATCCTCAAAGAATTCCAGAAGATTACTCAAGCATGATTTCCCCTTCGTAAATCTATGCTGACTCGGAACAATCCTGTTACTACTATCCAAATGCTCCGCAATTTTGTCTTTTATAATTGACTCCAGCATCTTCCCCACCACTGATGTCAAACTAACTGGTCTATAATTTCCTGTTTTCTCTCTCCCTCCTTTCTTAAAATGTGGGACATTAGCTACCCTTCAATCCACAGGAACTGATCCTGAATCTATAGAACATTGGAAAATGATCACCAATGCGTCCACAATTTCTAGCGCCACCTCCTTAAGTACTCTGGGATGCAAACCATCAGGCCCTGGGATTTATCAGCCTTCAGTCCCATCAGTCTACCCAACACCATTTCCTGCCTAATGTGGATTTCCTTCAGTTCCTCCGTCACCCTAGGATCTCTGGCCACTAGAACATCTGGGAGATTGCTTGTATCTTCCTTAGTGAAGACAGATCCAAAGTTCCGGTTCAACTTGTCTGCCATTTCCTTGTTCCCCATAATAAATTCCCCCGCTTCTGTCTTCAAGGGACCCAAATTTGCCTTGACTATTTTTTTCCTCTTTACATACATATCTCAGCAGCATAACCTTTCAACTGTCCTAGACCAGCTGCTCTCATGCAAAGGCACATATTGTTGATCTGGTGCATTTATCTCTAGAGAAGTATTGCGTGCAGTGATTACCAGAGTGCTGTGTGATGCATAAAGCTGAAGCTCATGGATTGCTGCATCTATTTGGTTCAATAGCCATCTTTAAACAGCAACTATTTAAAGTTGAGGAATACTTGATGTGTTTGAGTCTGTAGAAAGTATACTATGAAGTTTAAAGGCAAGGGTAGCTGTGGAGAAATGCAAAGTGGTCTGGCATATACAATTTGTCTTTCTCTACTTTTCATTTGCTTTGTAAGATTTTAAGAAGCCTACATACAATTACTGCTCAATTTGACAGGGTTTATAACACAGCTGAGTTATGATGGATCATTACCTCTTAGATGCAAGAATTTCAAGCAACTTAAACCCCCCTCCCCCTACAATCCCCAGAAAAAAAGCAATGGTTAAAAAGTGAGCCTGAATCAAAGTATAGCAAAACTAATTTTCCACTTCAGCCTGAAAATGTTCTCCTTTAAACAAACTGTTGGAAAATCTCAGCCAATTGTCCTGGGTTTCTATCGGTGGCGGCAATACAGAAACTGCAACTTGAAAGCCCTGCCTCAAAACCACACAATACAGATGAATTGAGACTCGGCTATTCAAAATAAGCATAACGCAAGCAGAATGTAGAAAGTAGAACAAAAAAACAAGGTCAGATGCATACTTGGTATTGGAAAAAAAGTTCTCGCACGCGGCATCATCTGCAGTATGAATGTCTCATATTGAAACCAAAGACAAGAGCTTCTTTGGTGAAAAGAATGCATGCAATGAGAGAAAACAAATTCAACTTTATTACAAAAAAAAAGTCTCTTTGCAAGCAGTTACACTATTATGCATGGTGCAACCTCATTCAGTAATTCATCCATTTCACAAATTAAGGTGTACTTACCCTCATAATTAACCCCAACAGGCGGTCAACAAGGCTGGGCCCAAAGGCTTCCAACAAAACGCAAGATAGTGGCAGCAATAGGTCTCAGGTCAGGACCCCTACCTGCATGTCTAACCAAATAGAAGTCAAACAAATCCTGCTGGAAACTTACAAGTCTGAAGTGCTGCACTTGACTGCTTCCATGGGCCCCAATCTTCATGCCAATGCATTGATTGATCATTGGCCAAAGCAACATTGCTTCAAGGTCTGAAACAGTTTCATGCCCTGAAACTGTCAGGCACGGGAGGGGAAGATCAATCGTGCCCTCAGTATTCTTAGAAAAATGTTAAATAACTTGGGGGTGGGGGAGGGAGGGGGGAAGGGGACAACGAATAAAGAGTGTAACAGTTCCCAAAAGGATCTTCAGAAGGAAGCCTTTGAAAGTAGTGCTAAGGTGTCACTTTACTGATCCATCCCAACCCAACTCTGTTTAATACCTCAATAGCCTCTGGAACTTGCACAAGTCCAATATCCAGAAGGTAACCCTGCCAGTTCAAAGATAGACAAAAAAAGCTATCTTTTTTTGCAGTAACTCAGCGGGTCAGGCAGCATCGCTGAAGAAAAGGAACAGAAGTCTGAAGAATGGTCTTGACCCGAAACCGCACCTTTTCCTTTTCTCCAAAAATGCTGCCTGACCCTCTGAGTTACCCCAGCTTTTTGTGTCAATCTTCAGTTTAAACCACCACCTGAAGTTCCTTTCTACACCATTCAATTCAAAGAAAGTTCCAAGCCAACCCCTTGAAAGAAACAGCAGTCCAGCTATTCCAGAGCTGCTGGTAGTTAGATAGGTTCCGAACCCAAGCAGTAGCATTGCCAAGGTCAACCAACATCTGAATTCCCTCGCAAACGCTGTTTACAAGCTGGACATGACCAATTTCCCATGCACTTGACAGCGGGCAACTGTGTAACCCTGAAGAAATTAGCTCGGGTACATATAAAATAAACAATATATTTTCCTTCTTGAACGATGTACTCAGAGGCAATCCCCTGCCCTCCCCCCTCCCCCATGGTAATTACTGGCTGCCTCCATGGAACTCAAGCTCCTGTGAAGCAGGGTTGGAATTTACGTGAAGATAATTAGCTATATTTAAGCTGTCAGCATGTTCTTTTTTCACACTTCCACTACGCCTTCAATTCGGTATGGTGCATAGCAGTCGGCAGTGAAATCCACTCGTTTAGATTAGGAAGATGATGTGATCGGTCACCATGATCTGGTTGTCTTCCTGCATCTTGTCGAGAGCAGTCTGTACTTCCTCCTCAGTGAATGGAACCTTATTTTCTTTATTGATTGAAGCCATCAGAGTTTGCATTCCAAGGGACTGAGCATGTGCAGCCTTGAAAGCATCTAAGAGGGCAGCTTTGAATGCTTTAAACCTGTGCCAGGATTAAACAGGATTAGAACCACAAAACAGAGCCGACAGCCACAGGAATGTGCCCCAAGTTCAATCGGAAAGGAATTTAGCACCAGCTACAACAAATTGCAAGGGACACAGGACCGTGGTGCAACAAAATGTCTGACCACTACATAATTTTCCTGCCCAGCCAGTCTTCAACCGAGAATCAAGTTTTGTTCAGAGATATAGCACAGAAACAGGCCCTTTGGCCCACCGTGTCCATGCCGACCAGCTATCTCTGCACACTTGCACTGTCCTACACATACTAGGGTTAATTTTTAGTTATACTAAGCCAATTAACCTACAAACCTATACGTCTTTGGCGTGTGGAGGAAATCAGAGATCCCGGAGAAAACCCACACTGGTCACTGGGAGAACATAAAAACTCCATACAGGCAAGCACCCATAGTCAGGATAGAATTCGGGTCTCTGGTGCTGAAAGGCAGAAACTCTACCGCTGTGCCACCGTGCAACAAGTTGACTTCCAGCAAGGCTGCTGTGCTCATGTTACATGTGTTGCTGTCTGACTGAGGGAAATTAGATCAGATTGTTTTACCAACTGGGTAGACATATTGACTTTCTGCATGCAAACTAAAGTACCAGGGCTACTTCTGCATGAGGCTCTAATTCTGCATCTAAATATGTTGTTTCCAACACACTGCATGATGGACTGGCAGCAAGAGTTTGGACTTACTTCAAAATTCCTTTATTAAGAAAATTTGGAAACATTAAAAAAGATATATAAAGCTAGCGATCACTTCCAATTTGCAATCTATTTAGTTATCAAGTTGTATTCTTCTCCGACTAATCATATCATATCATATCATATATATACAGCCGGAAACAGGCCTTTTCGGCCCTCCAAGTCCGTGCCGCCCAGCGATCTCCGTACATTAACACTATCCTACACCCACTAGGGACAATTTTTACATTTACCCAGCCAATTAACCTACATACCTGTACGTCTTTGGAGTGTGGGAGGAAACCGAAGATCTCGGAGAAAACCCACGCAGGTCACGGGGAGAACGTACAAACTCCTTACAGTGCAGCACCCGTAGTCAGGATCGAACCTGAGTCTCCGGCGCTGCATTCGCTGTAAAGCAGCAACTCTACCGCTGCGCTACCGTGCCGCCCTATTTCCAAATGCAGCAACTGATTTAATTGGATACCGTAGCTCCTCATAATCCATTAAATACAATGTTACCCATTACACCAGGGCCCAGCCTCTAAACCCAGCAAACCACTTCTACATATTACAACATTTATAATAGAAGTTATTTTCCTTGATCAGAAGTTAAATCTCAGATAACCTCAGCAGTGGCAGCCCAAGGCTATTTGGAAGGAAATAGCTATTTAGAAACATAGAAAAATAAGTGCAGGGCCCTTCGAGCCAGCACTGCCATTCAATATGTTCATAGCTGATCTAAATCTAACTCTCTTGAAAACATCCAGTGAATTGGCCTCTACTGCCTTCTGTGGCAGAGAATTCCACAGATTCACAACTCTCTGGGTGCCATTTTTTTCCCTCGTCTCAGTCCGAAATGACCTACCCCTTATTCTTAAACTGTGAAACCCTGGTTTTAAACTCCAATTTCAATAATGGTGCAATTTTAAATAGACATAATGATAGCATAAAACAGCACTGACATGTTTACCGAGTTAAATCAAAGATGATAAAAATATCTTGAAGTATCTCAATTGAACACATGGCTTCAGGCTACTGCTCTTAATTGATCTAACTGTATCAAAGAACTGGTATCACATTTTGTGATACCTTCGAGTTGTACCAGCATCTGCAGTTATTTCCCTACACAAACTGGTATGACTTGTGTACAATTTGCTTGTGAATAAACCAAACCCAATGAATCATCTTCATTCCCCCAAATCTGCGAAGGTTCAAAAAGGCGGCCCACGTCATTTTTCGTGATATAAGAAAATCAGACCTAAAACTAAACATCCTCTGTGTTTAGCATGAAACTAGAAGCACATATTTTGAATTCAAGGGTGGCATCAAGACACTGACATACTGACCTTTCTTCACTCAACACAGACTTGGCAGTTCCATCACCACCGGTGTCCATGTGCTCTCCAGCTTCTGGCGTCTTTGGAGTGCGTGGCTGGACTGAGGAAAATCAGATCAGATTGTTTTACCAACTGGGTCATACACATTGACTTTCTGCTTGCAAACCAAAATACCAGGACACAATACAGAACCAATTTTTTGGTGCAACTGGTAGAAGCTTCAAATCAAGCTGCTTCCTTAGCGGACTTGGAAATGATTTATTGACCATCCAGAAAATTACAAGGAACTATAGGCAGCCTAGTTTCAAATTCCACATGAAATTCAAAAACCTGGACCCAAAATGCTAACGATTGCTTTTTCCACAGAGGCTGCCTGAGCATTTGTTTCCAGCTTTTTTGGATTTTTAAATTTTTAAACCAAGTTGGAGTCAGAACGAGAGACACTGTTAAAGACTAAATTACTTATTCTGGCACAGGTTGCAGCCTACATGGAATAGCCAAGAAAGCCCACCGATGCCTCTACTTCCTCAGAAGGCCAAAGACATTTGGCATGTCTCCAATGACTCTCACCATATCTACTCTATCATGCAAACTAGCCTCCCCCCATTGACTTTATCTAAACTTTACCCTGTCTTGGGAAAGAAGCCAACATACTCAAGGTCACTCACACCCCTTCATTCTCTCTTCTCCCTTCTCCCTTCTCCTCTCACCTAACGGGCAGAAGATACAAAAGCTTGAAAGCACGTAAAAACACGATTCAAAAACAGCTTTTTCCCCTGATTGATAACAGTCAGTCAGTCTTAGGTACTAACAATGATTTTCCAAACTTCCAAATGCCTCATTGTAGCCCTTGCACTTCTTTTTAACTGCACTTACTCTGTAGTGTAAACTATATTCTGTAGACAGACAAAATGCTGGAGTAACTCAGCTGGACGGCGGCATCTCTGGAGAGTAGAAATGGCTGGCGTTTCGGGTCGAGAACCTTTTTCAGACCAGGCGCGTCTTGACCCGAAACGGTAAATGCTGATACTCTAGCATTTTGTGTATTTTTTATTTAAGCCAGCTCTGCAGTTCCTTCCTCTCCACACACTATACTCTGTACTGTTGTTTATTTTCTTCTTTTGCACTACCTGTTATACTTCTGTATGGTATTATTTACCTGTGTAGCACAGAATACGAAGACTTTCACTGTATCTTGGTAAACATGACAATAATCTGTAGGATGCTAGAGAAGAAATTGTAGGAGTCCTGGCCGAGATACATAAAACATAGTTAGACTTGGGTGAGATGTCGAAAACTGGAGGGTGACTAATGGAGGATGCCTCTATTTACGTAGGGCTGCAAGGAAAAACCAGTAAACCCAACATGAGTGGTAGGAAAGTTCCTGGAGAGGATTCTGAGTAATCAGGTATACAAGCATTTGGATCGGCAAGGGTTGATTAAGGATTGTCAGCATAGTTTTGTACATGGGAGTTTGCGTCTCATGAATTTAATTTGAGTTTTTTAAAAGTAAGAAGGTTGGCAAAACAAGGCCGTAGATTATAGTTTATGTTGACTATAATAAGGCCCTGATAAGGTTCCGTATTGTCGGGTGCACTGGAAGGTTAGATTGTGCGGGATCAAGGGACAGCTAGCAAACTAGATACAGAACTGGCTTCATGGTAGGAACCAGAGGGTGGTGGGAGGTTTTTTTTGGACTTGAGGCCTTTGACTAGGGGTGTGCCTCAGGGATCAGTGCTGGGCCCCATAGCGGTTTCTCATCTAAATTGTTGATAAAGATGACAATATATAAGGCATGATTTGTAAGTTGGCAGGTAACACTAAAATAGGTGGTAACAGATCATGAAGATGGATATCAAAAATGAGGAATGGCAAATTGAGTTCAATTCAGATATGTGTGTGAGGTGTTGTATTTTGGGAAGTCAACCAAAGGGCAGGATCTTCAGTGAATGGTGGGGCCACTTGAAGAGTTGTGGAGCAGAGGGATCTAGTGGTGCAAGTACATCGTCCCTTGAAAGTGGTGCTATAGGTAGATAGAGTAGTGAAAGTGGTTTAATCAGTCAGGAAATTGAGTATAGAAAGAAGTTGGTACGTTATGTTACAGTCGTACAAGACATTGGCGAGATCGCATTGGGAGTATTGTGTTCACTTTTGGAGATGTACATATTATAACCAGAAAAGCACCCAATATAATATGGGGAGCGTTGGCCAATTCAGAGGTGTAAAGCACAGAAACAGGCCCCACAGCCCAACTCATCCATGCCAACCAAGATGTCACATCTAAGCTGGTCCTATTTATCCTTTTTGGCTCACATCACTAAACCTTTCCTATCCATGTACCTGTCAAAATGTCTTTTGAATGTTATGCACCCACCTCAACTACTTTTTCTAACAGTTCAATACACATGCCACCATCCTTTGTGTGAAAGAGTCATCCCTCAGGTTCCTATTAAATCTTACCCCTCTCACATACCTTTGCGTTCTAGTTGGTTCCCTTAACCTGGGGGGAAAAAAACACGGTATATTTACCTAATCTATTCCCCTCATGCATCTCCAGGGGGTTGTAAAGTAATGCCAAATAAATACATTTGTCTTCATTTCTGAGATGCACCACGCTGCCCTGCCTTGGTGGAGCTACACGAGGCAACAGGATGTCCTAATTCAATGCATCGGCTAACTAAACTCAAACAAACGCCCAGCTCAAGAGTCTGCAGCAACACAATAACAACCCACTCACTGTCTGGAGTCAGTCTCTCAGACATTTCTCCTATGCAGCCTTGAGGCACAGCAGTCATTGACAATAAGAACAAGAACTTACTGTCTGGTGTCTCTTCCTCAGCATCGCTGAAGTCATAGGGGTCATATTGTTCACCCTCCCCCTGGTCCTGTCTCCGCTTCTTGCGTTCACCACCTTTAGCATGAGGTTTCCTCCTGAGGATGCAAAGAAAAATAAATAAGAGATTCGCCTTTTTCCTGTCCCACCAGCAGGGGCGATCATATTGAAGTTTGAGTTGGGTGGGGGCGAGAGGAGGGGGAAGAAAGTCCAGTTTAGTTTAGAGATACAGCGCAGGAACAGGCCCTTCAACCCACTGAATCGGGATCGAAGTCGGGATTCTTATTAGCCAGGATCGAACCCGGGTCTCCCACGCGGAGGGGCTGTAAGGCAGCAGCTCTACCGCTGTGTCACCACGCTGTCCTATCATGTTTTGAACAGCAAAGGTCACAATGATCCTCAAAAGCTGACAGTCAAATCATCAATATGATCATGATTTTATTTTTCACTGTTAAAACATCCAGGGATGGATATCTCTGTCTTGATTGATTAAAGAATGAATAACATCTCAACCAGAGTCACAACAAGTAAATGCACAATGCAGAAAACTAGGCATTTCCACACCATTGGATCCTTTACCTCTTCTTGGCGTCACCATCTTCTTGGCTAATGTCTTCGTCCTCAGTCTCCACCTCACTGTCATCTTTGCGTGGTTTCTTCCGTTTCTCCAAAACCTAAACAAAATACACCCACATTAGGTTTACTGGGGATGGAACTTCTTTTGTAACTTTGTGCTGGCTACATTTGGAGTAGTGTGTGCAGTTCTGGTCACCCCATTACAGGAAGGATGTGGAGGCTTTGGAGAGGGTGCAGAAGAGATCCATCAGAATGCTGCCTGGATCAGAAGGCATTAGGTACAAACTTGGATTGGTTTCTCTGGAGTGGAGGCCGAGGGGAAACCCGATTTAAGTATATAAAAAGTATAAGATAATAACTGCAGATGCTGATACAAATCGAAGGTATTTATTCACAAAATGCAGGAGTAACTCCTGAGATGCTGCCTGACCTGCTGAGTTACTCCAGCATTTTGTAAGTATATAAAAATATCAGAGGTATAGATAGGATAGACAGAACGTTTCTTCCCCAGGGTGGACTTGTCAAGGCTAAAGAGAAAAGGTTTAAGGCCAGAGGGGGAAAGTTTAAAGGGGTTGTGTGGGGCAAGTTTATGCTGAGAGTATTGAGTTCAGGAATGCACTGCCACAGACAGTGGTGGAAGTAGATATGATTGCGCGTTGATATTCACATGAATATGCAGGAAATTGAGGGGTATGGATTACAAGCAGGAAGAGATTAGTTTAACTTGGCATCGTGGTCAGCACAGATATAGTGGGCCAAAGCTGTACTGTTCGATGTATTTGAATTTTAGAAGAAAATTGAAAGAGAATATCTTAAGGGGCGGGGAATGAGAAGGTAGATGTTGAGATGATTCTCCTGGAGGAAGAGTCCTAATCCAGGGAATGTAGATAAGGGGGTAGAAAATCCAAACTGTGGTGTGTCGTAATTTCTTCTCGCAGTTTGGAATTTAGTTGCGAGTCTTCTGGAGTTTTCTACCCTAGAGGGCCATGGGCACTGGTTCACTGGAGATGTTTAAAGAGAAGGCAGATAACTTTTGCAAATATCAAGGAATTGAAGGCTAGATGGAACTGGCACAGGCAGTGCAGTGAGTTGCGGCCTACCTGAAGTTGGCTCCTGCACTTTAAAAACAAATCTGCACTTCCTGGGTAGCTGTAACATTAACTGTTTATTTTCTCTTTTGCAGCACTGTTTGTCTGATGTACTCATGGCATGACTGATCCAGAGTACATGCAAAACAAAGAGTCTGACAGCTTTGATAACAGGGGGAAGCTGTTCCTGAATCTAGTGTGGCAAGCTTTTAAGCTTTTGTGTCTCTGCCCGACAGGAAAGGGAAAAGAGAGAATGACAAGTGTGTAAATAGTCAGTGGTTCTTTATTGTCACATATGAAATTTCACACTGAAATTCTTGTACCCATCGCCATATTTTGGCACCATTTACGAGGAAAAAGTCCAAAGTCCAGTCCACATGCTGGATGTACTGGAGTGCCCCCTGGATGATTTTGATTGTTTTAAGGTGAGGGGAGGAAAGTTTTTTAAAGATTTTTGTAAAATACAAAAGAGAAGTATGTGCTTGGAAAAAATCTACGAGGGGAAGTGGTGGAAGCAAATATGAAAGTAACATTTAAGAAGCATTTAGACAGATACTTGAACAGCCAGGGAATCAAGGAATATAGATCACGTGCAGGCAGATGGGCAGCTTACATTAGTATCATGGTCAGCACAGACATTGTGGATCGAATGACCTGTTCTGTTCTATCTAAGTTTGGAATACCATAGGAGTATGTAGATCTCTACCAAGAATTAAACTAGTTATAAACTATCAACAGGGCTCAATCATGAGAAGAGATTTTCTACACTGGAATTTTTGTCAATAGCAACATCAGTCAATAGTCAATAGTCGTTTATTTGTCACATACACATAAATGTGTAGTGAAATGAAACATTACCCGCAGTTGAACAATAAGACCAATAAGATTAATCAATAAAAATGCAATAACACATACAATCACAACTAACACCAAACAAAAAGAAACATCCATCACAGTGACTCTCCTCCAGTCCCTCCTCACTGTGATGGAAGGCTAAAATGTCTTTTTCTCTTCCCTGCCGTCTTGTCCCGCGGCCAGGCTGTTGGAGTTGCCACGTCGGGGCGGTCGGGGCTCCCGATATTGAAGCCCCCGCTGGGCGGTGAAAAATCCCGCGGCCTATTTCAGGCCGCGCCGGAGGGTGAAAGGTCCGCGGCGGGCCGACCCAAGCCCCGCGATTCGGGGCGGGCGAACACGCTGCCTCTGCCGCTGCCGGAGCTCCCGATGTCGGCCCCCATCCAGGGGCCTGCGGGCTTCCGACGTCCACGCGGCCCGCGCCGGAGCCTCCGGAGACGAGTCGCAGCCGCTCCCGCAGCATCCGCAGGCAGCCAGCGCCGCAGGTGGTGAGTCCGGGCCATGGGCTCTGCGAACCAGAGCCCCAGGTGGTCCCAGTTGCATGGCCGGTGGTAGGCCGCAGCGGGAACGGAGACACGACACAGAAACAAAGGTCGCGTCTCCGTTCGGGAGAGAGAATGTTACAGTTCCCGTTCCCTCCCCCCCCCCCCCCCCCCCCCAACATAACATACAAACACTACACCATATTAAAACGACAATTCATTCAAAAACAACAAAAAACACAAAAGACAGACGGACTGCAGGCAAGCCGCAGCTGCGACGGCAGCGCTGGCTCCTCCTTACTGCCCACACTGCACAGTACATGTTAATTTAAGCACAGTAGAAAGCACTTGCATTGTTACGGTTGGAGGGAGGCAGGGAGTCCTTGACAACATTCTGAAGAGATACCTTTGGCTTTGTTTTTTTTAATATATCAGGGAGTTTATGATATTGAAAGCTTAAATTCTGCTTGTCAGAGACTGCAAGCCTCCAGCCAACCACAACGCAGCTAATCTCAGAAGCATTGTTGTCTGTTACAATGGTAAATAGACCATATAACAGTACAGCATAAGAGCAGGCCCTTCGGCCCACAATATTTCTGAACATGATGCCAAGACCATCTCTTATCTGCCCGCACATAGTCCATATCCCTCCGTACCCAGATGCCTATCCAAAAGTCTCTTAAATGCCACTATCTTATCTGCCTCAAATACCCCCCCCCCTGGAAGTGTGTTCTGGGCACTCACCACCCTCTGTGTCTTGGGGGGAAAAAAAGGTTCTGACTGTCTACCCTATCTATAGGTCTCATAATTTTAATATTCTTCTGTCAGATCTCTCCACAACCTCTGGCGGCCCAGAAAAAACAATCCAAGTCTGTCCAACTTCTCCCTGTAGCTAATAACCACTAATCCATGCATCAATTTGGTAAATGCGACATTTCAATTATTATCATGTTGGTGTATAAACCCTCATGAGCTATTTCAACTGATTGTAGCCACATGCCCGTTTGAGAATTGGGATTCACTCCTGACTAATAAAAAACACAGACCACATTCACGCAACAACAATAAAATGTTAATCTTATCGGCAGTCTTTGCGGCAGAGGTTTGTTCCCCTGGTGAGCACCATCAGTTGTTTAGTTTTGTTTAGAGATAGAAGTGCTGAACTAGGCCCTTCAGCCCACCGAGTTGGCACTGACCAGTGATCCCCGCACACTTACACTATCCCACATACACTAGGAATAATGTTACAATTATACCAAGCCAATTAACCTGCAAACCTCAGTCTTAGGAGACCTTTGGCAATCATCCACAAGAGCGTGGGAAGGTGTGTGCAGCAACATCTTTTCTACCAACATGAGTGGATGGCCGTAACACCAGATGAGATGACGTTAAGCCCAGAGAACACCAGATGAGATGACGTTAAGCCCAGAGAACACTTGGGGAAAGAGGTAGATGCTCACAAGCACTTACCTTCTTAAAGTAAGCAAACTGAACCAGTTCGACTGCCGCCTCGGAATCTTGTAGGTCAATGGTCTTGCTCATGCGGGCTTTTGCGTGAGCAGTTGACAGCCTGATCAAAGTCTCCAGAGTTCGTGCAGTGACAGGTGAAGTCTAAGTGGAAGGCGGTGGGAAAGGGAAGAGATGGTTAGTAACAAAACCCGCAGGGTCCATGAGAAATCCCCACCAAGTCAACATCAGCACAACGACTTTGACCAAGACAACAAGCGCAAAATGAGCCGATTCTCTATCGGTAGTAAAGGGCACTCACAGCAGGAGGGAACTAAACTATAGTTAGCTTTCCTCTCACAAGTGTATCAGAGGTTATGAGGAGAAGGCAGGAGAATGGGACCAAGAGGGAAAGATAGATCAGCCTTGATTGAATGGCGGTAACTTGAGGGGCCGAATGGCCTAATTCTGCTCCCAGAACTTGTGAACATTCCGGTGGGACCATTTCATCTCCATTTACAGAGGAGGTTAAGGCTGAAAATCAGACTGCTGTCGTCCATCTGTTACTGACAACAGAAGGAGCACAAACAGAAAATACTGGAAAGTTACACCTCCATGAAAAACCAGTTTCTTAGGGAGTAATCTTAAACCTTTTTCTTTGAGGAAGTGACTCATTAACACGTCGTAAATAGTCTTCAATAAACTGAAGTATAATATGTATCCAATTCAACCAATGACCCTCCTTCCAGCTTGACCACCATCGGAAGTCACTCCATAACATTGTAGCTCCTCGTAATACAAGCAATGGTATAAAATCACATGCATAAAATCAGTCAATAACAATGAAAGATATTGGACTTGCAGAGAACTTTGCCTGCGCTTGAAGATCATTTAATCTAAGTCTACTCAATTAGATTACCTATTTATTCCCTGTAATCTTACGACCATTTTATTGATTTGGTTTAGCATCCAAGCAATGGAAAATTTAAAACATTACCCTCTTCATAAAAAAAAAGGTGCAAGGATAAACCCTACAACTACAAAGAAGCAGTTAGGGCTTCCACCACAGCTTCTTGGACCACGGTTTAATTCTAACCTTGGGTGCAGTCTGTGTGGGATTGTTTATTCTCCCTGTAACCACATGGGCTTCTTCTGTGTACCCAAGTTTCCTCCCACATCCAAAAGACATGGTGGTAAGTTATTGGACCACCATAAATTACCTCTGATGCAAAAAGAATCAAAGGAATGGTGATGGGGACGTACGGACAGGAGCAACACTGATGGGGTTTCTTTTCTGAGAAACAGCATGGACTGAACAGTGACCTCCTGTCTGATGAAGGGATCGATTCACCCACCATTCCGAGTCCCAACGGACACGTGGAGTTAAGATGGTGAATTTTCAGGAGGTGCACAAGGCAAATGCTGAAGAGACACTTCCTTCCTTGGGACCATTCCAGAATAAAGGGTTAATTCTCTGAAGACTGAGATGAAGAAAATAAATTCTCCATGAGGGGCATGAGTCTTTCATACACCTGGCAACACAGAGAGCTAGGAGGAAGAGTCCCACGTACAAGACTGTGATATAACTAGAATAGGGAAAGGATGGAAAGCAGTTTAAAAACCCCCCCCCCACTGGATCAGCGATGATTCTACTGAATACCAGATCCATGCTGAGGGACTTAGTGGTCTCTTCCTGTTCCTCTTATTTATGATATTAACATAAGACAGCTCAATCTCCCGGAGAAAACAAACAAGCTGCATAGTGACCAGCAACTACACAGAATGGAAAGGAGAAATCCTGGTGATAAACACATTTCTACAAAGGCCACACACCCGAGCAACATCGGAACTCATCTGGTCCTGACTGCGTAGACTGGAGTACTCCTCTGCAATGTAGTTCGCGACCTCGGACGTGAGCACGGGTTTGACGATCTTGGCAACGTGGATGTACTTGCGCATAAATTCCATACTGACGATCTTCTCTCTGAAACACACGATGAGCAGATGGCCATTTTAACAATCACCAGCTCGTAGCCTTTATTTTGTTCTTGGATTGAACCATGCTGGCAAAGCAACGTTTATATCCAAATATAGCGGAGTGAGGGGGTATGGGGAGAAGGCAGGAACGGGGTACTGATTGAGAGTGATCAGCCATGATCGCATTGAATGGCGGTGCTGGCTCGAAGGGCTGAATGGCCTACTCCTGCACCTATTGTCTATTGTTTATGAATACTTTTCTTTTCACTGTTTTGCATGCCTTTTGGCTTTGCGTGTTATCTATGTGCCCGAGATGTTCCTGCAAGATTTTCATTGCACCTGTACGTCACTATACTTGCACATATGATAATAAATGTGACTCGACCCGAGTAAATGACAGCAATGATAGAGGGAAAACAGAACAAAACTGTATCACCGAGGGTTATGTCAACCACAAACATCAGCATTGATCAGTTGGGTCAGTGAAGAAACATGTTGGGTCTTGTCAGCACACTTGAAAAGGACAGTAAATATTCTGGACTGAGCTTCTCTCCGAACTTGGAGGATAGAGAACACCGAACACAGTGCAACACAGGAACGGGCCCTTCGCCCCATGACTTTGTGC
The DNA here is from genome assembly GCF_053455715.1 of Rhinoraja longicauda. Classification (NCBI taxonomy): domain Eukaryota; kingdom Metazoa; phylum Chordata; class Chondrichthyes; order Rajiformes; family Arhynchobatidae; genus Rhinoraja; species Rhinoraja longicauda. The sequence goes on along the minus strand of NC_135961.1, from coordinate 54,148,393 downwards.
TGAACATGAAGCCAAATTAAACTAAGCCCTTCTGCCTGTGACCAATACTCAGAATACACAAAAAGCTAGTCACTCAGCAGGTCAGAGAGGAATCCCAGAGAAAAATAGGTTACGTTTTGGGTCTCTTCGTTCTTCTTCCTTTATATTCATTTAACTATCTAAAAGCCCCGCAAACACCACTATCAGATCAACTACCTATAGCAGCACACTCCAGTCCTAGCATTTTTCTATGCAAGAAACTGACCCTTTAGGCATCCTTTAAACTTTCCTCCTCTTACCTTAATCATGCCCTATAGAGATTTGGCAATTCCACCCTCAGAAAAAGGTTCTGACTGTCTACCCTTTTGTTCAGGCATGTGAGCGAGGTAAAAAAGAGGAAAAGAGCTGAGCGTTTGCGCGAGGCGTACAGCGGGGGTAAAAAAATTGGGAAATTTACATACAAAATTACCAGTTTCAAGCCTCTTTTCAAAATAAAAACAGTCATTACAAAATAAAGTGAATATGTCGCTGTTTACCTAATAACATTTAAGTAAATTCGCACATTAATCGATAATCAGCCCAAAAAGGGAGTAATTGGATTTTCTGCTCTGTTTTATATTTTCTGCCTGTCTTAATTAATTTGGTTATATAATCTTGCACTTAAATTTAATATTTACTCATTACAGTTCCACCACTGATTTTCCGGCACTCTTGGTTCCAGAGCTTTGCTGGTTTATCCAGCCGGCCAAGGAAGTCGGCTATGGGGATAGATGTGCTGGCCCATCTGGGCTGGAGTTCCAGAGCCCCGGCCGCAGGTTGCGAATCCAACCCACCAATCAGCCGTGGAAGTCTCGATGAGGTTGAGATTGGCTGCCTTGCCCAGCCTAGGTGCCACATTTTCGGGGAGACTTCCAGGGCGCGGGGGATTCTCGCAGGTCTCTAGCAGCCTCTAGCAGAACCCTAGTGTTCATTACAAGTCTATACATTGCTTATTTTCTTTTTTTCCCTTTCTTTTTTTCGATCCGATTTCTCCGTTGGTAAACGATTAAAAACGCGGAAATCATGCAAAAAGCGTGGAAAATGGATTTTAAAAATGCGCGGAAATACAGAAAATTCACATGCCTGTTTTGTTACTTCTCAGAATGTTTATAAACTTCTCTTAGCCTCCAGAGAAGACAACCAAAGTTTGCCCAACCTCTTCTTGTAGCTAAAATGCCCTTTAATCCATGCAGCATCCTGATAAACCTTTTCTGGACCCGCTTTAAACACTCCATGTCCTTCCTGAAGTGGGACAACCAAATGCGTTAGGCTTCTGTTGGGAAAGAGTACTTATAACATAACGCATTCTAACCAAAGTTTTCAAAAGCTGCAACATAAGATTGTTAAATTGGGTCGTTCCTTCTATTGTTAAGCTAAATCTTATGTTATAATTACTCTTTCCCAACAGAAACCTAATGCTGTTGACCTACCTCTCTACTCAGGACCAGATCCAGAAATACTCTTTTTATCATTGAACAAAAAACTCTGCTCAAGAAAACTGCCCGATACTCATTGAAAAACCATTTGCCCCATACACCATCATTATCCCACTCTATTTTAGGATTGAAGCTTCCCATCTGAAATCTCTCTAACATCCACCATCTCAAACTTCTTGGGTGATCTGACAAAAACCCAACATTGAGTCATAGACAATAGACAATAGAAAATAGGTGCAGGAGAAGGCCACTCGGCCCCTCAAGCCAGCACCGCCATTCAATGTGATCATGGCAGATCATGTTCCCTCTTTTGTTCCAGAGTTCTAACGGATCACCTTTGACTCTTCTGCATCCTCTCACTCTAGCCCTGCCAGTCTCTTTAAACAATACTGCTACCTCTCTTCCTCACCTGCCTTCCCTGTTCATCCTGAACATTTGTATCAAGGAATATTTTTAATGCCCATCCCTGACCCAATATGCATATGTTCCCTGACCCCAATACAATTCTAAATCTGACATTATGCATCTTCCCCACTTTAAAATTTTCCTTTCATTTTAATCCAATTCCTACTCCTGTGACTCTTTGCCAGTTACACGTTTAGGCTTGTACACTTAGTGTCCACCATTGAGCACTGAAACACCCCTTTGGCCCCATTCTTCTGTGAGCAAGATGGCCAACTGCGCTAGTTCAATTCACCTGCATTTGACCCAAATGCCTCCCAAATATACATACCACAATTTTGTTATCTTTTGACTAAGAAAAAAATGAAATAATTTTGATTGAACATCGAGAGTTTCCAATACCAAGACAGTTAGAGGGCAGAAAATAAAACAAAAGAATAGGGAAACTCCAAACATTTATTATTTGGAAATATCTGTTTAATGGGGCAGTAAACGTTGATTTAACAGATCACTTCCAAAAGGAACTGGTGAAAGAAAATTGCAGGATGTAGATAAAGAGATGTGGAGCAGGATTTGAACAGGGTCAAATCGCCTCCTGTCCGCTTCTAATCTAGTACTCAACTTCCCCTTGCTGATAATCATTTGATATTGTCCTACATCTCCTCACTTCAGTGACTGCCAGACGTTGCACCTATTTAAAATCATTCCTTTTGAATGTTGGAGATTTTCCCATGTGCTTTGAATCTCTGAAAGTGACTCAGCCGAAGAATTTAGTAATAACTGTCAAAACTCATTGAGTTGCCGCCTAACCTGCTGCCCGGAGCAATGTGAAGTGATTCACTCTGCTGTTGTCCAGAGGATGTTTGGTTATCTGCTCAGCAATTTACAATCTGATAAAGAGCGCTGCTGTACATGTGGATGCAGACTATGCTAACATCTAACCACATTTGATCAGTGGCTCAGATTCCACTGCTGATACCATTTATTTTGAGTCAATAGCACTAAAAGTAGTTAGACCTCATTCCACCTTTGGCAATCAATTCAACATGCACATCTCAAAACCATCGAGATCAGTCCTCAAATAGGCTGGACCAACAGCTGAGCAGTGAGGCTAATCTAAATGGTTGCTTTTATTTGCCAGCATGGACATGGACCAATTAATCTACTGACCAGCCAAATTAAACACATATACATAGCTACAGGCTAAACTATAGCAGAGTGTCTATCACATTACAGGTTGAATCTCAAAGTAAACATCTTGATTATCAGCAATGAAAGTGAAAAACTTAGTCTAGGAGTGAAAACATTTGTTGGTTCAGAAGTTGGCAAATTTCAACTTGGCATTTAAATTTTTAGTTTAGAGATACAGCACCTAAACAGTCCCTTCGACTGACTGAGTCTGCGCCGACTAGCGATCTCGGTGCAACAGCACCATCCTGCACACTTGGGTCAATTTACAATTTTTACTGAAGCCAATTTGTAAGTCTTTGGAATGTGGGAAGAATCCAGAGCTCCCGGAGAAAGCCCACGACGGCAGGAGGAGAATGTCCAAACTCCGTACAGACAGCACCTGTAGTATAGATCGAATCTGGGTCTCTGGCACTGTAAGCACTTTAAGGCGTCAATTCTACCGCTGCGCCACACTGCCGCCCTGTCTGCTACTTCCATCAGATTGTAAGCACACACCATCTCTATCAGATTGTAATCAACATATAATCTAAACTTTGTTGAGGGCAAGCTGCCTAGTCAAAGAGAATAAAGAATGCAGGAGATATAGTAGGTATGGATTTTCAAAATGTGTCCTATAAACAGGTAGCAGTTATTAAAGGTAGACACAAAATGCTGGAGTAACTCAGCAGGACAGGCAGCATCTCTGGAGAGAAGGAATGGGTGATGTTTCAGATCGAGTCCCTTCTTCAGACTGAAACGTCACCCATTCCTCTCTCCAGAGATGCTGCCTGTCCCGCTGAGTTAATCCAGCATTTTGTGTCCACCTTCGATTTAAACCAACATCTGCAGTTCTTTCCTAACAGCTATTAAAGCTGACAACAAAGTCAAAAAACAAAGTCAAGTTGAGCTCATTGTCAACTGCATAAGTACTCTTGCAGCAGCATCAGAGGCACATGGACAGATAACACACAAAACAAAGTAAATAAGTTATGCATTATCTGGCATCAAAGTTAAAAAAAACTGGATGAGTTAGATTGGTGGCTGGGACTATGAAGGTTTTACAGAACATACAACCGGAGCAAATGAACACATTTCGACCAATGTCTGTGTCAAGTATGATGCCAAGTAAACTAGTCTCCTCTGTGTAAAGACATACCCCTCCATTCCCTGCATATTCACGTGTCTACCTAAAAGCCTCTTAAACGCCGCTACCATAGCTGCTTCCACCATCACTATTAGCAGCGGGTTCCGGGCACCCACCATTCTATAAAACAAAGCATGCCTTGTACATCTCCTTTAAGCCTTCCGTTGCTAACCCCACAGCTATAACCCCTGGACTTTGACATCCCAACCCTAGATTCTGACTGTCCACCTTTTCTACGCCTCTCAGTACTCAGAATGGGTTCTCAAAAACGCGAATGCTGATTGATGGCCACCGTTCCAGGCATGGTGCAGAGGTGAGCGGGCACACTACTTTCTCCAGCCAGCTCAACGAGCCCTCACTGGCACCCTTGGCACAATGTTCCAGTGCCAACACAACCTCCACGCCAAACCAGAGGGGTGAGGTCACTGTTTCATTGTCTGAAGAATGCCAGTGAAGGAAAGCAGTAGCATGAGTAACTATTTTTTTAAACCTACAGGGTGTATATAAATGTGAGTGTTCAGAGAAACCTATAGAACCTGATACAATTATGACTTTCAAAAGACATTTGGACGGATAAATGGATTGGAAAGGCTCAGAGGGATATGGGTCACATGTGGGCAAATGGGACTAGCCCAGAACACCAACTTGGCTGGCATGAACAAGGTGGGCTGAAGAGCATGTATCCATGTTGTACACAGTGCTTTCAGAAAGTATTCAGAACCCTTCACTTTTTCCACATTTTGTTACGTTAAGGCCTAATTTTAAAATGGATTAAGTTCTTTTTTTTAAATCATCAATCTACACACAATCCCCCATAATCAAAAAACGAAAATAGGTGTTTAGAAATTTTTGCAAAGTAATTAAAAAGAAAGAACTGAAATATCACATTTACATAAGTATTCAGACCCTTTACTCAGTACTTTGCTGAGGCACCTTTGGCAGCGATTACAGCCTCAAGTCTTCTTAGGTATGACACTACAAGCTTGGCACACCTGTATTTGGGTAATTTCTCACATTCTTCTCTGCAGATCCTCTCAAGCTCTGTCAGATTGGATGGGGAGCGTCGATGCATAGCTATTTTCAGGTCCCTCCAGAGATGTTCGATCGGGTTCAAGTCCGGTCGGTCTCTGGCTGGGCCACTCAAAGACATTCACAGACTTGCACAAAGCATTGTCTTGGCTGTGTGCTTAGGGTGGTTGTCCTGTTGGAAGGTGAACCTCTGCCCCAGTCTGAGGTCCAGAATGCTCTGGAGCAGGTTTTCATCAAGGATCTCTCTGTACTTTGCTCTGTTCATCTTTCCCTCGATCCTGACTAGTCTTCCAGTTCCTGCCGCTGAAAAACATCCCCACAGCATGATGCTGCCACCACCATGCTTCACCGTAGGAATGGTATTGGCCAGGTGATGAGATGTGAAGCTTGGCATTCAGGCCAAAGACTTCAATCTTGGTTTCATCAAACCAGAGAATCTTGTTTCTCATAGTCTGAGAGTCCTTTAGGTGCCTTTTGGCAAACTCCAAGCGGGCATCATGTGCCTTTTACTGAGGAGTGGCTTCCGTCTGGCCACTCTACCATAAAGGCCTGATTGGTGGAGTGCTGCAGACCTTCTGGAAGGTTCTCCCATCTTCACAGAGGAATTCTGGAGCTCTGTCATAGAAACATATAAAATAGGTGCAGGAGTAGGCCATTCGGCCCTTCGAGCCTGCACCGCCATTCAATATGATCATGGCTGATCATTCAGCTCAGTAGACTGTACCTGCCTTCTCTCCATACCCCCTGATCCCTTTAGAAAAAAGGGCCACATCTAACTCCCTCTTAAATATAGCCAATGAACTGGCCTCAACTACCTTCTGTGGCAGAGAATTCCACAGACTCACCACTCTCTCTCTCTGTGTGAAGAAATGTTTTCTCATCTAAAAGACTTCCACCTTATCCTTAAGCTGTGACCCCTGGTTCTGGACTCCCCCAACATCGGGAACAATCTTCCCGCATCTAGCCTCTCCAACCCCTTAAGAATTTTATATGTTTCTATAAGATCCCCCCTCAGTCTTCTAAATTCCAGCGAGTACAAGCCCAGTCTATCTAGTCTTTCCTCATATGTAAGTCCCGCCATCCCAGGGATCAATCTGGTGAACCTTCTCTGTACTCCCTCTAAGGCAAGAACGTCTTTCCTCAGGTTAGTAGACCAAAACTGCACACAGTACTCCAGGTGCGGTCTCACCAAGGCCCTGTACAACTGCAGCAGAATCTCCCTGCTCCTAAACTCAAATCCTCTTGGTGGTCAAATCAGATTGACCATCGGGTTCTTGGTCACCTCCCTGACCAAGGCCCTTCTCCCCCGATTGCTCAGTTTGGCGGAGCGGCCAGTTCTATGAAGTGTTCTGGTGGTTCCAAAGTTCTTCCATTTAAGAATGACGAAGGCCATTGTGCTCTTCTGGACCTGCAATGCTGCAGAAATTGTTTTATACCTTTCCACAGATCTGTGTCTCAACACAATCCTGTCTGAGGCCTTCCGACAATTCATAGAAACATAGAAAATAGGTGCAGGAGTAGGCCATTCGGCCCTTCGAGCCTTCAATATGACCATGGCTGATCATCTAACTCAGTATCCCGTACCTGCCTTCTCTCCATTCCCCCTGATCCCTTTAGCCACAAGGGCCCTCTTAAATATAGCCAATGAACTGGCCTCAACTACCTTCTGTGGCAGAGAATTCCACAGATTCACCACTCTGTGTGAAAAAAAACTTTCTCATCTCGGTCCTAAATGACTTCCTCCTTATCCTTAAACTGTGACCCCTTGTTCTGGACTTCCCCAACATCGGGAACAATCTTCCTGCATCTAGCCTGTCCAACCCCTTAAGAATTTTGTAAGTTTCTATAAGATCCCCCCTCAATCTTCTAAATTCCTTCGTCTTCATGGCTTGGTTTTTGGTCTGACATGCACTGTCATCTGTGGGACCTTTTGTAGACAGGTGTGTGCCTTTCCAAATCATGTCCAATCAATTTAATTTACCACTGGATGGACTCCAATCAAGTTATAGAAACATCTCAAGGATAATCAATGGAAACAGGATGAACCTAAGCTAAATTTTGAGTGTCACAGCAGAGGGTCTGAATACTTATGTAAATGTGATATTTTAGTTCTTTCTTTTTAATTACTTTACAAAAAATTCTAAACACCTGTTTTAGCTTTCTTATTATGGGGTATTGTGTGTAGATTGATGATTAAAAAAATGAATTTAATTGCTGTAACGAAACAAAATGTGGAAAAAGTGAAGGAGTCTGAATACTTTCTGAATGCACTGTAGTTCAATGCCTCAACGCACTTATCACCACCCCCAAGGGAGACATAATCGTCCTCCATGGAGACTTCACTGCAAGAGTTGACAAGGATAGATTAGGACTAACACCTGTCATTCCTCATTATTCAGCGTGTGATTTCCCAATGAATCAGCTCTCGGCAGTGTCCCAGGAGTATTCAGACTGTCGAACAGTTTGACTAACAGGCTGAACCAGAGGGAAAAGAGGGACAGAAGCCCCCAGCACAGAAAGTCACGGACTTTCCTTCGTGAGGTGTCTCTAACAAACTCAATTACATCATTCAGTTCCAGCAAGTGATTCATTGGTGCCTAACCTCCCACATAGTCATCGCTTAGCAGTTTCCCACTGTCACCCGAGTCCAGTGTCTTGCTTTACAGAATATCAGGGAGAAACCACGCAGTCACAGGGAGAATGCGCTACTCCATACACACAACACCCGAGGTCAGGATTAAACCCGTGTGTCTGGAGCTGTGAGGCAGCAGCTGTGCCACTGCACCAATCAATTCATCATCTCACACAAGACTATATTATTTCCCACTCCCTTTATCCTTTGAGGTCTGTGATATCTGGAAATTGCCAAGGCACGCAGCAACCAATAGTCCAGTATCGGGTTAATGTCTTTTGTGATAGAGAGCAAACGTTGCATTGTCTTTGCATTCAGTACCTCACTGGAAGTGACAACGTAGATTGTGGGTCGGGCAACTGCTCGAATGCATCAATTCAACAATGTACAGTCATCTGGGTGATCGCAAAGATTATCAAGAATTGCAAGGCAAAACCCACCGCTTCCTCTGGCAAGCAAGCCAAAAGTACAATGCAAAGATCAGAAACACTGCCAGGTGACTGAATTACGAGCGTAACAATGTCTTGCCCGAACTATGTAGGGACCCGACGAGGCCACACAGAGATTTTAGAGAGTTACGCAGCATAGAAAGACAGCTTGCCCATGCCGAGCAAGATGCCTAACTAAACTCGTCCCACTTGCCCACATTTAGCCTGCATCTCTCTGACCCTTTACTAGCTGGGAACCCAAATGTCTTTAATGTAATTGTATCTGCCACTGCCGCCTTGGTCTGTATAATTACCGTCTGAAAATTGTCTGAGGAAGAAGATATTTGTGATAGAAAGATGATGGGGTTACTTTGAGGAGAGTTAGGCAGACAAAATCTATGCTCTCGGGAGTTCAGAACAATTGGGAGATTAGTTGATTGCATTATACAGAAACCTTGAGGGGATTGACAAGGGAAATGCAGTGTGTCTGGCCGAAGGATATGGTACTAGGAGTTAGAAACAAAAAAATATAGAATTTAGACTTTAGAGATACAGAGCGGAAACAGGCCTTTCGGCCCACTGAGTTGTGATCACCCCGTATGTAAACACTATCCTACATTAGGGACAATTTACAATTTTACCAAAGCCAATTCGCCTACAAACCCATACGTCTTTTGAATGTGGGAGGAAACCGGAGCACCCGGAGAAAATCCACACGGTCACAGGGAGAATGTACAAACTTCATACAGACAGCTCCGTCAGGATCAAACCCAGGTCTTTGGCATTGTAGGGCAGCAACTCTACTGCTGCGCCATTGCGTCGCCCTCCAATTAGCCAACATATGCTTCACTTTGATATGCTTGCTCACCGCCCAGGCAAGATATGCCCACTGCTTTCTCTCGTTTCCCCTCCCCACTCCCCAATCCCCAACAATTTAAAATACACCTGTTTGCTCACTTTTCCAGTTCTGGAGGATCATCAACTTGATGTGTTAATCATTTCTCATTCCAAAGATGCCGTCTGATCTGCTGGGCTCCTCAGGCGTATTTTGCTTTATTGCAAATTTCCAGCACAAGCTCCCTTCACATGAAGAAGCTTGTGCAATGACCCACAATAAAACCATAAAACGTTCTAAATTTATCTCAGCCTATAAACAGAACAGATTACAAGGAACACAAACAAAAAAGCCACCTTTGGAGCAGTTCGACCCGGCCTCCCTTCACACCCGATCCTCCATAAACCAGCATCTCTGTGTCTCTAAACATTTAGCAATACTTACAGGATCTCACAAGCCTGCTCTCCATGCCTCCCATTTTGTAAGGTTAGAACAGAGATCTTTGCACCCACCATTTCAGCAACTCATCCTTCCATTCCACCATTACTTCAACTCTAGCCAATTTGCGCAATGTCTTCACTTGTTGCCAGGACTAGTAACCCCGTCCTCGGCCATGTTGCTACAAATATCTTGATTTCTCCCTCAATTCCTCACCTTAAAATCTGCCTCAATGACCAAATTTGAAAATTACGCTTGGAAATTCCTAATTCACCTTGGAACTAACCATTTTCCAATATTAAAAATACTTTATAAAACACGGACTATTTTAAATCAAAAGGACAAGTGTGATCCTCACGTCATGACGGTCATAGAGACAGGTGGGCCATGTGGTACACATGAATACAAGCCCACCATCTGTTGGATATCCATTTGAATGATTATTTATATTCTCTTAGTGGATAAGGCCAGACAGGTTGGGTCAGTATTGATTGCCCACTGCCATTAAGATGGTGGGTGTTGAACTGCCACTTTAAATCAAGTCGTTTGGCCAAAATTTGTAGAAAAGAACTGCAGGTGCTGGTTTAATTCGAAGGTAGATACAAAATGCTGGAGTAACTCAGCGGGACAGGCAGCATCTCTGAAGAGAAGGAATGGGTGACGTTTCGGGTCGAGATCCTTCTTCAGACTGATGTCAGGGGAGTGGGCGGGACAGAGAAAGAATATAGTTGGAAACAGCAAGACTGGTGGGGGAACTGGGAAGGGGGAGGGGGAACAGAGGGAAAGCAAGGGATATTTGAAGTTAGAGAAGTCAATGTTCATACCACTGGGGTGTAAGCTACTCAAGTGAAATATGAGGTGTTGTTCCTCCAATTTGCGCTGGGTCACACTCGGACAATGGAGGAGGCCCAGGACAGAAAGGTCAGATTGGGAATGGGAGGGGGAGTTAAAGTGCTGAGCAACCGGGAGATAGGTAGGTTAAGGCAGATTGAGTGGAGGTGTTCAGCGAAATGATCCTGACTCATCAAAATGCTGTGAACCCCTGCCTACGTGCACTTTCACCAGAGGACAGCAATACTTCAAAAACAAAATATTGGAGGAACTCAGCAGGTCAGGCAACATTTGGGGAAGGAAGTGGACAGACGACATGTCAAGTAAGGACCTGACATGTCAACTGCCTATTTCCCCACCACAGATGCTGCCTGGCCCACTGTGTTTCGCCAGCAATTTGATTTTTGCTGAGATGCCAGCATCAACAATCTCCTGTGTCTGCTGTGATCTACGATACGACAGAACTTTATTTATCCCAGGAGAGAAATTGGTCTGCCCACAGTCATAAAACACAAGATACAAGAGTCAGTCTACCTCCCGACAGAAGGGGAGGTTGTACAGTTTGATAGCCACAGGGAAAAAGGATCTCCTGTGGCGTTCTGTACTGCAATTTAAGGTAGCAGTTCACCACCCACCATCCTAATGGCAATGAGCAATAATTGCTGACCCAACCTACATGGCTTTACGTAGAGAGAGAATATAAATCAATTCTATATGAGCACAGATTCAGGGAGAGTTTCATACCAGCTGTTATCAGGCAACTGAACCATTCTAACACCCACTAGATAGCAGTCTTGACCTACCATCTACCTCATCGGAGACCCTCGGACCATCTATAATCGAACTTTACTGGGCTTTATCTTGCACTAAATGTTATTCTCTTGATCCTTTATCTGTACACTGTAGATGGTTTGATTGTAATCTTGTATAGTCTTTCCACTGACTGGATAACACATAACAAAAAAGCTTTTCACTGTGCCTCAATACATGTGACAATAAACAAAATTATTCAGTGAACTTTGCAAATTGTGGCAAACTGGTAAAATCATTGATTTTTAGAAAGCACCTAGAGTTGTGGTGTATCAGTACATTGCCCTTTCTTGTGGTTTGTTCACTAGAAAGCATAATTTCATTAGAAACAGCAGTGTAGAAGACCCTATCCTTGGTAAAAGGTGGAAAACATGTGGCTCCCATGAAGGAACTGACAGGAGTCGTGAAAGACTATGCAAAGATTTTGAGCACTTGAACATATCTTTTGCCTTTTACTAAGGATTAGTATGATTTTAATTGATAGACAAATGCCAATTAATCAAACATCTAATAGCCAGAATATCTGGTAGCAAGAAAAAAAAATATCAGCCGGAGGAAATAACATCTTGCTGCCAGACATAAGAAACATGTACATTGTACCAGCACCTGCTGTATAAAACTCCTACGCCTTGACCCGCAAATAAAAAAAGAAAAATCCAGCTGCAAGAAAATAAAAAAGAAAATAATCTAGCTGCAAGAAAATAATGTGTATAAATACTGAATGTTCAGAGCAAAGAGAGAGATCTGAAGAAGCTGCTTGCTCGTAAAGATAAACAACTACAAGGCTAGCCAGAATACTGGAGCCGCGAGTATGTATTAGTTTTGGTATAAAACTAATAATATATATATAATATATATATATACACACACACATAACTATTGTTATATATTTACATCAAAAATAAATATCTTAAAATTATTTACATGTTGTGATCCCAGTCTTCTTAAATGTTATTTCTTGAGGAAATTATTTTCATTAGGTAGAAAACTTGATTCTTATTGAAGGAAACAAAATATAACGATCTCTGGGATAGTATTAACCGATAGAAATCCAAGGCGGCGAGTAGGAAATAATTCTTGAATAATAATATTATGTTCTATGTACAAGTAACAAATAATTATTCATTTCGAAAGACCTTCTGAACATCCGCCTTGATAAAATCAACAAAACTAAACTGGCAGACTAGTTATTTGATAAATCCAAATACTAGAAACTCAAGACCTTGACAACAGGACATTCATAAATCTCCCGGAAACAGGCAATAATTCACCCTTTGTATTCTCACAACAAAGAGCAAAAGATATGCTCTCCTCTTGATGAACGCCAGAACTGGTGGTCTAGTTCTGGCGAGCTGCTGCCCGCAGATGCAGGAAGTGAACATCTTCAATAAATTCAGCCAACATTCCTGAAGTGAGCCATGAAACCAGCTCAGACTGTCAATCCATTTTATTAAAATACTTACAGCTTCTAAAGAGGTTTCATATAAAACTAGTAGGGAGGTCATACACCAAAAAAATCCTCTTTTGCCCCCATCTTTCCACTTTCCCAAAGCTAATGAACCCCAACCAGCGAGGATCCTGATTAACCCCAAAACAAATGGGAGGAAAGGGGGACTGCCGAGAACGAAGAGGGACCCGGAAGGGGGGGTCACCTGCCGCCATGTGCAGCAGCAGTCTGAAGACAGGACTGTTCGGTGAACTTTTGCAACTTTGTTGGCGCCAGAAACGTGGCGGCACTTGGATGCTGTGTGGGCGAGGTCTGCTATATGACTTTACTGGGTTGTATGCAAAGCAGAGCAGTTCGCTGTACATGTGACGATAAAATATAATTGAAACATTGAATAAAAGCCATTTATGTTCAACACCACACCCTGTTATCCCCACCACTGCAGTCCCAATTCCATTCCCAACTCAATAATACTTTCCCTCTCCCTCCATCCCCTCTCCCTTCCCTATTCTCCCACCAGTCTTACTGTCTCCGACTGCATTCTATCTCTGCCCTACCCACTCTGAAGAAGGGTCTCGGCCCGAAACGTCACCATTCCTTCTCTCCAGAGATGCTGCCTGTCCTGCTGAGTTACTCCAGCATTTTGTGTCTACCTTCAATAATCCATAGATTCCCTATGCCGAAGCAGCCAGATACATTGTGGGAATGGGCATTCCCACTCAAGTCTGCTCACACATGCTTATTGTTCACTCTGCCCAAGTTCAACCAAACATTCATTACCCACCCCATCTCCCCACCAATACAAAACTTCCCTTTTTGTTTCAAAGACACATTCCCCAATTAATTTGCACACCCATCGTTAAGCTGATCTCAAACATTCCAAGTTCTGCCCTTGCCAAGCATGTGTCCAAGATCAGATCCATCATGATGAATAGCGAAAAGCTTTTCATGCATGCCAAGAATCCTTTTTAATAGCAGCTTCATAAAGACCAGATGTTTAGTATCAACATCCAGTCCCAAACCTTCATTCAGAGAAGAGTAGCTAATGAAGGGCTCCTGATATTTCACCTTTCTTCATTCTCACCAATATTACACAACATTTATTAAAATAGACAATAGGTGCAGGAGTAGGCCATTCGGCCCTTCGAGCCAGCACCACCATTCAATGTGATCATGGCTGATCATTCTCAATCAGTACCCTGTTCCTGCCTTCTCCCCATACCCCCTGACTCCGCTATCCTTAACAGCTCTATCTAGTTCTCTCTTGAATGCATTCAGAGACTTGGCCTCCACTGCCTTCCGAGGCAGTGAATTCCACAGATTTACAACTCTCCGACTGAAAAAGTTTTTCCTCATCTCCGTTCTAAATGGCCTACCCCTTATTCTTATAATCTTATATATTTCGATAAGATCCCCTCTCATCCGTCTAAATTCCAATGTATACATGGGGAAAATAAACCTTTCCCCAAAATCATATCCTATTTCAGTTTAAAATCCTCTTCTATTTTCTCTGTTGCTTGAATCTTACAATTCTTTACCTCCGAGGGCAGTGATGTACAGTGCTGGGCACATTGAAAATTGAGAGAAAGGACATGCTGTAAACAAAGGAGGAGCAGGAAATAGGAGATTGTAAATTTGTGGTGAAGGAAGAGCAGGCAGAAGGAACCACACGGACTGCGCGTGTTTTTGTGTGTTATCGACCAGGCCCAAATACAAGAGGTCAATGTTTAACCGAGTGAGCCGACTCAATACCAAATGCAACATCCAGCGGCAGATCATAATACACCATATTACAGGGAGTCCGCATGAAAGGCCTACATTTTTCATAGCTCCCGCTTCAATATTATCAACAGGTATATTGAACACCAACACGACTGTGCAAGTGGAGTCACAGGATAGGAGGCACAAGGGAGAGTTCAGTGGGGAGAAGAATTGACGTCCAAGTTATGTAAGTTAGCAGATCTTTAGGTCCTAACTGGATAGTGCACATGGACACTCGGAACTTTATGACCACCGATTTCTCTACGCTCACCCATGCAAATGGCCTGACTTACTTTCGTCTCCTGGCTCCATGAAGAAGATTGTCGTGCTTTTCATAAATCTGGAGCTCCTGTTCCTCATCCTGCAAGACATCGGGATCCTCTGTGGCTAGGACGTCAACAGCACTGCCCAGGGGCAAGGCTAAAAGCAGATATCACATTTGCTGATCAGCGATGCCAAGAATAGAGCTTTGGGTCCTAACACCACCAATAACAAACAATTCCACATCGCCCACAAAAGATTCCCACACACCCTCTCCAGCTGGCACAGTTACTGATTGGCAGAAAACAAAATACTATAGACAATCGGAAGTCTGGAAAAAAAAAATGTTTGAAAAACCCGGTTGGTCAGGCAGCATCTGGTAGAGAAAGAAACAAGCGTGATGTTTCAGATTGATGACTTTTCATCAGGACCAGCCAATACTCTATTTTTAAAACAGAAAAGCTAGCGACCACTTCAGATCATCAACGTTGACATCTGAGAACTGTAATGTGTTCAGTTCAAATGCTGTGATGCTGTTGCTGTTGACACATCAGTGCAAGAAGCCAAAAAAGAACAATATTCAATACGGGAGAGGGATTCGGGAGCGACAGGTAGTTATCAAACTACTGAATGGTCCCCCCATAAACTAAGGGTGTAGTTCCGATCTGCCAATCAATCTCATTGCGGCCTGTCATCATTCTTTTAATCTGCACTCATTGTAGCTATAATACTATTTTCTACACTCTTCTTGTGCTACCTATTGTACTTAAGTATAGCTTGATTGTGTTCTTCCATAGAACATAGAGCAGTAAATCACAGGAATAGGAGCTTTGGCTCTCAACTATGCTAATATCCTCTACCTGCACTTGATCCATATTCCCACCCCCCCCTCCCCCCCCCATATCCATTGTATATCTAAAAGCCTCTTAAACACCACGGGCAGCGTGTTCCAGACACCCACCATTCTCTGTGTAAAAGGACTTGCCCTGCACATCTCCTTTAACCTTTGGCCCTCTGATCTTAAAGCCATGCCCGCGAAACTTTGACATTTCCATCCTGGGAAAGCGATTCTGACTGCGTACCCTATCCACGTCTCACTTAATTTAAACAAAACTTCTAATAGTTCCCCCCTCAACCACCAATGCACCAGAGAAAACAATCCTAGTTTGACCAACCTTTCTTAATACCCTCTAATCCAGGCTGCACTCTGATGAACCTCTTCTGCACACTCTCCAATGCCTCCATATCCTTTCTGCAGTGGGGTGACCAGAACTGCGCATTATACTCCAAACACAGCCTAACCAAATTTTATAAAGCTGTATAATATGACTTCCTGGCTCTTATCTGCAATGCCTTGATCAATGAAGGCAATATGCCTTCTTTACTCTCTATCCATTCATGCTGCTGCTTTCAGGGAGCTACCGACTTGGATCCCTCCGTACATCAATGCTGTTAACTGTCTTGTTATTAATTGCTTACTTTTCCTCCACATTCAACTCCCTAAAGTGCAATAACTCGCACTTTAAGTGGAGTAAACTCAAGCATTTTGTATCTATCTTCTCTTCGATTGAAACCAGCATCGGCAGTTCCTTCCTACACAAGAATTTATCAATCCCCACCTAAAATAATATCCTTTGACTCAGCCTCCACAGCCATCTGTGGCAATGATTCTACAGATTCACTACCCGAAAAGTTACCAGAATAGGCAGTGGCACAAAGAAGAAGTTACAATAAAACCAGTTATGATATTATTAAAAGGCAGCACGGCCTGGAGGGGATGAAGGCCATGCTCATGCATGTATCATTGACAGACGGAATGGGTAATATAGAGCTGTGAACGCTTCATCCCCAATCACGGACACACAAGTCTTCGCTTCAGGTTTGAGAACTTACGATCGCCATCCTGCTCGCCTGCACCTCTGTATCTGTGCATTCGCAGCACGTGTTCTGAAACTGCCCGGTCTTGCTCTGGGTCCATCTGGTCCAGCATGATGAAAAGCAGGTCAAAACGGGACAACAGCGAATCCTGCAGGCCAATATTCTCCATTGGGGTTTTATATTGGTTGTACTGGGAGAGAGAAAAGGAGGCAGAATTCAACTGAAAGAGAATGAGTCTCCCCACTGGGACAAGCAAACACTAACTCAAGTCTACCACAAGAGAGGTAAGAGCAGGCAAAACGCAAAAGTGCTGGAGGAACTCAGCAGGTCAGACAGCATCTGTTCAGGATCTGAAGAAGGGTCCTGACCCGAAATGTTGCCTGTCTGTTTCCCCCAACAGATACTGCCTGACCCGTTGAGTTTCTCCAGCACTTTAGCGTTTTTCTCAAGATTCCAGCATCTTGGGGTTTCAGTTTCTTGTGTCTCCAGGAAAAAAGACAAACAGGCTCATGACAGCCTCACTACTTCTGCAGAGGAATACCTCCCTGCTATGCTCTCTCCCAGAACCCAGTTACTGGGCAGAGGCCACAGCAGACTATTTCAGCAAGCTTCCTGCCCACCATCAAGATGATGAGTGATTAATCTAGTTCTGCAACATTTGTGTTGTGGAAATATTCACAATGTAATCTTTAATCAAACAAAAAGGGGAAAAACTACCCGTAATAGTAAAGCGAATATAATTATCCAAAGCTACGTAAATTGGCAATTTCAGTTTATTCTCTATATGTTTGCCCACAGGCCTCAAATACCACCAACATGAGATGCACTTGAACATTGCAACTGGCATCAGTTAACCACAGCAGAAGGTAAAATGACAGCATCCTCGTCATTCCATGCAACACCCAACCAGTGACAAGGCAGACATCTTAACACACTCTTTGCAGCAATATGTTGTATGTGTAGTGAGAATATCTGGGCTGCAATATTTTGGGAGACAATGTGGTGCAGAAGTGGAGCAGCAATGCCCGAGACCCAGGTTCAATTCCAACTACGGGTGCTGTCTGTACAGAGTTTGTACATTCTCCCTGTGACTACGTGGGTTTTCTCAGGGTGCTCCAGTTTCCTCCCACGCTCCATACTACAGGTTTGTAGGTTAATTGGCTTTGGCAAACATTGTCAATTGTCCCTAATGTGTAGGATAGTGCAAGCTTATGGGGTTGATCGCCTGTCAGCGCAAACTCTGGGCCAAGGGGATTGATTTCACACTGAATCTCTAAATCAAGTATTAAAATGAAAAACAGATAAAAGGATTAGATATTCTAAATGATGGACAAATTAACCTGAACAGCAAAAGAAGTGACCGCTGTCAGCATGGAGTTTGTACGTTCTCCCCGTGACTGCGTGGATTTTCTCCGGGTGCTCCAGTTTCCTCCCACACTCCAAACACGTACAGCTTTGAAGGTTGATTGGCTTTGATAAAGATTGCAAATTGTCCCTTGTGTGTAGGATAGTGTTAGTGTAAGAGGCGATCGCTGGTCGGCACAGACTCGATGGGCGGAAGGGCCTGTTTCCACACTGCATTTCTGAACTAAAGTAAAAGTGGGATTGATCCGCTCAACCCACTGGTCACACCACTCGCCCTCCTCACCTTTCCATAGACAGGGTTAGCTGCAGCCAGCACACTGCACCTGGCATTGAGTCTGGCATGAATGCCAGCTTTAGCGATGGTCACACGTCCCTGCTCCATCACTTCATGGATGGCAGTACGATCCAGGTCAGACATTTTGTCAAATTCGTCTATGCAGACGACACCTCGGTCAGCTAAAACCATGGCGCCTGCCTCGAGACGTCGTTCACCTGGGAGAAGACAGAGCAGTTACCGGAAACCCATGTCCCAACACACAGATCAAGAGCAAAACACCAAGTAGGAAAAAGCAGAACTTAACCACCCACGGACACATTATAAATCACAATTAATAATACACTCCAACACTTTAATTGGGGCAATTAATGCCAGCCTTGCCACAACCTACAAAGGGATTAGACCAAATAAGTAGTGTGTGGGAAGGAACTGCAGATGTTGGTTTAAACCGAAGATTGACACAAAAAGCTGGAGAAACTCAGCGGGTCAGACAGCATCTCTAGAGAAAGGGAATAGGTGACACTTCGGTTCGAGGTCGGTCTGAAAAAAGATCTCAACCCAAAACAGTTACCCGTTCCTTTTCTCCAGAGATGTTGTCTGATCTGCTGAGTTACTCCAGCTTTTTGTGTATCTCCATTTTAGGCAAAATAAGCTTTCGTTCTGCTGTTAAAGTTGGCTTTACAACATTCCCCCAATGTCGGACGCTACAAACCCACTTATCATATCATATATATACAGCCGGAAACAGGCCTTTTCGGCCCACCAAGTCCGTGCCGCCCAGCGATCCCCGTATTAACACTATCCTACACCCACTAGGGACAATTTTTACATTTACCCAGCCAATTAACCTACATACCTGTACGTCTTTGGAGTGTGGGAGGAAACCGAAGATCTCGGAGAAAACCCACGCAGGTCACGGGGAGAACGTACAAACTCCTTACAGTACAGCACCCGTAGTCAGGATCAAACCTGAGTCTCCGGCGCTGCATTCGCTGTAAAGCAGCAACTCTACCGCTGCGCTACCGTACCGCACTTACCTCCACAGTATCCATAAAACAACCCGCATACAACATAGATTGACAGAATTGAGACTATTTTGTCTTATTGCAGAGTATGAAAAACAACACTATTCGGAAGAAAGGTCTCGACTCGAAGCGTCACCCATTCCTTCTCTCCAGAGATGCTGCCTGTCCTGCTGAATTACTCCAGCATTTTGCAACTATTCTCTTTCATCTTTAAAAAAAAAATTGGATACATATTTACCGAGGAGAAGGATATTGAATTATGTGAGGTAAGCGAAACAAGTAGAGTAGTGATGGAAATTAGGATGATTAAAGAAGAGGAGGTACGGACACTTTTGAAGAATATAAAAGTGGATAAGTCTCCAGGTCCTGATAGGATATTCCCTAGGACATTGAGGGAAGTTAGTGCAGAAATAGCAGGGGCTATGACGGAAATATTTCAAACGTCATTAGAAACAGGGATGGTGCCGGAAGATTGGCGCATTGCGCATGTTGTGCCTTTGTTTAAAAAAGGTTCTAAAAGTAAACCTAGCAATTATAGACCTATTAGTTTGACGTCTGTGGTGGGAAAATTAATGGAAAAGATACTTAGGGACAATATATATAATTATTTGGATAATCAAGGCCTGATTAGAAACAGTCAACATGGATTTGTGCCTGGAAGGTCATGTTTGACTAATCTTCTTGAATTTTTTGAAGAGGTTACCAGGGAAATTGATAAGGGCAAGGCTGTGGATGTTGTCTATATGGACTTCAGTAAGGCATTTGACAAGGTTCCACATGGAAGGTTGATTAAGAAGGTTAAATCGTTGGGTATTAATAGTGAGGTTGCAAGATGGATTCAACAATGGCTGAATGGGAGATACCAGAGGGTAACGGTTGACAATTGTATGTCAGGTTGGAGGCCAGTGTCTAGTGGAGTGCCCCAAGGATCTGTGTTGGGTCCACTGTTGTTTGTCATTTACATTAATGATCTGGATGATGGTGTGGCAAATTGGATTAGTAAATATGCAGATGATACTAAGATAGGTGGAGTAGTTGATAGTGAGGTAGATTTTCAAAGTCTACAGAGAGACTTGGGCCTTTTGGAAGGGTGGGCTGAAAGATGGCAGATGGAGTTTAATGCTGATAAGTGTGAGGTGTTGCATTTTGGTAGGACAAATCAAAATAGGACGTACAGGGTAAATGGTAGGGAATTGAGGAATGCAGTGGAACAGAGGGATCTGGGAATAACTGTGCATTGTTCCCTGAAGGTGGAATCTCATGTGGATAGGGTGGTGAAGAAGGCGTTTGGTATGCTTGCCTTTATAAATCAGAGCATCGAGTATAGAAGTTGGGATGTAATGTTGAAATTGTACAGGGCATTGGTGAGGCCGAATCTGGAGTATGGTGTGCAGTTCTGGTCGCCAAATTATAGGAAGGATGTCGACAAAATGGAGAGGGTACAGAGGAGATTTACTAGAATGTTGCCTGGGTTTCAGCACTTAGGCTACAGAGAGAGGTTGAACAGGTTGGGTCTTTATTCTTTGGAGCGTAGAAGGTCGAGGGGGGACTTGATAGAGGTTTTTAAAATTATGAGAGGGACGGACAGAGTTGACGTGGGTAGGCTTTTCCCTTTGAGAGTGGGGAAGATTCCAACAAGGGGACATAGCTTCAGAATTGAGGGACAAAGGTTTAGGGGTAACATGAGGGGGAACTTCTTTACTCAGAGGGTTGTGGCTGTATGGAATGGGCTTCCGGTGGAAGTGGTGGAGGCTGGCTCGATTTTATTATTTAAGAGTAAATTGGATAGGTATATGGATAGGAGGGGATTGGAGGGTTATGGTCTGAGTGCAGGTAGATGAGACTAGGTCAGGGAGAATGGTCGGCGTGGACTGGTAGGGCCGGACAGGCCTGTTTCCATGCTGTAGTTGTTATATGTTATATGGAAAGTTGTCAAAACCAGACAGGGATTGGCCAAAGACAGACACAAAATGCTGGAGTAACTCAGTAACTTCAATCTGAAGAAGGGTATCATCCTAAAACATCACCCATTCCTTCTCTCCAGGGATGCTGCCTGTCCCGCTGAGTTACTCCAGCATTTTGTGTGCGTCTTCGATTTAAACCAGCATCTGCAGTTCTTTCCAATGCTGTAAAAGCAGCCAAAGTGTCAACGAAATGGAGAGTCACGATATATTTTTAAAATAATAACCGCCTTATAAATCATAACACTTGTTGAATGCACTAGGGAGGAAGTGGGCTTGCTATAAATAGTGTGCTTGGCTCAGCTGACACCGCGGCTGTACCCTGCCTCCATTCCTCTCCAGCACAGCAGGCTGACCATCACATCACCAGCTTCCTTTTAAAAAAACAACTCATGCAGCTTTACCTTGCACTAAACTGTAAATTTCACTGTACTGTAAATTGTATGGCTCGATTGTAATCAGTCTTTCTGCTGACTAGATAGCACGCAACAAATGTTTTTCACCATACACGTGACAATAAACTAAATTAAACCAAAGTCAATTGATTTGATTGAAAAGGTAGTAGTGAGCTGCCTTCTTGAACCACTGCAGTGCTTCCTAGACTTGTACTTGACCTGATGTATGGGGTTTGGAGTCAATGTTGAATTACTCCTTTCTGCCTGTACAAAGCTGCACTGTCACCTTGATGCCACTGGGGGGGGGACAGGGGGACAGGGGGGGGACACATAACATACCCGGAGATGTGACGCAGGAGTCTGGCACGTTGTGATTATGATAATGTCAGACTCTTGTTTGACCAGATGGTGGGACTACTCTCCTAATGGAACATCGAACAGTTTGGCACTGGAACAGGCCCTTCGACCCGCAATGCCTGTTGCAAACATGATGCCACATTAAACTAATCTCCTCTGCCTGTACATGATCCACAGTCCCCCATTCCCTGCATAGCCATGTCCCCATTTGAAACCTCCTTAAACGCCCCTATTGTATCTGCCTCCACCACCTCTGACAGTGCATTCCAGGCACCACCACATGCTGTGTAAAAAAACTTGCTCCTCACGTCTCCTTTAAACTTTGTTCCTCTCACACTCCCGTCCTTGACATTTTCACCCTGGGGAAAAAAAGGCTGACTGCATACTGTTCTGACTGTCAGTATACCAGCAAAGCCACTGTTCACCACAGTTTTTTTACAAATTGTAACTTTCAGTTTGAATAATCCTCCCTCAGAAGTGTAGCTGGCCTTTAAAATCCTGCAACGTTGCTTTCACTGCAACCCCAGTGCAATTTAGTGCTAGTAAACATCTAGGCACAGTGCACCCTTGTGTGGCAGAAATAAACACTGCAGGCCAAGACCCAAATAAATTGACTCGGGTTCTGGGTCAGTTCTCAGTGTAATCTGAAGTGAAACTCCTCCAACAGAAAACAGGAACTATATCGATACTGAATTTAGCATTAATACTGCTGAAACAAACCCAATCAAAACTCAAGACATGCACATGGAAGACCGATGTCCAAATGTAAAGCTCAGGAGATGGTCTTGCTACAAAACTGGCTGATCTGGAGAAGACATTGGGAATAGTGGACAGGTACCCAGCAGGAAGAGATGGGATACAGATTATGGGATAGATACCCACACCTTTGACTATTAATAACATAAAGATGTTAGTAACGTGGTTATTCAAATTAAATTACAAAAGGATGGTCAAAACTGTGACAGATATTTCAAAACAGGCAAGTAAAAGTCACCATCCACTATGGACAAATAGGTCCACCGCCAATTTTCTGTCACTCTCCAGTTGTCCAGAACCAGGGGTCACAGTTTAAGAATAAGGGGTAGGCCATTTAGGACTGAGATGAGGAAAAACTTTTTCACCCAGAGAATTGTGAATCTGTGGAATTTTCTTACCCTGTAAGAGGATAACCCTGGATAAAAAACTGGCTTAGTGACAGAAGGCAGAGGGTGATGGTGGAAGGTTGCTTCTGTGACTGGAGGCCGGTGTCCAGTGGGGTGCCGCAGGGATCGGTGTTGGGTCCCTTACTGTTTGTAATCTACATTAATGATCTGGATCTCAACGTACAGGGCATGATCAGCAAGTTTGCAGATGACACAAAGTTAGGGTGTGTGAAAACAACAGGGTAGTAATAGTAGGGGATTTCAACTTCCCGAATATTGATTGGGATAGCCAAAGTGTCAAGGGCCCAGAGGGTGCAGAGTTCCTAAGGGTCATCCAGGAGGGCTTTTTGAGCCAATATGTTGAAAGTCCAACAAGGGAGGGGGCGGTATTGGACTTAATCTTGGGAAATGAGGCCGGACAGGTGGCTGAAGTGTCAGTAGCAGAGCACATTGGTGACAGTGATCACAATTCAGTGATATTTAAGGTGGTAATGGAAAAGGATAAAGAGGGACCAGAGGGAAAATTTCTAAATTGGGGCAAGGCCGATTTTAATCTGATAAGGCAGAAGTTGGCCCTGGTGGACTGAGATCAGCTTCTCGTGGGGAGGACCGCATCAGAACAGTGGGAGTCATTCAAAGGAATAATTGAAAAAGTACAGAGGAAGCATGTTCCCCTAAAGTTTAAGGGTGGGACAAACAAGTCCAAAGAACCTTGGATGTCGAACAATATAGTAGGATTGATTCGAAAAAAAAGGGGGGCTTTTGGAAGGCATAAAGAACTTAAGGCACAGGCATCATTAGAGGAATACAGAAGGTGTAGGGCGGTTCTTAAAAAAGAAATTAGGAGAGCAAAAAGGGGCCATGAGATAGCACTAGCGGGCAAAATAAAAGAAAATCCCAAAGTGTTCTATAAGTATATCAAGGGTAAGAGGATAACGAGGGAAAGAGTGGGGCCCATCAGGGACCATAGTGGAATGCTGTGTGTGGAGCCAGAGGATGTAGGAGATGTTTTAAATGAATTTTTTGCATCTGTTTTTACGAGGGAGGAGGGCGATGCGGACTTAGAAATGGAGCAGGAGGGTTGTGATGTTCTTGAGCATATTGCTATTGACAGGGAGGCGGTGCTGGAGGCTCTGGCAGGCTTAAAAGTGGATAAGTCTCCGGGCCCTGACGAGATGTATCCCAGGATGCTAAGAGAGGCAAGGGAGGAGATTGCGGGAGCTCTGGCACAAATTTTCAGAGCCTCTCTTGCAACAGGGGATGTACCGGAGGACTGGAGGATAGCTAATGTGGTGCCATTATTTAAAAGGGCAGTAGGGATAAACCTGGGAACTACAGGCCGGTGAATCTGACATCGGTGGTGGGGAAGCTGCTAGAAAAGATTCTGAGGGACAGAATCAGTCTTCACTTGGAGGATCGAGGGTTAATTAAGGATAGTCAACATGGCTTTGTTAATGGAAGGTCGTGTCTGACTAACTTAATTGAATTTTTTGAAGGGGTGACCAAGGAGGTAGATGGGGGTAGTGCAGTGGATGTGGTATACATGGATTTCAGTAAAGCTTTTGACAAGGTCCCACACAGGAGACTAGTCAAGAAGGTAAGAGCCCATGGGATCCAGGGCACCTTGGCAAAATGGATAAAAAACTGGCTTAGTGACAGAAGGCAGAGGGTGATGGTAGAAGGTTGCTTCTGTGACTGGAGGCCGGTGTCCAGTGGGGTGCCGCAGGGATCGGTGTTGGGTCCCTTACTGTTTGTAATCTACATTAATGATCTGGATGTCAACATACAGGGCATGATCAGCAAGTTTGCAGATGACACAAAGTTAGGGGGGGTGGTGAATAGCGAGGAAGGGATCTGCAAGCTGAAGGAAGATATAGATGAGATGGTCAGATGGGCGGAGCAGTGGCAGATGGAATTTAATCCTGAAAAGTGCGAGGTGATGCACTTTGGCAGGAATAATTTGGAGAGGGAGTACACCATGAATGGAAGGACCCTAGGGAAGACAGGGGTACAGAGGGACCTTGGAGTACAGGTACACAAGTCCTTGAAGGAAGCAGGACAGGTGGACAGGGTGGTCAAAAAGGCATATGGGTTACTGGCCTTCATTAGCCGGGGCATCGAATATAAAAGTAGGGGGGTAATGATGGAATTGTACAGAACACTGGTGAGGCCACAGCTGGAGTATTGTGTACAGTTCTGGTCACCACATTATAGAAAGGATGTGATAGCTTTGGAGAGGGTGCAGAGGAGATTCACCAGGATGCTGCCAGGGATGAAGGGCCTCGGCTATGAGGAGAGACTGAGCAGTCTGGGGTTGTTTTCCCTGGAGCAGAGAAGGCTGAGAGGGGACATGATCGAGGTGTACAAGATCATGAGGGGCATAGATAAGGTAGATGGCGGGGAACTTCTTCCACTGGTGGAAGGTTCAACAACGAGGGGACATAGATACAGGGTAAGGGGAGGGAGGTTTCGGGGAGATGTGAGAAAGAACTTTTTCACCCAGAGGGTGGTTGGAGTCTGGAACTCACTGCCTGGGGTGGTGGTGGAGGCGGGAACACTCACAACGTTTAAGAGGCATTTGGATGGGCACTTGAAATTCTACAACATTCAGGGCTATGGTCCAAATGCGGGAAAATGGGATTAAAATTAGACTGTGTTTGGTAACGGGCGGCACGGACACGATGGGCCGAAGGGCCTCTTTCTGTGCTGTAGGACTCTATGACTCTATGAGAAGGCAGTGGAGGCCATTTCACTGGATGTTTTCAAGAGAGAGTTAGATATAGCTCTTTGGGCTAACAGAATCAAATGATATGAAGAGAAAGCAGGAACGGGGTACTGATTTTGGATGATCAGTCATGATCATATTGAATGGTGGTGCTGGATCAAAGGGCCAAATGGCCTACTCCTACACCTATTTTCTACGTTTCTTTCCGTATTATCCGTTTTACCAGACCAACGAAGGTCGATGGGTGCTCACCATCAACCTCAGCATGGATAAGAGTGAGGATTTTCAGGGGGTCTTCCGGGGGGGATTTCAAGTCCAGTCTTGTAATTTTGTCAGACCACCAGTTGATGGAAAATCGGTGGTGGACCTGTATACCATATTCTAAATAGTAAAAGCAGTGGATATCCAAAAAACACGAGTACGCGTTCACTGATTAAGATATAACAGTTTGGTGCAAAAAAAAAACTGAATTTTAGATCCACTGTGTTACCCCGGCACTTGTGACGATCTTTGGTATTAACCAGCATCTGCAGGTTCTTCCCACACAAGGTTTTCGGGATTGTTGGGTGAAGAGAGGGTGGAGCAAGCACACGCGGGGGGAGGCAAAGTTTAGGAATGCTGATGTACAAAAAAGGCAATGCCCAGGAATGGCAGGTCTACCAAGCCTAGATGATCTGTTCTATTCCAAAGCTCTCTCTACTTGGAGACCCTTGGGCCTCCATGCAGGCCCCAACCATTTTTCAATCTACTCCGTCCAACAGATAGACATACATGGACACAAAAGTGCTGGAGTAACTCAGTGGGTCAGATAGTGTCTCTGGAGAAAAAGGATGGGTGGCGTTTCCTGTTACCAACCTTTTTCTCCAGAGAGGTTGGCTGACCCACTGAGTTACTCCAGCACTTTGTGGCCATCTTCAGAATAAATCGACATCTGCACTTCTGCCCATTTAACACTCGCACCCTCACCACCGCCGCCTCCGTGTACATCAGTGTGCGGATCAAAGAGCAACTTACCAGTTTCTTGGTCGGTGGTGACTGCTGCAGTCAAGCCCACCCCGGTGGAGCCTCGGCCAGTGGTGGGGATAGCTCGCGGAGCACTGAACAGCACATAGCGCAGGAGCTGTGACTTGGCCACCGACGGGTCACCTAACAGAAGGAAAGCACGGGATAGCAAGTTGTACCAACTGAAAGACTGGTGAGTGCGTCCGACATCATCCAATTTAATATACCGCTTATGTGACATTTAGGCACCTGAAGGCAAACCGACAGACGCCCACAGAAACCATTTGCTTCCAGGACACAGACACGCCGTCACCCACCATGTCTGGAATCACAATGGAGGTATTGAAACCAGTCATCCATTCCATTTACACGCAAGAAAGGCTACATTTCAAGGAACGCTGACTTTAATTAAGTCTTTATCTCCTGTGGACATCTTGCCTGACCTCTTTTACTTCAGGCTTCTAGCATTGGTGGGTTCGAGTGGCTGCAGGAGTCAGAAGGTACAAAGTCCCTGGCAAGTTGACTCCTTTATCCTCCAGCATTGGTGCCATGTTCAGCATTAGTCACCGCCCTCCAACAGCCCAATTGTCGAAGGAACTGGTGTGCTACAATGCGCTACAACACCAAGAACTATATTCCACACTCTGTATCTTTCCCTTTGCTCCACCTATTGTACGAGTTTTGAACTGATTGGATCCACATGTGGTATATCTGATCTTTTTGTAAAACATACAAAATAAAGGTTTTCACTGAACATGCGATAATAATAAACCCAAACTTATTGGGGAAACTCTCCTCATCCAAAAAAGTGCTTCCATTGACCCTACCGGAAGCGGGGCAACAAATAAGGGAAATGAACCATAGGAGCCAATTTCAGATTGGTCAAGATTAAACTGAAGGATGTCCAAAAATACAAATACACCATGCACACCGTACCTATTAATAGGACGTTGATATCACCACGAATCCGGCTTCTATTCTCCAAGTGCCTCTCCGAGCCACCCAGCAGCAGGCAGAGAATAGCCTTCTTGATGTACTCATGTCCGTGAATACTCGGGGCCAGGGACCGGGCCAGTTGCTCAAAGATGTCCTGGAACAGAGCAGAGAGCTTTGTGACTGATGCAGGAACAAAATCCACCACTGGAGGAGAAAGATGACAGCATTAAGTACAAGATAATAATCTAAAATCCAAAAGCTCACAAGAAGCTTTACCCCAAATGTTTATTTTTATTGAGGCTTCAGCACTGATAATCCTCCCTCTGGTACAAAGGTTGCCGTCAGAAAGCTAATATACACATACAAACTGCGTCCAGGATCTCTCAATTACCATACCCTGAATTATATTTCCACCCCAAGATGTTAGACCGAGTCCATTGAGGGATAGTTAGGCGGTGTTCAAGATGGATCAGTTGCATCTCATCATAGCTTGGCAAGGAGATGAAAAGCCACGGGAAAAGTCAGATTTAGAGAAACGACGCAGGAAATTGAAGATCGAAATGTTTAAACAAGTCGAATCAGCATGCAGCTGTACAGATGCCAGAGACCTAGGTTTGATCCTGACCTCAGGTGCTAGCTGCACAGAGTGTGTACGTTCACCCTGTGACTTTTTACAGGTACTCTCATGTCCTCCCACACTCCAAAGACATACAGGTTTGTAAGTTAATTGGCGTTGGTAAATCTGTCCCTAGTGTGTAGGATAGTGTTAGTATATGCGGTGATTGCTGATCGGCTCAGACTCGGTGGGCCAAAGGTCCTGTTCCACGCCGTATCCCTAAAATCTAAAGTAAAGTCAGAGAGCCAAACACAACAGAGGGTGAGAATACTTAACATTAATGAAGGCCAAATTTAAAGAAACTATATTTAAAGGCAGCTGAATTAACAGCACAAGCAATCATAAATGGGTACAATCCAATACTCATTACTGTAACATAGCAGCAGTCTTAAAGCTGGGAACTAAATATTCGAGTGTATTCAACAAGGTCAGGCAAACAGAAAAAACAGCAGGGCAGCTGAATTAATGAGGGATGACATCAGTATGAAGCTGGAAAGCATCTTGACGTGTCTCTTTGTTTCTTTTCTCTCTCTCTCCAAATCCTCATTAATCTCGATCAGATGGCTTCATAAACAGAATATCCCCATGCCAATCCGTGTCTCACCCCATCAGACATTTCCTATTTTCAGTCCATCCCTTCCCCCCTGTGCAACTCACCACCTGTTTCCTCACTTCCCCAGTTGTTATGACGGGTCTTCAAATGTTAACTCTATTACTATTTCCACAGATGCTGCCTGACCGGCAAAGTAATTCAGCAGAGATATGGATACATAAAGATGGAATAACTAGGCAGCATCTCTGGAGAAAATGGATAGGTGCCGTTTCGGATCAGACGCTTTCTTCAGACTGATTGCAGTCGGGGAAGTGGGGTAATTGAGAGTTGGGGAGAGCATTTTTGCAAGAGGTAGAGTGGGAGGAAGTGTGGACAAAATTCAGTTTTTTGTTTTTATTTAAGATTTCCGGTAACCCCATTTGGAGCCACCCCTCATTATGGAGCACAGAAACAGGCCCTTCAACCCAAGTTGTTTAAATGAGCTAGTTCCAAATGGCTATTTATAACCCATATCCCTCCAAGAGAAAGCCCATGAGGTTACAGGGAGAATGCACAAACTCCATACGGACACGACACGTAGTCAGGATCAAAGCCAGGTAATTGGCGCTGTTGGGCAGCAACTCTACCACTGCACCTTCATGCCACCCTAAAGTTTAGAGTGATTGATGGGGTGCCCATTAAGTGGGCTGCTTTGTATAATATTAATACTGAAAGGATCCAGGACTCAATGTTCACAAACAAGAAGCACGGGTAGCAGGTAATTCGAAGGGAAAGGATTTGTTCACTTTTATTGCAAGAATATTAGAGTACTCCAGTTATTTTCTGTTTCCTTATTTAAGGAACATCAATTGCACGTCTGAAGGGATCCGAC
Source organism: Rhinoraja longicauda (assembly GCF_053455715.1). Taxonomy (NCBI): domain Eukaryota; kingdom Metazoa; phylum Chordata; class Chondrichthyes; order Rajiformes; family Arhynchobatidae; genus Rhinoraja; species Rhinoraja longicauda. The sequence continues at coordinate 54,118,648 of NC_135961.1, read as the reverse complement.
CCAAAATATTGCCTATTCCTTTTCTCCAGAGATGCTGCCTGACCCGCTGAGTTACTCCAGCATTTTGTGCCTATCTTCAGTATAAACCAGCGTCTGCAGTTCCTTCCTGCACATCAATTTCACGTTTTGTTTAAAGCATTTGCTCTGTGGTACTATTGTGCCGATATCAAGTTTACATACTAGCCATCACCCACTTCACCATCACATTCTGTTCTTCCTACCTTTGAATGCGATTTGCTGAACTTCTTGATTTTGGCCACATCATCTGCAGAAAACATGGGCGACACCTCCTTGCTCATCAATTTGACATGGCACGCAATCAGGATCGTTCTGAAGAAAACAAACCATTCACAGTTACACATGCTCCACCACCACTATACCATTCTCCTTCGCTAATCAAAGGAGAAATAGTCTTCATTTGACAGAACAGTGAGAAACACAGCGAGGTTCGTCTCACGGACAGCCAGCTTAGAGAGGAATTCCCTCCCAATAATCAGGGGTTCCTTGCTATGAACTTACCATACATTGTTCTAGTAACACACTAGAAGAAGCTACCAATCTGGTTGTGTAGGAAAATAACTGCAGATGCCGGTACAAATCGAAGGTATTTATTCACAAAATGCTGGAGTAACTCAGCGGGTCAGGCAGCATCTCAGGAGAGAAGGTATGGGTGACATTTCTGTTCGAGACCCTTCTTCAGACTGGTGTCAGGGGGCGGGACAAAGGAAGGATATAGGTTGAGACAGGAAGATAGAGGGAGAACTGGGAAGGGGGAGGGGAATAATCTGGTACATTTGTATCAGCAGACGGAGAGGCTGCAGAGTCATACAGCATAGAAACTGGCACTTCAGACAACTAGTCCATGTCGATCAAGTTGCCTATCCAAGCTAGTCACACTTGGCTGCGGCATATCTCTCCAAACCTTTTTTCTATCCACATCCCTGCCCGAAATGTCTTTTCAATGCTGTAATTGTACCTGCCTCTAGTACTTTCTCCGGCAGCTCATTTCATACATGCAACAGTGAAACTGTTGCCCCTCAGGTCCATTTTAAATCATTTTCTCTTTCGACCCCTCCCTACCCATGGAGAAAAGACTGACTCTTCACCTTATTTATGCCCCACATGATTTTATGCACCTCTAAAAGGCACCCTTCAACCTCATGCTCCAGTGAAAAAACCTCGAACCTATCCAGTCTCACCTTATAACTCAAACCTTTCAGACCCAGTAACATCCTCAAATCCTTCTTAGACCATCAGACACAGAAGCAGAATTATTCCATTCGGCTCATCGAGTCTATTCCGCCATTAAATCATGACATCTATTTTTTCCCCATTCAACTGCCTTCCCCCCAGAATGTCCGACACCCTTAAGCCCTTAACCTTTGCACGTTTTCCAATTTACGGAGATCTTTCCTTTAGCTGGGCGACCAGAACGATGCACAGAGTACACCAAATACAGCCTTATCAATGACTTGTACAGTTGCAATATGGTGTCCAAACTTTAGTACTCAATATCCTGGACAATGAGGACAAGCATACCAAAGAGCTTCTTCACCACCCTCTCTATTTGCATTGCTACTTTCAGAACTACATACCTGTACACCTTGGTCCTTATTGTACAACATTCCCCAGAGCCCTTTTATTGGTTTGTCTGACCAAAATGGTCAGGCCTCCAGCCTCTCACTTATTTGCATTAAACGCCTTCTGCCATTCCCCAGCCCATTGGCAAGGTCGAGTATGGCCGTGTTGTAACATTTGATTACCTTCTTCCATGTCCACTTTACCACTAATTCCCCCCCCCCCCCCCCCCCCCACCAGCATATTGGTTAAAAACCTGGTTTAGACACAAACTAATTGGTGAAATATTTGGAGTGTGGGAAGGTTTTTACCCAATAATCAGTAATGGTCTGGAAAACTGCCGATAAGGATGACAGAAGCAAAAAAAACCTCATCAGATTTACACAGATGTGTGGCTGACGAAAACGATACAGAGGGCTACAGACCTGGACAGTACAATTTCAGTTAGCACACGGTGTACTGAATGGCCTCATTTATGCAGTACAGAAACAGGCCTTGAAGCTACGTCCTTTTTAAAATTTAACTACAGCAATCCCCTTTACCCTCAATTGGAGCGTATCATTTTATACCATGCCTGTTTAAGTGTGTGCTTCTCAATGTACATGTTTCTTAAATGAAATGATTGCATTTTTTTCCACCATCTCCTCTGGCGGCATGTTCCAGATACCAAAACTCTGTCAAAAACAGGTAACCCTCAGATCCCTTTTATAGCAGCTTCCACTCACCATAAACATACTCCTTCTTGAATTTGATACCACTACCATGGGAAATACCCGTACCTGTGGTGCGAATTTTAAATGTCCAGAACCAGTTACCTCACCACGGGTAAACTGCGCGAGGTTGCAATGTCTGCAATGCCACTGTACCTGAATGTCCCAGAGGTGTAGCCGTTTTTCTTGCCAGGCAGGCAGCGGTAAGTGCCAATGACCTGCACTCGGTCACCAGGCTTGACCACATCCACAAGGTCGTTGTCCAGGATAATGTCCACTGATCGAGGTAGCTGGCCCGCGGGAGCTTTCTCTGGCATCTCCTGTATGGTGATGGTCTGGTGGTCTTTGTACAACGACAGCCCAAATTCTGTCTCGAGGGGGTTATTCTCCTCATCCTGGAGGGAACAAGGATGACATTGTTACCTGTCAGAAGTTATTCTGGTTGTTTAACCTGCTAGCAACATGTTTCATAATTCATTGCTCCAGATTCAGGCACAGCTTTTTCCCGTTGTTTAGATTAGTTTAGAGATACAACGTAGAAACAGGCCCTTCAGCCCATTGATTCCACGCCATCGAGGGATCCCCACACACCAACACTAACCTACACACACTAGGGAGAATCTACAATTTTATCAAAGCCAATTAGCCTAGAAACCTGTACGACTTTAAGAGTACGGGAGGAAACCAGAGCTCCCGGAGAAATCCCACGTAGGTCAAGGGGAGAACATGCAAACTCCGTACAGATAGCACCCGTAGTCAGGATCAAACCCGGGTCTCTGACATTGCAAGGCAGAAACTACCGCTGCGCTACAATACCGCCCGTACTACGTTATCAGTAGTTACCAGACTACTGAACAGTCCCCTCATAAGCCAAGGGGTGCAGTCCCAAACTCGCAACCTACCTCTGGTGGACCTTTTTTAACCTGCATTTTCTCCATAACCAGAATGCTATGCCGTTAGTGTATTCTGCAATCGGGCATTTCTCTCTTTGCACTACATGTTATACTTGTGTATGGTTTGATTGTACCATAGAATTGTATGATTTGACTGGAAAGCATGCAAACAAAGCTTTTCCACTATATTTCGGTAAACTTAACAATAAGAAATAAAGTGAACCAAAACATCCAACAAACACCCTTACAACAATCAAGCTTTTAAAGCAATCTGACAAACAGCAAACTCTCCATGTGATTCTGCTCTATGTCTGAAAAAATAAGAAAACCTCAGTATCACAACAAACATAAGCAAAATGCCCTGGGTCAAGGAAAGGCTGGTACCATACTGGCCCAGTTTTACTGGTTTTTAGAAGGCCTGGAGAGTTGGGAGAGAAAAAACACACTTCTATGTCGACCTGTGCCCAAGATTTCCTATGCAAACAAGTTGGTCCAAAGCCAGCAAACAGAAACAAATCCCTCTTTAATAGTAGAGAAGGTGGCACTTTGGTGTTTGGAATATTGTTTACTGAATTCAGAGATCTAGAGAGGAAACATAACTACCACAGTGGCGCAGCAGTAAGTTGTTGCCTTACAGCGCCAGAGAGCAGGGTTCGATCCAAACTATGCATGGTGTCTGTATGGAATTTGTATGTTCTCCCCGTGACCTGTGTCGGTTTTCTCCGGCCTGGTAAAATTGTAAATTGTTCCTCATGTGTGTAGGATCGTGTTAGTGTGCGGGCAACGCCAGTCGGTAGGGTCTCGGCGGGCTGAAGGGCCTGTTTCCACACTGTATCTTTTAACTAAACTAAATCTGTAGAAACCTAAACACAGAGGAACACTGGCAAAAAAACAGTAGACATGGTAAGACCTAGTCCATTTTAAGAACTACAAATTACAGCCAGCTCTGACTCAGGATGAGGCATTCTCATTTGAGTTAGCAAGTGTCAGTTCATGTCCTCGAGAGGGAGCACTGTAAACCAGGGTGACACCACAGTGGTGAGCACTATCCCGTTTGAAGTGAATTGCTCAGATTAAACTTTAAAGGCAAAACCCCATTCGCCGGGATGAGTGTCAAAAATCCCAGTACATATTTGGACAACAATTATGTCAAAGATCTTCAATGAACATCAACAAAACAGCATATGACTGTGATTGGAGACTCATTAGTAATCTCTCTGGAATGCCAGAGTGCAGAGAGACTGGATAGTATATAAAATTGAGAGAGGCATGGACAGGGTAGACAGGCAGAGCCTTTTTTCCCCCCACCAAATACTAGAGGGTATAGCTTTATGATGAGAAGGGTAAAGTTAAGATGTGAAGGGGAAGTTTTTGTTTACACAGAGGATGGCGAGTGCCTGGAACCTGCTGCTGGGTAGGGGGGGGGGGGGGGGTTTATGATAGTGACATTTAACAAAATTTTGGATTGGCATCTAGATAGGCAGAGAATGGACGGATATGGATTATGTGCAGGCAGATAAGGGTTGGTCTCTGCATCAAGTTCGGCATATCCTCTGGGCCTGTTTTTATGCTGCACTGTTCTGTGGTCTGAGTTGGGGGGGGCAGAGAGAAAATTCTGTGGTTGCAAACTGGACTCCGGGATAGTTCGCTGCCTCCCTGATAGCAGGGCCCAGGATGTCTCAGAGTGGCTGCAGAACATTTCCAAGGGGGAGGGTGGGCAGCCAGAAGTTGTTGTACACATTGGCACAAATTACATAGATAGGAAAACGGATGGGGAGCTGTAAAATAAAAACAGGGAGTAAGGCAAAGTTAAAGAACAGGACATCAAGGGTAATAATTACTCCCAGTGCTACGTGTCGGTGAGGGCAGGAGTAGGAAGATGGGACAAATGAATGCACGGCTGAGCAGCTAGTTGGAGGAAAGGGTTCATGTTTTTAGATCATTGCGAGCACATCTGGTACAGAGATAACATGCACAAAAGGGATGGATTAGATCTGAACAGAGGGACCAAGTTTGCAACTGCTACTAGGAAGGGTTTAAGTCAGATTATGGCACAGAGCGAGGAAAGTGCTGGCTTAAAATGCATTTATTTCAATGCAAGACACCAGACAGGCAAGGCGGATGAAATCATGGTGTGGAAAGGTATATGGGACTGGGACGTTATATCCATTACAGAAGCCTGACCAAGGGAAGGGAACGGCTGGCAGCTTAATGTTCCCGGGTACAGGTGCTAAAGGCAAGTTAGAGGTGGGAGTAAGAATGAAGGGGAATTTGCTTTATTAAGGAGAATAACATGGGAGTAGCCCCCGATGATATTATTGGGGGATTCTCCAGTGAGGCTTTGCAGGTGAAGATAAGGCATAAAAATGGAATGATCACTTTGTTGGGATTGTACTACAGGCCAAATAGTCAACAGGAATCAGAGGAATGCAGGGAGATTGCAGACAGCTGCCAAAATAATAGGGCTATCATCGCAGTATCCTAGTATAGACTGAAAATACCATATTGCCAAGAGAGAAGGGGTGGAATTTATTAAGTGCACATAGGAAATTTCCTCATGCAATAAAAAGAGGCCCTATAAAGGAGAGTCCAAAGCTTGATCTGCTGTAATGAAATAGGACTGAAGTATCAAGGGTGAGCACTCTGGGACCAATGATCACTGATTCATTAGCTTTAAAATAGTTATGGAAAAGAATAAGGCTGGTCCACAAGTTAAAAGATCTAAATTGGGGCAAGGTCACGTTTGATAGCATTTGGCTGTTTGCAGACGAAGGGACATCCATAAAGTGGGAGGCTTTTATAAGTGCAACAATGAGAGTTCAATGTATGCATGTTTCCATTAGAGTCAGGAGCAAGACAGGGAGGAGCAAGACACCCTAGATGAAGCAGCAAACCGAAGCTCTGGTCAGTAAACTGAAATGGGTCAGGTATATGCAGCTAGGATCAAGCATGTCCCTGGAGGAGTCTAGGTAATTGAGAATACCTAAGAATGAAATCAAGAGGGCAAAAAGCAAGGCATGAGTTAGCTCTGGCAGTTAAGTTTAAGGAGAATTTTACAGGTGTGTTAAGGGAAAAGGGGTAACTTCGCGGGTCAGAGAGCATCTCTGGAGAAAAGGAATAGGTGACTTTTGGGGACGAGACCGTTCTTCAGACTGTGTGTGTCAGAGGAAATGGAAATTCCTTATGTTGTTAGAATGCTGTCTACTGAATATTATACCAGTGAATATTTCTGCACCTTTTCCAGTTTAATGGCAACCATCCTATAGCTAGAACGATCCAAAACTGCGCACAATGTCCCCAAGTGTAGTCTCACCAAAACCTTGTACCGTTGCAACATGATGTTCTGACTCAAGCACTCAATGCCCTGAACAAAGAAGACAAGCATGCCGATCGCCTTTTTCACCAAAGATCGACACAAAAAGCTGGAGTAACTCAGAGGGCCAGGCAGCATCTCTGGCGAAAAGAAATAGGTGACATTTCGGGTTGAGCCACTTCTTCAATGCTTTAGATGCAGGAAGATTGTTCCCGATGTTGGGGAAGTCCAGAACAAGGGGTCACAGTTTAAGGATAAGGGGGAAGTCTTTTAGGACCGAGATGAGAAAGTTTTTTTTCACACAGAGTGGTGAATCTGTGGAATTCTCTGCCACAGAAGGTAGTTGAGGCCAGTTCATTGGCTATATTTAAGAGGGAGTTAGATGTGGCCCTTGTGGCTAAAGGGATCAGGGGGTCTGGAGAGAAGGCAGGTACAGGATACTGAGTTGGATGATCAGCCATGATCATATTGAATGGCGGTGCAGGCTCAAAGGGCCGAATGGCCTACTCCTGCACCTATTTTCTATGTTTCTATCTATGTTTCAGACTGAGAGCCGGGGGAAGCGAAAAACAATGTTGATCAAGGAAATGAGGAGCCCACAAGGGTCCATTGTTGGCTGTGGGGTCGATGATAACAGTTTCAACAGTCCAACAGTGAAACTAGTACTACCACCATCTTCACCACCCTGTCTACCCATATCACCATTCTCAGGGAACTATGCACTTAGTTGAGAAAACAGGACAACCCAATCAGGAACCTCACCTTAGTTGGATAGATGGCACTGGAAGGGAAAGCTTCAAGGGAAGTCATATCCGTGTACTTGCGTTCAATAGTCTTCTTTGTGGCAGGACAATAGTGGACACTTCGAACAACCTTTGGACGTACCAATGAACCTACAAGCCCCAAGAGAAATAACAGTAAATTCAAAACATAACAACAGGGATTTGCACTGGCATAATTGAGCCAAGGTTACTCTTTTCACCAAGGCGTTCAAACATTCAAATTGCTTTAGTACACTAACTCAGAGGCAGGCAAAGTGACAAGTTAGGCAGAAGGGCCCGTTTCCACACTGTATGACATCCCGAAGGACTCATTGCAAGCTGAAGAAACGTCTATCCACCAACATAACTGTGTTCATCATGTTTATTTGTGGTGTTGTTGCGTTTAATGCGCCTGTAAAGCTTTAGCAAGTAAGAATTGCATCATTCCAGTCCTAGAGCATATGACAATTAAACACTCTTGACATTAACTGCAAACAGCACTCACGTCTGCAACATGTGCATAGAGAACAATCCAACTTGTCAGTAGAATGAAGTGGCAGTGATAAGAGAGTGAAAGACCAGGAGGAAATAGAAGAGGAGAAATAGCTGTGCCCAATTAAAGGAATTTAGTATTCCCCAGATGTGTAACCATTAGACTGACGCTTCATGAAATAGGAACTGGGTTGCGCCGCGATGGCAGCCTCGCCTACAGTCTGCCTGTCTTTTTGTTATTTTTGGTGTGTTTTAAAAGTATGTGTTAATGTTCTCTGGTTTGTTTTATGTGGGGTGGTGGGTGGGGGCGGTGGAAACATTTTTCCAATCTCTTACCTCGCCGGGAGATGCGATTGTTTTCTGGATCGTATCTCCGGTCGCTCTGCGGCCTAACATCTGGAGATGGAGGCCTTGCTCAGGACTGACTTTGAGGCCCACCGTCGGGCGTGGACTTAGCATTGGAGCCGATTCCTTGCCTGGGATCGACACTCCAACCGCGGCTTGCGGACCTTAACATCAAGCTCACAGTCTTGAGTTGAGACCGATGTCGGGAAGCCCCAAAAGCCGCACTACATTCAACTAGCCCCGACCCGTGGTAGATCGCCTGGCGCGGGGGAAGCTGAGAATCCCCCCCCCCGATGCAGGAGCTTGATCGCCCCAACGAGGAAGGCCCGCCCGCCGTCTAGGGGAGTCAAGATCGTCCCGTTCACGGAAGGTTAGAGGCCCCCGACCATTGGTGGACAAAGAAGGGAGATTGAACTTTTTTTTCGCCTTCCATCACAGTGAGGAATATGGAGGAGTCACTGTGGTGGACGTTCGTGTTAAAATGTATTTTGTGTGTTCTGTTGCTTTTTATTGGTATGACTGTATGGCTAATGAAATTCCTCACATGTTGCAAAACATACTTGGCTAATAAAGTATGATTATGATACACGGCTAATATTCAACGAAACAGCGCTAGCCTTGGTAATTAAAGGCAAGACAGAGATTAACAGAATCTTTATGTGCAAAATCTTTCACAGCTGATCCGTGCAGCCTTGACTCAAGCACCATCACCATCTATAAGAAACCCCTCATGGCAGAGACCCAACACGTGTTGCAGTGAAGTGCAGGGAATATTGCGAATCAAGGAACAACTTTAGTGTGGAGGAAGGTTTACACCAAAGGACACTAAATGCTGGAGTAACTCAGTGGGACAGGCAGCATGTCTGGAGAGAAGGAATGGGTGATGTTTCGGGTCGAGACCCTTCCTTCTTTTCAGAGATGATACCTGTCCCTGAGTTACTCCAGCATTTCGTGAACAGCTTCTCTGTGGTGGCTGTAAAGTCACTGGACAGACATATAACATATTTCTAGATGAGGCAACCAAACACCACTCCACACGGTCCCATCAAGACAAACAAAAACTCACATTTGATTACGATTCCCTCCACGCAGACGATATTGCTAAGGAAACGCGAGGTCAAGGTTCGTGGGCTGACATGCTTGGAGCCAAAGCTGCCTTCCAGGCCAATGTAGAAGTCCTCAAACTGCTTGGCATATGTGGCATCAATGGAGGCAACAAAGTCCTTCAGAGCTCTCTGGAAGGCAAATAGCTCCTCAAAAGAGTTGTTCAGTAGCCTGTGAGGGAAGGATAAGACAGAGGTAGCCAGTTATTTTGAGGATCGACCTTTTTAAATTTGAAAAGGAACACCAGTTTTTGCATTAAATAGTGCTGATGATAGTCTCACATCATTTCATATCCTGCTTTACTATTCTTCTGACTGAAGTGGTTTACCTCACTTTTCCACACATTTTAAAGACATCACACTGCCCTCAGAACCAATTACTCAGCTTCCTAGTTATCAATAATCAACTCAAAATTGTCCAGGTAAAGATGGTGGTGGCAGCGGATGCAGGGAAAAAAAGTAATGTCCTGAGATCGGCTGCAGGAAGCGCCCCAAGGCACCCCGGGGGTAGGGTTTAATGGGAATGCGAGAATTGTAAAGTGTGGTTTATTATCATGTTCCAAAGCACACAAACAAAATTATCACTTGTAGCAACACAACAGATAAGTCAATATAATACTCAGTAGACAGCATACTAACACAAGGAAGTTCAGAGTAATGACTAACCTGATGGTTACAAGTGGAAAAGGAGTGGGGTAAAAGATTCAATAGGTTGAAGTGGCCTCTCTCTACATCATGAGATGAGGAAATGTGGAATCCCCTATTCACATTATGACTACTGCCTCTGTTGAAAAAGATGTCTTCACTGCTCTTTTCTTTATCTTTCCCTTGAGTATAGAAATAGGGAGGTCATGTTGCAGTTGTACAAGACGTTGGCATTTAGAGTATTGTGTTCATTTCTGGGCACCGTGTTATAGGAAAGATGTTGTCAAGCTGGAAAGGGTACAGAGAAGATTTATGAGAATGTTGCCAGGACAAGAGGATGTGAGCTTATAGGGAAAGGTTGAGTAGGCTGGGACTCGATTCTTTGGAGCACAGGAGGATGAGGGGTGATCTTATAGAAGTGTATAAGATCATGAGGGGGAAATCAATCGGGTAGATGCACAGAGTCTCTTGCCCAGAGTAAGTGAATCGAAGACCAGAGGACATAGGTTTAAGGTGAAGGGGAAACGATTTAACTGGAATCTGAAGGGTAACTTTTTCACACAAAGGGTGGTGGATGTATTGAACAAGCTGCAAGAGGAGGCAGTTGAGGCAGGGACTATCCCCAGGTTTGGAGTGATATGGACCAAATGCAGCCGGGTGGGACTAGTGTAGCTGGGACATGTTGGCCGGTGTGGGCAAATTGGGCCGAAGGGCCTGTTTCCACACTGTATGACCCTATGACTAGAAACCATGATAATCCTATATCGTTTTGTTCTTTGCTAGTCATATTGTCTTTACCGTTTAATCAAATTCCTGCTTGTACTTTTCTGAATTCTCAAACACCCAAAGTTAACTTTCAGACAGTTGAGTTTGGTACAAGTCTAGTGATTGAAGAGCATACCTTTCATGTGGTTTCCCAATTTATTCCACTAACTTGCCATATAGTCCAGCCTTATATCTGAGGTGATTGCAAAGGCCAATTTCTTAGGTTAAGAATGATGACTGAGAGAGGGTAAGATTCCAACAAACTTATCTACTGTCACGAGATACTTACTGTTGTGCTCTTTTCTCATTCTTCCTTCGCAGGTCATTAACGTTGACGATCAGCCGGTACAAGTTTTCACTGATCATGTCCCTCACTTTGCTCTGGTAAATCCCCTGATCTTGCTGCAAAAAAACCATCAAAAATAAATGATTCTTGCAAAAAATAGATCATTCACAATCTCAGCACTAATTTATGAGAACGAGAATAACCATTTTCATCCTCATTAAACAACACCCATCTTCTGCACCAAATCTGTGACAGGATCACCACACATGCCAAAGGCACACCTTGTCACATTACTGATCAAGAGATGGGTAATGGACTCTTCCCACTACATCTACTCACTGACTGGTGTGATGCATGTGGCAGAACCCGAGATGTTGATCCAAGGGTAGTTCCAAAATTGTTCATCGCCAAGCAAGGTGAAGCAAGGATAGGTGAAATGGAAACCAAGCAGAAAATGCAGGGCCAAGATCAGATCAGCTAGGATATCGAATTGCAGAACAGCACGAGCACCTGTGGCCATCATATCACTTCAGTTGTGGCCTGACCAACAGGCATGATCATTGAATAGACTAAGGGTCTGGGTGGCCTTCATTTATCACCACCAGAGACTAATGACAAGGATATGCAAGTTGCTAAATCAGTCTGAAGGGTCTCGACCCGAAATATCACCCATTCCTTCTCTCCCGAGATGCTGCCTGACCCGCTGTGTTACTCCAGCATTTTGAGATACCTAGGATATGCATGTGATTATATTAGAGAGGCCTCAGAAAACATTCACAAGGATGTAGTTGGGATGGTGGGCTTGAGTTACAAGGAGAGATTAGACAGTCTGTTTTAGTCAGTCATACAACGTGGAAACAGGCCCTTCGGCAAATTTTCCCACACAAACCCAACATGCCCCATCAACACTGGAGCCAGCTGACCGCGCTTGGTCCACAACTCTCTAAACCTATCCTATCCATGTACCTGTCCAAATTCTCATAAACGTTATAATAGTAATGGTTTCCCTGAAGGAAGGAGGCTAAGGGGTATCCTTACAGGTTTGTAAAATCATGAGGGGCATAGATACTTTGAATGGTCACAGTTCCTTCTAACATGAGTGGAGTGTCCAAGATGAAAGGATATAGTTTTAAGGTGAGAGGGGGAAGTTTAATGGGAACCTGGGAGGCAATTGTTTCACATAGAGCGTGATGGGACTGCAGAATGAGCTGCCAGAGGAAGTAGGAACTGGGTAAAATTATAATGCTTAGAAGATACTTGGCCAGGTTCATGTATGGGAAAAAGTTTAGAAGGATATGGGTCAAATGCAGGCAAATGGGACCAGCTCAGTTTGGCAACTTGTTGTTAGACACCAGACTGAAGAAATGTCTTGACCTGAAACGTCACCTATTCCTTGTCTACAGAGATGCTACCTGACCCGCTGAGTTACTCCAGCATTTTTTGTCCACCTTATTGATATGTTAGGAGGAGTTGGATAAAGGGGACTAAACAAGGAACTGCAGATTGACACAAAAAGCTGGAGTAACTCAGCGGGACAGGTAGCATCTCTGGAGAGATGGAATGTGTGGTATTTCAGGTCGAGACCCCATCTTCAGACCCAAACCAGTCTTGACCTGAAACGTCACTCACTCCTCTCCAGATATGCTGACACAAGGAACTGCAGATGCTGGTTTACAAGGCCTGTTTCTGCACTGCATACATTACATGTACTGTGACAACTGTAAGGACACTGACCATGTTCCCTTGACAACAGGGGGCTTATAATGATCCCCAGCACCACCCTCGAATTGACCACAGCACTCATCAACAATCCCATTCAGATCCCTCTCTCACTGCCCCCCATCCTTCTCTCTTCCCTCCCCTCCCTTCCACCCCCATCCACCTCCCCTCTCCCATCTCCCTCTCTTCCTCCGCATCCACCTCCCCTTCCCCCTCTCTTCCTCCCCACCCCCCTCTATTCCATCCCCATCCCACTCTCTTCCTCCCCATCCCCCTCTCTCCTCTCCCCTCCCATCTACCTCTCACCCCCATCCTTCTCTCTCCCATCTCCCTCTACACCCCCCATCTCCCTCTACCCCCCCCATCTCCCTCTCTCACTCCCCCCCATTTCCCTCTCTCGCACCCCCCCATCTCCCTCCCACCCCTCATCTCCCTCTCTCTCTCCCACCCCCCATCTCCCTCTCTCCCAACCCCATCTCCCCCTCTATCTCTCCCACCCCCCATCTCCCTCTCTCTCTCCCACCCATCTCCCATTCTCTCTCACCCCCATCTCCATCTCCCCTCTCTCTCTCTCTCACCCCCCATCTCCCTCTCTCCCACCCCATCTACCTCTCTCTCCCACCCCCATCTCCCTCTCTCTCTCCCACCCCCATCTCCCTCTCTCTCTCTCCCACCCCCCATCTCCTTCTCTCTCCCACCCCCCCATCTCTCTCTCTCTCCCACCCCCCCATCTCTCTCTCTCTCCCACCCCATCTCCCTCCCTCTCTCTCAGCCCCCATCTCCCTCCCTCTCTCCCAGCCACCATCCCCCTCTCCCCATCTCCCTCTCTCCCATACCCATCTCCTCTCTCCCCCTCCCCATCTCCCCTTTCTCTCTCTCCCACTCTCCCCATCTCACTCCTCCCCATCTCCCTCTCTCTCCCACCCCCATCTCCCTCCCTCTCAGCCCCCATCTCCCTCCCTCTCTTCATCCCTCTCTCCATCTCCCCTTTCTCTCTCCCACTCTCCCCATCTCCCTCTCCCCCTCCCCCCCAATCTCCCTCTCCCATCTCCCTCTTCCCCCATCTCCCTCTCCCCATCTCCCTATCTCCCTCTCTCTCTCATCTCCCTCTCTCTCATCTTCCTCTCTCTCTCTCTCTCTCCATTCCCCGATCCTCCTCTCCTCCCTCAGATCCCCTCCCCCATCGGACATCCGCACCTTGTGTGCGGAGCTCCACTCCAACATTCAACCCATTACGGCTGCTTCTGCCTCTTCCCCTCCTCCCTCTACCATAGAGCAGTCCAGGTGCCTCTGCCCGCCCTTTGCCTCTTGCCCCACAGCCCACCTCATCGTCTAGGAAGTCCAGGTACTCTCGCTGCGCCTCCCTCAGAGCCGGCTCGTCCGCCATGTCCGCTCTCTCCTTGCTTCACCTTTTCGCGCCAACCGTCAGGTCACGTGTCGCCGCTGATCAACATATCTAGCGGGTAAAATCCCCTCCGGAGGCGGGCTCGCGGAAACGTCAACACGTATGTTAATATGATACCACGGCGGACCTGTGCGTCATGCCGCAGTCCCGCCCATCGGTGTCAAGGAGAGAGGCGGATGGCTGGCAGTTTGCGCGCGAGACGTGAGGGTGCAGTGAAGCTGTCAGCCGCTGTCAACTGAGGAGGAAGGCCACTTACTGAGGAGGGGAGCCATCATCTACTTAAGAGGGGAACGAGCCATCATCTACTAAAGAAGGGAAGGGGGAGCTGTCATCTACTAAAGAGGGGAGGAGGGAACCGCCGCCATCGACTGAGGAGCGGTGGGGGCTCCGTGTTGACTGAGAGGGGCCACCACTGTTGACTGAGAAGGAGGGGGCCACCGCCGTCATCAAGAGAAGAGGAGGGGGCTGCCGTCTACTGAGGAGGGGAAGGGAAGGCCATCTAGTGAGGAGGGGAAAGCCCACGTCTACTGGGAAGGGGGGCGTTTATTGAGAAGGAGAGGGGCCGCTGCCTTCGACTGAGGAGAGGGAGCTGTCAACTGAGGAAGGAGGCTGCCTTCGGAGGGGGGGGCGCCGAGAGGGGCCGCCACCGTCGAATGAGAAGGGGGGACTGCCACCGTCGACTGAGGAGGCGGCTGTCGAGGGAGGGGGCTTCCTTCTAGGTGGGGGAGGGGGGGGGGGGGCGCTGTCTACTGTGGAGGGAGTCCGCCGCTGTCGACTGAGGAGGAGTGGGGCCGCCGCCGTCGACTGAGGAGGAGGGGGCTGCCGTCTACCGAGGAGGGGAAGGGAAGGCCATCTACCGAGGAGGGGAAAGCCCTCTTCTACTGAGAGGGGGGAAGCTGCCGTCTACTGGGGAGGGGAGGAGCCGCTGCCGTCGACTGAGGAGGGGCGGCCGTCGACTGAGGGGGAGGGGGCTGTCGACCAAAGATAATAGAGCAGAGCGAGATAGACCATTCGACCCTAAAAACCGTAGTATGTCATGCGCCATTTTAGTATGCAGAAACCTGCAGAAACATTTAAAAAGAAAAATAACAAAAATCTGTGAATTGATAGATGAGATATATTCTGCATTCTTATGGTATCATCACACATACTGTTCCCCCAATACACTGATTACATTGCGAGAGGCATAACGAACAATGGGTTTTGCTTACTAAAATGACGGATGTGAGGCCCGTTGATGTTGAGAAGGGATGGGGTGGGTGAATGGGCAGGGGGCAGGGGAGGAGGAGTGGGGGCGGAGGAAGGGAGGAGTACTGGGGGAGTGGAGGAGGAGGGGGAGTGGAGGAGGAGGGGGGGTAAGGGGGGAGGGGTGGGGGAGTAGAAGTAGTGGGGGAGAGGAGGGGGGGGGGATGGGGGGAAATGGACCGTTGTAATTTGCTGTTGAAGACCAGTGGAGCAAGTATGTCTTCAATTTAGGTATGTGCAGTTTTAAATGAAACCCGTCATAACTTAGTCATACATTTTATGAACATTGTTCTTTTATTCAATACCAAGAGAATTGGGATGTGTAAGGAAAAAAGCAAAATAGAAAAAACAAAACAAAACAAATTTTTCTTTGTGTTGTAAAAAGTATTTCTGTTCAACAACCTTTCTATAAACAGCAGAATATACCCATGACAGGCCTGACATTGTACATGCAGTCCAAAAACTACAGATTGTTGGAAATAATAGTCGTTTTTCAAACATGAATGTAGCGCAATGCGTATGCGCATTTGGCACCCATACTTTTTTTGCTGAAAAGTTGCATTACGTGACATATGAATTTTGATGTAAAATTCTGAATTTTGGACATCAAAATTATGGATTTGTAAAATCAAATATTGGGAGGGCTGGGGGAGGCTGCCTTCGACTGAGATGGGGGTCGTCATCTATTGAGGAGGGAGTCCGCCGCCATCGACTGAGGAGGAGCGGGGCCGCCGCCGTCGACTGAGGAGGAGCGAGGCCGCTGCCTTCAACTGGGGGGTGTGGGCCTCCATCGACTGAAGGGGGGGGGGCGCCACTGTCGACTGAGGAAAGGGACCAACCGCCGTTGTCAACAGAAGAGGAGGGGGCCTCCGTCTACTGAGGAGGGGAAGGGAAGGCTGAGGAGGGGAAAGCCCTCGTCTACTGAGAAGGGGGAGGCTGCCGTCTACTGAGGAGGTGGGGGGGGCACCGCCATTGACTGAGGAGGAGGGGGTTTGCCGCTGTTGACTGTGGAGGAGGGGGCTGGTGACTGAGGAGGGAGGGAAGAGGCTGCCTTCGACTGAGTTGGGGGGCGCCGTTTATTGAGGAGGGGAGGCATCTACTAAGGAGGGAATCCGCCGCTGTTGACTGAGGAGGAGGGGGCCTGCTGTCGTCGTCTGAGGAGCAGGTGGCTACCGTCTACTGAGGAGGAGGAGGGAAGGCCATCTACTGAGGAGTGGAAACCCATCGTCTACTCAAAAGGGGGATGCTGCCGTCTACTGAGGAGGAGAGGGGCTGCCGCCATCGACTGAGGATGAGGGGAGGAGGCTGCCTTCGACTGAGGCGGTGCGGGGCCGCCACTATCGGCTGAGGAGAGGGGCCAACCGCCGTCGTCAACTGAGGAGGAGGGGTCTCCGTCTACTGAGGAGGGGAAAGCCCTCGTCTACTGAGAAGGGGGAGGCTGCCGTCTACTGAGGAGGAGAGGGGCCGCTGCCATCGACTGAGGAGAGGGGGCCGCCACCGTTGTCTGAGGAGGAGGGGGCTGCCGACTGAGGAGGGAGGGAGGAGGCTGCCTTCAACTGAGGAGGGGGGCGGGCGTCGTTTACTGTGGAGGGGAGTCATCTACTCGGGAAGAAGTCCACTGCTGTCGACTGAGGAGGAGCAGGGTCGCCTCCATCGGCTGAGGAGGAGCGGGGCCAACCGCCGTCATCAACTGAGGAGGAGGGCGCGACTCTACTGAGGAGAGGAAGGGAAGGTTATCTACTGAGGCGGGGAAAGCCCTCGTCTACTGAGAAGGGAGAGGCTGCCGTCGACTGAGGAGGGCGGCCTCCACCGTCGACTGAGGAGGAGTGGGATTGCCGCCGTCGACTGAGGAGAGGGGCCAACTGCCATCGTCAACTGAGGAGGGAGGGAGGAGGCTGCCTTCGACTAGGGGGGAGTCATCTACTAAGGAGGGAGTCCACCACTGTCGACTGAGGTGGAGTGGGGCCGCCGCTGTTGACTGAGGAGGAGGGGGCTGTCGTCTACTGAAGAGGGGGAGGGAAGGCCATCTACTGAGGAGGGGAAACCCCTCGTCTACTGAGAAGGGGGAAGCTGCCATCTACTGGGGGGGGGGGGGGACTGCCGCCGCCGACTGACGATGAGGGGGCTGTCGCCTGAGGAGGGAGGGAGGAGGCTGCCTTCAACTGAGGAGGGGGGAGGTGCCATCTACTGAGGAGGGGAGTCATCTACTAAGGAGGGAGTCCGCTGCTGTCAACTGAGGAGGAGCGGGGCCACCGCCGTCCACTGAGGAGGAGCGGGGCCGCCTCCGTCCACTGAGGAGGAGCAGGGCCGCCGCCTACTGAGGAGGGGAAGGAAAGGCCATCTACTGAGGAGGGGAAGGAAAGGACATCTACTGAGGAGGGGAAGGAAATGCCATCTACTGAGAGGGGAAGGAAAGGCCATCTACTGAGGAGGAGAAGGAAAGGCCATCTACTGAAGGAAAGCCCTCTTCTACTGAGAAGGGGGAGGCTGTCGTCTATTTAGGAGAGGGGCCGCCACCGTCGACTGAGCAGGAGGGGGCTGTCAACTGAGGGGTGGCGCAGTGGTAGAGTTGCAGAGTTGCTGCCTTACTGTGCCAGAGTCCCGGGTTCGATCCTGACTCTGGGTGCTGTCCGAATGGAGTTTGTACGTTCTTGCTGTGACCATGGGTATTCCCGGGTACTCCAGTTTCTTCCTACACTCAAGATCTATAGGTTTGTTGGTTAATTGGCTTTTGTAACCCCTGACACCCATGCTAATCACCGGGTGGCGCCAGCAATGGCGTGGTCCACGATATTAAAGTCCGCAGGCTCACGCGGTTGGAGCTCCCGAAGTCGGTCCTCAGCAAAGTCCACCAGCTTCGCGATGTTAGGCTGCAGTGCAGACGGAGATACGATATGGAAAAAAATCACATCTCCGTCGAGGTAAGAGATTAAAAAAAGCCCCCCCCCCCCACATGAAACAAGCTAAAGAACACTAAAACATACACTTCACACATACTAAAAAAATAACAAAGGGACAGACAGACTATTGGCGAGGCAGCCTTCAATCACAGTGAGGAATGTGGGGAATCCACTGTGGTGGATATTTATGTTAACTTTTATGTTGTTGTGTGTCGTGTTGCGTTTTTTTAGCATGGCTGTATGGTAATGGTAATTCGAGGTTCACTGTACTTTAATTGGTACACGTGACAATAAACTGACCTTTGAACCTTTGAAATAAGAACCTATTCATTTGTGCCTTAAAAA
The DNA here is from genome assembly GCF_053455715.1 of Rhinoraja longicauda. NCBI lineage: Eukaryota > Metazoa > Chordata > Chondrichthyes > Rajiformes > Arhynchobatidae > Rhinoraja > Rhinoraja longicauda. Next base: position 54,100,143 of record NC_135961.1, on the reverse strand, counting down.
TATCCATTGACTTGGCGTCCACAGCCTTCTGTGGTAATGAATTCCACAGATTCAGCACCTCTGACTAAAGAAATTCCTCTTCATCTCCTTCCTAAAGGAACATCCTTTTATTCTGAGGCCATGACCTCTAGTCCTGGACTCTCCCACTAGTGGAAACACCTCCACATCATTTCTTCTATTTGGTAAGTTAGCCTTTCACTATTTGGTAAGTTTCAATGCGATTCCCCCTCATCCTACTAAATTCCAACAAGTACAGGCCCAGCGGCTCATATTTTAACCCAGCATGTAGCATCAGAATATCTCAGTGCCGAGGGGGATGACCCAGGGAGTGGCCTAATCCCCGGGTACCGCCACAGGACCCCCCCCCCCTCAAGAACCGGAGGCACGAAACGGACAGGGGGATGTATGAGACGACCAGCCCGTGTGCGCACCACGGCGGGCGGAGGAACCGAAACCACTCCGCCAGGGGAAGACAACCGCAGGGACGCTGGGGGTAAGGGCCGGGACGCAGGACGACCCCGAGGGCGAGGCCGCGCCAGTAGGACCGGCTGGCTAATGTCCACGTGCGGCGGCTTCAGCCGTGCAATAGAGACTGTCTCAGTACGACCCCCATGTCCAAAACGAAGGTGGCAGAACCACGTTCGAGCACCTTGAATGGCCCTTCATACGGACGTTGAAGCCGCGGTGTGCATCCCGGCACAGGAAAACAAACGGGCAGTCCTGCAGAGCGGAAGGGACATGCGACCGAACCAAACCATGGCGAGACGTCGGCACCGGTGCCAGCTTGCCCACCGTCTCTCGAAGGCGTTGCAGCGCGGCCGATGGTTGCTCCGCCTGACTCTGGGCGGATGGAATAAACTCACCGGGCACTGTCAGCGGGGCCCCGTACACCAATTCAGCCGAGGAGGTGGCCAGGTCCTCTTTGGGCGCAGTGCGGATGCCCAGCAACACCCACGGCAACGCGTCTACCCAGTCCGGACCAACAAGCCAGGCCTTCAGGGCAGCCTTGAGCTGGCGGTAGAAGCAATCCACCAGGCCGTTCGCCTGCGGATGGTACGCAGAGGTGCGATGCAGGTTAACCCCCAGTAGTTGAGCCATGACTGACCACAGTTCGGAGGTGAATTGCGGCCCTCGGTCGGACGTGATGTCGAGCGGCACCCCAAATCTGGCAATCCAGTGTGCCGCCAACGCATAGGCACAAGTAGAGGCAGAAGTGTCCGGCAGGTGGGTGAAGCCCCGAGAAAGCGACAGCGGCCCCACAATGTCCACATGGATGTGGTCGAACCGCTGTCGAGGGACGATGAACTCCTGGAGCGGCGCTCGCACATGCCGCTGTACTTTGGCAGTTTGGCACGGGATGCAGATGCGCGCCCAATGCCCAACCTGTTTACACAACCCGTGCCACACGAAACGGGAAGCCACGAGGGTCGTCGTCGCCCGAATGGAAGGGTGGGCCAGCCCGTGGAGCACCTCGAACACCTTGCGCCGCCAGGCAACGGGAACGATGGGGCGCGGCTGCCCGGTGGATACATCGCACAGCAGCGTTGCGCCCCCAGCGCCATAGGGAACGTCCTCCAACCGCAGGCCCGAAACGGCGGTACGATAGGCAGACATCTCATCGTCGGTCAACTGGGCGGACGCCAGGGCTGAGTAGTCGATGTCATCGGCCACTTGCAGGACGGCGTGGACCACAGGTCGTGACAAAGCGTCGGCCACTCTGTTGTCTTTGCCCCCGATGAAACGGATGGAGGTAGTATACTCCGAGACGAAAGTCAACTGCCGCCGCTGGTGAGCTGACCACGGGTCATACACCTTGGCGAACGCAAAGGTGAGGGGCTTGTGGTCAGTGTACGCGGTGAAGGTTCGCCCCTCGAGAAAGTAGCGGAAGTGGCGGACTGCAAGGGCAAGGAGCTCGCGGTCAAAGGCACTGTAGTTCCGCTGTGCGCCGCTGAGGTGCCTGCTGAAGAAAGCGAGAGGCTTCCAACACCCATCAATCCGCTGTTCGAGCACCGCCCCAACCGCCACATCGCAGCGTCGACCGTCAGGCTGGTTGGTGCATCCGCCCATGGGTGCACGAGCATCGTGGCCATAGCCAGGGCATCCTTGGCGTGTTGGAACGCCGCTACCGCATCGTCAGTCCATTCGACCTCCTTGCGCTTGCCCGCCATGAGGTGAAACAGCGAGCGCATGTTCCGGGCTGCAGATGGCACAAATCGGTGGTAAAAGGCCACCATCCCAACGAACTCCTGGAGGCCCCTCAAGGTGGTCAGGCGTGGAAACTAGCGCACCACGTCCACCTTGTCCGGGAGCGGCAGCGCCCCGTGCAGGGTCACGTGGTGGCCCAGGAAATTGATGGACGACACCACGAAACGGCATTTGGCGATGTTGATGGCCAGCTCATGATCGCTAAGGCGCTGGCATAGCTGACGGAGATGGGCAGCATGCTCCTGTCTCGAGCAGCTTGCCACCAAAATGTCATCGAGGTACACGAACACAAAGTCCAGGCCAGGGCACACACAGTCCATAAGCCGCTGAAAAGCTTGCGCAACGTTCTTAAGTCCAAACGGCATACGGAGGAATTAGAAAAGGCCAAATAGTGTCACGATGGCCGTCTTGGGGGCGTCGTCTGGGTGGATGTGAATCTGATTGTAGCCACGCACCAGATCGACCTTGGAAAATACCGTGGCCCCAGCCAGGTGTGCGTTAAAGTCCTGAATGTGGGGGACCGGATACCTGTCAGCGATGGTAGCATCGTTAAGCCGATGGTAGTCACCTCAAGGGCGCCAGCCACCGTCTGCCTTGGGGACCATATGGAGTGGGGACGCCCACGGGTGTTACCCAGGGACTCCATAAGGCGGAACTCCTCCCGAGCGAGACGGAGCTTGTCCGGTGGAAGATGCCGCGCCCTGGTGTGCAGGGGCGGGCCAGTGGTGGGAATGTGATGCTCCACCCCGTGCTTCGGGGCGGAGGAATGGAACCGGGGGTCGAGGATTTCGGGGAAATCAGCCAGAATTCGCGAGAATGTAACGTCCACGGACGACCGGGGCCCATCAGGCTGCACGACCTGGTCGCCCACATGGAGGGAAACAGGCTGCAAGGTGATGGAGTGCACCAAACGCTGCCGCTTGACGTCCACGAGCAGGGAATGTGCCCGTAGAAAGTCCGTACCCAGCAACAGCTGGGACACATCCGCAATGACGATTGGCCATGAGAAGCGGCCCTCTCCGAAGTTGAGGGAGAGCGTGCGCACCCCATACGAGCGGATTGGAGTCCCGTTTGCTGCAGCGAGGAGGGGGTCGCGTTTACCACTGCGGAGGTCAGCATTCGAAGGGGGAAGGACGCTCACCTCAGCCCCTGTGTCCACAAGGAAACGAGCTGCGGTCCGGCGATCCCACGCAAACACGCGATGAATCTGGCCGGCCGCAGAAGCAATCACTGACGGTCGGCCCCTGCGTTTCCCGGGAACGAGCAGGGCTGCCGGCATTGACGGGCAGAAAGGCCCCAGCACCGGTGAAAGTAGCACCAGCCCCCTCTGCTGGCGTCTGTGGAAACGGGCGGCTGTGTGGGCCGATCCGACCACCAGCGACCTCCGGTGGCGTGCGGAGGAACTGCCGGCAGGCTGCGCGGGAAAGACGTGCTGCCGGCCGGGTGTGCTGTTGCAGCCGGGTCCCATCGCGAAGGACGTCGAGGAGCGGTGGAGATGCGGGCGATCGAGGCCCCTACCTGCGGATCGTCGTTGGTCGTCGGAGGGACTTCCAGCGCGTCGAGGGCCAGCTGACGGGCCATCCAGAGATCGTCGGCGCGCTCGCCCACCACCTGCATGTCGGTGAACGGGTCGTGGATGAGCTGCTGGCGGAGATCGGACGGCAGCTGCAGCAGGTAAGAGTGTTTAAATGGTGGTCGCCCAGCAGCGCTAACATGTCACCCAGTAGTACCGACGGGCGGCGGTCAACCAGGCCCGGCATCCGGAGGATCTGGGTCGCCCGCTCGGCCTCACTGAGGCTGAACTGCCGCAGAAGAAAGGCCTTGAGGCCCTCATACTTATCACCCGCCGGGGGGGCGCGGAGGAAGGGTCGGACCCGACGCGCGGTGGCCTGGTCGAGGGCGCTGATAACATAAAAGTACTTGGTGGCATCGGCAGTTACGCCCCGCAGGGTGAACTGCGCCTCGGCCTGGTCAAACCAGAAGTCTGGATCATCGGCCCACAGGGGAGGCAGCTTCAACGCCACGGCGTGGAGAGCGGTGCGGCCGGCAGGGTCCATGGGGTGGGGTCCAGCAGGGTCCAGAGGCGGCTGACCGGCAGGCCCGGGTAGTGCGGATTGAGGAGCGTTCGGGTCCATCGTGACTTGCGAGGAAATGTCGAGGGTCACCAGTGTAGTGGGTCTGGACGCAGCAGGAATCAGGCAAGACGCCAGGTAAGGATTAACAGTAACTTTAATGTAGCATCCGAACATCCACTCTCTTCAGTCTCTCGCACGATAGTAAACTCTAGCCCCTTCAGGCATACCCCGTAGCTCCAGACCCCTCCCCAGCCCTGTCGACTCAGTGCCGAGGGGGATGACCCAGGGAGTGGCCTAATCCCCGGGCACCGCCACACCGGGATCATTCTCGTAAATCTCTGGTCCCCTCCAACGCCAGCATACCCTACCTCAGATATGGTCTGATTAGTGCTGTATAAAGACTCGACATTACATTCATGTTTTTATATTCTATAACAATAAATATTTTATGTTTTATATTAGGTCTTGGAAAATCTTGTAGCTGAAAGCAGTTGGGAGTGATTGACTACATGAGCCATCAACTAGTTCTGGTCCAGGAGCAAATGTATAACCACCTAATAAGCTTTTCCTTGAACATCACTCAATTTACCGAATCCAAGCAGCCCTGGTGTTGTTCCTCTGCCTCTCCTGACCAGCACTATGCAGCCTTCACTGCTGTGGATGTGCTCTTTCATCGCTGCCTATATGCAAGCTGCCTTGAAGTCCCCAGCAGTGATGGGAAAGGCATCGGTGTGTGCTGACTGCTATTTGTTGACCACTGCGTGCAGCTTCTCCAGTGCTAGGGTTGGATGTGGACCGTCACCAGGCTCAAGAATAACTACTTTCCGACGACCATCAGATTTGTGAACTGACCCGAACAACCTTAGCTAGGTACCAGGAGCAGGATCGTTTGAAAGTGGAGTCTGTGTTGGGAATCAATGACAATAGCTTTGTTTCTCACAATATTTAGTCTTCGAGGCACACAGTAGAGAATCACATACCCATCATCTTTAATACCACTTAACAGCTCTTGGTATGGTAGGCCCCAATGATCCAAGTGCTTGGCCAGATACTTGTTAAATACTTCTATAATTTAACTAGAGAAATCCTGCCTTATCAATTGCTGGATGTCAGCAGATCTAACAGCTTGGAGACCGTTTTGCCAAACTCTTGCGCTCAGTCCTTCAAGGCCTGTTGGATTTCCCGATGCTAAACAATTTAACCCCCTTTCCCATTCCCATATAGGCCTCTTAGCAGAAGCGTCCACCTCGCGGGGCTGGAAACAGGAAGTGACCTGAGCTAATTCTGCTACCACCATTGCCTATATTACAAGTGATGGCTCCCACTGATTTTCGCCGGAAGCTTGCGCCCTTTTCAGGACGGACGATGACAGTGATGTAACATTTGAAACATAGATGAAGCACATGAAAGAAGATTCCCACATAGACATTTCTGTCTTGGAACCTACGTCATATTCCACTGGGGTAACTTACAACCTAACAGTATAGAACATTCAATTCTCCAATTTTAGGTAACTAACCTACAAACTCCCTCCCCCCCCACCTTTTCTCTTCCCTCCTCCCCATCTTTTATCTGTGTCTCACATGGACTTGCATCCATTTCTCTCCTTCCACCCATATTCCTTACTCTGCATTTACAATTTGCACCTCTATCCTAATCTCACATCTTTTGTCTTTTCATCTCTGGCTTTTGTCCAAACATCTGCCTTTCAAACCTCCTCACCTGTATCCACCTATCACTCACCAGGCTTTAGCTTGCCCCTTATCTCTTCTAGCTTTCTCCCAACCCCCATCACAATCAGTCCCAAAAAGGGTGCCGACCCGAAATGTCACCTACCCATGTTCCCCAGAGGTGCTGTCTGACTCGCTGTTATTCAAACACTTTTTATTTTTTTATAAAACAGCATCTACAGTTTCTTGTGTCTACAGCTTAGAGACAGTATTGGCTTTCTTAGCTGAAACTGGTGTCACCGGAATGCACGTGGAAAGTGATTGTGTTCTTCAGGGACATCCCTAGATGAGCAATGGTGAATACCAAGGATAGATCTTCAGGGGGCCTCAGGAGGAGCACTGGATGAAAAATGTGGATTGATTGAAAGATACCACATGGAAACAGGCCCTTCAGCCAACCGAGTCCATGCCAACCATTGATCACCCATTCACACTAGTTCTGTGTATCCCTCTTCCGCATCCGCACTAGGTGTGTAGGAAGTAACTACAGATGCTAATTTAGACTGGAGATAGACACAAAATGCTGGAGTAACTCAGCGGGGCAGCAGCATCTCCGGAGAGAAGGAATGGGTGATGATTTGGGTCGGATCTGCAGAAAGGCTCTTGACCCGAAATGTCACCCATTCCTCTCCAGAGATGCTGCCTGTCCTGCTGAGTTACTCTAGCAATTTGTCCCCTACACACTAAGGGCATTTAACAGAGGTCAGTTTGCAGAGGTTACAAACCCGCATGTATTTGGGATGTGGGAGGAATCCCACGTGATCACAGGGAGAATGTGCAAACACCACATAAACAACACCTGAGGTCAGGATGGAACCTGGGTGGCTGGCTCTGTGAGGCAGCAGCTGTACTAGGATGTGGGCTGTACTTGTAATCTGCAGCTAGTTTGGGAAGAGTGAGACGATGGTTGATCCTCGTCACTGTCACACAGGATATTACAGGCCATAATCAACGCCATTTTGATATTGTGTGTGGTGTAGAAATCTAAGGATTGAAAGAACTTAAGCCAGGAAAGAGTGGCATGAATTTAAGTCTGCAGCATGTTTGAGGACCAAAATTGCTTCTGGGTTGAAAGGTGATGCCCATGGATTAGATCTGATGCCTTGCTAATCTCTGCAGGGCTCCGTTGTACCCTGAGCTCCAGAACAAGAGATTTAATCAGCTTGGGGGCCCACCTCACTGCGTGGCAGGTTGGGAGAAATCTCCCAGAGATGCTCTGTAGTTTTCATTTAAAATATGTCAGTGTAAGGAGTTTATAAGGTCAGTTTTTATACTCAGAGATAACTGCTGTAGCAGCTTTGTGAAGTCAGCTTGTGACTGTGATGTCAGTTATCAGGAAAAGGGTGTCTTTTAAAGCTGCTCTGTGCCTTGCACTATCTTTATTTCTCCACGATAGCTTGTTATCCATGTGCACCTGGCCACGAGGTCCTGCCAGTCACAGCTTCACTCCACCTGGATTGGCGCAGTTTCTCAGTGCTGGGAGTGTGGGCCTCCCATTGAACAAGCAAGTTTAATTGTCCTCGTGTTGGCACTCCGGTCAGTACTCAGTAGCCAGGTTGGGGGAAATGCGGGGTTGGATAAGAGTTGGGAAATCATATTGCAGCTTTATAAAACTGGTTAGGCTGCATTTGAGGTACTGCGTGATGTTCTTGTCACCCCTTTACCACAAGGACATGGTGGCTTTGGAGAAGGTGCAGAAGAGGTTTACCTGGATGCTGCCTGGATTAGAGGGTATTGGCTACAAGGATAGGTTGGACAAACTTGGATTGTTTTCACTGGATTGTTGGAGGTGAATGAATGAAAACTTTATTGTCACATGTGACAGGTCACAGTGAAATTCTTTGCTTGCATACCCAAGGTATGCAATAGTCACCATATAAATGGCGCTGACAAAGTTACAAAGTATCCAGGTTGAGGAGAGCCCTGAGAATCTTATACAATTATGAGGCATAGATTGAGTAGACAATCAGAACCTTTTTAGAGGGCATAGCTTTGTGGTCAGTTTAGAGATGTGCAGAGCAATGTTTTTACATAGGGAATGGTGGGTGCCTGGAGCACTCTGCAAGGAATGGTGGTAGAAGCAGTTTTGACATTTAAAGGCTTTTAGATAGAACATAACAGCACGAATTAGAGGGATAGTGAGGGATAGGGATGACAGGAAATAATGCAAGCTGCGGAGATTAGTTTAACCTCGCAACATGTTCAGCATTGACATTATTGGTTGAAGGACCAGGTCCTGTGTTGTACTGTCTGTGTTATATGTTCTCTAACGACTTCAGCTTTATACTGGGTATAAATATGGGATTGGGATTGTGATCAGGAGTGTTTGTGTGTGAGGGAACATTGAAGTGTTAAGAATCAGCCTCATTGTTGAATCTGGAGTCAGATATATTCTAGACCAGGGAAGGACAGCAAGATCCCTCCTTGAAAGAGTCATGGACACTGTTGCTGACACAAACTTTGAATTCAAATCTGTTATTTGAAATCAAAATTGCATAACTGGATCCATAATCCCGGCTGCTGATGCAGTAATTGTGTGCGCTTGTGGGCAGGTGTGTTTGTGGGTGTGTGTGTGTGCGTGTGTTGATGGACGGGTTTATATTTGTGGGTGGGTATGTGTTTGTGGTGAGGATTATGTGTTGGCGGGCGGGTGTCCGTTTGCAGGTGAATATGTGTTTGCACTTCAGATTGTGGAGTGAAGTCTTCAAGAAAGGGAACAAGTCTGATTATGGAAACCATGGGAAAGTTCCCCGCTGATTGCCACAGGAAAGGTCATCACCAGGGTTCTCCTTTCAGTGACTGAGGAGCTTGTCTTTGAATTACAGTTGGAATCTGTTCATCCATAGCATGGTAGACATAATCTTCACAGCTCAATGGATCCAGGAGAAAAAAAAGGAACGGCATCTATCAACACTATCCATGGCTTTCCTTGACCTCACTTTAACTCTCTATCAAGAGGACCAGGAAGCTTTCTGCGAATATTTATCTACATCTTTCATTTATTTCATGATGGCAAGCCCTAATCAATTGGAAAACAGACAAAGTCTCTGTGAAGATCTGTGACAAACAATGCAGTCATTTCCCTGATGCCATTTCCTCGCAATGTCCATCTCTCCTCCAGTGAGTTCCCCAATGGAGCTGAGCTAATCATCAGGACTAATGGGTGGCTGCTGAACCTACACTGCAAAACCAAGCCTCAGTGGTTGAGCTGCAGTGCACAGCTGTTGTATGTTCATATTCACTTCCATGTCCAGCGGATGAGTTCCACGCTTTCCTCACCTTGTTCCCGAAAACATGGGAGAAAATGGGTCTTTCACTCAACATCCAGAAGACAAAGATCCTCTTCCAATCTGTCACCATGCAGCCCCCTCAACCCCAGCAAAGTTTCTCTACGAGACCTTGGGAAACATGGTTCACTTCACGTGTATGGGAGATATTTCTCCATGAAGGTGGCCATCCATGAGTGTTTGAAGATAAATACCTCAAACCCAGCACAAAACACATAGTGATACAGCATGGAAACAGTCCCTATGGCACAACTCATCTATGCCAACTGAACTGAGACTGTCTCACAGGTAGCATCCTTGTCCTCCTATACTCCTTGAAGATTAGAACTATTGGCAGTCACCAAGGCATTGGAGGGATACCACTAACACTGAATCCATTTTCATTAGAAGGATAAGGGAAACATCACCTTTCTCTCCAACGATAACTCTCAACACTGATCTCACTGTATACACCCTGTACATTCATGACTGCAGCCAAATTCCGCTCCAAATCCATTTACAAGTTTGTAGAGGGCTGAATTTCAAAGAATGACAAGATGGATTACAGGAAAGAGATGTAGAGCTTAGTAACGTGTGTCTTGATAACTTCTCCCTCAATGCCAGCAAAAACAAAGGAGCTGGTTATTAGCTGGGCGGAGTACATACTCCAGTCTGTATCAATGGTGCTGAAGTGCCCGAAGGTCAAGAGTTTCAAATTCCTTGGTGTAAATATCACCTACATTTTGTCCTGATTCAACTGCATTGACACTACAACCAAAAAAGGACACTTCTACTTTCTATGAAGACTCAGGAAATTTAACATTTCTCTAATGGCAAAACAGACAGCATCCTATTGAATGTGTCACAGCTTGATTTGGCAACTGCTCTGGCCAAGACAGAAGAGAGTTAAGATAACAGCCCAGCCAGTCACGTAAACCAGCCTCTCTTATCCCCAGCTCCCACCCCATCTACACAATATGCTGCCTCTGGAAGGCTGCCAGCATAATCAAGAAACACTTACACCCTAGTCATTCCCTTTTTTTCCTCTTTCCCATCAGGCAAAAGATATAAAAGCTTAAAAGAACAAACACACCACCAAATTCAGGGATGGCTTTCCCATGGTTGAATGGGCCTCTCACAAGCTTGGGATGAATTCTTGGTCTTCCAATCTACCTCGTCCTTGCACTTATTTAACCTGCACTTTATTCTGTAACACTATATTCTGCACGTTGTTTTCTTTCTCTTTGCTTTACCTGCTGTTGTACTTGTGTATGATTTAATTGAACTCATGGTTTGATTGTCCTGGATATCACTCAACAAAGTTTTTTTTACTGTTTCTTGATATATATGAAAATAATAAAACAATACCAATCCCAACACCAATACCAGCATTACTGAGACAATTCCCCAGTTGGAAAGCCTGATCAGCCTTAAAGAGTAGGGCACATCATTTGCATGATCAACATCAGCTTCCTGAACCACTCTATTTTAAGCTCTGAGAAAGGAACAGATTAACAGGCGGACAGCGAAAATGATTCAAGATTATGCTCAAAGCCTTAAATGACCAACATCCCACTGACTGCGAGAAGTCCCTGGCTCCTGAGAGTTCAAAGTGGGAAAGGAGCATTTGGGATGGCATTGAGAACCTTGATCTATATCTCCGGAGCACACAAGTCTAGTGAAGCCCAAAGTCCCTGTTCACTCTCATCTAAGTCAGATTTCATTCACTAGTTTCAAAAATGTTTTATAACAAAGTACGACTGGTCTACATGTACAAGTCCTAAACTGGGGCAAGGCTGAAGAAAAGTCCTTACCCAAAATGCCCCCTATCCATTTTAGGTGCAGGAGTAGGCCATTCGGTTCTTTGAGCCAGCACCGCCACTCAATATGATCATGGCTGATCATCCAAGATCAGTACCCCGTTCCAGCTTTTTCCCCAGATCCCTAGATTCCCTTAGCCCTAAGAGCTAAATCTAACTCTCTCATGGAAACCTCCAGTGAATTGGCCTCCACTGCCTTCTGTGGCAGAAAGTTCTATCTCAGTTCTATATGGCCTCCCCCTTATTCTTAAACTGTGACCCCAGGTGCTGGACTCACCCAATATCGGGAACATTTTTCATGCATCTACCCTGTCCAATGCTCTAAGAATTGTATATGTTTCCATAAGATCCCCTCTCATCCTTGCAAATTCCAGCGAATACAAGCCCAGTCGACCCATTCTTTCATCATATGTCAGTCCCGCCATCCCGGGAATTAACCTGGTGATCCTATGCTGCACTCCCTCAATAGCAAGAATGTCCTTCCTCAAATTACGAGGCCAAAATTTCACACAATACTGCAGGTGTGGGCCTTGTACAACTGCAGTAGGGAGAGAGAGGGGAAGGAGGCAAGAGAGCAGAAGAATTAATAGAGGGAGATCCAGGGAGCCTGTTGCTTTAAGAGGCAATGGGAGGGTAGTACAGTGTCTATATGGCCACTGGCCTCAACACACTTGCACAGCAACCGCTTTGTCACTATGGGTTTCCATGGCAACAGTCAGACATCAGAGTTGGGATTTGCGCAGCCTCAGTCTGCCAGGCCAACACCACGGATTACTGATTAGGAGACTTCTCGCATTCCCCAAGAATGAAATCCTCTCTTTCCAGAAAACACCAGCATCACTCGAATCTGCCAGCTTCACTGTGGTTTAGTCGTGCGGAGTTTGATTCAGAAACTCCTCATGACTTCTTGTCACTGGGATATTGGCCAATATCCTGAATCATTTCAGTGCTTCTTTGCTCTCTGAGTAAGCTGTGGCTTGGGGAGTTTCTGTAAAGTTTTCTCTTCGTTGTTAATTCTCACCCAGGTGACCTCTGAATTTGGAGAATGCCCTCTCCCCTTTAGCCGTGGTGGTGTTGGAGGCAGAGACGGTACGGGTTGAAGAGGCAGAGTGCAGCCCGCACGCGACAGGGCAGGGAAGGCTCTCCACCAGGTCAGTAACACGAGTGCAGCTCCTAGAGAGCAGTGAGGGCAACTGAGGGGGAGGGGGGAGTGTCTCGGCGTGTCTGAGAGGGGGGCCGGAGGGGTTGTCAGTGATTGAGAGGGGCCGAGGGGTTCTGACTGAGAGGGGCCGGAGTGAGGGCTCAGTGTCTGAGAGGGGCCCCAGTGGGTGCTCAGTGTTGGTGAGGGGCCGAGGAGTTCGGACTAACTGAATGGAGCTGGAGCGAGGGTTTGGACTGCCAGAGAGGGGTCAGAGTGGGGGGTCGTGAGAGGGGCCAGAGATGGGGGGAGGCTCAGAGCTTTCAGAGGGGCCGTAGTGGGGTCTCAGAGCTTTGAGAGGGTCTCGGTGTTTGAGAGCAGCTGGGGGAGTTTCAGACTATGAGGGGTCAGAGAGGGATGTGGGGGGGGGGGGGGGGGGGGGAGGGAGTGTCAAGTGCCTGACAGTTGCCTGGGGGAGGTGGGTGGGCTTAAGAGTGTCCATGTGGGTCGGGGTGATTCAGACTGAGAGGGACTGGGGGGTCAGTGCGGAGGGATCAGGGCATAGGGCTCGGAATGACAGGAGGGGGGGGGGGGCTGTCGTACATTCAATGTGAATTTATCTGCAGCGGCAGTATTGTTGTGGTCAGATACAATGTGGGAGAGGGAACCAGAGATTAGTTCAATTTGGCATCATTTTGCATGAAGAGCCTGTTCCTGCACTTCCTCATTCTGCGTCCCAGGGTCTCTAAGGGATAGCCTGGTTGCTCACTGGATGATGTTCAGTGTGGCTTGTCGGGCTTCAGAGTATCAGGGAGGTTTGGTGTGGACAATATCACAGGGCACAGAGGTCAGTGCACGTGGAGTGGAGTTACTGAGTCACAGGTGTAGGGATAGTGTGGGGTCAGAGCTTCAGTACGAAAGGATCTGGAAGGTAACTAGGTCGGGTTCACCAAGAGGTGCTCAATTGCTGGACTGTTCCAGAGTTCTGGAGCTAGGAGGCTGGACTAGCTGCCACTCTGTACCTGACCTCGCCCTGTCGATGGAAGGAGAATCCTTTAGTAATGTTGCTCACAAGCAGAAACCCTCCTCGCCCAACTCCCCCCCCCCCCCCCCCCCCCCTCCATTCCCTCCCCTGGTCTGCCCAGTTCTGGAGAGGTCGACTGCCTCTCCCACGGAAATTCCCAGAGCACTCTTTTCCTGATGTCATTGTCAGCTTGGCTCAGGGTTAGAGGCTCCTGGAGGTGAGATGGACCTCTTTCCATCCTTGGAAAAAGCTGCAAGAAGATTAGGAAGATGTTTCCATTCCTGTACCAGAGTGTTTCCAAACAGCTTGGTCCATTAGTGTTTTGCTGGTGTTTCCTTTGGCATCTCCTTGAGTCACCCTGAGAATTGAAATTCCCATATTCACGTGCTGGAGTTACTCTGTGAACTGGCTTTCCCACCGGCATCTGTTGTAGTTAATCCGAGAGCCAGTGTTCCTATTACCGCAGGCTGCATTTTCCCTGGAACCTGGTGTTCCCACTGCCATCTGCTGGGACTACTCTGCAGAGGCAGAGTGTGATGGGATTCGGAGGATGGGGCAGGTAGAGGTGAGGAAGGAGAGAGCGGGAGGGAAGTACATTTGGACAGGTACATGGAAAGGATAGGTTTAGAGGGATATGGGCCAAACGCAAGTAGGTAGGACTAGTTGGTCAGTGTGGGCAAGTTGGGCCGAAGGGCCTGCTTCCATGCTGTATGATTCTATGAGTGTGTGTGTGTGTTTGTGTGCGAGAGAGAGAGAGATAGATAGATAGAGTGAGAGAAAGATGTTGAAAGGGAGAGGGACGGAGACCACCAGAGTAAGGAGGGGAGAAGAAAGGAAGCGAATACTGCTAGGGTATCTTGTTTTGCCACATTCTTGGTGTACAAGGAGAATCTAACAGATCCCTTGGCCCAAGCAACCCATGGCACACCACGTGTCTCCAGCTTTCCCCTGAGCCATTAATACTTTTCTCTATGGACCAAGCTGTACTGCTTCTGAATTGCATGTTTGTGCCAGTGACAGCTGGAACTGGAAACGGTATGTTATGCATGGCACTTGAGCAGGGAGTTATACAGGCAAGGTGGAGGTCACGGGGAGAATGTAAAAACTCCACAGGGACATTGCCAGAGGATGGGACCGAACCCAGGTCTCTGGAACTGTGAGGCTCAGCGCCAGCTGCTGCAACAGTGGCCTCCCAGGTGGGAAAGTCTAGAGGGCAGTGAGCTAAATCAATCAGTGTTTTATCATCATAGAGCTGTATAGCACAGACCCTTCAACCCAACTTGTCTATGACCACAAAGTCAGTATTCTGGATGTCTTGTTTCCCTGCATTTGGCCCATATCTATTTAAACCCTTCCTATCCATATATCTGTCCAAATGTCTTAAAAGTCATAACCATATCCACTTCTATAACTCCCTCTGGCAGCGCACTCCAGATACGACTACCATCTGAATGAAAAGGTTGACAAGAAAATAACTTCTTCAATTTCTCCCCTCTCACTTTAAGCGTAAGCCTTCTAGTTAAACTTTCCTATCCTGGAAAAAAGAACAAGGTGTTCACTTTATCCATACTCCTTATGATTTTGTATACTTCATTAAAGTCACCCCTCAGCCAAGGAAAATGTCCATCCTATCCAGCCTCGAGCTAGCATGTCCCAGTAACATTCTGGTGAATGTTGCCTTCGACCGTTCTAAATTACATCCATCCTCTTGATGGAATTGCACACAGTCATGGATGGAAAGCAGGCAATGAAAGGCCTGAATGGCCTCAGTCTGCGTCTTGGCCCGTGGTTCTGGAGTGGGTGGTGGAGCTAGGTCCTGTGTCCCTAGTCACATTAATCCTTTGTTCCTCCTCAGGCAATTGAACCATCCTACCAACAACCAGAGAGCAGTCCTGAGCTACTACTTACCTTATTGGAGACAATCAGACTACCTTTGATCAGTCTTCACTGGACTTTATCTTGCACTAAACGGTTATTCACGTTATTCCCGTTATCATGTATCGGTATGCTGTGGATGGCTCAATTCTAATCATGTATTATCTTTCCACTGACTGGTTAGCATGCAACAAAAGATTTTCACTGTACCTCAGTACACGTGACAATAAAGTCAACTTTTCTTCACTCCTCCCTTCCCCTACAGGTGGTTCAGATGGTTTGCGAAATGAAACTGAAAAACTCTTTTGGGGCCAACGCGGCCGGCAGCATCTTGGAGAGGATCAGCGCCATCGCTACCAACCCTCAGCAGATCCTGGAGGATGTTCTGCCCAAGGTGCCCAGAACAGTGAGGGAGTCCGATGTGCCCAAGCTCTTCCGTGAGCCGTACATCCACAGTGGCTACCGTCCAGTGGAGCAGGACTGGAAGTACTACCTGTTCAGCCTCTTCCAGCAGCACAACGAGGCTCTCAACGTATGGACCCACCTGCTGGCGGCCCTGGTGCTCCTTGTCCGCTTCTTCATCTTCCTGGAGACGACGTCACGTTTCCCCACCGTCTACAGCCTGCCGCTCTGCTTCTTTATCGTGGCCTGTGTCATTTACCTGTCCTGCAGCGTGTTGGCCCACCTCTTCCAGTCCAAGTCTGAGCTGGCTCACTACTCCTTCTACTTCTTGGACTACGTGGGGGTGGGCACCTACCAGTATGGCAGCGCCCTGGCACATTATTACTATTGCACCGAGACGGAGTGGTTCCAGATGATCCGCCCCTTCTTCCTGCCCCTGGCTGCCCTCTTCGGCTGGCTCTCCTGCATTGGCTGCTGTTTCTCCAAGTTGCACTTCCAGCGCCCATACCCCATCAGCCGCAAGGTGTGCCAGGTGGTGCCCGCCTTCCTGGCCTATGTCCTGGACATTAGCCCCATCGTGCACCGCATCGGCACCTGCTGGGCTACTGGATGCACCGACGAAGCCATCTGGTACCACACCCTGCAGATCATCATGTTCGTGGTGGCCTCGGGCTTCTTCTCCTACCCCGTGCCGGAGAAGTACTTCCCGGGGAGCTGCGACATTGTGGGGCATGGCCACCAGATCTTCCACATCTTCCTGGCCCTCTGCACGCTGGCCCAGTTGGAGGCAGTGCTGCTCGACTACCGAGGCCGGCACGAGCTGCTGTCGGCGCGGGGTGACCAGGACACGGTCTACACCGCCTGCAGCCTCTTCATGCTGCTGGTGTTCTGCAGCGGCCTCTCGGCACTCTACCTGCGTGGAGTCATCAAGCGGCGGCTGCGGAAGAGAGGCGACTGAAGTCCCGGCCGGGTGCCTGGTGCAGTCCTGTCTTTATCTGAGGATCTGTCTATGCTCTAACAAATTAATGTTGTGTGTGAATAGATGCAGATCTCCAAGGGTCCGGCCGACTCCTGGCTTTGGTTTATTGGTTGCCCAGAGGAAAGGGGGTTGGGGGAAGCCTGAATCTGCCATTGTCTGGGGCTGGGGTAGAACACCCTGCGGTGAGGGGAGCACATAGCTCTGGAAGAGCGGCTGATGTAGGAGCTGTAGGAGCCAGCCCGCTAATCCTCAGTACAGGGACACTCAGGCCAGTGAAGTCTCCTCTGAGGGGTACCTGAACAGCTGTACTGCAAAGCGTTCAGGCTGGAGGCCTCCAGGTCCTGCAGGGGAAGGAGCAGGAAAGCTGGGCTGTCCCTGCCCCAGTGGTGTGTGTGGGCCAGTGTTTGAGGAAGCCACTCTGTTTCTAACCTGGAAATGTGTGATGGGATAATTTTAGAGGAAGTTTCGCTCTGTTTCTAGCCCTGGACAGTGTAAACAGAGCTTCATTGTGCATCTAACCCTAGGAATGTGTGACGGGAGAGCATGGAGGTAATTTCACTCTGTCGAACCCTGGTAATGTGTGAAGGAGCTTTACTCTGTGTATAACACTGGGAGTGTCTGATGGAACAGAGTAGAGGGAGCTTCACTCTATCTAATGGAAAGTTGAGCAGAGTTTTGGCAGATGAAATTTAGTCTGACCAGTGCAAGGTGATTCATTTTGAGATGTCAAGGAAAGGTAGGATGTGACCAATAAATGGTAGGGTGCTAAGGAATGCTGATCAACAATGACACCCTGGGTAGGAAGGAACGGCAGATGCTGCTTTACACCAAAGATAGGCACAAAATGCTGGAGTAACTCAGCGGGTCAGGCAGCATATCTGGAGAAAGGGAATGTGACATTTTGGGTTGAGACCCTTCTTCAGACTGCCTTGGCCCGAAACGTCACCCATTCCTTTTCTCCAGAGATGCCACCTGACCTGCTGAGTTACTCAGCATTTTGTATCCATCTTCAATGAGACCCTGATGTTCAAGTCCACAATTCCTTGCAAATGGCAACATAGTCTTCATAAGTAGTGGCATAGAATACAAGATTGGTTGAATTTATTATTTTGCAAATTTCTAAAAAAAACATCTTCTTTGCCAACACTTGGAGTACTGTATGCAGTTTTGGGCACCACACAAGGAAGGATGTGACTGCATAGGAGAGAGTGCAGAAGAGATTCACCAAGATATTGTAGACTCAAGGAACAACGGATGGTGGCTAGCGAAAAACAAGACACAGTTCTGGTTTAACTCAGCGGGTCAGGCAGCATCTCTGGAGAACATGTTGCGGGTGGGGACTCTTCAAACAATGTAGTAATGGGGAGAAAGCTGGAAGAGAGGTGGGGGTGGGACAGAGCCTAGAATGTGATAATAGGATATAGGTGAGGAAGGTTTTGATGTGCAGATGGGCGGATAAAGTTCAGAAATGTCCAGAGAATTCAGAAGAAGGGTTTTGACCCAAAACGTCACCCATTCCCTCTATCCTGGATGCTGCCTAACCTGCTGAGTTACTCCAGCATTTTGTGATACCTTCGATGTGTACCAGTATCTGTAGTCATTTTCCTACACAACCGCACATGAGGTATTGATCCTCCAGTTTGTGTGGCCTTGCTTTGGTAGTGGAGGAGGTCCAAGACAGAGGGGTCAGCATGGGGATGGGAAGGGGAGTTAAAATGATTAGCAACAAGGAGATCCAGCAGGCCTTGGCGGTCTGATCGTGTTCAATGGTGGTCTCTATGATGTAAAGGAGACCACATCAAGAGCATCAAATGTAGTAGATGAGGTTAGAGGGAATGTACGTGAACCTCGTCTTGCATGGAAGGGCGGTTAGGGTTCCCTGAATGATATGAGGTTATGGGACAGGTGTTTCATCTCATCTGGTTCCAAGGGAAAGTACCTGGGGAGTGGGGTGGCCCAATTTGCGTGTGACCTCACTCTCGCAGTGCAAGAGGCCCATGACAGAAAGGTCAGTAAGGGAATGCATTGAAAGAGCGGTTAAAATGGTAAGCAACCAGGAGATCTAGCAGGTCTTGGAAGACCCAACGTAAGTGTTCTGTTGCCTAGATTGTAGAACGTTAGTGGCTGGGATTGTTTTCCCCAGAGCTCAGGAGGTTGATGGGTGGCCTGAGAAATAAGGTGTGCAGATTCTGGTTTACACCGAGGATAGACACAAAATGCTGGAGTAACTTGGCGGGTTAGGCTGCATCTCTGCAGAAAAGGAAAAGGTGACTTTTCAGATCGAGAGCCTTCTTCAGACTTCAGTGCGAAGAAGGGTCTCGACCCAAAACTTTAGGTATTCCTTCACCTATTCCTTTTCTCCAGGGATGCTGCCTGACCCACTGAGTTTCTCCAGCATTTTGTGTATCTTGGGTCCTCAGCACCATCTGGGACTCCACAGAATTTTCCCACTCATCACACTTTTCAAATTCTCAGGTGCTGATATGATGGCAACTTTGCAGTAGGTCACATCACGCACTAGCGCAGCCATGAGTTGAACAGCAAGAAGTTGTAGTCGGACAACTTCAGAAGCTCCTTTCTTACTTGCAACTGGCACTTCGGTCCAGCCCTTGGCGTGTTCTCTGCTGCTGACTTCACTGACCATCTTCCAGTATTCACGCCAACCTCCTCAACTACACATTTTACCACTCAGCCACACACGAGGGGCAATTTACAACCGTCATTGAAGTTGAACATTGATTGAATTTATAGAGCAGAAAACAGGTCCTTTGCCGCAATTTGTCCAAATGTCTTCCAGAATTCGTCTCATGTGGCTGCATTTGGCCCATATCCCTCCAAACCTTTCCTCAAATTGAACTTGTCCAAATGTTTTTTAAACATTGTAAGTGTACAGGTGCGATAGAGGTACAAGTAAGTGAGGAGGGAGGGTTTGGATTTTTGATGAGGGAGAATCTAACAACAGTGCGAAGAGAAGATATTTTGGGGTAATCGTCGAGTGAAGGCTATAGGGGAAGAACTTGGAAACAAGCAGGGGATCCTTGTTTGATGGCACTGTATTATAAACTCCCCGATAAATTAGAGGAGCAGATGTGCAGGGAGATTGCAGATAGCTGTAGGAATATAAGGTGGTATTAGTGGGAGATTTTAATTTCCCTAAAATGGACTGGGTCAGCCATAGAGCATGGTGTTTGGGCAGGATGGACTTTGTTAAATGTGTCCAAGACAGCTTCCTTATTTAATATCGAGAGACTCCTACTAGACAGGATGCATCATTGGTCCTCCTCTTGGGAACATGGTAGGGCAAGTGACTGAAGTGTTGGTGGGCATAATTCTATAGGGAAAGGTAGGACTAGTCAACAATTTAGGGTCCTAAATTGGGACACGGCTGATTTTGGGGGTGTTAGGCTGGAACTTTCAGAGGTCGACTGGGTGAGACTGTTTTCGATCAGAAGAGACATGTAATTGTGAGGCTTATGTGTGACGTCAGGCTTTCAAGGGCAGCATGTTCCTGTTGGAATGAAGTGTAAGGCTGGCTTCTTCTGGGAATGCAAGTTAACAAGAAATATTGAGACACTGAACAGGCATACTGAAGGCATATGTCAGGTTTAGGCAGTTGGGACCCCTCAAGTGAATCCCTCGAAGTATAAGAAGCATAGGAGTACATTAAGGGGAATTTCAGGAGGGCAAAAATAGAGTATGATATGGATCTGGCAGGCATGGTAAAGAAGAATTACAGGTTATCCATTGAGTATTGTGTTCAGTTTTGGTCATCCATTAAGCTAAAATGAGTTTGGAGAAGATTTACAAGAATGTTGTGAGGACACGAGGGCCTGAGCTATAGGGAGGTTGGGCAGGGTGGGACTTTATTCCTTGGAGCGGAGGAAGCTGAGGGTTGAACTTATTGATGTGTATAAAATTCATGAGGTAAATAGTAGGGTAATATACAATGTGTAGGAAAGAACTGCAGATGCTGGTTTAAATCGAAGATAGACACAAAATGCTGGAGTAACTCAGCGGGACAGGCAGCATCTTTGGAGAGAAGGAATGGGTGATGTTTCGAGTTGAGACCCTTCTTCAGACATCAGGTAATGTACAGAGTCTTTTCCCCAGGGTATGGGGGAATCAAGACGTAGAGGGCATGGGTTTAAGATGAGAGGAGATTGATTTAATAGGATTCTGAGAGAAATCGTTTTTACACTGAGTGGTGGATATATGGAAGTAGACCAGATGAAGTAGTTGAGGCAGATACAATAACAACATTTAAAAGACATTTGGACGGATGCATGGATAGGAAATGTTTAGGGCAATGCGGGAAAATGGTACTAGCTTGGATGGGGCATCTTGGTATTAATGAGTTGGGCTGAGGGAGCTGCATGACACAATGACTGAGATGCATTAATGGTGTGCCTTTGGGACTGGTGCTGGGCCCATTATTGTTCATCATTGATTCAAATGATTTGCATAAGAATATACAAAGCATTCTTTACAGCAGTAAAGCAGTAACTTTACAGGTGGCACACTAAAATAAATTATAGATCGTGAAGAAGCTTATCCTAATTTAGAATGGGATCATGATCAGCTTAGTAAGTGGGCTGAGGCAATGGCATTTGTTTCTGGTAAATGTGAAGTGTTGCATTTTGCAAGTCAAACCCATGTAGGTCCTTCAGAGTGAATGGCAGGGCCCTGGAGTACATTGTAGAACAGAGGGACCTATAATTACAAGTATATAGGTCCTTGAAAGTGGTCTCATGGGTAGACAGGGTGGTGATGAAAGTATCTGGCATGCTGCCCCTCATCAGTCAGAGTACAGAGTACGGGTATTGGGACATTACGTTGCAGTCATACGTGACATTGGTGAGGCCCGCACCTGGAGTATCATGTACATTTATATTTACCCTGCTATCGGAAAGGCATCATTAAGCTGGAAAGAGTGCTAAGTAGACTTACAAGAATGTTGGCAGCACTTGAGGTCTCAGCTCTAGGGAGAGCTTGATGAGGCTTGGACTTTATTCCTTGAAGCATAGGAGACTGAGGGGTGACCGTATGGAGATGTTTAAAATAATGAGGGACATAGATCAGGTGAATACACAGTCCTTTTTTCTTAAGGAATGGAATAAAGACCAGAGGGCATTGATTTAAGGTCACTGGAGAAAGTTTAAAAAGGACCTGAGGGGCAACTACTTCACACAAAGGCAATGCATAAATGGAACGATCTGTCGGAGAAAGTGTTTGAGGTAGGTATGATGGCTTTTAAAAGACAATTAACCGGTTACATGGATCTGAAAAGTTAGATATGGATCAAACCCAAACAAATGAGAGTAACTTAGATGGACATCTTGATCAGCATGGGTGAGTTGGGTTGAAGGGCCTGTTTCTGTAACTGAAATTGATCCTACCAGCCAGCCAAATAAGTATCCAATTGGATAGCATCCAACATGATCTAACCATCAGAATCTGCCTAAACTGTGGGACCTTGCCAAAGACCTTGCTAAAGTCCTTGTAGACAATGCCTCTTAGGATCCTCCTACCGTGTAACCCAGAGCTATCTCATATCCTCTTTTTGTCCATCCTATTTCTCTCAAGTGCCCATCCTATTTCTCTCAAGTGCCCTAGGCCCAAGGGACTTGACTGATCCTAGCTGCACATCACATTTGCCTCCTGTTTTTAAAAATTGACCAAAACACTCTTAATCAGAAGTGGAAGGCACTGGTGTTGGTTCACAGTTGGAGTTTTCAATGACTGTCCTGATTTCTTTGCTTTGCTTATCACATGCGGGGACACAATCACAGCTGTGAATTTAGTCCAGCATTTGAATGTGCTCACTGCTGCTGTCATCTGGTTTTCTTGGTCATTGTCCATCTTTTGAATTTTCAGATTGGATCTGACAGGCTCCACCTTAGTAGGAGCTACCATTCTAGGCGCACTGGCTGGCTGAGTGACAAGTGCTTCCTTACAATCTTTGACCAAGATGCTGTTCGTCAGAAGTAGAAGGTGCTGATGACCGATAACATTTGGAAGTATTCAATGACTATCCTTTGTTTTTTTGTTTTGCTTGTCCTGTCTTGGAGACTCCATTAAGTCACTAATGCAGAACCTATCTAGTACGTCCCAGGACGTTTGACTCGCATTTTGTTCTCTGCACTGATTAGACTGGTGAAGCTGGATATCTGGAGTCTGCTTGCCCTCCCCATCAAGTGGGGCAGCAGCTCGAAGCCACGGCTCTTGTGCAACTCTTGCTGTGTGTCCGAGCGGTGGCAGAGCCGCCATATTCACGGTACCTCCATGCTCGGCTTTGCCGTCTCGTAGAACTGCACAAAACAGTCAGATTCAAACTCTCGGGCAGACTTGCATAGCGACGAGTAACACTATAGAATGGTATTTACCAAAGAGAAGGATATGGAGGGTAGAAGCGAGGTAACACTTCGCACACTGATCCAAGAAAAGGCTCCTCTCTCATCCATTCCAATCGCTCCACTCTTTCAAATCTCTATTCTAAATTGTGTATGGTTTGATTGTAATCATGTATTGGACCAATGTTTTTCACTGTATCTTGGTCGACATGTCATTAATAAACCGATACCAACAGTTCTAATAAGAATGATATCATTAAGAACATTAAGGTGGGTAGCACCCAGGACTTGCGACCTGTTGCATTTTGGTAGGCCAAATAAGGAGAGGAATTACATAGTAAATGATATGTGCCCTGGGGAGTGTTGTGAAACAAGGAGACATGGGGTGCAGGTACCTTGTACTATGAAAGTGGCGACGCAGGTGGATAGGGAAGTAAACATAGAAACATAGAAAATAAGTGCAGGAGTAGGCCATTCGGCCCTTCGAGCCTGCACCACCATTCAATATGATCATGGCTGATCATCCAGCTCAGTAACCTGTACCTGCCTTCTCTCCATACCCCCTGATCCCTTTAGCAAAAAGGGCCAAATCCAACTCCCTCTTAAATATAGCCAATGAACTAGCCTCAACTACCTTCTGTGGCAGAGAATTCCACAGACTCACCACTCTCTGTGTGAAGAAATGTTTTCTCATCTCGGTCCTAAAAGACTTCCCCCCTTATCCTCTCCAATCCCTTAAGAATTTTATATGTTTCTATAAGATCCCCCCTCAGTCTTCTAAATTCCA
This sequence comes from Rhinoraja longicauda, assembly GCF_053455715.1. NCBI lineage: Eukaryota > Metazoa > Chordata > Chondrichthyes > Rajiformes > Arhynchobatidae > Rhinoraja > Rhinoraja longicauda. The sequence goes on along the minus strand of NC_135961.1, from coordinate 54,076,492 downwards.
GCGAGTACAAGCCTAGTCTATCCAGTCTTTCTTCATATGAAAGTCCCGCCATCCCAGGGATCAATCTAGTGAACCTTCTCTGTACTCCCTCTAAGGCAAGAACATCTTTCCTCAGATTAGGAGCCCAAAACTGCACACAATACTCCAGGTGCGGTCTCACCAAGGCCCTGTACAACAGCAGTAGAACCTCCCTGCTCCTAAACTCAAATCCTCTTGCTATGAATGCCAACATACCATTCGCTTTCTTCACTGCCTGCTGCACCTGCACGCTTGCTTTCAATGACTGGTGCACCATGACACCCAGGTCACGTTGCATCTCCCCTTCTCCTAATCGTTCACCATTCAGGTAATACTCTGCTTTCCTGTTCTTGCCGCCAAAGTGGATAACCTCACATTTATCCACATTATATTGCATTTGCCATGCATTTGCCCACTCGCCTAATCTATCCAAGTCACTCTGCAGCCTCCTAGCAGTTCACAGTTGCCACAGTTCACCTTTATTGGTCAGGGTATTAAGATCTATGAGATTGTTACTGGGTCTGGAGGGTTTGTGCTATAAGGAGAGGCTAGATAGACTATTTTTTTTTTATAGCTGTGTAGGAGGCTGAGAGGTAACCTTGTAAGAGGTTTATAAAATCATGACAGGCAGAGATAAGGTAAATAGCCACAATCTTTCCAAGGCTAGGGAATCAAAAAATAGAGGGTTATGGTTTAAGATGAGAGGGGGGAAATCTAAGGTTATGCATATATGGATGAGCTGTCTGAGGAAAAGGTAGAAGCGGGTGTAATTACTTTTAAAAGGTACGAACAGGTATATTCTGTAGATGGGAAAGATTGGAGCAATATGGGCGAAGCACAGATAAATGGATTGGTTCAGCAATGTGTTTTCTACGGATAAGTTGGGCCAAGGGACCTGTTTTGTGTACAGGTCTATGACTAGCGTGATGGGATCTTTCTTGGGATATTGAAGTAAGCAAGAGTTGGAAGCTTGACTGAGTTCTTTATCTTCTTGGACCACAGGTGAGGTCCCGGAGGATTGGAGTAACCAATATTGTTCCTTGTTTAAGAAGGCCAATTGGGATAATTCCAAAAAGTTATAGGCCAGTGAGCCTTACATCAGTGGTAGGGAAATTATTGGAGAGGATTCCTAGGGATGGGATTTATTGGTATTTGAAGAAAGCATGGACTCAATTGGGATACATAGACAATAGGTGCAGGAGTAGGCCATTTGGCCCTTCGAGCCAGCCACCGCCATTCAATGTGATCATGGCTGATCATCCACAATCAGTACCCCGTTCCTGCCTTCTCCCCACACCTCTTGATTTCGCTAGCCCTAAGAGCTCTATCTAACTCTCTTTTGAATACACCCAGTGAATCGGCCTCCATTGCCTTCTGAGGCAGAGAATTCCACAAATTCACAACTCACTGAGTGAAGCAGTTTTTCCTCATCTCAGTTCTAAATGGCCTACTCCTTATTCTTAAACTGTGGCCCCTGGTTCTGGACTCACCCAACATCGGGAACATGTTTCCTGCATCTAGCGTGTCCAATCCCTTAATAATTTTATATGTTTCTATAAGATCCCCTCTCATCCTTCTAAATTCCTGTGAATACAAGCCCAGTTGCTCCATTCTTTCATCATATGACTGTCCCGCCATCCCGGGAATTAATAGACAATAGACAATAGGTGCAGGAGGAGGCCATTCGGCCCTTCGAGCCAGCACCGCCATTCAATGTGATCATGGCTGATCATTCTCAATCAGTACCCCGTTCCTGCCTTCTCCCCATACCCCCTGACTCCGCTATCCTTAAGAGCTCTATCTAGCTCTCTCTTGAATGCATTCAGAGAATTGGCCTCCACTGCCTTCTGAGGCAGAGAATTCCACATTAACCTTGTGAACCTATGCTGCACTCCCTCAATAGCAGCATGACTTTGTGTGGGGATGGTCATCTTTCAAACGATTGGGTTTTTGAGGAGGCGATAATGATGAGTGGTCATGTCTTATAAACCTGTTTGAGTTTTTGAGGAGCTGATAAAGATGAGTGTGGGTAGCACAGTGGATGTTATCTACATAGACTTTAATAAAACATTCCATGAAGTTTGTCAAGATAGTCTGAGCCAGAAGATTAAGATACATTGTGTCTACAGTGTGTCGATAAATTGGTTACAAAATTGGCTTTGCATAGATGACAGAGAGTATAGGTGGATGGCGGTTATTCTGATTTGAAGTCGATTACCATCTTCTATTCCACTAGGATTAATCTTGGGACCTCTATTGTTTATGATATTTGGATCAAAATGTAAGTATAATCAATGTGTAGACAATGCCATCTTTAAATTCTCTGATGATAGCATTGTTATTGGACAAATAGTGGGTAAACATGAGTCAGAATACAGGAGGGAGATTGATGATCTGGTTGAGTGGTTCCAATCTCGCTCCCAGCATAAGCAAGAGTCATAGAGTAATACAGTGGAAACAGGCCCTTTCGCCCAATTTGCCCACACCGGCCAACCTGTCCCAACAGCAGATTGTTGACTTCAGGAAGGTAAAACTGAGGGTCCATGAACCTGTATTCATTGGCAGGACAGCAGGAGAGGGAGTCAAGTTCCTGGGGGTGCATAAATCTAATCTGCCCTGGACCCAGAACATTGACCCGATTGCAAAGAAAGCTCACCATCGACTCTACCTTCTCAGTAGGAAGGAGATAGAGGGGTTAGCAACATGGTCTCAAGACAACAACCTCTCTCTCAAGACGAAGGAGCTAACTGAAGAAGGATCTGGGCCCGAAACGTCACCCGTTCCTTCTCTCCCGAGATGCTGCCTGACTCGCTAAGTTACTCCAGCATTTTGTGTCTACCTTCGAAGGAGCTAACTGTTGACTTGGCCCAATCGGTATCAATGGTATTGAAGTAGAGATGGTCACGAGCTTCAAGTTCCAAGTGTAAATATCACCAATAATTTGTCCTGGGTCAACCACATGGATGCTACAGCCAAAAAAGCACACCAACACCTCCACTTCCTCAGGAATTTACAACACTAAGGAAGTTCAGCATGTCTCCAACAACCCTTATCATCCTCTGTAGATGCCCCACAGAATGCATCCTATTGGAATGCATCACAGCTTGGTTTGGCAACAGCTCTGTCAAAAACCACAGGAAATAGTAGTCCATCACACAGACCAGCCTCCACACGATCAACTCTATCTACATTTCACACCAGTTCTTCAAAGTAGCCGATATAATCAATGATCTTTTTTGCCCTGGTCATTCCCTTTCCTCCCCTCTCGAGATGGACAAGATACTAAAGTTTGAAAATGTACCACCAGATTTTGGAACAGCTTCTTCCCTGTCGTTACTAGACTACTGACTGGTTCTCCCATAAGTTAAGGGTGTAGTCCCACATTTCCAATCTACCTCATTGCAAATCTTGCACTTTGATGTATCTGCCCCTTCTCCGTAACTGTAACACTATTCTGCAGTCTAGTCCTTTTCTCTTTTCACTACCTTTTGTACTTGTATAATAACAAAGAATTACAGATACTGATTTATACAAAAAGCTGGTTAACTCAGCAGGTCAGGCAGCATTCCTGGAGAACATGGATAGGCGACGTTTCAGGTTGGAATCCTTCTGCCGATGTCTCAGGTCAGAACCCTTCTTCCATGAAGGGTTCTGACCTGCAACATTGCCTATCAATATTCTCCAGGGAGTTGCTTGACCCACTGAGTTACTCCAGTATTTTGTGTCTATCTGTTGTACTTGTGTATGGCTTTGCATTACCTTCTATACCTGTTGTACTGAGATTTGACAAGATGGCACACAACCAAAGCTTTTCTCTGTATCTCAATATACGTGACAATAATAAATTAATTTCAATATTGAGGCTATTTGGCATGTCACCAAATCCTCAACATTCTCTGCAGGTGTATGATGGAGAGCATACTGATTGGTTGCAACAGGGCCTGGTTCAATAATTTGTGCATGGAATAATGAAGGAGTAATGTTCTGTGGTGAACATTGCCTGGTCCTTCACTGGTATTGACTTCATAACTATCGAAGCAATCTACAGGAAGCACCGTCTCTGGAAGGCAGCTAATATTATCAAAGTCTCACACCCCATGGCCACACTCTCATCTGACTACTACTGTCAGGAAGATAGTACTGGAGCCTGAGAACTGTTACTTCCAGGTTCAAGAACAGCTTCTTCCCATTATCGTCAGGCTGCTAAATCATCCTACCTCAACACTGAACTACTCTGGACTTTGTATGGGTTGCACTTAGTACTTTGTACTTCGGCTTACACTATTATGGTCTGGTTTATGTTGTATAACTGATCATTTACTGTAGATTTGTTGTGTTGCATTTAGTATGCCTGGAAGGCTGCAGCAAGTAAGATTTTCATTGTTCTGATCCCAGTGCATGTGACAAATTAAACTTGACTCTTGAAGGAAATTGGTGGATTTATGAATCATAGGGAAGGTTATCAAATAATACAGCAAGATGTAGACCTCTTGGTAATTTGGGTGTAGACATGGCAGAGGGTGTTTAATCCGGACTGAGATGTAACTTTTTGGGAGGACATATGTAAGAGGAAAGTATATGGTAAATTGGCAGGATCCTTGGGAGCATTGATCTACAAGGTGATGAAGACAGAAGCAACTGCACTTGCTGAATCTTGAGTAAAAGTGCTGGAGTAACAGCAGGCCAGGTGGGATCTCTGGAGGACATGGAGAGGTGATGTTTCGGGTCTGAGGAAGGATCTTGACCCCAAGATCAACCGTCCGTATCCATGTCTTCCATAATGCTGGCTGACCCGTTGAGTTACTCCAGCACTTTGTGATCTGCAGAATGATCTCAGGATATTAAGATCTTAGTTTCCTGAAAGTGTCAACACAAGTGGATAAGATGGTAAAGAAGATATGCTTGCCTTCATTGGTCACAAATTGAGTATAAAATTTGGCTGGTCATATTGCAGCTGTATAAGATTTTTGTTACTGGAGTACTGGAGTTCTGGTGCGCAGTTCTGGTAACAATGTTACTGGAAGAATCTGGAGGCTTTAAAGAGAATGCACAAGAAGTTTAGATGGATATCGAACCAGATCTTCGATTGCCCATTTCCCTCCAAAAATGCTGCCTGACCCATTGAATTGCTCCATCCTTTTCTGCTGCAAATTCAGCATCTGCAGTCTCGTGTGCCCCACCATGATGTTGCTTGGTTAGAAGAGTATTATGAGGAAAGGCTGGACAAACTGGGATTGTTTTTGGTAGAGCACTGGAGACCGAGGAGTGCCATGGAAGTACAAGAGGTGTGGATAGGAGAGAAAAATGTTTTTTTCCAGGGAGGAAATATCCAACATTAAAGGGCATGTGGTGAGAGGGAGAAAATTTAAAAGAGATTTATGAGGCGTTTTGTTACACAGTGAGAGATGGTTGTCTGGAACATGTTGCCAGGGCAAGTCATAAAACATTGAACAGTAAACATAGGAACAGGCACTACGCCTACGATGGTAAATTAAAGTAATCCCTTCTACCTGTACATGATCAATATCCCACCATTCCCTGCATATTCATGTGCCTATCTAAAGGCCTCTCCTTTAAACTTTCCCCCTCTGACTTTGAAACTCCTAAATGCTGTTTCCAGCCTAGGAAAAAAACTCTCGACCCTGTCTATGCTTCTTATAATTTTATACATTGCTATCAGATCTCCGCTCAGCCTCTGATACTTCAGAGAAAACAGTTCAAGTTTATCCAATCTCTAATTACAACTAATAAAGTCCAATCTGGGCGCTGAGTATACATATAAAATTAAATGGATTTTCCTTAATCCTATTTGCCAAGGACATTTCATGGCCTCATTTAGATTGCTGGTCTGGTAATCATGTTCTTTCCTGCTACCTTTATATTCCTCAAAGACCTTGTCTGATTTCAGTTTCCTAAACCTACCATATGTTTTCTTTTCATTTTTAACAAAACTTACAATGTCTCTTGTCATCCAAAGTTCCAGAAACTTGCCATCCTTTCTCTCATCCTCACAGGAACATGCTGGTCCTGTACTTTAATCAACTGGCCTTTAAAAGACTCCAACATGCCGGACGTGGATTCACCCTCAAACAGCCATTCTCAATCTCATGTTCCTGCCTAACACTGTTGTAATTAAACACAATAGGCTGGAGTAACTCAGCGAGTCATGCAGCATCACTGGAGAAATGGAATAGGTGACGTTTTGGGTCGAGACCCTTCATCAGACTGATGAAGGGTCTCGATTCAAAACGTCACCTATTCCATTTCTCCAGAGATGCTGCCTGACCCGCTGAGTTACTCCAGCATTTTGTGTCTCTCTTCGGTGTAAACCAGCACCTGCAGGTCCTTCTCACACTGTTGTAAGTAACCTTATTCCAATTTAACACTTTCATCTGAGGATCAGTCTTATTCTTGTCCATAAGTCTCTGAACACTTGCAGAATTATGAGCAAAAAAGGAGAGATGCTGGAGGAACTCAACAGGTCAGGCAGCATATATGGAGGGAAATGGACAGTCAATGTTTTGGGTTGAGACTCTTCATGTAGATTGAAAAAGCAGAGGGGAAGTAGCCAGTAGAAGGAAATGGGGAGAGGAGGTTGGAAATGGTGACAAAGGCTGGTAAGTGGATGACAAAATAATGCTGATTCTGAAATTATGCAAAATGCTGGAGTAACTCAACGGGTCAGCCAGCATCCCTGGAGAACATAGATTAGAAAAGTCATCTATGCAAGTTTCCAGGGATACCTCCTAGCCATCCGAGTTACTTCAGCATTTTGTGTCTTTCCTTGGTAAACCAGCATCTGCCTTTACTAGTTTCTGCAGATTCTGGAATCTGATAAGGAAAGGAAGGTGAAGAGTGGAACTGAATGAGGGATGTGGGTAGTCGTGAACAGCAGAGGGGGGGGGGGGGGGGGGGGAAGGGCGAGCAGTGGGGGTGGGGGGAAGGGGACTTAGTGGAAGGCATGTGTGGACGACAGATACTTGGGGTGGGGGGTTGGGGACAGAAACATGGTGATAGGGGTGTTGGGGTATTGTGGGAGGTAGGTGGTGTGTGAGAGGACCAGAGCAGATAGGGAGAGAAAGAAAGGGGAGTTACTGGTTACCCACAAAATGGATGATTCAACGATTATGCGTTTGGGTTATCCACTAATGGTGCGGCACAGTGGTGCAGCGGTAGAGTTGCTGCCTTACAGGGTTCGAGGTCTATAGGCCTAAAGTGCTATCTGCTCAGAGTTTGCATGTTCTCCCTGTTTCCTCCCACACTCCAAAGACATACAGGTTACTTGGGGTTTGTAAATTGTCCTTGGTTTGTCGGATAGTGCTAGTGCACTGGTGATCGATGGTCCGTGTGGACTTGGTGGACCGAAGGGCCTGTTTCCATGCTGTATCTCTAAACTAAACTAAACTACACAGACAGAATATGTGGAGCTGTTCCTGCGGTCTGCGTTTGAGCTCACTCTGGAAGAAGGCCAAGGACAGACAGGTTGGTGTGGAAGTGGGAAGTCGAATTAAAATGGCTGGCAACCAGGAGATCCAGATGGCCCTGGCATTGAGAGCACTTCGAAGAGGCCTCATCAGGAGCACAGAATGCAAGAGACGAGGTTGGAACTGGTGCAGGTGAATCTCTACTGCATCTGGAAGGGCAGTTTAGGTCTCTGTTTGGTGGTGAGAGAGGAGGTGTAGGGACAGGTGTTGCACCTGCAATTGTAAGGGGCATTGTCTGGAGAGGGTGTTGGATGGATGGGGAGGGATAAGAAAACCAGAGATCAACAGGGAGAATAGTCCCTGTAAAAAAATCAGAAAGGGGTGGAGAGTGGGATATTTGACTGCTAACTGTTGGTCTCTTGTGTTTTCATTTTATGGAGTTATGATCGCCGTTCCCAAATGATTCCCCATTGAAAGTCGAATCACCTGGCTAGGCTCATTTCCTAATAACAGGTCTAATCAGCCCCATTCCAACTTGGACTGTCAACATACTGTTCCTAGTAGATGTCCTGGTTGCCTCCACAAATTCTGGTCCATCTATGTGAGGCACTGCCTCAAGAATGCAATATCTGTCACCAAGAATCCCCACCCACCTGGAACAAGCCCTCTTCTTGCTGCTGCCACCAGGCAGGACGTACAGAACTCTGAAGTCACGTACCACCAGGTTTGGGAACAGTTACTTTCCTCCAACCATGAACTTGAACTGATCTGCACAACCTTAATCCTACCTCACTAACAGAACACTATGTACCAACTCATCTTGCATTATGTCTTGTTTTTTTTGTGGTCGTTCTCATTTCACTCTTGTAGAATATATATATATAATTTATATATCATTTATGTTTTTGTGCATTGTCTACATGCCTGTGCCGCTGATGCAAGCAAGATTTTCATTGTTCTTGGATCTCACTGTACTTGTGTTTTTTACAATACTTGACTTGCCTTGATTTGACACAGCACCATGGAGGTCCCAGTCAATATTGGAAACATTAAAGCCACTCAATGTGACAACACTGTTGTTTTACATCTTTCCATGATCTGCCTGTATATCTGTTCCTCTATCTGCTGGCTATTAGGAAGTCTATGGTATAATCATCATATGAATTTAATATTGACAAGTGCATCGATATACAGTGGAAAAACTTTGTTTTTCATGCTGTCCAGGCAAATCCTACCAAACATGGGTATATCTGGTAGTACAAAAGAGAAAATAAACTGCAGGGTATATTGCTATAGTTTCAGAGAAAGAGCAGATTTTGAAAAATGCAAGGGCTGCAACATGGGAAATCACACCAACCCTCTGGTATTTTTCTCTTTGCACTCCTTGTACCTATGTGCGGCACAAAAGCAAAGCTTTTCACTGCATCTTATCTCCATCGGGTGGCGCCACCACAGTAGCTGCCTCGCCAACAGTCTGTCTGTAAATTCTACAGTTTTTATTATTTTAAGTTTGTGTTAAAAATATGTTTTAGAGTTTCTTGGTTTGTTTTATGTGGGGGGTGGGGGGCAGGGGGGAATTGGGGGAAACTTTTTTTCAATCTCTTACCTCGACGGAGATGCTATTTTTCTCCGTATCGGATCTCCGTCCCCACTGCGGCCTAACATCGTGCAGTGGTGCGGCCTTTGCCTTGAGACTGGCCCGGCGCTTCAACCCACGGGCGCTGCTTGGACTTTAGCATCGTGGAGCAGCAATCCTTTGCCGAGGATTGCGGAGAGCTCCAACCGCGGGGCCTGTGGACTTTAACACCGTGAAGCCCGCGGTCTCTGGTAAAAAGAGGCCGGTTTGGGAGCTCCATGCTGAGGAAAGTTTCAACCGTCCCGATGCCAGTCTCCATAATCCCGACATGAGGGCTTGGATATCGGATTGTCGGCAGCGGCGACTGCGGATGGTTCAACAGCCCCGACCACGGGTGAACAAAGAGGAAAATGATTGAACTTCCATCACAGTGAGGAATGTGGATTCCCCTGTGGTGGATGTTTATGTTAAATTTTATTTTATGTGGCTGTGTGTCTTGTTGCTTTTTACTTAGTTTGGCTGTATGGTAACTCAAAATTCAGTGTACCTTAGTTGGGACATGTGACAATTAAATTGAATCTTGAATCTTGAATCTAAACATGACAATAATAACCAATTTAAGAGGCTTTTAGATAGGAACGGGGATGTGCAGAAAATGGAGGGATATGGATCACGTGTAGTCAGAACAGATCAATTTAACTTGCCATCATGTTCAGCATAGATTTTGTGAGCCCAAGGGCCTGTTCCTGTGCCGTACTGTTCGATGTTCTATCAGGAGAGTAGTCCCACCATCTGGTCAAACAAGAGCCTGACATTATCGTAATCGCAACGTGCCAGACTCCTGCATCACACCTCTGGGTATGTTCTGTCCTCCCAGTAGCACCAAGGTGACAGTGCAGCTTTGCACAGGCAGGAGGGAGTAACCCTAGGAGTTTTCACCATTGACTCCAAACCCCGGATCAGGTCAAGCATAAGTCAGGAAACTTGAGTGAATTACTTTATTATCACCTCCCTTTAGAAGATTTGACAGTCTGTCTCAATGTTTCTCTCCAGCTTATGACTTTCCCCTTTCGCTGTCAAACCATTGAGACTGATGTCCTCACAATTCATTGGCTTCCAGTGCACACGAGGACCAGTGTTGCAGTGCTAATTCTTTAGGTGCCGGAGCTGTGACTGGTGCCAGAGCGGCCGCTGTTAAATTCCCCACCAATTAAAATTCTCCGCCGTTTATTTTGGCTTTTTTTTTTACAGAAGTGCTGGAGCAGCTCTCCAGTGAGCTCTGGCAGCACTGCACCCCTGACGAGGACCTATCCGTCTCAATTCCAGTGAAACCAGTGCACACTGCGACCTACTTGTCACAATTCCATTGACACCAGCCCATACTAGGACCTAGACACAAAATGCTGGAGTAACTCAGTGGGACAGACAGCCTCTCTGGTGAGAAGAAATGGGTGATGTTTTGGGTCGAGAGACCCTTCTTCAGTCTGAAGAGTGGTCTCGATCTGAAACGTCACCCATTCCTTCTCTCCAGAGATGCTGCCTGTGCAGCTGAGTTACTGCAGCATTTCAATTTTAATGCTATCTTCGATATAAACCAGCATCTGCAGTTCCTTCCTATGCATACTAGGACCGTCTGGTTTCAACTCCAGCTGGGAGTCTCTGAATCTGAAAATATTTTTAAAAAAGCTGCTGATGCTGGAAATCTAAAACGAAAGGAGAAAATGCTGGAAAAGTTCAGGTAATAAATCAGAGTTCATGTTTCAGGTCGGAGATCCTTTGTCAGAACTGAAAGTGAGATGTTAAGCTTCAGGGAGGGTGGGGCAAGGGATTGTCTCTGATAGGGTGACCATGGCGATAAGCTGTAGACAAGGTCACCTGGGCGCTCAGCAGAGCGAGGGTGAGAACATGAACAGAAGAATATAGGATCTGTGAAATGCAGAGCAGGGGAAGGCATGTTTGGCAGGTCAGGCTGGGCATGTACTCCACTCCCAGAGAAAAAAACAACACATACTGAGACAAAATCACAAGATGGACAACAGGTACAGACAGATAAATCATACTGAAGAAGACAGAGTGCTGGAGTAGCTCAGCAGGTCAGGCAGCATCTCAGGATAATATGGATAAGCAAGGTTTCGGGTCAGGACCCTTCTTCAGATTTGAATCAGTCTGAAGAATGGTCCCGACTCGAGATGGTACTTATCCATGTTCTCCAGAGATGCTGCCTGACCCGCTGAGCTACTCCAGCACTCAGTGTCTTCTCTTTCCAGATAAATCGTATTGCCTGAGGATGTAGAATTTAATGTCAGGTCCTGTGGACTGCAAAATGCCCAGAGGGGACATGCATTGGGCTTCACTGTGACCGTACAGGAGGTCCGAGACTGATGGGGCAGAGAGGGAGTGGGATACTCAGGGTCACCCTTGTGGAATGAGCAGAGGTGTCCTGCAAAACGGTCAGCTGATTTGCACTTGGTTTCTCCAGGTAGAGGTGATCATATTGTGAACGCTGAATGCAGTACACTAGGCTGGAAGAAATGAAAGTCAATCATCACCTCACATGGAAGGACCCAGGGTCCCTGGATGGTGGGAAGGGAAGAGGTGAAGTGACTATTGTTGCATTGAAAGAGATAGAGCTGTTAGAAGAGGGATGTTTTGTGGGAATGGGAGAGTCAAGGGGAACAGTCCCTGCACAATGTTGAAAAGGGAGGTGAAGATGTGTGTAGCGGTAGAATCTCTTTGGAGGTGCCTGAAATTGTTATTGGTTTATTACTGTCACATACCAAGACACAGTGTAAAACGTTGATGTAGAGAATGGTCTGTTGATCTTGAGGGCCGGTGGGGTTCAAGGTGAGGACTGGGGTAGCTCTATCAACATTCTGTCTTGGAGGAGATCAGAAGCACAGGAAACGGACCAGATATGGTCAAGGGTTTGGTTGACAATGGTGGAGGGGTAGCTGTAGTTCAGGATAAGGAAGTCATTTCAGAGGCATTTGTACAGAAACTCTCATGTACCGAAACTCTCCTCATCAGAGTAAATGCGATAGAGGTGCACATTCTTTGTAAAGCAATGGATCCCAAACTAATGATTGTAAGTGTGGTCAAAAGGACTTTTGGCACTTTGGCTTTCGTCAGCTAGAGTATTGAGTATAGAAGTTGTTGCAATTATATAAGACGTTGTATTGTGTTCAGTTTTGTGCACCATGTTATAGGATAGATGTTGTCAAGCTGGAGGGGGTGCAGAGAGGATTTACGAGGATGTTGCCAGGACTCGAGGGCCTGAGCTATAGAGTGCAGACTAAGACTCTATTCCTTGGAGTGCAGGTGGATGAGGGGTGATCATATGTAAGTGTACAAAATTGAGAGAGGAATAAATTGGGTAAACTTCAGAGATAGATCTCTTGCCCAGAGCAGAGGGTTCAAGAACCATAGGTTTAAGGGGGGGGGGGGGGGGGAGATTTATTAGGAACCTGAGGGGTAACTTTATTTACACAAAGGGAAGTGGGCTTCTGGAATAAGCTGCCAGAGGAGGTAGTTGAGGCAGGTACTATCGCAACGTTTAAGAAACATTTACTCAGGTACATGAATAGGATAGGTTTAGAGGGATATTAGCCAAATAGAGGCAGGTGGGACTAGTGTACATGGGACATGTTGGTCGGTGTGGGCAAATTGGGCCTGTTTGACAATATGGCTCTATGACCAAGTGCAGTTTTAACTAGCAGCAGCAGCAGCAGTCTTTGATTTAACCCTCCCCTCCAGCTGCTGTTTTCTGCCACTTTCTCTCTGCTGTGGTTGATTGCAGCCACAGCTTTCTTAACTGTGAGATAAAATTTTGATCCAACCAGTTCCCCCAGCCACATCTGAATAAGCTTCTCTGACCACTGACCTCAGTGCGATCTGAACACCCGCTGAGCAGCACGCCGACAGTGCGGGCCACAGCTCCTCTCCTGCCTTCCTGTCACATCAACCATTCCTTCCCCTTTCCCTGGGGGAACTCTCCCTGCGCTGAGTCAGCGGCAACTCCAGGCTACTATTCCAGTGGTTCGAGCATGAGCTGAAACAGTGCAATGCTGAGGGAGGGTGCACTGCTTTTCCTGTTCCTGCTCATTCAAAAATGTTGCAGCCCCCAGAAAGGGGGCAATACCGAGTTCTCCGTGAACCACTTATAGTCAGAGTCATACATACGGAAAAAGGCCCTTCGGCACAACTCCTCCATTCCGACCAAAGTATCATCTATGCTAGTCCTATTGCCCTGTTTGACCCCACATCAAAACTGTACCGATCCATGTATCTGTCTATTAAATATTATTACTATACACACCTCAACCACTTTGGCAGCACCTTCCATATAACTGCTCTTCTGTGTGGAAAAAGTTACTCCTTAGGTTCCCCAATCACTTTAAACCTACGCCCTGTGGTTCTTGATTCCCCAACCCTTAGACAAAGACTGTGTGCATTTACCCTGTACTGTATGTGCCAGTCATGATTTCACACATCTCTATAAGATCATCCCCCAGTTTTCTACACTCTTATGAATAATCCTAGCCTGTGCAACCTCTCCCTATACCTCAGTCCCTCAAGTCCTGGCAACAGCTTTGTAAATATCTTCTGTTCTCTTTCCAGCTAATGGTATTTTTTCTACAGCAGAGTAACCACAACTGAACACAATACTCCAACATTGAGTGCAGTTGTAACAGGAGCATCCCAACCTCTGTACTCAATGTCCTGATTGACGAAAGCCTGCATTCCAAAAGCCACCTTCTCCACCCTGACTAACTGTGATGACACTTTGAGCAAACTATGTACTTGTACTCCTGCATTCTGCCACACTCTCCAAGGCTCTATCATTCATTGTGAAAGTCCTAACTTGGTTTGACTTCCCAAATGCGAAACCTCACACTTATCTGAATTAAACGTCATATGCCATTCCTTGGGCCCTCACCCAGTAGATCAAAATTCCACTGTACTTCTTGACACTGTTTCCAATAACACCTAATTTTAGTGCCTTCTACAAACTTGCTAATCATACATTCTTATCCAAAACATTAATGTTGATGATGAACAACAATAGGCTTAGCACTCACCCCTGAGGCCCACCTAGTCACAGGACTCCAGTCCGAAAATCATCTTCCACCTTTACCCTCCAGTTCCTACTGTCAAGCCAATTATGTATCCAATTATCTAACTCTTCCTGCATGCCATGCAATCTAACCTTCCAGAGCAGTCTACCATTTGGAACTTTATTAAACAGCCTGCTAATGCAGGTCCATATAAAGTACATATACTGCCCTACCAACATCTTCGATGCTTCTTCAACTACTCAATCATACTCATAAGGCACAATCCCCCATACAGAAAACCATGCTGACTATCCTTAATCAACCCCAGCCTTTTTTAATTCATGTACAAAATGCTGGAGTCACTCAGCGGGTCAGGCAGCATATCTGGAGAAAAGGAATAGGTGATGTTTCGGGTTGAGACCCTTCATCAGACCCTTCATGACTACCCTAAGGCATACTGTCTTGCTTTTCTTTAGCACTGGGATGATCGTGGTCTTCCTAAAGGAGGTGTGAATCTCAGAATGAAGCAGAGAGAGGAATACTCCAGCTAGCTGCTCCAGCAAGGTCCTGAGGATGCTTTCCGTGGGTTCACTCTCAGGAAGGTCGATCTGACATCTGCGGCAGTGACCTGGTGCACCCGAGGCTGTTGAGGAGGAAAGTGGCATTTCACTGACCTTCTATTTAAAGTGAATATAAATGCATTGAGCTCGTAGAGAAGGAACGCATCGTTGCCAGCAAGACTGCCTGAGTCACTTTGTAGCCCATTGTAACATTACTGGAAAATATGGATTTTGTGACAGTCTATTGCGAAAAGTAAACTTCCAAAATAATCCCTGTGTGGTGGACACGCAGTTGGCTGTCAAAGAATGAGGCAGCACACGAAGTTCGTCCAACATCACTTTAATTTCCTACACCACTCCTCTCTCCCCTCTCTCCCCTCTCTGCCGCGCGCCAGCTTCCCATACTCCCCTGGTGCACCTCGTGACCTCTCCCGAGCCGAAGGTTATGTAGTGCACGTGGTTCACCACCAGGGGCCGCTACATGACCCCCCCAGAACCAGAGGTGCAAAACTGGACGGGCAGCCAAAAAAGGCGGCCGGACCTTGTACATACATCCCTGCGCAAAAGGGGCCTGCCCTGTAAGGATGAATTAGGTCAGACCCGAGACGGCAGATGCCCACAACGGCGAGGCTGGGCCTCCTGTACTGGCTCGCTCAGGTCCAGATGTGCCGGTTTCAAGCGAGCCACCGACACAGTCTCTTGCCGACACCCCATGTCCAATACAAAAGTCGTGGGCCCATGTCGCAGCACCCGAAAAGGACCTTCATATGGGCGCTGCAAGGACGACCTGTGTGCATCGCAGCGAAGGAAAACATACGAGCTGTCGGTAAGAGCCGGAGGCACATACGATGGAGTGACACCATGCCGGGACGTTGGAACAGGAGACAGGGCGCCGAGCCTCTCCCGCAGATGGACCAACATCGATGACGGTGACTCCTGGAGGCTGCCCGTGGTTGGAATAAATCCCCCGGGCACGGTAAGTGGAAAGCTGTAATCCAATTCTGCCAATGAAGATTGCAAGTCCTCCTTTGGGGCGGTGCGAATCCCCAACAGCACCCACGGCAACTCATCCATCCAGCCGGGACCGGGGCGGCGAGCACTCAAAGCGTCCTTAAAACAGCAGTGGAAACATTCCACCAACCCATTGGACTGGGCGTGGTAAGCCGTCGAGTGGTGGAGCTGAGTCCCCAACAGGCGAGCCATTGCGGACCACAGCTCTGACGTGAACTGGGCACCCCGGTCGGATGAGATGTCCAGCGGTACCCCAAAACGGCCAATCCAATAGGCCACCAGGGCACGTGCACATGATATGGCCGAGGTGTCGATGAGCGGGATGGCCTCCTGCCACCGTGTGAAACAGTCCACCACCATAAGCAGATGCGAGATGCCGCGGGACGGAGGCAGCGGCTTCACGATATCAACGTGGACATGGTCGAAACGCCTGCGAGGCACTACAAAGTCTTGAACAGGCGCCCAGACGAGCCGCTGAATCTTTGATGTTTGACATGCAATGCACGTCCGGGCCCAATGGCCGACCTGCTTCAGCGACCCATGCCACACGGATTTTGTAGCAACTAACGCCACCGTCGCCCAGATAGATGAGTGGGCCAAACCATGAATGGCGTCGAAAACCCGACGATGCCGGAACAACAGGTGTCACACAGGACGGTGATGCCGGTGGGACCCAAAGGAACGTCCTCGAGCACCAGACCTGTGATGGCAGTTCGGTACGCCTTCATGTCCTCGTCTGCCAGCTGCGCCGCCACCAAAGCGGAATAACCAATTCCCAGGGCCACGTCGAGAACGGCTACCACAGCCGGGCGGGACAAGACATCTGCGGCCAGGTTACTTTTCCCGGCGATGTGGCGGGTGTCCGTGGTAAACTCCGAGATTGCCGTGAGTTGGCGCTGCTGCCGAGCAGACCAGGGGTCCGCAACCTTGACCTTGGCGAAGGTGAGGGGCTTATGGTCGGTAAAGGCAATGAAGTCTCGGCCCTCCAGGAAATACCGAAATACCACGTAATAGTAGCGTGACCCCGCAAAGATAAAACTGCGCCTCGACCTGTTGAAACCATACTCGCGGCTGGGCGGTCCAGAAAGTCGGCTGTTTCAGGGCGGCTGCGTCGAGTTGGGCCTGGTCTGGTTGGTCACTGGCAGCGTGCATTTTGATCCGCCAGAATCTCTATTTTGGACGTCGGCTGGTCACCAGATGTAGCGGACACGGAGCTGTCCGTCGAAGAATGAGGCAGCACACGAAGTTCGTCCAACACCACTTTAATTCCCTACACCACTCCTCTCTTCGCTCTCTCCCCTCTCTGCCGCGCGCCAGCTTCCCATACTTCTCTCCCGAGCCGAAGGTTATGTACTGCACGTGGTTCACCACCAGGGGCCGCTAAACCAGATTATTAACCAAAATTAAATTCCACAGCTATTCGGGTTGGATTGAACTCCAGTCTTGAGATTGACTGGCCAGGCATTGACTAGTGACTTGACCACCATCGACATTGTATATTGACACTGCCTATTAGTGATCGGGACAGAGGTGATTGGTGCCGAAGTTTCTAGGAGTAAACATCACCAGCAACTTGTCCTGGACCACCCATATGGAAGCAATGGCCAAGAAGGCACACCAACACCTCCACTTCTGAGAAGGTTTAGGAAGTTTGGCATGTCTCCTGACAACTTTCACAAATTTCTACAAATGCGCCACAGAAAGCATGTTGTCACGATGCATCGCACCATGGTTTGGAAGCAACCCCATCCAAGACCGCAAGAAATTGCAGAAAGTCCAGATTGTGGACGCAGCACAGACCTTCACACAAACCAACCTCCCTTCCATTGAGTCCATTTACATGTCATGCTGCCCCGGTCACTCCCTCTTTTCCCCTCACCCATCAGGCAAGGGACACTGAAGTGTGAAAATGCACACCTCCAGATTCAGGGACACTGATGTTATCAGGCAACTGAACTATCCTATCAGCAACTAGAGAGCGCTCCTGAGCTACTATCTGGAGACCCTCGAACTATCTTTAACTGGACTTTACTGGACTTTATTTTGCACTCATAATTATTCCCTTTATCGTGTGTCAGTACACTGTAGATGTCTCGATTTTAATCATGTACTGTCTTTCCACTGACTGGTTAGCATGCAACAAAAGCTTTACAATGTACCTTGGTACACGTGACGATGAACTGAACTAAACAGGGCACAGTTTGCAAATTTACAGGTGACAAAAAAGCCTGGACCTGCAATAAACCGTGAGGAGGACAGTAAAAGACTTCAGCGTTGTATATGTAGGCTAGTGGGAGGAACAGAGTGGTGGGAGGTGAAAGTTACTGTTGTGAAATGTAACTTTGGTTGGAAGAATGAGAGGAGGCAAGATAAACCAGGGTGGCTCAATTGTAAAAAGGCGACAAGAATGGAGAGTCTTGACGTATCTCTGTGTTGTTGGTGGAGAGGGGTGCAGCATGTTGAGATAGAAACATAGAAACATAGAAAATAGGTGCAGGAGTAGGCCATTCGGCCCTTCGAGCCTGCACCGCCATTCAATATGATCATGGCTGAACATCCAGCTCAGTAACCTGTACCTGCCTTCTCTCCATACCCCCTGATCCTTTTAGCCACAAGGACCACATCTAACTCCTTCTTAAATATAGCCAATGAACTGGCCTCAACTACCTTCTGTGGCAGAGAATTCCACAGACTCACCACTCTCTGTGTGAAGAAATGTTTTCTCATCTCGGTCCTAAAAGACTTCCCCCTTATCCTTAAGCTGTGACCCCTGGTTCTGGACTTCCCCAACATCGGGAACAAGCTTCCCGCATCTAGCCTCTCCAACCCCTTAAGAATTTTATATGTTTCTATAAGATCCCCCCTCAATCTTCTAAATTCCAGTGAGTATAAGCCTAGTCTATCCAGTCTTTCTTCATATGAAAGTCCTGCCATCCCAGGGATCAATCTGGTGAACCTTCTCTGTACTCCCTCTATGGCTAGAATGTCTTTCCTCAGATTAGGAGACCAAAACTGTACACAATACTCCAGGTGCGGTCTCACCAAGGCCCTGTACAACTGCAGCAGAACCTCCCTGCTCCTATACTCAAACCTCTTGCTATAAATGCTAACATACCATTCACTTTCTTCACTGCCTGCTGCACCTGCATGCTTGCTTTCAATGACTGGTGCACCATGACACCCAGGTCACGTTGCATCTCCCCTTTTCCTAATTGGCCACCATTCAGGTAATACTCTGCTTTCCTGTTCTTGCTGCCAAAGTGGATAACCTCACATTTATCCACATTACATTGCATCTGCCATGCATTTGCCCACTCGCCCAATCTATCCAAGTCACTCTGCAGCCTCCTAGCATCCTCCTCGCAGCTAACACTGCCACCCAGCTTCGTGTCACCCGCAAACTTAGAGATGTTGCATTCAATTCCCTCGTCCAAATCATTAATATATATTGTAAATCATTAATATATATTGTAAATATATTAATATATATTGTAAATAAGCTGAACAGACAGGGGTTGGAGGGAAAATAGATCACACGCAGGGCTCAGTTTAAATTGAGGTCACAGACATTGTAGGCCGAACGGCCCATTCCTGTGCTGTGCTGTGCAATGTTCTTTGTTCTGTGAACTGGGTTTTAAAAATAGAGGCGCAGAGCTCAGGAGCAAAGGATCTAGTGAGTAAGGGTGTCAGGGGAAATGGCAGGGGAATGGGGCTGAGAGGAAAAGGTGGATCAACCATGATTGAATCATGAAGGGTACAGACAGAGGAAAGAAAGCAAGAAAAACTGTTCCCATTGTGGAAATATCTGCAACCAGGCATGTAGAATGAAGATGATTGCCTCAAAAATCAAAAGGGATGTGAGGATTTATTTTCTACATTATGTATCGGACCAGAAGTGCACAAACGGAGAAGGCAGTGGGGGAGGGGGGGGGGGGGTGGGTTCAGTTGTAGTGGTCAAAGGGAACAAGATAAGTATCTGAAGGAAGAGATTTACAAGGCTAATGGCAGGGGGTGGGGAAGGGAAACAAACGACATTTTATTAATTAAAGCCAGTATAGATTCAATGGGTCAAATGGCCTTCTGCACAGTAGCCATTCGGTGATTCTGCCAAGGCTCGTGATCTGCTTTTCCCCTGAGAAACCGTTTCACATGTAATTCTAATGCTGTGTGTCTACCTTTGGGAGCCTCTCATTCACCCTGTCTCTTTGACCGTCTCCCTCACCCTCTCCTCACCCTCTCGCCCCTTGTTTGCCTCTTGTGTTGACTGTAGCTGGAGTCTTGCAGCCTGATATTGGAATCTTGCAGAGCGGTGGGTCGGGACTGCTGGAGATCCGGTCTGTGCCTCTCTCATATCATGAGTGCACTGGTTACATTTGAGCACATGGTCAAGGTCAGTGATATGTGAGAACAGAGCACAGAAACCAAGCCTCATTCCGCCGCCCTATGGCTTTTGTCAAAGAGACCTGACAGGCATTTTGTAATGGGGACTACAGATTGCGCCCAAATGCAGCCCATTGCAGCCGTCCTTCGCACCTGTTACCCACTGCGGTCACTGGGTACTGACGTGCAGGAGATCCAGTGAGAGGTGCAGGGGGCCATAGTCAGGGTGGTAGGAAGGAACATCGGAAAATAATCAATATCGCCCTCTCTCACCCAGCTAACCGACACTGCAGGAGGAGGGTGAGGGGAGGAGACTGTCAGGTTTATCCGTCAAGATTTGCTAATTGAGATCAAAATCTGTTGAGTTGCGGTCAGTGAGGAAGGCTGTCAAAGGTTATAGATCAGTGATGGATATAAGCAAAGGAATAGGAGATGGTGTTTACTCCGAGCAAGGGGCGGCACTGTGGCACAGCGGTAGAGTTGCTGCCTTACAGCACCGGAGACCTGGGTTCGATCCTGACTAAAGGTGCTGTCTGTACGGAGTTTGTATGTTCTCCCTGTGACAGCGTGGGTTTTTTCTGGGGGGTCTGGTTTCCTCACACGCTCCAAAGATGTATAGATTTGTAGGTTAATTGGCTTTGGTTAAAAAAAATGTATATTGTCCCTCGTGTGTAGTGTAGTGTATGTGTACGGGGATCTCTCTGGATGGACTTGGTGGGCCGGAGGGCCTGTTTCCGCACTGTATCTCTAAAGAAAGTCTGAGGTGTTGCACTTTGGGGCGACAAATGTAATGAGAAAGTATACAGTTAGTTCCAAGAAACCAATACAGTTAATGCCAAGAAACCTAACAGCATTGATGTACAGAGGGATCTTGGTCCCTGAAAGTGGCAACACATACAGTGCATTCAGAAAGTATTCAGACCCCTTCACTTTTTCCACATTTTACTACATTACAGTCTTATTTTAAAATGGATTAATTTTTGAAAAAAATCAGCAATCTACACACAATACCCCATAATAAAAAAGAAAAACATGTGTTTAGAAATTTTTGCAAAGTAATTAAAAAGAAATAACTGAAATATCACATTTACGTAAGTATTCAGACCCTTTGCTATGACACTCAAACTTGAGCTTATGTTCATCCTGTTTCCATTGATTATCCCTGAAATATTTCTACAACTTGATTGGAGTCCACTAGTGGTAAATTAAATTGATTGGACATGATTTGGAAAGGCACACACCTATATAAGGTCCCACAATTGACAGTGCATGTCAGAGCAAAAACCAAGCCATGAAGACGAAGGAATTGACCTCCAAGACAGGATTGTATCGAGACACAGATCTGGGGAAGGGTATAAAACAATTTCTGCAGAATTGTAGGTCCCGAAGAGCACAGTGGCCTCCATCATTCTTAAATGGAAGAACTTTGGAACCACCAGGACTCTTCGTAGAGCTGGCCGCCCGGCCAAACTGAGCAATCGGGGGAGAAGGGCCTTGGTCAGGGAGGTGACCAAGAGCCCGATGGTCACTCTGACAGAGCTCCAGAGATCCTCTGTGAAGATGGGAGAACCTTCAAGAAGGAAAACTATATCTGCAGCACTCCACCAATCAGTCCTTTATGGTAGAATGGCCAGACGGAAGCCACTCCTCAGTAAAAGGCACATGACAGCCCACTTGGAGTTTGCCAAAAGTCACCTAAAGACTCTCAGACCATGAGAAACAAGATTCTCTGGTCTGATGAAACCAAGATTGAACTCTTTGGCCTGAATGCCAAGCGGCACCACTCATCACCTGGCCAATACCATACCTATGGTGAAGCATGGTGGTGGCCGCATCATGCTGTGAGGATGAAAGCAGGAGGAGGGAAATATCTAAAAGCTGGAAGACAGAAGATGCTGGAAACACTCGGCAGGTCAGGCAGCATCTGTGGAGAAAGTAAAAAAGAGTTACATTTTCAATTCCAAGTCATTTCATCAAAAATGGGAAAGAGAGAAAGTAACTGTCAAGTCAAGAGTGTTTTATTGCCATATGTCCCAGACAAAACAATGAAATTCTTACTTACAGCAGCACAACAGAATATGGAAACATTGTACTCTGTAAACAATATAATAAATGAGAAAAAAAAGTTTTGTGTGTTTGAGTGTGTTTATATATATATATATTCACACAATATATATATATTCACACTATATATATATATAGTCAGAGAGTCATACAGTCATAGATTGATACAGTGTGGAAACAGGCCCTTTGGTCCAACTTGCCCACACTAGCCAACATGTCCCAGCTACATTAGTCCCACCTGCCAGCATTTGGTCCATATTCTTCCAAACCTGTCCTATCAATGTTTCTGTCTAACTGCTTCTTAAAGGTTTGGATAGTCCCTGCCTCAACTACCTCCTCTGGCAGCTTGTTCCATACACCCACCACCCTTTGTGTGAAAATGTTACACCTCTTGATTCCTATTAAATCTTTTTCCCTTCACTTTAAACCTATGTCCTCTGGTCCTCGATTCACCTACTCTGTGCATCTACCCAATCTATTCCTCTCATGATCTTATACACCTCTATAAGATCACCCCTCATCATCCTGCGCTCCAATGAATAGCGTCCCAGCCTACTCAACATCTGCCTATACCTCAGACCCTCTAGTCCTGGCAAAATCCGTGTAAATCCTCTCTGTACCCTTTCGAGCTTGACAAAATCTTTCCTCTAACACGGTGCACAGAACTGAACACAATACTCTAAATGTGGCCTCACCAACGTCTTATACATATGACCTTCCAACTATTCTCAATACTCTGGCTGATGAAGGGCAATGTGCCAAACACTTTTTTGACCACCCAATCTACCTGTGACTCCACCTTCAGGGAGCTATGCACCTGCACTCCTCTGCTCTACAACACTACCCAGAGCCCTACCATTCACTGTGTGGGTCATGCCCATGTTAGACTTCACAAAATGCAATACCTCACATTTTTCTGCATTAAATTCCATCAACCATTCCTCAGCCCTCTTGGCCAATTGATCAAGATGCTGCTGCAATCTTTCACAACCATCTTCACTATCTGCAAAACCACCCACGTTGGTATCATCTGCAAATTTGCTATTCTATATATATATATATATATACAAAAATAAACGGAACTTTTTTTCTTGTGTTTTATTATATATATGCATGTACATCCAAACATACATATATATATATAATATAAACACTGAACTTTTTTCTTGTCTTTTAGTATATATCTAAGTGTGTATATATATATATATATATATATATATATATATATATATATATATTTATGTATATGTATCTATATATAGTATATACACAAATACATACACAAAAACAAACAATAATAGTGCAAAAAGACAAAACCAATGCCCCAAGTCTATGTAGTTCAGAGCTTATTTGGAGGTTGTAGTGTTTAATAGCCTGATGGCTGTAGGGAAGATGTGTCTTTGAAGACGCTGCCTGACATGTTGAGTGTCTCCAGCATTTCCTGCTTCCATCAGGGCAAGGATGGGATGCGACTGATACCAGGAGGAGCATGGCTCTGAAGCAGTTAAAGCTGTCAGAGGGATGAGCCGTGGTGTGTCAGGGTCAGAGTGTGCTGTGTGGGTGGCAGAGTCCTCTTCCACGAAGTTCATTCCACCCTGCCTTCTTGTGCCAAACTGGCTGATTGCTCGGGCTGGTTAATCTTTACACTTGGAGGAAAAGGGAGAGAGACAGAGAGAGAGAGAGAGAGAGAGAGAGAGAGAGAGAGAGAGAGAGAGAGAGAGAGAGAGAGAGAGAGAGTGAGGAAGTATTGAAAAAAAGTCGACTGTTCAAAGATCAGTGCGGTGAAGTTGTGGCGGTGTTGTGCACGGCGGGAGATAAACTTTGGCCCCCTTGTTGCAGGATGTGGTGGCAGTACCTTCACCCATGCTCTTCCTTGTCTCAATCAGCTGCCTACCCCTAAGGATCGGGCTTGGATAAGGCCGTCAGCAAACACCAGCGGACGTCTGTGAGTGCACGACGCGGGGTGCGGGAGGGCGGCGGTGTGGACAGGGTGGTTGCAAGAGGCTGGAGAGGAAGGGGAGCAAGACGCGGGGAGAGATTGGGAGGGGTCGAGGGACTGGAACCGGGTGTTGGAACGAAGACAGCCTTGTGTCAGAGTCAGGCTCGGGAGGAAGGGGCAGGTAGAAACTTTGCTGCTTAGTCCAGACAGCCTGCATCTGTCCAGAGAAACATCAGCAAGGGTGAATCAGCAAAGTAATCAGCACCCAGAGAGCATGGCTGTCTCAAGCTGAGGCACTGGAGCAGTTATCTGCAGGGTTGCCAGAGAGGGACTGGTGTTGTTGAGGGTCAGGGGTGGTGGAGAGCTGCAGAAATGTCCTTACTCCCCTCCATTTCCCCCCCCCCCCCCCTCCCCACAACCAGGATGGGAAACTCAATTTGTATTTCCTGTATGGCACAAGGCCATTCAGCCCAACGTGCCTGTGCTGGGTGCAGGGCAATCCTGTGACCTGCTTAAATTCCTTGTAAACTATTCTCCCGCATTCCCGTCTTCTCCCCCACATTCTACCACAAGTGCACGTGAAGGCCAGTTTACAATTGATCCTCTGACCCTGCGTTTCCTTGGGATGTGGGAAGGAGCCGGAGCATCCGGGCAAAACACAGGCAATCACGGAGAGAACGTGCACACTGCCCACTCGGACAGCACCAGAGGTCGGGATCGAACCTGCCAGTTGCATATGGGATAGATAGTCAGAAACTTTCTCCCCAGGGTGGAAACATCAACGTCTCGAGGGCACGGCATTAAGAGGGGGCAAAAATTAAAGGAGATGTACGGGAGCAAATTGTTTACACAGAGAGTGGTGGCTGCCTGGAATGTACTGCCAGGGGTGGGGATGGAGGCAGATAGGGAAATGGCATTTAAAAGGCTTTTGGGGAGGCATATGGGTGTACAGTGAATGGAGGGCTTTGGATGATGTGCGGGCAGAGGAGATTAGTTTAACATCATCCTTCCTCTGGTGAGAGATGTGGGAGAAGCCACCACCAGACCTCACCCTCCCTCCTGCTCCAAACATCAACAACCCCCACCAACGTCCCGCTCACCAACCACTCCCATAGAGTTTAAAACAGGGTGTAGATTACGCCCACTTCCTGAGCAAGGACACCCTTGCTCCGTGTTTCTTCTGGAGGTGAATGGGCAGGCCTGTATCCTGAACTTGTTATTCACCATACAGTCCCACGGAGAGTCAGCGATCGTATGGCCTTGTGTTTCAGATGCGTTAAGTCCTCCTCCTCATGGCTCCGCCGGTGGTCCTGGGCAGCGCAGAGAGCTGGTCGGTTGGCACCGCGCCCTACGTCGTGAACCTGGACCTGTTCTACGCCTTGAGCATCCTGCTTCTCGTCCTCCTGCTGATCTCCTGCGGGACCTGCATGAGGTAATGAGATATCGCTCTTCGGGCTAATAGAACCAGGGGATATGGGGAGAAAGCAGGAACAGGGTACTGATTTTGGATGATCAGCCACGATCATATTGAATGGAAGTGCTGGCTTGAAGGGCCGAATGGCCTACTCCTGCACCTATTTTCGATGTTTCTCTGTTTCTATGTAAAATTGAGCAGCTGCTCTTGATATGATGTTGCTGTTAGGTTGTTGATAGTGAGACGGGTACAGTTCAGTTACAGAATGATATTGATCAGCAGATAAACTGGGCAGATCAATGGAACTTAATCCCAATAAGTTCAAGGTGATACATTTTGGGAGATTCAATAAGGGTAGGACATTCATTGTGAATGACCGAGGAATACTGAGGAACAGAGGGAGCTTGGTGTACAACTGCAAAGTTTAGTTTGGAGATACGGCACCAAAACAGGCCCCATCAGCTCACCCCATACACTAATACCATCCTACACATAGCATGGTGGCGCAGCAGTTCAGTTGCTGCCTTACAGCGCCAAAGACCCAGGTTTGATCCTGATTATGTTTGCTTCTCTGTATGGAAATTGTATGTTTTCCCCGTGACCTGTGGTGGTTTTAGAAAATAGGTGCAGGAGCCTGCACCGCCTTTCAATATGATCATGGCTGATCATCCAACTCAGTATCCCGTACCTGCCTTCTCTCCATACCCCCTGATCCCTTTAGCCACAAGGGCCACATCTAACTCCCTCTTAAATATAGCCAATGAACTGGCCTCAACTACCTTCTGTGGCAAAGAATTCCACAGATTCACCACTCTCATCATTCTCTCATCATCCGAAATATTTAAGGTGAAGGTAGATATATATTTGAATGATTGATGACTTGAGGATTATAGGGAACTGACACAGGAGAGAAGCTGATGCTGGTATCGATCAGCCTTAATACTGATAGGTGAGACAGGCTTGAGGGGTTGAATTACCAACACCTGCTCCTCTTTTCTTATGTTCCTGTGGGGTTTTTTGAATAGTCAGAAAATGTTTCCCTTAACGGAGATGCCTAAAACCAGAGGGCACTGGTTTAAGGTGAAGAATAAGAGGATTATAGGGGACCAGAGGAGAATTCCTTTCACCAAGAAGGTGGTTGAAATCTGGACCACACTGACTTGACGGGATGTTGGAGGCAGAGATTCTCAGGAGACTCTCAGACTCTCAGTTCAGAAGTATTTGTATGAGCATTGGAATCATTATCTCATTGAAAGCTACCAACCTGGTGCTGGGAATGGAATTAGTGCAGATCGGACACAAAATGCTGGAGTAACTCTGTGGGTCAGGCAGCATCTCTGGAGAAAAGGAATAGGTGACGATTCAGAATCAGAATCAGTCTGAAGAGTAGTTCCGACCTGAAACGTCACCTATTCCTTTTCTCCAGAGATGCTGCTTGACCCGCTGAGTTACTCCAGCATTTTGTGTCAATCTTCGGTATAAACTAGCATCTGCAGTTGCTTCCTACACATTATGGGTACTTGATGGTAACATGGCGGGCCAAAGGGCCTGTTTCTATGCTGACTGACTCCATGGCTCGATCAATCAATGAACATCCAGGACAAAGCCATCTGCTTGATCAGTACCCGTCCATTGCCCAAAACCTCATCCCTCTACCATTGGTGCACAGTAGTTGCAGTGTGCACCGTCTATAAGCCTTATGGAGGTTACTCAGACCAATCTCACCCAGACCTGTGATCTCCTCCAGCAGGGTAGGCAGAAGACAACAGTCTCTGGGGAATGGTGACACAGTGGCATGGCTGGTTGAACTGCTACATCACAGCTCCTGCGACTCGCGTCCAATCCCGGCCTTCATTTCGGATGAGGATAAACTGGGATTGGTGCGAATGGGTGATCAATGGTCAGCATGAACTCGGTGGGCCGAAGAGCCTGTTTCCCTGCCGCTATATGAATCTCAGAAGCTTCCCCACAAGTCATGGCATTTGGAAATACAGTAAATCTATGTCCTGTCCTTTTGCAAATCCCTCCTCAACAGCACCGTGGGAGCACCTTCAATTGAACTGAAACCACGTCAATTCAAGTTGGAGGCTCATTTCCACCTTCTCAAGGAGCAATTGAGGATGGGTGATAAAGGGGTGGTTTTGTAGCAAGGACACAACGTTGGAGAAAGGACAAGGCCAAGTACTTTACAATACAGTAAATAGTAGGAGTCCGGCAAGTGTTATAGGACAGAGACCAAGAGCATGCAGGTACATGGTTGCCTGAAAGTAGTAACATTGGTAATCAGAGTGGTGAAGAAGGTGTTTAGCGTGCTTGCCTTCATCGATCAGGGTATTGAGTACTGGAATCGTAGCTATTGTACAGTTGTACAAGACGTTTGTAAGAGTTCTGTGTGCTGCTGTGGTCACCCATCAATAGGAATTATATTATTAAACTGGAAAAGGTGCAAAAAAGATTTACAAGGATGTTACCGGGTCTGGAGTTCTTCAGTTATAAGAGGCTGGATAGGCTGGGATTTTCTTCCCTAGAGTGTAGGAGGCAAAGGGGTGATCGTATATCTATACACTAAAACTCTTGTTTGTTTGTTTGTTCCTGAACTGCAGCCAAAACGGTACACGATAGCGTGACAATTTTAGGCCCACCTTACTCACCATCGTCCCTTTGGTGCTAATGGAAGAAGTTTCAATGAAATCGGTGTTATATTTTTAAAGTTATTCACATTTTAAAGTTTAAATCTATCTCATAGGGAGGGAGGGGGAATAAAGGGGGTTGAGGGGGGTCGAGTGGAGGGGAAGGGGAAGGGGGAAGGGGAAGGGGGGTGTGGAAGGAGGGGGGAGGGGATGATGGAGGGGGGGATAAAGGGGGTTGAGGGGGATGGGGAGGGGGAGAGTGGAGGAAGAGGGTGGAGGGAGAGGGAGGATGGGGGGATAAGAGGGGTTGAGGGGGATGGAGTGGGGGGAGGGGGAAGGAGGGGGGAAGTGGAAGGTAGGGGGAGGGGGGGAGGGAGGGGGAGAGGGGAGGGTGGAGTGGGGGGGGGGGGGGAGAGAGGGGAGGAGGGAGTGAGGGAGGAGAGGGTGCTGCACCAATGCAGGAGAGATTTGGGCCCAACGGGTCCACTTGGTCTAGTAGGTTTATAAAATCATACCAAAGATAGCCTTGTTTGTTTTCCCCAAGACTAAGGGAGTCTATAACTAGGGGGCAAGGGTTTAAGGTAAGAGGAAAGATTTAAAAGGGACATGAGGGGGCAAACGTTTTCACACAGGGTGGTGGGTATATGGAATGAGCAGCCAGAAGGAGTGGTAGAGGCAAGTATAACTATAATATTTAAAAGATGTTGGATAACTATACAGATAGGAAAGATTTGGAGGGATGGGGTCCAAATGCAGGCAAGAGGGACTAGCTCAATTTGGTCGGCAGGAAGAGTTGGACTGAAGGGTCTTCCATGCTATATGACTCTATATGGCTAAAGGGTGTGAGTTGCCTGAGAGCAATTACACACAGGCCTGAGTGAAGGATCCAGTTTTAGTATAGTTTAGAGAGTTTAGATCGTGGAAACAGGCCCTTTGACCCACCATGTCCGTGCCGACCAGCAATCCGGTACACTAGCTCTATCCTACACACTAGGGACAATTTACAATTTTACCGAAGCCAATTAACCTACAAACTGTACATCTTTGGAGTGTGGGAGGAAACCATAGACCCCAGAGAAAACCCATGCAGGTCAAGGGGAAAACCCACGCAGGTCACGGGACAGACCCCGTACAGACAGCACCCATAGTCAGAATCAAACCCGGGTCTCTGGCACCTCTAAGGCAGCAACTCTACTGATGCTCCATCGCGCTGCCTCTAGTGTTGGTCAAGATGAGGTCTGCCTGGTTGGAACTCCAACAGGGAATGATGCTCGTACCCACCAGAACGTGATCATGAACCCTGCTGGATTGTTGCCTGGCCCTCCAGGGTGGGGTGTTGGGGAGAGTGTGACTGCTTGCCACACCTGGAGAGATGGGAGCTCTCTAACATCTGCTGTCTCCCCTTCCTGCAGGAAGTCAGCTGGGTTCTCGACTTTCGGTAGCTACAAGGAAGACAAAGATAACTCTCAGCTTCTCCGGGTGGTAAGTGGCGAGAGAACGGATACTCTGGTGGGGAGGGGGGAGGGATGAGCCTGCGCTCCCTCAGTCTCTCGCTCTGTTAGCAGATCTTTGGGTCAGAAATTGGTATTGGTTTCTTATTGTTAAGTGTACCGAGATACAGTGAAAGAATTTGTTTGCATGCCATCCACTCAAATCATATCATAGAATTTGACACAAAATGCTGGAGCAACTCAGCGGGACAGGCAGCATCTCTGGAGAGAAGGAATGGGTGACGTCTCGGGTCGAGACCCTTCTTCGGACTGAAGAAGGGTCATGACCCAAAGCTGCCTGTCCCACTGAGTTGCTCCAGCATTTTGTGTCAATCCGGTATAAACTATCACGTGTAGTTCCTTCCTACACAGTGCAATCAAAGTGTCACACAAGTTCAACAAGTAGTGCAAAGAGAAAAATACATAAAATGGTTTTATAGCGTTATAATGTTACAAGTTACAGAGTAAGTGCAAATAATCAAAAAGTGCAAGGGCTGCAGTGAGGTAGGTTGGGAAATTGGGACCACACCCCTAGCTAATGGGAGGACCATTCAATGATCAGATAACAGTCGGGAAGAAGCTGTTCCTGAATATGGTGGTACGTGATTTCAACGTTTTGCATCTTTTCCCCGATAGGAGACAGGAGAAGAAGGAATGACTGGGTGTAAATGGTACTTGACTATGTTGCCTGCTTTCTCGAGGCAGCATGGTATAGATGGAGTCGATGGTGTGGGGAAGCTCTGTCCATCTGGTGAACTGAACCTAGAGGACATAGGTTCAAGGTGAAGGGGTAAAGATTTAACAGGAATTTGAGGGGCAACTTTTTCACACAAAGGGTGGTGGGTTATGGAACAAGCTGCCAGAGGAGGTAGTTGAGGCTGGGACTATCCCAATGTTTAAGAAACAGTTAGACGGGTACATGGATGGGACAAGTTTGGAGGGATATGGACCAAGCACAGGCAGGTGGGACTGGTGCAGCTGGGACATGTTGGCCAGTGTGGGCAAGTTGGGCCGAAGGGCCTGTTCCCACACTGTATCACTCTAAGACTCCATCGACCACTCTCCACAATTTCATGCGGTCTTGGGCAGAGCAGTTGCCAAACCAAGCAATTGGATAGGATGCTTTCTAGAGTGGCGGGATGGGACCTGAGGGACCTGACCCTGTCTGAGGGCACAGACCGTGCACCAACCTGTGGGGGGGAATCTCCCACCCAGGAAAGTGGGGAGGGGTGGGGGGCTTACCTTCAGTCGGGACAGGGTGGAGTAGATATGGAGAGCCACCACACTTGAGGTTGAACGACAGTGAGACGTTTGTCCTCTTTTCCAGACACAGATAGACGACGCTCATCTGAAGGTCATCTGCACTCCAACGCTCAGGGAAGGTATGAGAACTAGTTGTTTATTCAGTTACCTGATTTGGGCTTTGCTGGCGTGTCCAGTATGTGCCCGCTCCACCTCGGCCCTCAAAGGTGGTGTTGTGTTGCGTCTTTCATCGGCTGCGTTCCATGAGGTGAAGGAGCTCCTGAAGGACCAGCGGCCTATTTCTAAGGTGGGATTGGGTGCACCTTTGAAGGGGAACCAGCAGGTTTGGTTTAGTTTGGAGATACAGCACTAAAACAGGCCTGTTGGCCCACCAAGTCCGCGCCCACCAGCGATCCCTGCACACTGACTCCCTCCTACACACACTAGGGACAAATTACAATTTTACCAAAACAATTAGCCTACAAGCCTGTACGTCTTTGGAGTTTGGGAGGAAACCGGGGTCCCTGGAGAAAATCCACACACGTGGAAGCACGTACAAACTCTGTACAGACAGCACCCGTAGTCAGGATCAAACCCGGGTCTCTGGTGCTGTAAGGCAGCAACTCTACCGCTGTGCCACCACGCCGCCCCAATGTATTTGGTATTTGTCACCTCTCTCGTTCATGGTGGTAGGGTTGGTGGGCTTGGGAGGTGCTGTCGGTGTAGCCTGGGTGAACAACTGCAGTGCATTGTGTTGCGTGTACACTGCAGCCCCTCTGCTCAAGTGGGGGAGGGAGGGGGTGTTTAGAGTGGTGGATGGGGAGCTGATCGAGTGGCTGCTTTGTCCTGGGCAACGTTGAGCTTCTGGAGAGTTGTTGGAGTTGCGCTCATCCCAAGCAAATGGAAAGTGTCCCATCACACTCCTGACTTTAGTTTAGTCCTCAGCCTGAAGAAGGGTCTCGACCAAAAATCCTTTTTCTTCTGAGATGCTGCCAGACCCGCTGAGTTACTCCAGCATTTTGTGTCAATCTTTAGTTTAGTTTTGGTCTTAGAGATACGGTGTGAAAACAGGCCCTTTGGCCCACCAAGTCCACGCCACCCATCAACCACCTGTGCACAAGTCCTATCCTACACACTAAGGGCAATCTTTACAGAAACCAATTAACCTACAAACCCGTATGTCTTTGGGATGTGGGAGGAAACCGGGGCACCTGGAGAAAAACCATGTGGTCAAACCCCGCACAGGCAGCACCCGAGGTTCGGGTCAAACCCGGGTCTCTGGCGCTGTGAGGCAGCAGCTCCACCGCTGTGCCACTGTGCTGCTCCTTGTGCCCTGTAGATGGTGGAAAGACCTCAGGGAGTCAGAAGGTGAGTCACACAGCACAGGATCCACAGCCTCTGGCCTGCTCTTGTATTTATGAGGCTGTTCCAACTGGTTCAGGTTGATGGAGACCGCCGGAGGGAGTCAGTGATGGCAACGCCTCTGAATGTCAAGGGTAGGTGGTCTGACTATCTCTAGTCGTAGATAAAACATGGGCACCATGTTGCAGGAAAGATGTTGTCAAGCTGGAACGGGTGCAGAGAGGATTTACGAGGATGTTGCCAGGACTCCAGGGACTGAGCTAGGGGGAGACACAAAATGCCAGAGTAACTCAGTGGATCAGGCAGCTTCTCAGGAGAGAAGGAATGGGTGACATTTCGGGTCGAGACCCTTCTTCAGACTGATGTCAGGAGAGGGGGCGGGATAAAGATAGGATGTAGAAGGAGACAGGAAGACAGTGGGAGAACTGGGAAGCGGAAGGGGAAAGAGAGGGACAGAGGAACTATCTGAAGTTAGAGACGTCAATGTTCATACCGCTGGGGTGCAAACTGCCCAAGCGAAATATGAGATGTTGTTCCTCCAATTTGCGCTGGGCCTCACTATGACACTGGAGGAGGCCCATGACAGAAAGGTAGGCTGGGACTCTATTCCTTGGAGCGGTGAGGGGTGATCTTGAGAGGAATAGATCGGGTGGTTGCACGAATTCTCTTGCCCAGAGTATGTGAATGGAGGACCAGAGGACATACTGTAGGTTTAAGGTGAAAGGGGAAAGATTTTATAGGAATCTGAGGGATAACTTTTTCATGCAAAAGGTGGCGGGTGTATGGAATAAGCTGCCAGAGGAGGTAGTTCAGGCAGGTACTATCACAATCTTTCAGAAACATTTATACAGGTACATGGATAAGACATATTTAGAGGGATATGGGCCAAATGGATTAGTGTAGACGGGACATGTTGGCCAGTGTGGGCATGTTGGGCTGGAGGGGCTATTTCCATGCTGTGATACTCTATGACTCTATAATCGCACTGCACTGATATTCCAGGGGTTAGCAGTGAGAGGATGCAAGGTTGGTGTTAGGGTAAGGGTCTGGTGAGAGGTTTGAATACAGTGAAAGTCCCACTGGCTGAGCCCAGTCCTGGCTTATTGGATCCCCTTGGTTTAAGCGCAACCAAAAATGAGGAGTCAGCAGCTGCTGGGGTGCTCTGGGGAGTAGCGAGCTGGAAACCCTCTCATTGGCTCACCCAGTGATTTGTAACCATCAGCACCAGCGATATCATTTCCTTTTTCCAGCTGACAACGTCAACTGTCAGGCCACCACCAGCTGCCAGACAGTTGGAGTGTGAGAGAGGGAGAGAGAGGGAGAGAGAAAGAGGGACACAAAGAGGGAGGGAGGGAGACACACACACACTCACACACACACACACACACACACACACACACACACACACACACACACACACACACACAGAGGGGGGGAGAGACACATACACACAGAGGGGGAGAGAAACATACACACACAGATGGGGAGAGGAGAGAGAGAGAGAGATACACACAGAGAGGGAGGGAGAGAGGGACACACAGATGAAGAGAGAGAGAATGAGACACACAGAGGGAGAGAGAGAGAGAGAATCAGAGGGAGAGACACACACCTACACAAGGGAGGGAGTGAGAGAGACACACACAGAGGGAGGGAGAGAGAGACACACACACACACGGGGAGAGGGAGAACAAGACACACAGGGAGAGAGAGAGACAGAGGGAGAGAGACACACATACACGAGGGAGGGAGGGAGAGAGAGAGAGATACAGACAGGGGGGAGAGAGAGAGAAACACCCAGAAGGAGGGAGAGAAAGAGAGAAAGAAAGAAAGAGAGAGAGTGAGAGAGAGAGAGACTGAGACAACAATAGATAGAAAGAGACACAAAGAGCAAGACAGAAAGAGTGAAAGAAAGACAATGTGTGTGAAAGAGACTGACAGAGAGATTCAAGGTACAAGACAGAGTGAGACAGACAGAAAGAGAGAGAGTGAAAGTGAGGCAGACAATGTGTGTGAGAGATAGAATGACAGAGAACGAGACAATGAGACAGAGAGCAGACGGACAGAGAGAGCCAGACAAAGAAAGGGAGGGACAGAGTGAGAGAGAGAGAGAGAGAGAGAGACAGAGTGAGAGCAAGACATAGAGGGTCTGTGTGTGTGTCTGTGTGTGCGTTATTGTATCCCTGTGTCAGGTTGTGTGTGGTATTATAGCTAGGGTTGGCAACTTTTTCATTCCCAAATAAGGGGCAAAAGGTAATGTCACCGCCCTGCACCCTACGTGACCTCACTCAGACAGCGGCCACATGCTCCCGCTCCACCAATGGCGGCCACCTGGGTCGGGAGGCGGGTTGCTACGCAACCTCCGTTAGGCGGTGCCCTGGCCTCCGGGCCTACACTGTCCGGGCTAACAGCACTCCCGGGCCCAATACAGGACAATTTAGCCTAATATACGGGATATCCCGGCTAATATGGGACAGTTCTCAACCCTTATTACAGCGTCAGTGAGGCCTAGAGTCATATGGCACAGAAACTCCCCCTTCGGCTCATCATGTCCATGGCAATGGTCAATCAACCTTTTCTACTCACCCCATTTACGAGCACATGGTCTGTCGCCTTCCATACCATGGTGATCCAAGCGCCTTTCTAAACACTTCATAGCTTCAAGAGTCTATGTTTTCAGCCCCTCCTCAGACAGTTTGCTCCATATTCCGACCTCCCTCCTCGGGATAAGATTCCTCCTCTGAACCGCTTGCCCATTACTTTATACCGATGCCCTCCGGCTATAGGCCACAGCAGATAGACACAAAATGCTGGAGCAACAGCAGGTCAGGCGGCATCTCTGGAGGGAAGGAATGGGTGACGTTCCAGGTCAAAACCTTTCTTCAGACTGAGAGTTAGAGGAGAGAGAGACGTGCAGATATGGAAGGGTAAGGTTTGGAAACACAGATCAAAGGGAACGATGATCAAGGAAAATGTAGAATGGTTCATTGCTAGCGTATAAGCAGTGAAATTTAATCAGGAGGACAGTGAAACTAGTCGGAGAATTTGAATGGGAGGGACGGAGAGAGAAGGAAAGCAAGAAAAAGCACCTTAACCAGCATCTTCAATTCCTTCCAACACATCTTGTCATAGATATTGGGTTATAGAGTCCTACAGCAGAGAAACAGGCCTTTCAGACCACCTTTTCCATGCCAACCATGATGCCTAGCCATGCTAATCCCCTTTTCCTGCATTAGACCTGTACCCCCTCTCATCCTTTCCTATCCCTAAACATCTAAATGCCTTTCACACTTTATAATTGTATCAGCCTCTATAATTTCCACTGGCAGCTTGTTCCCCATACTCAACACCATCTGTATAAAAAAAAGTTGCACCTCAGATCACCTTGAAAACCTTCCCCTCTCACCTTAAATCTCTGCTCTCTAGGTCCTTACCCTGGGAAAAAGATTGACTATTTATCATATCTATGCCCCTCATAATTTTACAAACCTCAATAAAGTCACCCCTCAGCCTCCTACGTTCCAGTGAGAATAAATGCAGCCAATCTAATGGTTCCTTCTAAGTAAAGCCATCGCAGACAATATCCTGTTGAATCTAGTATAAGAAGATAACTGCAGATGCTGGTACAAATCGAAGGTTTTTATTCACAAAATGCTGGAGTAACTCAGCAGGTCAGGCAGCATCTCGGGAGAGAAGGAATGGGTGACGTTTTGGGTCGAGACCCTTCTTCAGACTCTGTTGAATCTCTGTTGAATCTCTTCTGCACTCTCTCTATGGCGACACACCCTTCCAGAATGTGGTGGTCAGAAATCTACATTATAGTTTGATTTATATATAACATATAACATATAACATATAACAACTGCAGCATGGAAACAAGCCTGTCCGGCCCTACCAGTCCACGCCGACCATTCTCCCTGACCTAGTCTCATCTACCTGCACTCAGACCATAACCCTCTAATCCCCTCTTATCCATATACCTATCCAATTTACTCTTAAATAATAAAATCGAGCCAGCCTCCACCACTTCCACCGGAAGCCCATTCCATACAGCCACAACCCTCTGAGTAAAGAAGTTCCCCCTCATGTTACCCCTAAACCTTTGTCCCTCAATTCTGAAGCTATGTCCCCTTGTTGGAATCTTCCCCACTCTCAAAGGGAAAAGCCTACCCACGTCAACTCTGTCCGTCCCTCTCAAAATTTTAAAAACCTCTATCAAGTCCCCCCTCAACCTTCTACGCTCCAAAGAATAAAGACCCAACCTGTTCAACCTCTCTCTGTAGCCTAAGTGCTGAAACCCAGGCAACATTCTAGTAAATCTCCTCTGTACCCTCTCCATTTTGTCGACATCCTTCCTATAATTTGGCGACCAGAACTGCACACCATACTCCAGATTCGGCCTCACCAATGCCCTGTACAATTTCAACATTACATCCCAACTTCTATACCCGATGCTCTGATTTATAAAGGCAAGCATACCAAACGCCTTCTTCACCACCCTATCCACATGAGATTCCACCTTCAGGGAACAATGCACAGTTATTCCCAAATCCCTCTGTTCCACTGCATTCCTCAATTCCCTACCATTTACCCTGTACGTCCTATTTTGATTTGTCCTACCAAAATGCAGCACCTCACACTTATCAGCATTAAACTCCATCTGCCATCTTTCAGCCCACCCTTCCAAAAGGCCCAAGTCTCTCTGTAGACTTTGAAAATCTACCTCACTATCAACTACTCCACCTATCTTAGTATCATCTGCATATTTACTAATCCAATTTGCCACACCATCATCCAGATCATTAATGTAAATGACAAACAACAGTGGACCCAACACAGATCCTTGGGGCACTCCACTAGACACTGGCCTCCAACCTGACATACAATTGTCAACCGTTACCCTCTGGTATCTCCCATTCAGCCATTGTTGAATCCATCTTGCAACCTCACTATTAATACCCAACGATTTAACCTTCTTAATCAACCTTCCATGTGGAACCTTGTCAAATGCCTTACTGAAGTCCATATAGACAACATCCACAGCCTTGCCCTTATCAATTTCCCTGGTGACCTCTTCAAAAAATTCAAGAAGATTAGTCAAACATGACCTTCCAGGCACAAATCCATGTTGACTGTTTCTAATCAGGCCTTGATTATCCAAATAATTATATATATTGTCCCTAAGTATCTTTTCCATTAATTTTCCCACCACAGACGTCAAACTAATAGGTCTATAATTGCTAGGTTTACTTTTAGAACCTTTTTTAAACAAAGGCACAACATGCGCAATGCGCCAATCTTCCGGCACCATCCCTGTTTCTAATGACGTTTGAAATATTTCCGTCATAGCCCCTGCTATTTCTGCACTAACTTCCCTCAATGTCCTAGGGAATATCCTATCAGGACCTGGAGACTTATCCACTTTTATATTCTTCAAAAGTGTCCGTACCTCCTCTTCTTTAATCCTCCTAATTTCCATCACTACTCTACTTGTTTCGCTTACCTCACATAATTCAATATCCTTCTCCTCGGTAAATACCGAAGAAAAGAAATTGTTTAATATCTCCCCCATTTCTTCCGGCTCAGCACATAGCTGTCCACTCTGACTCTCTAATGGACCAATTTTATCCCTCACTATCCTTTTGCTATTGACATATCTGTAGAACCCCTTGGGGTTTACTTTTACTTTACTTGCCAAAGCAGCCTCATATCTTTTTTTCGCTTTTCTAATTTCCTTTTTAAGATTCCTTTTACATTCTTTATATTCCTCAAGAACCTCATTTACTCCCTGCCGCTTATATTTATTGTATATCTCCCTCTTTTTCCGAACCAAGTGGCCAATTTCCCTGGAAAACCACGGCTCTTTCAAATTATTATTCTTTCCTTTCCACCGAACAGGGACATATAGACTCTGTACTCTCAAAATTTCACCTTTAAATATCCTCCATTTCTCTATTATATCCTTTTCATAAAACAACAATTTCCATTTCACTCCTTTTAAATCCTTTCTCATCTCCTCAAAATTAGCCTTTCTCCAATCCAAAATCTCAACCCTTGGTCCAGATTTGACCTTCTCCATAATGATATTGAAACTAATGGCATTATGATCACTAGACCCAAAGTGCTCCTCAACACATACCTCCGTCACCTGACCCATCTCATTTCCTAACAGGAGGTCCAACACTGCCCCTTCTCTGGTAGGCACCTCTACGTATTGCTGCAAAAAACTATCCTGCACACATTTTACAAACTCCAAACCATCCAGCCCTGTAACAGAATGTGATTCCCAGTCTATATACGGAAAATTGAAATCACCCACAATCACCACTCTGTGCTTACTACTAATATCTGCTATCTCCTTACATATTTGCTCTTCCAATTCTCGTTCCCTATTTGGCGGTCTATAATACACCCCTATAAGTGTTGCTAAACCTTTCTAATTTCTGAGTTCCACCCAAACAGCCTCCTTAATCGAGCCTTCTAGTCTGTCCTGCCAAAGCACTGCTGTGATATCCTCCCTGACAAGCATTGCAACACCCCCACCTCTTGCCCCTCCGATTCTATCACATCTGAAACAATGAAATCCTGGAATATTTAATTGCCAATCACAACCCTCCTGCAACCATGTTTCACTGATCGCCACAACATCATACTTCCAGATGTCAATCCAGGCTCTAAGCTCATCCACCTTTCTTACAATGCTCCTAGCATTAAAATATACACATTTAAGGGACCCATTATTTCTTATTCTCAGTTTATTTCTTTTCCCTTCTTTCTCTCCTACATATTGGGTCTGAGTGTTTCCCTTTTCTGCCTCCTGCCTCACACACTGCCTATTAGCTATCTGTGTTTGAGTCCCTCTCCCAAACCGTACTAGTTTAAAGTCTCCGCAGTTATTTTAGCAAATCTCCCCGCCAGGATATTGGTTCCCCTCGGGTTCAGATGCAACCCGTCCTTTTTGTACAGGTCATACTTCCCCCAGAAGGGGTCCCAATGATCCAGAAACTTGAAACCCTGCTCCCTGCACCAGTTCCTCAGCCACGTATTTATCCTCCACCTCACTCCATTCCTATTCTCACTATCGCGTGGCACAGGCAGTAAGCCTGAGATTATTACTTTGGAAGTCCTTTTTTTTAACTCTCTTCCTAGCCCCCTGAATTCTCCTTTCAGGACCTCTTCCCTTATCCTACCTATATTGTTGGTACCTATATGTACCACGACCTCTGGCTCCTCTCCCTCCCCTTTCAGGATATCCTGGACACGCTCAGACACATCCCGGACACCGGCACCAGGGAGGCAAACCACCATCCGGGTCTCCCGACTGCGTCCACAGAAACGCCTTTCTGACCCCCTCACTATAGAGTCCCCTATTACTACTGCTCTCCTCTTCCTTTCCCTACCCTTCTGAGCAACAGGGCCGGACTCCTTGCCAGAGGCCCGGGCACCGTCGTTGCCCCCAGGTAGGCTGTCCCCCCCAACAGTACTTAAACAGGAGTACTTATTTCCAAGGGGTACAGCCAC
Organism: Rhinoraja longicauda; assembly: GCF_053455715.1. NCBI lineage: Eukaryota > Metazoa > Chordata > Chondrichthyes > Rajiformes > Arhynchobatidae > Rhinoraja > Rhinoraja longicauda. The sequence goes on along the minus strand of NC_135961.1, from coordinate 54,036,810 downwards.
CGGAGTACTCCCTAGTCCCTGCCTCTGTTCCTTGCCCCCCCTAACAGTGACCCACTTGTCTACCTCCCGTGGTCTAGGAGTGACCACCTCTCTGTAACTCCTGTCTATAACCTCCTCACTCTCCCTGATCAGACGGAGGTCATCAATCTGCCGCTCCAGGTTCCTAATACGGTCCCTTAGGAGCCCCATCTCGTCACACCTGGCGCAGGAGCAGGAGCAGCAATCAGCAGTAGCAGCTTTTTTAGTTTAGTTTAGTTAAGTGATACAGCGCGGAAACAGGCCCTTCAGACCACCAAATCCTTGCCGACCAACGAACCCCACACACTAACGCCATCCTACACACACACAAGAGATAATATTTTTACATTAATACAAACCAATTCACCTACAAATCTGTACACCTTTGGAGTGTGGGAGGAAACTGGAGCTCACAAAGAAAACCCATGCAGGTCACGGGGAGAACGTACGAACCCTGCACAGACAACTACCTGTAGTCAAAATCAAACCCTGGTCTCTGACACTGTAAGGCAGTAACTCCACTGCTGCACCACTGTGCCGCCCTTATTTTAAATTAAAAAAATTACGGGGAGCCCGTAATACTCCAAGTGAGGTCTATCCGATGCTTTGTACAACTGTTACATTGCATCCCAACTCTGATATTCAGTCGCCTCAGCTGATGAAAGCAAACATGCCAAATGTCTTCTTCACTACCCTATCCACCAATGTCGCTATTTTCAAAGAGCAATGTACTTGCAACCCAAGCTCCCTTTGTACACTGAATTTTTGTACAACATCTTCCTAATTGCTGATGTTAGACTCCTAGCCTGTAACAACTTGATGCCCTTTTTGAATAAAGGAACTACATCTGCATCCATCCAATCTTCTAACACTCTTCTATGGCCACCAAAAAATTAAAAGTTGCTCTCCTGATTCGAACAATCTCCCCCCTTGCCTCCCAAAGCACCCTAGCATCCATCTTGTTAGGCCTTGGGGAGTTATCCAGCTTTAGGCGCACTCAGATGTCTAGTATCTTATCTGTTTTAATGATAATGTTTTAGAATTTCACTGTCCCCTTCCTTGAATCTTGCAGCTACAACGTCCTTCACGGCAGTGAATACAGATGAGAGTTATTCATTTCAGACCCCAGCCATGTCCTCTGGCTCCACACACAGATTTCCCCTGTTGTCATTAAAGGGCTCACTTATTCATTATTCTCTTGCCATAATAGAGAGTTGTAGAACTGTACAGTAATAATGCTGCACTGCAGAGGAACTTGCTGTCCTTAGCTATAACACTGACAGAAACACATTGACCCTGAACACGCACTTTAAAAAAAAAGGTAAAAATTTTAGATTTTAGAGATTTAGCATGGCCCTTCAGCCCACCGAGTCCATGCCGACCAGCGATCACACTATACACTTACACTATCCTACACACTGAGGACAAATTACAATTTACAGAAGCCAATCAACCTACAAGCCTGTACGTTTTTGGAGTGTGGGAGGAAATTGGAGCACCTGGAGAAAACCCATGCGGCCACAAGGAAAACGTACAAAGTCCTTACAAATGAATCACCCGTCCTGATTGTGGTTTGTTTTTGCCTTTAAGAAATTTTATTTTGCAAGTTATTTACTATTTCGTTAAATGCCAGCTATTGCCTGTCCTCAGTGAACCTTCTCCAGGATTAACTCAAATGCCTTAGAATCTAAAGCTCTCCAGCTAAACTTTCATCTACTCTCTTCTCTGATTTCTGCCCTTACCGTATCTGCCTCTACAATAATCCTTGGCATTGAATTTCAAGACTCCCACCACACTGTGGAATAGAACTTGGCTTGCATATATATCTCCTTTTAAATTTGCCCCCTCTCACTTTAAAGCTATGCCCTCCAGTCCTCCACTCTGGGAGAAAAGGTCTGTTTGTCTACCTGATCTATGCCTCTCATAATTTTATAAACCTATCAGGTCTCATCTCAACCTCCAACGCTCCAGTGAAAACAACTCAAGTTTGTCTAACTTCCCCTTGCAGCTAATACTCTCTATTCCAGGCAGCGGCCTGGTGAACCCCTTCTGCATCCTCTTCGAAGCTTCCACATCTTTCATGTAATGGGTGAACACAATACTCCAATTGTGGCCTAACTAAAAGCTTTATAAAGGTGCAACAACATTTCTAGACTCTTGTACTGAACCTCCAGACTGATGAAGGCAAGCATACCTTAAGCCTTGCTTTACCACTCTATCTACTTGTGTTGCTACTTTCAGGGAGCTGTGGACATGGTGGCCAAGATCCCTCTATTCCAATGCTGCTCAGTGACCTTGTCCCAGACAGCAGGGAGGCAACACACCATCCTAGAGTTATACATTTGGCCATGGAGACACCCATCCGTCGATCTGACCACGGAATACACGATCTTCGTTGCTTTCTCACTCTTCTGCCTCCCCACTTATGCATCTGAGCCGCTCTCAGTGTCCAGTACACCAGTCCCACTGTGGTCCTGTCCCCCAGTCCCACTGCAGTCCCCAGGAGAACTAACAGTACTAGAAAGGGGAAATGTGTTGGACATTGAATCGAAGGACTCCAACACCACTTGCCTGGTAGTCACCCATTCTGTTCTTGCCTTCCCATTCCCTCAGCTAGTGTGATCACCTCCCTATCAGTTTGTCCATGTTGCGCTTAGCCTTGGTCTCTTTGCCTTAGACACCAGCCCCAGCCCCCGTTCTGAACCGTGAGTCTTCAGCTCCAACAGTCGAGGCACTTCCTCCAGAACTTTCAAGGGATCCGCAACCTCTCCCGCCCGGTTCAGGGGTCACTCCTGTGCATGGTCTTGCTGCGCCTCAGCCAACCTGCTGAGGGTTGCACGGTGGTGCAGCGGTAGATTTGCTGCCTCACGGCGCCAGAAACCTGGGTTCGGTCCTGACTACGGGTGATATCTGTACGAAGGTTGTACGTTCTTCCCGTGACCACGTGGGTTTTATCCAGATTCTCCAGTGTCCTCTCACATTCCAAAGATGTGCAGGTTTGTTGGTTAATTGGCTACTGTAAATTGTCCCTAGTGTGTCGGATAGAACTAGTGTATGGATGATATGTGCATGTGTATATGTGTTTGTGCCTATGCGTATGTGTCAGTCTGAATGTTTATGTGTGATGTGTGTGTTCACTGTATGTTTATGTGTGATGTGTATTTATCTGCATATGTGTGTGAGAACCTGTGTATGTGTGTTTCTGTGTGCACGTATGTTTATCTGTGTACGTGTGCAAGTGTTTATATACTTGTGTGTAATATGTGTGCATTTATCTGTGTCAATGTATGTGTTTATATGTGTGTGTATACACAGGTGCGTGTCTATATGTTTTTATCTGTGTGTGGTGTGTATGGGTTTATATGTATGTACCTGTGTGTATCTGTGACGGTTTTAGTTGTGTGTTGTGTATGTGTTTATACATATGTGTGTGTTTATCTGGGTCAATGTATGTGCTTATGTGTGTGTGTATGCACCTGTGTGTGTCTGTATATGTTTTTATCTGAGTGTGTTGTGAATGTGTGTATGCAACTGTGTATCTGTGAAGATTTTTATCTGTTGTGTATGTGTTTATATGTATGTGTGTGTAATGTGTGTTTATCTGTGTTTGTGTCAGTGTTTGTGTTTATGTTGTGCATATACACCTGTGTGTGTTTCTGTATGTTTTTATGTCTCTGTGTGTGTCCGGATATGTGTTTTTATGTCTGTGTGTGTGACTGTATATATTTTTTATGTCTGTGTGTGTCTCTGTCTACGTGTTTTTATGTCTGTGTGTGTGGCTGTATATGTGTTTTTATGTCTATGTGTGTGTCTGTATATGTCTTTTTATGTCTGTGTGTGTGACTGTATATGTTTTTATGTCTCTGTGTCTGGATATGTGCTTTTGTCTGTGTCTGTGTCTGTATATGTTTTTTATATCTGTGTGTGTCTCTGTCTGTGTGTTTTTATGTCTGTGTGTGTCTGTATATGTGTTTTTATGTCTGTGTGTGTCTGTATATGTTTTTATATCTGTGTGTGTGACTGTATATGTTTTTAACTCTGTGTGTGGCTGTCTATGTCTTTTTATGTCTGTGTGTGTCTGTATATGTGTTTTTATGTCTGTGTGGGTGTGTTTGTATATGTGTTTTTATTTCTGTGTGTGTCTGTATATGTGTATTTATGTCTATGTGTATGTGTGACTGTATATGTGTTTTTATGTTTGTGTGTGTGTCTGTATATGTGTTTTTATGTCTGTGTGTGTGTGACTGTATATGTGTTTTTATTTCTGTGTGTGTCTGTATATGTGTATTTATGTCTATGTGTATGTGTGACTATATGTGTTTTTATGTTTGTGTGTGTGTCTGTATATGTGTTTTTATGTCTGTGTGTGGCTGTCTATGTGGTTGTATGTCTGTGTGTGTGTCTATATATGAGTTTTTGTGTCTGTGTGTCTGTATATGTGTTTTTATGTCTGTGTGTGTGTGTCTGTATATGTGTTTTTATGTCTGTTTATGTGTGACTGTATATGTGTTTTTATGTCTGTGTGTGTGTGACTGTATATGTGTTTTTATGTCTGTGTGTGTGTGTGTTGCTGTGTATGTGTTTTTATGTCTGTGTGTGTGACTGTATATGTGTTTTTATGTCTGTGTGTGTGTGTGTTGCTGTGTATGTGTTTTTATGTCTGTGTGTGTGTGTGGCTGTCTATGTGTTTTTATATCTGTGTGTGTGTCTGTCCATGTCTTTTTATGTCTGTGTGTGTGCGTGCGTGTGCACACATCCTCGCTGATGTGGTGCCTGCCCCAGTCCTCTTGCCGGGAATGGTCAGGCACTGCAGATAACCCCTGAGCTGCCAACATGTTCCTTCAGACCGAGGTGTGGAGTGCCTGTGGTTAGCCCCAGTTGCATCATACTCAGACTGACTCACTGAGAAGCCGTCACTGCTTCCAGAGCATGTGATGCTTACGATGTGTAACATCTGACCGGCCTCCAGCTCTCCGGATGACACTGAGGTCACCGATGAGTAATCCAAGCCAGGGCAAGCTGCTTCCCCCATTTCTGCCCCATTGTATCCCAAGTTCTACAAAACAAATGGCATGAGCTGCTCATTCATCTCACTGCTATTTCTGAGAAGCTGCTACACTTCCTCTGATACAACAGTAACTCTTGTTTGGAAATGCATGGAAGCTCCAAAGTGAGGTTAAGTTTAACTTGGTTTAGAGATACAACATGGAAACAGGCCCTTTGGCCCACCAACGATCCCCGTACACTAGCACTAGCCTACACACATGGGACCATTTACAAGCTATACCTGTGCCAATTAACCTATAAACCTGTACGTCTTTGGAGTGTGGGACAAAGCCGGAACACCCGGGGAAAACCCATGCTGTCACTGGGAGAATGTACAAACTTCACACAGGTGTGACATCTGAGATTGAGCAATGTGCTGCAGATGCTGAAATGAAAACAGAAAAAGTTGGAATTATTTGCAGGCTCAGGCAGGGTCTGTGAACAGAGAACATTTGATCTGCTCATGCTTCAGGTGGATGACTTTCACTGCGATTGACTACTGACACAAACTGGAAAGGCAGGTTATCTCGAATGTTTGAGGTCACTAAAATTCAATAGTGCACTCATAAAGTGCAACGGTCTCAGAGTGCATTGGTCTTCACAATATGAAAGGCGGCACAGTGACGTAGTGGTAGAGTTGTTGCCTTACAGCGCTTGCAGCGCCGGAGACCTGGGTTCGAGCCCGACTACGGGTGCTGTCTGAACAGAGTTTTTATGTTCTCCCCGTGACCGCATGGGTTTTCTCCGAGATCTTCGGGTTTCCTCCCATACTCCAAAGACGTACAGGTATCTGGGTTAATTGGCTTGGCGCATGTATCTGCTTCAACCAATACCTCCAGCAGTGTGTTCCAGGTACTCACCACACTGTGTAAACAACGCTCCTTTGAACTTTGCCCCTCTCCCTTTAAAGCAATGCCCTCTAGTATTTGATTATCCCATCCTGGGGGTAAGGTTCCGACTGTCTACCCTATCTTTGCCTCCAGTAGCCAGTATGGGGCAGTATGAAGGGAAGTGGGAGGGCTGGTGATGGAGCCTCTCCTATTATAATCCCCTCCCCACGTGGCTCCACTTGTCACCTACCAATCTCTATCCCACTTCCCTTTGTACTACTAAATTCCCTGATCCCTCTCAGTCCTAAGGGACTGAGCATCTGCAGTTATTTTCCTACACCTCTCAGTCCTGATGCAGGGCCTTAACTGGAAATGTTGACTTGCACTAGTTGCCTTTACAGATTCATTAGAAATGAATGAATGAATGAATGAATGAATGAATGAATGAATGAATGAATGAATGAATGAATGAATGAATGAATGAATGATACTTTATTATCACATGTGCAAAGATACTTTATTATCACAAAGTATGCAAAGATTTGCCATGTATAGGGTGCAGATGCTAACTGATCAGCTGAGTTCCTCCAACATTTGTTTTTTTGGTCCTGGTTCCAGCATCTGCCGTCACTTTTTTTGTCCTTTAGCATCTTCCAGTTGTGGCGAAAAGTCTTTGAATTCTATCAGGAGCTCAGTCACTCTCTGCACCGAGGCTGTCTGACCCGCTAAGTACTTTTGGCATCCAGTGCATTTGTAAAATGATGGTTGTTCATCAGGTTGTTTCATCAGGATTGCTCATTGGATGTGACAGGGTTTGTGTTTTAACCACCTTTCCCTCTTTCTCCAACTCTCCTCAGGTTCCCTCCATTCACGCAAAGTAAGCTGGCAGAATGAAATGCCTCATGAGCCCACCTCTGTCCAGCAGAGCCGGGCACTCCCGGAGATTCCCGGAAGCTCTGCCTCCAAGGAGGATTCGGAGGGGAAGGGAGACCCCGTGTACCAGACGGCCAGTGAGCTGGAAACTCCGAGCCGGAACGTCGAGGAAGAGGCAGTGGAACCGCCCTACGCCACCTCGAACCACTTCAGCCCGGAGGCCCCCGAGGACGAGCCCCTCATCGAGGAGCAGGCTATAGAGCAGGAGACCAGGAAGGCCGACACAGAGCCGGACAAAGTGATGGCCCTGTACGCTCGAGTGAGCAAGAAGGTGAAGAACTCTCTGGTCCTGGGTCCTCCCAGTCCTTCCACACCTCCTGAGAGCAAGGAGTTTGAGGAGCAGCCTCCACCGGTCCCTGAGAAGCTCTTCGACGGTGGCGACGTTGTGATGAGTGAGGCGTCGGGTAACCAGGTGAGAGATAAACTGGTTGATGGGAACAGGGTGGGCAAATGGGAACCTTATGAGTTACGGGATTCCTGTATGTGGCAGGGTCTCCTGTGGATGACCCTATTGTGTTGGCTCCGTGATGAAGCCTGGGAGATTTATCTACCTTCATACAGCTTAGAACATCGGGCACTTCTTTGACGGCACGGTAGCGGCACGGTAGCGCAGCGGTAGAGTTGCTGCTTTACAGCGAATGCAGCGCCGGAGACTCAGGTTCGATCCTGACTACGGGTGCTGCACTGTAAGGAGTTTGTACGTTCTCCCCGTGACCTGCGTGGGTTTTCTCCGAGATCTTCGGTTTCCTCCCACACTCCAAAGACGTACAGGTATGTAGGTTAATTGGCTGGGTAAATGTAAAAAAATGTCCCTAGTGGGTGTAGGATAGTGTTAATGTACGGGGATCGCTGGGCGGCACGGACTTGGAGGGCCGAAAAGGCCTGTTTCCGGCTGTATAGATATGATATGATATATAGACTGTCCTCAAGGCCTCTCCATTAACTGTTCCAAGTTCCCTGGTCTTCATGTCTTTCACTAAGATAAAAACAAAGGAAAAATACTTGCTGAAGACTTTGCCCATCTTCTGCAATTCACATATAGATGACCACTTTGGTGTCCGAGAGGCCTATTCTCTCTCCTTCCTTCAATGTACTTATAAAATCTCAAGTACGGTCTCACCAATGTCTTGCACATTTGTAATATAACAGCTCAACTCCTTTAGTTGATGCCCTGACTGATGGTTTAGTGTCCCAAACGTGTTCCTTACCACCCTGAGTCACCACTGTCAGGGAGCTATGTACCTGTACCCCTCAGTCTGAAAAAGGGTCCTGACCCAAACATCACCTATCCAGGTTCTCCAGAGATGCTGCCTGACCTGCTGAGTTAGTCCAGCATTTAGTGTCTTATTTTGTAAACCAGCATCTGCAGTTCCTTGTTTCTACCTGCGCGTCTCAGTTTCTCTGTTCAACATCATCTTCTGGGCCTTGCCATTTACTGTGTAAAGCCAGCCATGGTTTCACTCACCAAAATGCAATGCCTTGCATTTGGCTGAGTTAAATTTCATCTGCCATTCCTTGGCCTGCTTACCCAGCTGATCTAGTCCCTGTTGTAATCTTATATAACTTTCTTCCCATTCGTCTAAACCACCAATTTTGCTGTCATGTGCAAATGTACCAACCGTGCCACTTACATCCTCCTCCAAATTGTTAGTGCAAATGACAAACAATGGTGGACCCAGCACCAATACCCATGAGACTCTGCTGGTCACAGGCCTCCAATCTGAATAACAACTCTCCACCATCACCGTCTGATTCCTACCACCAAAACAGTTTTTGTATGTAGTTCCCTAACATTTGAAAGTCCACATAGATATCACATCCACCATCTTACCCTCATCAATCTCATTTGTCATGGCTTCCAAAAACTCAACCAAACGAGAGTGACATGATTCCCCGCACACAAAGTAATGTTGACTAACCCTAATCAGTCCACAATCCAAATGATCCAATCCTGTATCTCAAACTGTGTTTCAGTCGCTTTAGGGGCAGCTGGGAATGTGTAATCGGACACTGTCGAGGGAGCTTCACTGTGACCCTGAGAGTGTGTGATGGGACTGTGAGGAGAGAGCTTCACTGTGTCTAACCCTGGGAATGTGTGATCCGACACAGTAGAGGGAGCTTCACTGTGACCCTGAGAGTGTGTGATGGGACTGTGAGGAGAGAGCTTCACTGTGTCTAACCCTGGGAATGTGTGATCCGACACAGTAGAGGGAGCTTCACTCTCTTTCTAACCCTGTGAATGTGTGACGGGATGGGGTGGAGGGAGCGTCACTTGGTGTCACAAGTTCACAAGTTATTGGAGTAGAATTAGGCCAATCGACACATCCAGTCTACTCCCACCATTCAATCGTGGCTGATCTCCGCCACCTAACCCCCTTTCTCTCTTATAATCCTTGACACGCGTTCTAATCAAGAACTTGTCTACCTCTGCCTTAAAAAATATCCACTGACTTGGCCTCCACACTGAGGGCGAGGTTTGGCCTCTGACCGGTCCAGACAGAAGCGAGAGCTGGGGTTAATTCGGGCCACCAGGGATCCAGGGAGGAGCGCGAATGTGCCCCAGTCCCTGGTCCCACCACTCACCCTGTCCCCTTCCATTCCAGAGCTCGGAGCCTGGATGCCGGGCGACCGGCGACTCCTCCACTGATCCCTCGGAGGCTCGGTCGGAAGGCGGCGTGCAAGCGGACCCCGAGCCGGACGGAGATCGCGGGTGAAGCGCACCGGAGCACCGGGGGTGGACGGGCTGCCGTCGACAGCCCTGGAAGTAGCCGAACTAAGCAGCACACGACCGGCGGGACAAAGGTGCAGCCGCCCGGCAGGGTAGACCATGGCCGGGGAAGGCACAGCGAGCACATCAACCAAACAACTGACGGCACACACACACACACAGATCAGTGCTGATGTGCTCACCACGTTCACTGGGTCGGGGCTGGTTTGCTGGGACAGGGGAAGGGGGTGGGAGATGGAGATTTGTGGGAAGGAGGGGACTCTTCAACGCTGCTTCATCACGGGGTTTAACAGAAACTTGGTCCTCAATGCACAGATCACGGACACCAACTCCTTATGAAGACAGATGGTAGCTGGACACGCGGGCTCGAGTTACAGGGAAAGGTTTGCTCGGCTGAGACTTGTTCTTTGGTGTGCCAGAGGCCGAGGGGTGAATTTATTGGGGTGTACAAGATCACGAGGGGCATGGATAAAGTGAACCCTCAGTTTTGTTTCCCCCTCGGTAGCAGGTTCTAAAACGAGAGGGCATAGAATTAAGGTGAGAGGGGAGAGATTGAAGATTTACCTCGGGGGCAACTTTTTTCAGTCAGCGGGCAGTCGGTATTTGGAATGAGCCACCAGAGGATGCTGAGAAGCGGATGCAATTATACCTTTCAAAAGTCATTTGGACAGACATGCGTGGGAAGGAATAGGTGGCGTTTCGGGGTGAGACCCTTCTTCAGACTGAGAGGCAGGGGAGAGGGAAACTAGAGATATGAAAAGGTACAGAACAAATCAGACGGCACCGACAGCCAAAGAGCTCACTATGGTCCATTGTTGGCTGCGGTGGAGGTGACAATGCAAGGATCCAAACAGTAAACTAGCAAGACGACGAGGGTGGGGAGGGACAGAGAGAGAAGAAGAAATGCAAGGGTCCCTTGAAATTGGAGGAATCGATATTCATAAGCTGCCCAAATGAAATATGAGGTGCTGTTGTGCATGTGGAAATGTTCAAGTGGAGTTGGGCCAAATGCAGACAAGGGGACTGGCCAAGAATGACAACATGGTCAGCATGGAGAATGTGGGCTGAGGGGCCTGTGAAGCTGGATGACTCTGAAGCCACTTCTAACCAGAGAGGCGGCTCTGTGGCGCAGCAGTAGAGTTACTGCCTTACAGCTCCAGAGGCCGGGATTCGATCCTGACTCAGGGTACCATCTGTACGGATTTATATGTTCTTCCCGTGACCGCGTGGGTTTTCCCTGGATGCTCCGGTTTCCTCCCACGCTCCAAAGACGTACAGGTTTATAGGTTAATTGGCTTCTGTAAAAAATGTAAATTGGCCCTAGTGTGCAGGGGATCGCTTGTCAGTAGGCCGAAGGGCCTGTTTCCATACTGTAAACTAAACTAAACCTGCTGGTCACGGGGAGAACCATTAGGGGGAGGGGGAGCAAGGGTGGAGATGCGGGGTTCCGAGGAGCACAAGTGAGGGCCTCATCATGATGGGAGAATGGAATCCCCATTCCTTAAAGAATGAGGACATCTCGGACACCCCCTCCCCCTAATCGCAACAGAGACCGAGTCCCCCCTTTCACCCCATCAGCTGTCGCTTACAACACATAATCCTCCGAAATTTTCGCCACTTCCAATGGGATCCCAACACTAGTCACATCTTACCATCTCTCCCCTTTTCCGCCTTCCGCAGAGACCGTTCCCTCCGCAACTCCCTTGTTAACTCATCCCTTTCCACCAAAACCACCCCTTCCCCAGGTACCTTCCCCTGCAACCGCAGAAGATACAACACCTGTCCCTATAACTCGTCCCTTGACTCTGTCCAGGGCAGAGGTTTACTTGCACCTCCTCCAACCTCATCTACTGTATCCGTTGTTCAAGATGTAGACTCCTGTACATCAGCGAGACCAAACGTAGACTGGGCGATCATTTCGCTGAACACCTTTGTTCAGTCTGCCTGAACCAACCTGATCTCCTGGTTGCTTAAAACTTTAATTCTCCTTCCCATTCCCACACAGACCTTTCTGTCCTAGGTCTCCTCTATTATCAGAGAGGTGCTAAATGCAAATTAGAGGAACAGCATCTCATATTTTGCTTGGGCAGCTTACAGCCCAGTGGTATGAATATTGATTAAAAAAAATCCCCAATCCCTCCTCTACCCACAAGGACTGCCCGCTTCCAATTGCTTGGCCATAAACTCGAAAGTAATCCGGCCTCAGGAGATATCCGTGAGATAACAAAACTTGGTCTGTAGAAGGGTCTTGCATTGCTCAAATGATCTTGTGAAGGTTGGGAGAGTCCACCTGGTGCAACAGCACCTCATATTTCACTTGGACAGCTTACAACTCAGCAATATGAATATTGATTCCTCCAATTTCAAGGGACCCTTGCATTTCTTCTCTCTCTCTCTGTCCCTCCCCACCCTCGTCGTCTTGCTAGTTTACTGTTTGAATCCTTGCATTGTCACCTCCACCGCAACCAACAATGAACCATAGTGGGCTCCTGTGGGCATAGTTAGCTCACACTCCTTCCTCCTGGGTCAGGGACCTGCTCCATTGCTGACTATATTTGGTCACACGTTCTAGAGGCTGGAATTTGGATCAAGAAACAACTGGAGGAACTCAGCAGTTCAAGCGCCTTTGGAGGAGGGGCGGGGGAGAAATTATCAATCTGAAACGGTCATAAAGTCACGCAGCACAGAATCAGACCCTTCAGCCCATCGTGTCCATGCTGACCATCAAGTACCCATCTGACCGTGCTGAGCATCAAGTAACCATCAACTACCCAAGTACTGATCCTATTTATCTGTGTTTACCGAGAGACAGGCTTCAGTACTGTATCTCTAAACTAAACTAAAATAGAATACTAGTTGAGGTGAGTGAAATTGTATGGGCGACGTATCCATATGCCAAAGAGGTGCAGATTTCAACGTAAATTGGCCTCTGTAAATTATCCCTAGTTTGTAGGGAATGGGATAACATAGAACTAATGAGAATGGGTGATTGATGGACTCAGTGGGCTCAAGGGCCTGTTTCTATGCTGTATCTCCAAAACCTAAAACCACTGAGTGGATATTTGCAGAAAGATGAGTGAATGAGAATGTAAGGTGATCGCTGAGGTTGAGGGTGACTCACCAGCACTCCAGCTCTGTGGGTCCTGAGGTGATTGATGATGCCTCTGTGTGAACTACAGACTCTGCCATGGGTGTTGGCTGACAGGACAGCAGGGTGCGTCACTTGTGAAATGGCGCTATCCACCTGCTGCTGTGCGCTCCTAATATACAGATTCAAGTTTACAAATCCCATCCCGAATGCTCATTCTCCACTTTCAGTGTATGTTCTACCAAGAAAGCACACCAACACCTCTACTTCCTCAGACGTCCAAGGAAGTTTGGCATGTCCCCAACGATTCTTACCAACTTCTACAGATGCACGGTAGAAAACATTCAAATGGGATGCATCATAGATGGGCACAATATAATGGAGTATTACACACAAAGGGTGGTTTGTGTATGGAATAAGCTGCTGGAGGTTGTAGTTAAGGCAGGAACTGTAGCAATATTTAAGAAGCTATTAGACAGGAACATTGATAGGAAAGAATTGTAGATGCTGTATTAAATTGAAGGTAGACACAAAATGCTGGAGTAACTCAGCGGGACAGGCAGCATCTCTGGAAAGAAGAAATGGATGAAGTTTCGGGTCGCGACCCTCTTCAGAATTCAGCAGTCTGAAGAACGGTCTCGACCCGAAACGTCACCCATTCCTTCTCTCCAGAGATGCTGCCTGACCCGCTGTGTTACTCCAGCATTTTGTGTCTACCTTAGGTACATGGATAGGACAGGTTTAGAGGGACATGGGCCAAATACAGGCAAGTGAGTCTGGTGTAGAAGGGACATGTTGGCCAGCATGGGCATGTTGGGCCTAAGGGCCTGTTTGACTCTATGACTCTATAACTCAGCAGGTTAGGGAGCATCTTTGGGGAAAAAGAACAGGCGAGGTTTCAGGTCGGAACCCTCCTTCAGACGCGGCTAGGTTTGGCAAGACTGCAGGAACTTGCGGAGAATTTTGGATATAGTCCAGTTAATCACCATCCACCCTCCCCACCATCGACTATTCTGCCTGGAGAAAGCACCCAACATAATCAAGGACCATTTTCATGGTCATTGCTTCTTCTCCCCTGCCCCGTCGAACAGATGATACAAAAGTTTGAAAACACGTACCAACAGATTCATGAGCAGCTTCTTCCCCGCTCCTCAGTCCTCTCATAAGCTAAGAGTATCATCTCAATCTCCCAACCTACCTCATTGTGGCCCTTTCACTTTAAAAAAAATCTGCACATATTCTCAGTAACTATATCGCTGTAACACCATCTTCTGCACTCTTGTATTTTTCTCTTTGGACTACCAGTTGTACATGTGTATGGCTTGATTATACCCAAGTATACTATGATCTGCCTGGATAATGTGCACACGTGACAATTAATAAACCAATACCAACACCAATATAAAAACTGTTTGAACTCTCCATAAGTAATTCATCCCACAGAAAGAATGACATCCACTGAAGGAGCAACAGGAGATAGACCAAGAGTAAGTGTTATTGTCAATTGTGCTGAAGTGGAGATGGTCATGAGCTTAATGTTTCAAGGTGTAAACATCACCAGCAATTTGTCCTGGCCCAAACACGGATGCGATGGCCAAGGAAGAATATCAACACCTTTCGATCCTCAGAAGATTAAGTAAATTTGGTATATCTCCAATGACTCTTATCAATTTCTGTAGCTGCACCATCCTATCAGTATGCATCATTGCTTGGTTTGTAACTACTCTGTTCAAGCCCACAAGACTCAACAGGTCACACAGCATGGATAGGCAACGGTTTGGATTGGGAACCTTCTTCAGAGTCTGAAGAACAGACCTGATACACAGACACCCATCTACAGTATGTTCTCCATGGATGCTGCCTGACCCGCTGAGTTACTCCACCACTTTGTGTAAGAATTTGTGGAATTGTGAACCACATCCAGCCCATCACACAAACCAGCCTTTCCTCTGTTGACTCTATACTTTACATTGCTTTGAGAAAGCAGCCAACATAATTAAGGACCACTTATATCCCAGTCATTTCCTCTTCTCCCCCCATCCATTGGGTGGAAGATACAAAAACGCCTACCACCAGATTCTGGAACAGATTATTTTCAGCTGTCATCAGACTTTTGAATAGATCTCTCACAAGCTAAGGATGTATTCCCAATCTCCCATTCTACCTTGCTGTGGCCATTGCAATTTTTTAATCTGCATTTTCCCTGTAGCTGTAACATTATATTTTGCACTCTGTTTCCTTTTCTTTACACTACCTGTTGTACTCATGTATGGTTTGATTGTAGTTATGTATAGATGCTTTTATCTGGATTGAATGCAAAACTAAGTTTTTCAACAGATCTCAGACATGACAGTAATAAACTAATAACTATAGGGGATACAGGGGAAGAAGGTTTTTGGCACACAAGCCTTCATTGGTCGAGGTATAGAGTACTAGAGTCCCAGTCTGAAGGGTTCCGACCTGAGATGTCACACAGCCATTTTCTCCAGAGATACCGCCTGACCCATTGAGTTACTCCACCACGTGTGTCTATCTATAGAGTACATACACCGATGAGTCAAAACATTATGACCACTGACAGGTGAAGTGAATAACATTGGTTATCTTGTTACAATGGCACCTGTCAAGGGGTGGGATATATTAGGCAGCAAGTGAACTGTCAGTTCTTGAAGTTGATGTGTTGGATGCAGGAGAAATGGGCAGGAGTAAAGATCTGAGCGACTTTGACAAGGACCAAATTGTTATGGTCAGACAACTGGGTCAAAGCATCTCTGAAACGGCAAGGCTTGTGGGGTGTTCCCGGTCAGCAGTGGTGAGTACCTACCGACAGTGGTCCGAGGAGGGACAAACCACAAACCAGCGACAGGGTGTTGGGCGCCCAAGGCTCATCAAGGCGCGAGGGCAATGAAGGCTATCCCGTCTGGTCCGAACCAACAGAAGGTCTATTGTGGCACAAGTCACAAGAAATTTTAATGGTTGTCACAGGAGGAATGTGTCACAATACACAGTGCATCGCACCCTGCTGTGCATGGGGCTGTGTAGCTGCAGAGCGCCCATGATGACCCCTGCCCACCGTCGAAAGCGCCTACATTGGGCATGCAAGCGTTCGGTACTGGACCTTGGAGCAGTAGAAGAAGGTTGCCTGGTCCAATGATGAAGTGTTCATGGTGTTGCCCTGTATTCCAAATTCTCCAGCTAATCCGATTGAGTAGCTGTGGGATGTGCTGGATCGACAAGTCCGATCCATGGCGGCTCCACCTCGCAACTTACAGGCCTTGAAGTACCTGCTGCTAATGTTTTGATGCCAGATACCACAGGACACCTTCAGGGATTTTGTACAGTCCAAGCCTCGGCGAGTCAGTGCTGGTTTGGCACACATGGAGGACCAACAGCATATTAGCCAGGTGATCATAATGTTTTAGCTCATCAGTATATATTGTACATTAATTTAATTTAATTTAAAATCGTTGAAAACATTAGCGAGGCAGTGGTGCTGTTTTCCGACAGGCACAGTGACAGACACACCACACACCTGGCCAGCTCCTCTTTTGTCTCTACATATGCGTCTTCCATCAACGTCTTCAGCTTCGTCTTGTTTGGTCGTCCCGGGTTCCGTCTTTCATGGGTGGGTTCCCACAGCACAACCTTGTTTGCTGGTGTTTCTGGATGGTGGTGCCAATGACCAGGGAGCCACATCCTTCTCCACCTGTTCATCTTGGTCGGAGGAGGAATCTCACCATGGAGCTGGGCGTTGGTGATGTGGTCCCTCCAACTGACACTTTGAACTTTTCTGAGCATTCGGGTGTAGACACCATCGAGAGACTTGGTTAGTGCTTGAGTGAGAGTCCATGCCTCACACCCGTACAATAATATTGTCTCGACAGTTGCCTGGAAGAATCGCAGTTTGAGACCCTTAGACATCCGGGATGTCCAGATGTTCCCCATGTTATTAAGGGCTTTCCATGCGAGCGCTTTCCGGACCTTGATGTCATTCTCCGAGCTCTGCATCCTCGCTCCCAGGTACTTGAAGTCCTCCACTTTCTTGAGAGATGGACCGCCATTGGTCTTAAGAGGTTCATAGTCACCACCGTTGAACGCCATGTACTCCGTCTTCTTGGCATTGAGGTGGAGGCCCACTTTCTCGCACTCCGTCTCGACCCTGCCGAGCAGCTCCTGTGGTCTGACAGCAGGACGATGTCATCAGGGAAGTCGAGGTCTGACAAGTTGACTGACCCGATCCTTCTCGAATGCCTTGGGGTGATTGTGTACAGTTAATAGTGTAACTTTGTCAGTGCCAGAAATGCGGTGATTCTAGTGTACTGCCGAGGTGAGGTCTGCAGTATGATTTTACTGGGTTATATGCAAAACAAAGCATTTCACTGCACCTAGGTACAATAAAGTATTATTAAATAAGGTATCATTGAGTTTAGATGTCACGGTACAAGTGTACAATACATTGGTTAGGCCACATTTGGAGTATTGTGTACAGTTCTGATTGCCCTGCTAATATATTAAGGATATTATTAAAATGGAAAGGTGCAAAAAGGATTTACGAGTGTGTTACTGGGTCTGGAGGGTTTGATTTATAAAGGGAGGCTGGATAGGCTAGATCTTATTCTCTGGAGTAAAGGAGGCGGAGGGGTGATCTTATAGAGGGGTATAAAATCACGAGGGCACAGCTGAGGTGCATGCACACAGTCCTTTTCCTAGGGTGAAGGAGTCTAAAACTAGAGTGCATAGATTGAAAGAGAGAGGGTATAGAGACCTGAGAGGCAATCCTTTTCACACTGACCGTTGTGAGTAAAGGAACGAGCTGCAGGGGAAGTGGGAGAGGTGGGTACAGCAATGTTTAAAAGATACTTGGACAGGTACATGGGTCTGGAGGGTTTGGGTTGGAAAGAGAGGCTGGCGAGGCTAGATCTATTTCTCTGGAAGAAAGGAGGCTTGGAATAGTTTGGAATGATGTGAGCCAGTCACAGGCAAATGAGATTTGCTTGGTTCGGCAACCAGATTAGCCTGTTTCCATGCTGTATCAGTGTATGACTCTGACTCACTTAGATCATGCATATTCCCTTGTGGCTTGCTTGGGTCCTCCTTATATGTTATCTGTATGTATGTTGCAGGTTGTTTGGTGTGTGTCGGCAGCTTGTCCGTGTGCAGTCTATGAGTGGCTTATGAGGCAATAAATGGCTGGGAGTGAGCCCGAATGACTGAAGGGTCAAATGTCTGGGGTTTTGTCAGGACATGTTGGTAGAAATGAGCACAGTCAGTGAACTGAACTCGTGATTTTCCAGCCAGGAGGTGGAGCATATCAGCAGTAGGGAAGTATTTCTCTTTTGGAGGAAAGGAGGCTTGGAATAGTTTGGAATGATGTGAGCCAGTCACAGGCAAATGAGATTTGCTTGGTTATGTCAGGACATGTTGGTAGAAATGAGCACCGTCAGTGAACTGACCTCGTGATTTTCCAAGGAAAGAAGCCAAGGAAAAGCCAAGGAAGCATTTGAATTGACTAATTATGAGGCGTATCAGCCGGTGAGATGAAAGCAAGGAGTAGGGGAGTAGCCATGGTGCGAGTGGCTGCGTTTTAGTTCCAAGTTCTGCTTTTGACGGTAAGCACTGGGGCGTGGGCTCGAGAGGCTGCAGAGGCAAAGGCAAGAACAAGTAAAGTTTGTAAACTTTTCTCAAGAGTCAAGAGTGTTTTATTGTCATTTGTCCCAGATAAAACAATGAAATTCTTACTTGCAGTAGCACAACAGAATATGTAAACATAGTGCACTGTAAACAATATAATAAACGAGAAACATACATATATATATATCTATATATATATATATATCTATATATATATATATATATATATATATATATTTACGCACATAAAAAAACAAACAATAACCTTTCACCTTAGTGCAGCCGGGGGGTAGTCAGGGCAGTGGTATTTTAGTTTAGAGAGATACTGCGCGGAAACAGGCCCTTTTGGCCCACCGGGTCCGCGCCAACCAGTGATCCCCGCATACTAACACTATCCTACATTTACATTTACCAAGCCAATTAACCTACAAACCTATAGGTCTTTGGAGTGTGGGAGGAAACCGAAGATCTCGGAGAAAACCCACGCAGGTCACGGGGAGAACGTACAAACTCCGTACAGACAGCACCCGTAGTCGGGATTGAACCCGGGTCTCCGGCGCTGCATTTGCTGTAAGGCAGCAACTCCACCGCTGCGTCAGGATGTGGGAACACAGGGAATCATCCAATGTCCCCCTGGACTACACCAGTGGGAAGAGTGTCCAACTGCGGCTCCTGACTGAATGCAGGAAGGAGCTGAAAGCACTCAGGACCATCCGGAGACATCAATGGTTGTAGCTTTCAAGTAGGTTGTCGCTTGTGGCTTTTAATTCAGATAAGTACCAGGTCTTGCATTTTGAGACATCATACCAGGATAGGACTTCCCTAGTGAATGGTATCGTACTGGGGAGGGTTGTGAAACAGAGGGTCCTAAAAGTACAATATATACTTCTCTGAAAGTGGCGTCACATGTGACAGGGTGATGAGGAAGGCATCTGACATGCTGGCCTTCATTGGGAAAGGCATCAAGTATTGAAGACAGTGAAGAAGGCTCTCGACCCCAAATAGTGCCTATCTACATTCTCCAAAGATGCTGACCGAATCACTGAGTTACTCCTACACTTATAACATATAACAACTACAGCATGGAAACAGGCCTGTCCGGCCCTACCAGTCCACGCCGACCATTCTCCCTGACCTAGTCTCATCTACCTGCACTCAGACCATAACCCTCCAATCCCCTCCTATCCATATACCTATCCAATTTACTCTTAAATAATAAAATCGAGCCAGCCTCCACCACTTCCACCGGAAGTCCATTCCATACAGCCACAACCCTCTGAGTAAAGAAGTTCCCCCTCATGTTACCCCTAAACCTTTGTCCCTCAATTCTGAAGCTATGTCCCCTTGTTGGAATCTTCCCCACTCTCAAAGACTTTGTGTCTTCATTGCATAGAAGTTGGGATTTTATGTTGGAGTTGTACGTCGTTGAGGCGACACTTGGGTGTGTTGTGTTCAGTTTAGGTCACCACCACTTGGGGCAGCATAGTGGCGCAGCGGTCGAGCTGCTGCCTTACAGCACCAGAGACCCAGGTTCAATCTTGACCAAGGGTGCTACCTGTACGAAGTTTGTACGCTCTCCCCGTGACCACATGGGGTTTTCCAGGGTGCCCTGGTTTCCTCCCACACCCCAAGGACGTACAGATTTGTAGGTTAATTGGCTTAGGTAAAATTATAAATTGCCTCTAGTGTGTAGGATAGTGTTAGTGTACACGGTGATCGCTGGTTGGCATCGACTCGGTGGGCTGAAGGGCCTGTTTTAATGCTGCATGAAGGTCCTGTTTTAATGCTGCATGAAGGGCCTGTTTTATTGCTGCATTAAGAAGACGAATCTTTAAAGTCTAAAGTCGTAGGAAAGATGTCATTAAGTTGGAAAGAGTCAAAACAAAAATGAGAAAGATGTTGCCAGGATTCAAGGCACTGGGTTATGGGGAGAGGTAAGGCACGATAAGACTTTATTCCTTGCAATGCTGGGGACTGAGGGGTGGTCTTATAGAGGTTTATATAATCTGGAGGGGAATAGATAGTGTGGATGCACACAATTGTTATCCCAGGATTGGGCAGAAGTAAAGGACGGGGGTTTAAGGTAAAACGGGAAAGATTTACTAGGAACCTGAAGGGCAACCTTTCCCCCCACAGAGTATGGTGTGTTTCTGGAACAAGCTGCCAGAGGAAGCAGGCACAATAAGAACTGTTAAAATATGTTTATGCAGGTACATGGGTAGGAAATGTTTAGAGAACTATAGTCCAAACTCAGGCACAATAAGATATCGTAGATGGCTACCTTGGTCGGCACGGATGATATGGGCTAAAGGGCCTGTTTCTGTACTGTATGAGGCAATGACTCTAAATGAGTTAGGGCGAGTGGGATGCACTGGGTCTGGGTGGCGATATGTGTAGGTGCGTGTCTACAGTAGTGCCTGAGGTTGAACCTGGGTCTGTGTCTGGTGAGTGTGTGAGGTAGTGCCTGGGTCTGTGGATGTGTGTGAGGTTGTGTTTGGGTCTGTATCTGGGGGAGTGTCTGGGTCTGTGTGTGAGGTTGTGCCTGAGTCTGTAAGTGGGGGAGTGTGTGGGGTTGTGCCTGAGTCTGTGTGTGGGGTTGTGCCTGAGTCTGTAAGTGGGGGAGTGTGTGGGGTTGTGCCTGAGTCTGTAAGTGGGGGAGTGTGTGCGGTTGTGCCTGGGTCTGTGTGTGGGGTTGTGCCTGGTTCCATAGCTGGGGGAGTGTGTGAGGTTGTGCTTGGGTCTGTAAGTGGGGGGAGTGTGCGGGGTTGTGCTTGGGTCTGTAAGTGGGGGGGGGGGGGGGGGTGTGAGGTTGTGCTTCGGTCTGTGTCTGGAGGGGGGGGGGGGAGTGTGTGAGGCTGTGCTTGGGTCCGTGTCTGGGTCTGTGTGTGAGGTTGTGCTTGGGTCTGCATCTGGGGGAGTGTGTGGGGTTGTACTTGGGTCCGTGTCTGGGGGGAGTGTGTGAGGTTGTGCTTGGGTCTGTGCCTGGGGGGAGTGTGTGGGGTTGTGCTTGGGTCTGTGTGTGGGGTTGTGCCTGGGTCTGTGGGGAGTGTGTGGGGTTGTGTTTGGGGGGGGGGGGGTGTGGAGTGTGCGGGGTTGTGCTTGGGTCTGTGTCTGGGGGAGTGTATGAGGTTGTGCCTGGGGGGAGTGTACGGGGTTGTGCCTGGGTCAGTGTTTGGGGGGAGTGTGCGGGGTTGTGCCTGGGTCTGTGGGGTTGTGTTTGGGGGGGGGGTGTGGAGTGTGCGGGGTTGTGCCTGGGTCTGTGGGGAGTGTGTGAGGTTGTGCCTGTGTCTGTGTGGGTGAGCACGCCTGCCCCAGCGCACACAATGTTCCCACACGGGGAGGGCGGCACTAGGCCGCGATGTGAGACTTGGCACGTACACGATAGTATTCCTGCCAAAGTGGGGAGGAGCCACGAAGTCCGTGTCCCGAAAAAAGAACACGGACTGCACGGAGCTGGAGTAATCTGTAGACCCGCCTCCCCGCAGCCGGGGTACAACCTGTACTCCGGGCCATGACCCCCTCACACCCGGCCTCATCAACACAGAGCCGCGGAAATAACATGCTGACATTAAACCTCAGCGCGGTGAACGCTGGCTGCTCAGCTTCTGTGTTTACCAACAGCAAGGTTTTATCCGCCACAATCACTCGCCAGCCCAAAATGAACGCAATCCCAGGAATTAACGCTCGTTTCTGAGCCGTCGGCCACGTTAGTTCCATTCCAAAACACCCATGTTCCCAAAACAACCTGAACGCAATCCTTCCCAAAGCCGGCTTCAGCCCTGATCAATTCCTTTCCCATCCCATTCCCCCTACAATTCTCATTCCCACTCCTGTACTCCCTCTCTCATCCCTGCAATGAGCTCTCTCCCATTTCCCAGTCCATCTCTCTCTCTTATCTCCTCTCCCACGCTCAGCCCCCTCAAATCCTCCAATCCCCTCTCTCAGACCCTCTATCCTTGTGCTCGCTGGAATTTAGAAGACTGAGGGGGGGATCTTATAGAAACATATAAAATTCTTAAGGGGTTGGAGAGGCTAGATGCGGGAAGATTGTTCCCGATGTTGGGGGAGTCCAGAACCAGGGGACCGAGATGAGAAAACATTTCTTCACACAGAGTGGTGAGTCTGTGGAATTCTCTGCCACAGAAGGTAGTTGAGGCTAGTTCATTGGCTATATTTAAGAGGGAGTTAGATGTGGCCCTTTTTGCTAAAGGGATCAGGGGGTATGGAGAGAAGGCAGGTACAGGCTACTGAGTTGGATGACCAGCCATGATCATATTGAATGGCCATGATCATATTGAATGGCGGTGCAGGCTCGAAGGACCGAATGGCCTACTCCTGCACCTATTTTCTATGTTTCTATGTTTCTATCCCATCCCCTCATCACCCCCTCTTTTCCCACGCTCGCTCCCTACCTCCCCCACTTCCTCAGTCCCTCACTCCCTCCCTCACCATCCCATCATACTCCCTACCCCTCTCTAGCACCCCCTCTCCCTCCTTACCCCTCTCCCCCTTACCCCTCTCCCCCTCACTCCCTACCCCTCTCCCCCTCACTCCCTACCCCTCTCCCCCTCACTCCCTACCCCTCTCCCCTTCACTCCCTACTCCTCTCCCCCCTCACTCACTACCCTCTCCTTCTCCCCCTCACTCCCTACCCCTCTCCTTCCTCCCCCTCACTCTCTACCCCTCTCCTTCTCCCCCTCACTCCCTACCCCTCTCTACCACCCCCGTCTCTCCCCCCCTCGCTCTCTCTCCCATTCCCAATCCTCCCCCTTTCCCACTCCGTCCACCAGCCTCGTGGTTCCGCTGTTTACAACTGGAGTTGGACAAATCGCCTACTAAACGCGGGACGGAGTTCCGCACGCCCCGGATCCGCAATCAAATACGTTTTTGTTTTTGAAACCGCTGGTGCGGCCAGACATTTCCATTCGCTTTCTTTTCATCTTCTTCGGGTTTTTCCTGAATCTACTCGCGCATGTTGCAAAAGAGTTGACAAGATTCCGGCGGCGGCAGCGCCACGAGTAAATCCGAATTATTGCAGAGATCCACTCCGGGCTTTATTGTACCCCACCCCCCTCCACATCTGGCTCCAGTTAAAGCCGGCGAGTCCCGGGCGATTCAGATCAGATCAGAGCGGGTTTCTGCTGAGACCGGGTGGCAGGAACAGAGAGAGAGAGAGAGAGAGAAAGAAAGAAAGAAAAAGGGAAAGAGAAAGAGAGAAAGAGAGAAAGAAAAAGAAAACGGGAAAGAGAAAGAGAGAAAGAAAAAGGGAAAGAGAAAGAAAAAGAGAAAGAGAGGCGCATAGTGGCAGAGTGATCTGCAACGGTGTCCGGAGAGAGTGACCGATCGGCGCCCCAAGGGAGATCGACCGGAGAGGGGGGGTGTCTCGATATAGTGGCCGGAGAGGGTGTCTGGAGAGCGGCCGAAGCCCATGCAGCGGCTCCTCTAGAGAAAGGCAAGTCGGCGCTATCGAAGCCCGCGTCCGCACAGACCCGGTGCCGCTCCGCTCCGCTGCGTAGGGTCCCTCCCTCCCTCCCGTCCGACCGGTAAATCGAAGCCGGGTGCCGGGGCAGGGTTGATAGGTGGCTGGACGGGGCGGGGGGGGGGGGGGGGGTATCACCGAGCCAGGGCCGCCCCAGTCCAGGTACACATCCCCGATCCCACGCTCCCTTCTCCAGTCCACACCGGGCACACGCCCACCGCTCCTGTCCCGCCGAGAGCTACCGTGCAAAGCCCCCCACCCCCCCACTCCTAAACAAAAATTACAAAACTCCAGCCGCTGCAAATCTCATGAGAAAAAAAAATAATATTAGAAAGCAGGAAAGGCAGCACATGTGGAACCTAGGTAGGCATTGGGTCAATGACATTTGAACCTTGCCGATAGAAACACAAGAGTCTGCAGATGCTGGAATCTTGAGCAAGAGACAAACTGCTGGAAGATCTCAGTGGGTCAGGCAGCATCTGTGGAGGGAGATGGAAGGGAAGTCCAAGGGTCTCCACCCGGAACGTCACCCATTCCTCCTCCTCTCCAGAGATGCTGCCTGCCCCGCTGCGTTAACTCCAGCGTTTCGTGTCTGTCTTCAGAGGTCTGGAGACACGGGCAGTCCGTCCATTTCCCTCCACTGATCCCCTCTGGCCTGTTGAACCACCCCTGTCTCGGTCAGTAGCACAACTCTCCAAGATCCCGGTTCCTCCCCCACTCTTGCACCACGCCATTAGCAGAGACAAGCACACACCGGCCACATCTCTCCTCTCCCCCTCCCCCACCCCACCCCAACCCAACCCACTCTTCTCTTCCCTTCCACCCCCCTCCCGGCCTCCCCCGTCGGGAACGTCTCCCCTCGTCTCAATGCTCCTTAAAATCTACCCGTGTGGAATTTCCCACATTTAAACCCATCCAAACGCCCATTTTCCTTTCAACAACAGCGTCCTGGAATTCCAAAGTACCCCTCCCTGAATTCTCCACCTACAAGTCAGTGGTCGTTCTCCTCAATGAATAAGGCTGATCCGTACTCATCTAAGATGTCTCCCAGGGCTTTTGGATCCATGCATGGATTGCTCCTTTGGTCCCCAATGGACGTTATTCGCTCCCTCGTTTCCCCTTTGCTCTTGAGGTACATATAAAAGCCATGATATTCTAATTAAAACTCATCAGCTAGTGAAATTATGTAACTTCTTTGCCCTTCAAATGTATGTTTAAGTCCCTCCCCCCATGCTTTCTATACTCCTGTAGGGGCTCTCGTGTTTTTAGTTCTCTCAAGTGCCATTCGCTTCCTTTTTGGTTATTTTTATTCGATTTTCAACGTTCTTTAACATTTAGAGTTCCTCAGACTTGCTGTTTTTGACCTTTCATGTTTATAAGTTGTTGGGCAGAATTAGTCTACTCTGCCATTCAATCATGGCTGATCTGTCTTTCCTTCTCACCCCCTTCTCCCCATAACCCATTTTCTCCCTTATGTTCCTTCTCTCCTGAAATGTCACCCATTCCTTCTCTCCTGAGATGCTGCCTGACCTGCTGAGTTACTCCAGCATTTTGTGAATAAATACCTTCGATTTGTACCAGAATCTGCAGTTATTGTCTTATACTATACATTTTCCCTTATGGGAACACATTGGCCCAGAACTCTCACCATTTGACTCTCTCCATTGCTGGCTGTAGATGTGCACCCGAGTATCCGCTCCCAGTTTGCTTTTGCTAATTCCTGACTCAGATATTGAAATAGGCTTGTCCCCTCCACCGAATGCAAGCCTTCAAGGAGGTGGAGTGTTTAAGTCTGAGCCAATACATGGATAGTCCTACTGGAGAAGGGTAAGCTTTTGTGGAGTTTTGGTGTTTTCACCAAAATGTTCTCCCACTGTTCCCTTACTGATTTTGGATGATCAGCCGTGATCATATTGAATGGCAGTGTTGGCTCGAAGGGCCAAATGGCCTACTCCTGCACCTATTTTCTATGTTTGTATGACCCGAAACGTCACCTACTTCTTTTCTCCAGAGATGCTTTCTGACTCGCTGAGTTATTCCAGATTTTTGTGTCCATTTTTGTGTTTGTTTCCTAGGATTCGGTTAATCTGCCCCTTCTCTAATTGAACTATCCACGTACTGTCTCAAACTTAAAAAATCAAACACCTCCAACCCTTTCACACCAAAATGATTTTTGTTTAATATTGCAAATTTGAAATTCCCTTGGACTAGATCCTCTTTATTCTTTCACCTCTCTCTGATTTACCTACACATCTGCTTCTCTGTGAAGCTCCTGTTTGTAGGTCTGTATTTCACCTCTGCATTGTAATCATTCTCTTTTTTATTTCAAAGCCTCATTTGAAAGGCTTTCTAGATTATGTGCCCTCCTAAGAAAGCAGTCCTGAACTACTATCTACCTTATTGGTGACCCTCGGACCATCTTTAATTGGACTTTACTGGCTTTACCTTGTGCTAAACGTTATTCCCTTATCATGTATCTATACACTGTAAACGGCTCCATTGCAATCATGTACTGTCTTTCCTCTGACTAGCATGCAACAAAAGCTTTACACTGTACCTATTTGTACATGACAATAAACTGAACTGAACTCTTCAGCCAGTATCACAATGACTTCGTTGAGAACTCCAGTGATTGAGTTACAGGGAGAAGTTGGGCAGGCTGGGACTGTATACTTTGGAGCCTCAGTGGTGATCTTGTACAGATCTATAAAATCATAAGGGGTGAATGCACATAGTCTGCACAATGGGCATCGACCACAGGCTGTCAATAAGCCAGAAAAATTACTAGAGTTTTGTTGTTAACCAAAGACATCATAGAGCTATACAGGATGGAAACAGGCCCTTGGGCACACCTTGTCCATGCATGCCTAGTTTGCTTACTGGGCTAGTCCCGTTTGCCTGCATTTGCCCCATATTCCTTCTAAACCATTCCTATCATATACCTTTTAATGTCTTGTGTATCCACTTCTATAGCTTCCTCTGGCAGCACATTCCAAGTAACAACTACACTCAAAGTGGAAAAAGTTGCTGCTGTGGTCCCCCTTACATCTATCTCCTCTTTCCTTAACCTTAGTTTTAGAATCGTCAATCCTGGAAACATGACTGCGTGTTCACTTTATACATTCCCCTTGTGATCCTGTACACCTCAATTAGGTCACCCGCCAGTTTCCTAGGCTCCAAAGAAAAAGTCCTAGCTTATCCAACCTCACCCCATAACTCAAGCCTGTAAACCCCTGGTAACATCCTAGTAATTCTCTTAAGCACCATTTCTAACATAATGACATCCTTCCTGTAGCTGGGCGGCCAGGACTGTGCACAGTACTTCAACTATGGTCCCACCTAAAATTTTATGGTTGCATCATTATGTGTAAAAGTTTGTACTTGATACCTTTCCCAATGAAGACAAGTATGCTAAATGCCTTCTTCACCCAGCCTCTCCACGTGACTCACCATTGTCTTTAGGTAGACACATAATGGTGGAGTAACTGAAGAAGGGATCCGACCCGAAACATCACCTATTCCTTGTCTTCAGAGATCCTATCTGACCTGCTGAGTTACTCCAACATTTTGTGTCTATCTTCAGTATAAACCAGCATCTGCAATTCCTCCCATTGTCTTTTCCACCTTGTCTGTTTCTTTCCCAATTGGTGGAGGGGTGGAACCTTCCATGGGCAACTGCACATGAGCTTCCCACCCAAGGGAGGTTAAAATTAATGCTAATGCACCCATGGGGGAATATTAATGAGAGGGATGAAAAGTTTGGTGAACGAAGGAGGTTTTAATAAGTGTCCTCTCAGAAGAGAGAAATCAGGGGAAGAACTTGGAAACTCTGTGCAAGTGGCATAGTGATGAAAAACTGGGGGGTTGTCAAGGGCCAGTTTTTGAGGTGTGCCAGTGTCTCCTAGTGCATGTAAAACCAGAGGACATTAGTGGTAGGTGGGAGGTGAGAATTTAAATCTCCCTGTGTGCCAACATCAAAATAGCCACGTTGGAACAGAGCACAGAGTGGTGAGGTTGTAGAATCCATCGTCAGGGTGGGGAGGAGTACCAGCAGATCTGGTGGCTGGGAGGGAGAATGGGGAATGTTCAGTGTAGGGAATGCTGCAGAAGAGTCACAGCCTCCACATGTAAGAGAGGTTGAGAACCAGTTGGGGGTGAAGGCCATTTATTCACAAAATGCTGGAGTAACTCAGCAGGTCAGGCAGCATCTCGGGAGAGAAGGAATGGGTGACGTTTCGGGTCGAGACCCTTCTTCATGACTGATCAGATCATGGGCAACAGGATAGGGTATTACGTCCCTGGTTTTTTGTTGTTGTTCATTTTCTGAATCCTGATGAGGATAAGGCTGGGATTTGTTGCCTCTGGAGATACAAGGGGCTGCAGATGTGTGATCTGGAGTAACAATATGCTGGAGGAACTCTGTGATCAGGCAGTATAGGTGGGGGAAGGAAAAACTAAATGATCCACATTTTGGGCTGAGATCCTTCAGCAGGACTAGGAATAAGGGGTAGGCCATTTAGAACTGAGATGAGGAAAAACTTTTTCAGTCAGAGAGTTGTGAATCTGTGGAATTCTCTGCCTCAGAAGGCAGTGGATGCCAATTCTCTGAATGCATTCAAGTGAGAGCTAGATGGAGCTCTTAAGGATAGCGGAGTCAAGGTGGTATGGGGAGAAGGCAGGAACGGGGTAGTAATTGAGAATGGTCAGCCATGATCACATTGAATGGCGGTGCTGGCTCGAAGGGCCGAATGGCCTCCTGCACCTATTGTCTATTGACTGAGAGAGTGGGAGGAGAGGAGGAGGGGGGTGGTTAGCCAGTACAAAGAGGTGGAGCAGAGGGTGGGTCAAGAGCTGTAAAGCAATAGGTAGATTAGGGTAAGGAGAGGCTGCTTAGCTGATGGAGTTGGGTGGTGGTGGGAAGGAAGGTGCGAACATTGACAGAGGCTGGGAGGTGAGTGGTGCAGTAGGGCTGCAGATTTAGACATTAGAGATACAGCGTGGAAAGAGGCACTTCGGCCCACCGAGACCTCACCAATCAGCGATCACCCCATACACTAGCACTATCCTGCACACTACGGACAATTTGTATTTATTACTGAAGCCAATTAACCTACAGACCCGTATGTCTTTGGATTGTGGGAGAAACCCCACGTGGTCACAGGGAGAACATTAAAAACTCCACACAGACTGCATCCGTAGTCAGGATTGAACTCTGGTTTCTGTTGCTGTAAGGTGGCGACTCTACCGGTGTGCCATTCTGCCGCCATTGTGGCATTGAGCTGATGATGGAACCTGATTGGGACCAAATAAGGGAGTTAGGGTAGGCAGGTGGGAACAGTTTTTGGGGGGAGAAGAGGGGAACCAGTGAAAAGAGTGTGTGGGTGATCGACTGATGGGGCGGGTGGAGGAGTGGAAAGAAACTGGAGGACAGGGAGCTGGGGAATGTGGTTGAAAAGAAGGGTGTGATAGGTCCTGAGAAGATCAGAAGGAGAAGGGGACCGGGGGACGGGAGGGTTACCTGAAATTGGAGAATTCAGTGTCCATGCCATCTACAAAGACCACGCAGGCACATTATGAGGAGCAGCTCCTCTAGTTTGCCTTTGTCCTCGGCTTAGTAACGGAGGACGGTGAGAATAGACAGAATGGCGTGGGTTTAGATTTAGATTCAGATTTACTATTGTCACATGTACTGTGCAGTGAAATGCATATTATCCAGTCAGATAAAATATGCATAAATACAATCAAATCAAACGAGCACAATAGTAGAGCAAAGGGGAAGTTGCAGAGTGCAGAATATAGCTCTCAGCATTGGAGCACACCAGTTTAATAGACAATCCAATGTTCACGATAGGTTGGCGATGAATTGGAAAAGCACCCCAGCTATGGTCGGACTGTTTAGTAGCCTGATTACTGAGCGGAAGATGCTTTTCAAGCTATATCTTCTGCCTCAAGGGAATGGGGAGATGAAGGAATGACCAGGGTGATTAAGTTTGCTGCTTTTCTGAGGCATTGTGATGTGTAGATGGAGTCATTGGTGATGGAGGTGTTTGGTCTGCTTGATGGACTGGGTTCCATCCACAACTCTTTGCAATCTCTTGCAGATTTGGGCAGAGCTGTTCTCAAACCAAGCTGTGATGCAACCCATGGCCTGGTGTGGGTTTAAGTCAGGCTGCCCTTGGCTGGGTCTTGGCTTTGATACATGCACATGGATGCAAGTTGACTATCAGAGTCCCATAGCACTGTAACAGGCCCTTTTTGCCCACTCGGGCTGTGCCGACCATCAACCACCCATTTGCACTAATCCCACGCTCATCCCATTTTATCCTCCCCTCATTCTGATCCCCCTACATTCCACCACTCAACTTCACAATAGGGGACATTTACAGTGGCCAATTAGCCTATTGACCCCCACGTCTTTGGGATGTGGGAGAATCCGGGGCAAGCTCATGCGGTCACGGGGAGAGCATGCAAGCTCCACACAGACAGTACGGGAAGTTGTGATCGAACCTGGATCACAGGAGCTGTGAGGCAGTGGCTCTACCTGCTGCACCACTGTGCTGGCCCTAACACCCCGCTGAGGATCTCATCTGAAGTTAGGTGATGTGGCAGGATGCAGGAGTTTGCTGACTGTCCAGCCCAAGCCTAACACTGAGCCCTGTGTTTACCCTCCTCGCTGCAGGGCAGAATGGTCAGTGTGCTGTCCAGACGTCTGGGAAAGCGCTCCCTGCTGGGCGCCCTCGTCCACACCCCCAGCCCTTCCGGTGATGGGATGCTGATCCCCGGCCTGATCCAAGCATTCCGGCTGGACAGCAGGAGCAGCAACACCTCGTACACAGTGTCGTTTGAGGATGGTCGGTTCATGGAGTACAGCGAGGACAACATCATTGGCCCAGGCTTCCAGAGCGTGACACACTTCAAACTCCAGCCCGGACAGAAAGTAAGTTCACCCCATGCCTGCCCTGAGGTTTGAGGGTCATCTACTTATGGGGGGGGGGGGGGGGGGGGGGGAGAGGGGCAGGAGCTCAAGGTAGAGGGTGACTGAAGGAGGGAGGAACTGAGGGCAGTAGGGAAGAGGAATTAGACCAGCATTGGCATCGAGTACAAGAGTCAAGAAGCTGAGTTTCAGTTTTATAAAGCTTCGGTTAGGCCGCATGTAGAGTATCGTATGCAGTTCTGGTTACCCCATTACTGGATGGATGTGGAGGTTTTAGAGAGAGGGCAGAAGAAGTTTATCAAAATGCTGTCTGATTTAGAGGATATTAGCTATAATGAGAGTTTGGACAAATATGGGTTGTTTACTCTGGAGTGTCAGATATTGAACGGAGACCTGATAGTAATGTATAATATTAAGGGATGCACAGAATGGGTAGATAGTCAGAATCTTTTACCCTCCTTGAAAGTATCAAAGTCTGGAGGGCATGGCTTTAAGATGAGAGGAGCAAAGTTTAAAGGAGTTTTTTATGGGGCAAGTTCTTTTTTTATACTGAGAGTGGTCGGTGCTTGGAATGAACTGCTTGGGGTAGAGGTGGGACAAGATACGACCATGGCATTTAAGAGGCTTTTGGATATGCAGTGAATGATGGGATGTGAATGATACACAAGCAGAGGAGATTAGTATAACTCGGTATCATATTCAGCATGGGTTTTGTGTGCTTAAGGACCTGTTCCCATGTTGTATTATAGGTAGTTCAATGTACTATAGATCAGCACAATCACGCGAATGGCAGAGCAGGTTTGAGGGGCCGAGTGGCCTCTTCCTTTCCACTTGCCCATGAGTCACTTCAAACAGTTAGTCCAGCATTTTGTGTCTATCATCCACGCAATGGACCTGGAGTGGTTTTGTTGAATGGGGGGAGCTGGCTGAGAAACTGAGCCTGGGTCTGAAGGTGGGGACGCTCCACATTATAACCAGTTCAGTTTAGGTTAGTACTGAGTACTGAGTACCTCACCTTAGTACTGAGGTGCAGTGAAAAGCTTTTTGTTGCATGCTAAGTAGTCAGCAGAAAGACAATACATGATTACAACCGATCCAGTTACAGTGCATGATAAGGGAATAACATTTAGTGCCGGGTAAAGCCAGCAAAGTCCAATACAGGAGTCAAGAGGATCAAAGTTAAAGTAAGAAATGGTGCTGTAGGATAGATATTTCAGAGTATGGAGGGATTGTAATATGAGTTTGTAGATCTGCTTCTGTGGCTAGCACGCAAATAGTCGCCTGTGTTGGGCGCCATCTTAGAAGCTGTCTTGCTATGGTTGTACTATAACCCACTCCCCATCCCACCATCTCCTCCTATCCCATTCCACATTTGATCCCCAACTTCATTGTAAGACCCCAGCAGCCCAACATTCACATCCCTGCCTCAAGCCTCTCCCCGCGCCTCTTCCCCTGACCTGACCTCTGCAAGCCATCCTGCCCTGGCTGCTGAGAATAACCTTCCTCTGTCTCCCCCAGGTATACCTGACGCACGGTGGGCGTGAGTACGCAGGGGTGGTGGAGCAGCACAACCACGTGGACAACGAGGTCCGTGTCTACGTCCGAGAGCTGGACCTGCGCTCCCTGCGGCGGGCGGAGGACGTGCGGCTGGGCGAGAGCCGCAGGTCCCCCCGCCTCCAGGAGCTGGAGAGGGAGTACACCAAAACCTCGCCCAGCGCCCCCTCCTCGCAGACCATCGATGTGCCCCCGAGGTAGGTCAGCGGCCGTTGGGGATGGAGCCGAGCATTGGAGGGGAGATTAACGGTGGGACGTGGAGGGGGGATGGGGTCGGAATCTGGGAGGGAAGGGAGTGTGGACATTGTGGCTCATTTAGGTCCAAGAGGAGAGGACGAGGCTGGAAACCTTCACCGCCATCGCTGGACATCTGGGGGAGTCAGAGGGAGGGGGACGGGTGCGGGGGCTTATAGAGAGAGTTTGAAGGGCTCGGTCGGATGAGGGATGGGTTAATGGAGGTGTAAGAGATTGGGTGGTCAGGGGTTAGCTAAGGATTCCCTGGAGGGGGTGCAAGTGTCTGGGAGGATCTAATGGGGGGTCCCGGTGATTGGAGGGGAGGTATCTAAGGAGATGAGGCTGGGAATATTGGGTTCCCAGAATGTGGTGAAGTAGTGGCTAAAGGGGGTCACTGGAGGGTGAGGGATGGTCTAATGGTATCCCAGAGATCAGTGAAGAGGTGGCTGAGGGCTAATGAGGAGATGAGGGAGGGGATATTGGGTTCCCATGAAGTGGGGGAGGCTAAGGATGAAGGGGGGGGGGTGGGTGCTAAAGGGTGAGGGGGTGTCTAATGGAATCCTAAAGATCGGAGGGTGAGGAGGTGGTTGAGAGAGGGTCGGAGAGGATGAGGGAGGGAATAAAGGGGTCCCACGAATTGGAGGAGGTGATGAGGAGGCTAAGGAGAGGGGGCGAGGGGGGGGTCGAATGGAGTCCCAAAGATTCTAGCATGAAGGTGTGGGGGGGGGGATATAATGGGGTAATTGGAAGTGGGGGGTCCAGCAGGCTCCCAGGCCCACACGGTGCTCCACTTTCCTTCATCCTGTGTAGCAGGTTTGGGGCGGGCAGCTGGTGTCACTGGGTGGGCGGGTGTGTGGTGAGCTCTCTGCGGCCCCTCTAACTCCCCGCTCTGTCCATGGCAGGGCTTCATGTGCTGTCGACATGGACGAGATCATGGCGGCGATGGTGCTCAGCAGCCTGTCCTGCAGTCCACGGCTCAACCCTCCGCCCAGCAGCCTGGCTCCAGGTAGGACCACCAGCGCAATCTCCCTGCCCACGCACCGATGTGTGGGCTCCTCCGTCAACAGTGTGTGCAGGGACGCACGTGTGTGTGATCACATGGAACGCATGTACGCAGGCAGGCAGGCGGCACGGTGGTGCAGCGGTAGAGTTGCTGCCTTACAGCGAATGCAGCGCCGGAGACTCGGGTTCGATCCTGACTACGGGCGCTGTCTGTACGGAGCTTGTACGTTCTCCCCGTGACCTGCTTGGGTTTTCTCCGAGATCTTCGGTTTCCTCCCACACTCCAAAGACGTGCAGGTTTGTAGGTTAATTGACTGGGTAAGTGTAAAAAAAAAATTGTCCCTGGTGTGTGTAGGATAGTGTTAGTGTGCGGGGATCGCTGGGTGGCGCGGACTCGGTGGGCCGAAAGGCCTGTTTCCGCGCTGTATCTCTAAATCTAAAATCTTGACGCGTTCTCCCTGTGAGAGCGTGGGGTCCCCCTGGGTGTGTCCATTCCTCTTTTTTTTACCAAAAATAAATCATATCATCATCATATCATATATATACAGCGCGGAAACAGGCCTTTTCGGCCCACCAAGTCCGCGCCGCCCAGCGATCCCCGCACATTAACACTATCCTACACCCACTAGGGACAATTTTTACATTTACCCAGCCAATTAACCTACATACCTGTACATCTTTGGAGTGTGGGAGGAAACCGAAGATCTCGGAGAAAACCCACGCAGGTCACGGGGAGAACGTACAAACTCCTTACAGTGCAGCACCCGTAGTCAGGATCGAACCTGAGTCTCCGGCGCTGCATTCGCTGTAAAGCAGCAACTCTACCGCTGCGCCACCGTGCCGCTATGTATTCATTTATTTACCATGATAAAATTTACAAAACAAACAATACCAACACACCCACCACTAATCACAAAAATAACCAAATGTTCATAAGTGATAGGAGTAGAATTAGGCCATTCAGCCCATCAAGTCTACTCCGCCATTCAATCATGGCTGGTCTATCTCTCCCTTCTAACCCCATTCTCCTCCCCATAACCCCTGACACCCGGACTAACTTTTCTCTGCCGAAGAATAAGGGGTAGGCCATTTAGAACGGAGACGAGGAAGAACCTTTTTCACCCAGAGTTGTGAAACTCTGGAATTCTCTGCCTCGGAAGGCAGTGGAGACCAATTCTCTGGATGCTTTCAAGAGAGAGTTAGATAGAGCTCTTAATGATAGTGGACTCAGGTGATATGGGGAGAAGGCAGGAACGGGGTACAGATTGAGAATGATCAGCCATGATCACGATAAATGATGGTGCTGGCTCGAAGGGCTGAATGGCCTCCTCCTGCACCTATTGTCTATTGAGAATATCCATTGACTTGGCCTCTACAGCCTAGTTTTCTAAATATTAAATATTAAATAGCTATATTACAATCCTGGTCCAGGATGCATTCAACGGTCCCAGAAACCCCCCATGGTGCCATGGTCACCGCGTGTGCCGTTCTGAGGGTCACCCTGGCACGGACATAACCTGAAAAAGGGGCAGGCAGTTGGCTCAGGCAGAGCCCTATTCTGCCTGGCGCCCTGACCCACGAATGGCCAGCTTGGCCTGGCCCAGGAGTAATGCCCATTCCTCTTGGGGCCTCCAGCGTGAGAGGTCTGCGGGCCGCTGTGAGTTATTCCCCGTGCACCTGATGGCCGCATCCCTGCCTCGACCCGAACATTCGTGTTGCCTCCAATCTCACCCAGACTCTGACCGTGGCAAAATCCTGTACTGTGCCTGGTGAGGTGCATCGCCACACAGCTCCAGTGACCCTGGTTCAATCCTGACCCCCAGCGCTGTTGATGTAGAGTATGCACGTTCTCCCAGCGACCGTGGGTGGTCCGGTTTCCTCTTGTATCCCAGAGACATGCAGGTCAGTGGTTTTATTGCCTCGTGTGTAATTGGTGGTTATTGTAGACTCAGTGGGCTGAAGGGCCTGTGACTATGTCTCGACAGTGTCGCGGCCTGTCCCCTCACACACACATGTCTCTACACGTGTTTGTCCGTACATGTGATCACGCTTGCGTGTTCATGCACAAACTGGTCATACTTTAGCCCTGCCTGCTCGCACACGTGGGTGTTCGCTATGAAGTAACCCTCTTGTCTGCTTTGTCCCTATGGCAGCGTTGGCAGACTCCAGGATCGATGTGCGAAACGGGAGCAGCAGTGACTGTAGGAGCAGTAACTCCTCGTCTCCTTCACCCCCACCACTTCCCCAGGCCCTCGCACCAGGGCAGGGAGATGACGGTCTTGACTTTCACATCCCACATCCCTTGTTGCTGGAGGAGCCAGCTCCTCGGAAAAGGAAGGTACGGATTGCAGCTGGTGTCATGGAGTTGAGAGTGTTTATACGCACTATATTCATCAGGAGAATGAAATTCCTGCTTGCTGAAGCTTTACAGGCATAGTAAATGACTTGGAGTGATGTGTAAAATCAGGAGAGGAATAAATAGGGTGAATGTGCTCAGTCTTTTTCCCCAGGGTAGGGGAATCCAGAACTAGAGGGTACAGATTTAAGGTGAGAGAGGAAAGATTTCATGAGAACATGAAGCCCAACGG
Organism: Rhinoraja longicauda; assembly: GCF_053455715.1. NCBI lineage: Eukaryota > Metazoa > Chordata > Chondrichthyes > Rajiformes > Arhynchobatidae > Rhinoraja > Rhinoraja longicauda. The sequence goes on along the minus strand of NC_135961.1, from coordinate 54,000,745 downwards.
AGGGTGTTGGGTATATGGAACAAGCTGCCAGAGGAAGGGGTTGAGCCAGGTACAACAATATTTATGAAGGAATTTGGGGGGCCACTATAGTGCAATGGTAGAGTTGCTGCCTTACAGTGCAAGAGATCCAGGTTCGATCCTGACTACGGGTGCTGACTGTAAAGGGATTGTATATGCTCCTATGACTGTGGGTTTTCTCCGGATGCTCCAGTTTCCTCCCATACTCCAAAGACGCACAGCTTTGCAGGCTAATTAGCTTCTGTAAATTGTCCCTAGTGTGCAGAATAGAACCAATGTATGGGGTGATCATTGATCAGCGTGCACTCGGTGGGCCTGTTTACATGCTGTACCTCTAAACTTAAGGTACATGGATACGAAAGGTTTCGAGGGATATAGGTCAAGTTCGGGTAAATGGTACGTGTAGACTGGCATCTTGGTCGGCATGGGCACATTGGGCCGAAGGGCCAATTTTCATGCTCTATGACCCTGACTATGAATCTATATGTATATTTACCATAAATTTCCTGGACCAGGGGCCACAGTTTAAGAATAAGGGGTAGGCCATTTAGAATGGAGATAAGGAAAAACCTTTTTCAGTCAGAGAGTTGTAAATCTGTGGAATTCTCTGCCTCAGAAGGCAATGGAGGCCAATTCTCTGGATGCTTTCAAAAGAGAGCTAGATAGAGCTCTTAAAGATAGCGGAGTTAGGGGGTATGGGGAGAAGGCAGGAACGGGGTACTGATTGCGAATGATCAGCCATGATCACATTGAATGGCGGTGCTGGCTCGAAGGGCTGAATGGCCTCCTCCTGCTCCTATTGTCTATTGATTAGCTACACTAGGTGAAACAGACAGTGCTCACCACTATACACCTGTGGAAGTTTGATAAGAGTATTTAGCAACATGCTGAATCTCCTGAAACCTCTGAGGAACTAGAAGTGAGGGTGAGCTGTGTGGGAGGGCCCTGTACTGTGGAGAAGGATCTGTGTGGGAGGAGGGCGACATCGTGCCTGGGAGCAGCTCAGATCAGTGCTGCAGGGTCGGGGGTTGAGTGAGGGAGCTGGGGTGAGGGTCTCGCTCAGTGGTTGCAATGGTGGGGATGCATGGGGCTAAACGTGCAAATGTGGAGAGAGTTTTCAGGTGCCTAATGCCCTCTGCCTGTCCTCCCTCGCAGAACTCGCTGAAGCTCATGTATCGCTGTATGTGGCCCCACTGCCAGAAATGCCTCTCATCCACTGTGGGAATACGGAGACACATTCGAACCATACACCTCGGGTAAGGCACTGCTCGGGGAGAGAATGGGCAGGGTGTGTGGAACATGTTCAATGTTCCCAGCGACATAAAACTCTGGCGCAGCATAGGTTGGAGGACAGGAGTGATGCTCCCTCTACACCATCCCATCACACGCTTCCAGGGTCAGACACGGCGAAGATCCCTCAATGCTGCCTGTCACACACTCCCAGGGCATGGTTTAGACACAGAGTGAATCTCCCTCTATACCATCCCATCACACACTTCCAGGGTCAGATGCAGTGAAGATCCCTCAATACTGCCTGCTCCACACTCCCAGGGATGGGTTTCGACACCGAGTGAAATTCCCTTTACAGCATCCCATGAAACACTTCCAGGATCAAACGCCATACGAAGCTCCTACACTGTCCCATCACACACTCGCAGGGCATAGATTAATCAGAGTGAAGCTTCCTCTACACAATCCCAGTTCACACATCATGGTCAGACATATGAGTTTCCATGCTGCATCTCAAAACTAAACTAAATGGTTCCGAGTGGACTTGAGGAAAAAGTGGATCGGTTCTCTTTGGAATTGGTTGAGGTGCATAGCAGATGAATGGAAATGTTCAAAAGTGTCAGGCTTTAGTAGAAGTGACTATGGGCAGAGGGCACAGATTGAAGGTACTGAGGGCAAATAGGAAGTGAAAAGTGACCTGCAAGAACACAAGAAATAGGAACAGGAACACTCAGCCCCTGAAGCTTGCCACACTATTCACTACGTGTAGGGAAAAAAACGGCAGGTTCTGGTTTAAATCGAAGGTAGACACAAAATGCTGGAGTAACTCAGCGGGTCAGGCAGCATCTCAGGAGAGAAGGAATGGGTGACGTTTTCAGGGTCTCAACCTGAAACGTCACTCATTCCTTCTCTCCCGAGATGCTGCCTGACCCGCTGAGTTATTCCAGCATTTTGTGTCTATACTATTCACTATGATCATAGCTGATCCACACTGGCTTCAACTCCTCCTCTGTGTCAGTTCTGAGATTGGGAATTTGTCCCGAGTATATTATGTATTCAGTAATCTAGTAACAGTGGGAAGGAAGCTGCTCTTGAATCAGTTGGTAGGTGCTTTCAAGCTTGTGTATCTTCTACCTGACAGTAGAGGGAAAAGTGTGTGATCCTTGATTATGCTTGAAGCTTTCCATAGGCAGCATGTATTCCATTATGGCAGGATGGGCTAGGTAGGGATGGCGATTTGTTTGATAGATTGGGCTGCATCCATAACTCATTGCAACTTCTTGTGGTCTTGAACGAGCTGTTGCCAAGCCAATCTGGTAGTAGTAGTAGTGCTTTTATTCGTTTATCACATGTGCAAACACACAGTGAAGTTATTTTCTTACATACAGTTCAGAAAAGTATTGCTGCACCTAAGAACCACCCCCGATGAGCAAAGTGTATATAAATAATCTACTGAGCACACATGCAAGAGGCGCCAGGTTTTGGCACCATTCCTCAGGTCCAGTACAGGCTCTAGTTCCTATGAGCGGTGCCCGTTCCAGGCGAGCCCTAGGCTTCTGCGGGCCTCCAGTCATCGCCTTCCTTGAACGCGACGTCCCTCTCTTCGCCCGTCCACCTTTGTGCCCTGAGGCAGCGGACCTTGAGGGAGCAGTAGGCAAGACTATCCTCTCCTACTCTGGACTTTATCGTGTGCTAAAGGCACTTTATCGGCACCGTGGTACAGCGAATGCAGTGCCGGAGACCCGGGTTCGATCCCGACTCCGGGTGCTGTCTGTACGGAGTTTGCACGTTCTTGCCGTGACTTGCGTGGGTTTTCTCCGAGATCTTCGGTTTCCTCCCACACTCCAAAGGCGTACAGGTTTGTAGGTTAATTGGCTTGGTAAATGTAAAAAATTGTCCCTGGTGGGTATAGGATTGTGGTAATGTGCGGGGGTCGCTGGTCGACACGGACCCGGTGGGCCGAAAGGGCCTGTTTCTGCGCTGTATCTTTAAACTAAAAACTAAGCGATATTCCCTTTATCATGTATCTGTACACTGTGGATGAGTCGATTTGTAATCATGTATAGCCTTTCCACCGACTGGTTAGCACGCAACAAGAGCTTTTCACTGTACCTCGGTACATGTGACACTAAACTAAACTGAAACTCAACCTTTGGTACATTCCGATCGGATGCTTTCTATGATGCATCTGTAGAGGGTGGTGAGAGTCATTGGAGACAAGCTGCGCTTCTTGGTGTCTGGGGGATGATGTGACTGTGGATGGGGTTGGGGTGGTGTGTCTTGCCTGTACTCCAGAGTTTCTGACGCGATCCCTGTTGCTTTGTCCCTGACAGCCGCAGTGACTCGGAACACAGTGATGGCGAGGAGGACTTCTACTATACCGAGATCATGGAGGATGCGAAGAGCGTCTCTGAAGCCCCCAGCGGCCAGTACTGCTCTCCTCCTCCCCCCTCTCCGCAGTGCCAGCAGTTGGCAGGCAGCCCGCAGCTCCTCAGCAGTCCGGATGTGCTTCCAGATGCCCTGGCCCGCAGCGCACCCCTTCTAAGCCGATCGGCCCCCAGCTGCTTGAGGCAGGTCTATGTGGACCACACCTACCAGGTAGGACCAACGGCCTAGCAATCGGGGCAGAGTGTCCTCTCCTTCCTGTTCACGTCTAGCAGCCTGTTGTGCTCCTGGGTCAGGGGGAGACCCTGGTGTCGGGCAGGACTCTGGACTTGAGAGGGGAGACCCCACTACCCTCACTTCGGGGGAAGACCCTGGGGTGTCGAAGGAGATCACGGGTGTCAGGGGGGAGACCCTGGTATGCTCATTTGGGGGGTGGGGGGGGAGACCCCAGCTGTGAGAGGGACAGCGGTACCATCACTTCAGGAGAACTGGAGTCAGGGAAGATCACTGGTGTCAGTGGGAGATGTCAGTGCCTTTGCTTCAGGGGAAGGTTCTAGGGGGTCAGGGGGAGATCCCAGCACCCACACCTCAGGGGAAGAGCCTGGGGTTAGGGCAGATCATGGGTGTCAGGGCCTGATATGCTCACCAGGGGAGAGAAGTCCCAGGTGTGAGAGGGAGACGCGTACCCACACCTCTGAGGAAGATTCCAGGCCTTGGTGGGTGGACCCTGGGTGTCAAGGGAAATCCCGTTATCCTTAAGTAATTCAATAGACAATAGGTGCAGGAGTAGGCCATTTGGCCCTTCGAGTCAGCACCGCCATTCAATGTGATCATGGCTGATCATCCACAATCGGTACCCCGTTCCTGCCTTCTCCCCATACCCCCTGACTCCGCTATCATTTAGAGCTCTATCTGGCTCTCTCTTGAAAGCATCCAGAGAAATGGCCTCTACTGGCTTCTGAGGCAGAGAATTCCACAGATTTACAACTCTCTGAGTGAAAAGGTTTTTCCTCATCCTCTTTCTAAATGGCCTACCCCTTACTCTTAAACTTCCTCCTCTTCTTTCTAAAGGTATGTCCTTTTATTCTGAGGCTGTGCCCTCTAGTCCTAGATCCTGGGCGTTGGGGATTCCCCCAGTGGGAGACCCCAGGATCCGCGTTAGTCGGAAACCCACCAGTACTGATACTGGGATCCTCCTGCATCAAGGAGAGACCCAGGTGTCGGGCGAGGCTCTGGGCGTGAGCGGGGCGAGACCCCGGTACCTTTGCTATGATCGGGGCCTGGTCAGCTACGACATTCAATCTCTTTCCACCAGATTTTTTTAATTTATTATTTTTTGTATCAAAAAATGTATTCAATTATTTAAAAACAATACAATACAATAAAACAAAACAGAACCCACCATCAGAATACAATACAAACAAATATATCAAATGAAACTATTATACAACTACACTACAATCCCTATCCAGGATGATTGTGGATGATCAGCCATGATCACACCGAATGGCGGTGTGGGCTCGAAGAGCCGAATGGCCTCCTCCTGCACCTATTTTCTATGTTTCTATGCATCCAATCCCCCGCGGTGTCCAACGGTCCCGGAAATCCCCCAGGGTACCCGTGGACAGCACGTAGTCCCTCTCCAACACCACCCGGGCGCGGACATAACCTCGGAAAAGGGGTAGGCAGCTGGCTCGGGCAGAGCCCTCTTTCCACCTAATAGGGTCCCGACCCGAAACGTCACCGATTCCTGTTCTCCAGGGGATGCTGCCCGAGCCGCTGAGTTACTCCAGTGTTTTGTGTCTGTCTCCTTCCACCACAGGTATCCCCGGAGCAAACCCACACCTTCACCTTTGCCAGTCTCTCCAGCCAGCCGCAAGTGGCTGCGTTCAAGCCCCATATCATCTTTGCGTCGACGCCACAGATATTCCACGGAGGCAAGTAAGTGAAGGGGGGTATTATGCGGGGGTTGGGGGGGGGGGGGCGGTGGGGTGGCGGTGGTGAGTGGGCACCTGGACCACACGTGCAGGGGACAGGAAGGGGTTGTTAGTGGGTCCCAGTATCACAGGATTGGACTTCACAACTTGGGTAGTGATAAAAGGACACATAGTGCTGGAGTAACTCAGCCGGTCAGGCTGTGTTTCTGGAGAGCATAGACAGGTGATGTTTCGGGTTGGGACCCTTCTTCGGACTGATTATAAAGGGGGGGAGTGGGAGCAAAAAAGCTGGACACGGGGAGAGCAGGACAAAGCGTGGCAGAGTTCAGGGCACTCTGCATGGCAGAGTGGACACAGTCGTGGGGGTTGGTTTGAATAGGCAGATGGTTGGAACAAAGTCTGAAGAAGAGTCTTGTCCCGGAACATCACCTGTTTCTTTTCTCCAGAGACGCCACCTTACCCGCTGAGTTACTCCAGCATTTTGTCTCTATGTTTGGTTGGAACAAAGGCCAGAGATTTTTTTTAAATTGTGTGAGATTAAAGGATTGAAGAGTTGCAAGTTGTGAAGCAAGAGGAAGGAAAGTGGGATGGGATGGGAGGAGAGAAATAGGTGCAGGTCCTGGTGTTGGTGGGGGGGGGGGGGGGTGGGGGAGTAAGATAGGGGGGGTTGAAGGGAGGGTTGTTTTGGTGGTTACCTACATTTGGAAAACTCAATGTTTAACTCGGGCAGTGATAACTCTGGGATTTTTTTTCCGGTTGACAGGAAGGTGCGCGGTGAAGCCAAGAAATGCCGCAAGGTCTATGGCGTGGAGAACCGCAGTCAGTGGTGCACTGCCTGTAGGTGGAAGAAGGCCTGTCAGCGCTTCCACGACTGAGCGCCGGGGCTTGCTGGCGTAGACGGGTGGGGTCCCCACGCAAGAGGAACCTCCCCAGGATCGGGACTGAGCGGATCTGCCGCCGTGTGGGTCCTGTGGGCACGGACAGCGGCGATATTCCAGCTGCCTGCTGACGGGGTTAGGACGATCTCTGGGGCAACTGGACCAGCTACAATCCATTGGCTGAGAGATCCTTCAGAGTACTTCCTCTGTACAGCCTATAAAGTTCTCCATTTTTGGACCTTGTGCTCCCAAACCAAACTGCTCACGAGGCAGACACCTCCTCCCCGTCTCTTGGAGGCTTGGCCATGGTCCTCGGTGTCTCCCAGCTGTACCACCACCAGTATACTCGTGCCATGCATGCAGTTGGAGCCGGGGATGGGGAGGAGACTGGATGAACCTGGACTGCTTTTTCTCGACCTCCTTACGAGCTCGGTTTGCCAGGGACCGACCCACTGGTGCAAGTGTCTGAAAGCTGCTGGGCCTCCATGAGTCCACAGACCATGAGTGCAGAGCTGGGAGGAAGGACGATGAAGCTCGGGAACTCCACACCTGTGCAGGAGTGCTGCAGTCCCGGGAGTCGCTGGCAGTTGTCAGGAGACGCATTGACAGAAGTGACATTGTTACGCAGGGACTTCTAGGCCATTGTTTCTGATGAGAGGTCGCTGACTTAAAGCATTTTGACTCTGTCTCATTTTAGCCTTCCAGATTTTAATTATTAAGTTAAAACAACTATCTACTTTGTCCTAAGCATTCAGCGTCATACAGCACAGAAACAGGCCCTTCAGTCCAACACGTCCATGTTGACCAAGATGCCCATTGAAACGGGTTCCATTTGCCCGGTATCCCTTGAATCCATTCCTCTGCGATTTAAAACTAGCTTCTTTTCTTTCTTTGGCTGTTCCAACAGAGGGTCTCAATCCGAAACGTCACCCACTCCTTCTCTCCGAGATGCTGCTTGACCCGCTGAGTTACTCCAGCATTTTGTGTGTACCTTCGATTTGAACCAGCATCTGCAGTTATTTCCCTACACAAAGGTAGTATAGTGGTTGACTTAATGGACTGGCATGCAGAAGCCCCAACTATTGAGCAGAAGGCACAAGCTCAAATCCCACTACAGCAGGTTAGAAGAATATGGAACATATTGGTAATATCAGTGAAGGTAATCATGGAAATGCTGGAGTATTGTACAAAGCCACTGGTTCACCGTTGTGTGCAGCTCTGGATTCCACATTCCAGGAAGGATGCGGAGGCGTTGGAGGATGCAAAAGAGATTTAACAGAATTCTGCCTGGATTAGAGAGTATTAGTTATGACAGGTTGGACAAACATGGATTGTTTTCTCTGGAGATTGGAGGCTGAGAGGAGATTTGAGAGAAATTTATAAAATTACAAGAGGCATAGATAGGGTAGACAGTCAGAACCTTTATTCCAAAGCAGGATTGTCAAAAACTAGAGCGTATAGCATTAATGCCAGCGAGGGAAGATTTAAATGAGATGCATGGGGGCATGTTTTTTTATTTGGCGGTGGAATCAGATATGATGGTGGCGTTCAAGAGGTTTTTAGATATGCACATGTATATGGAGGGATATGGATCATACAAAGGCTGAGGAGATTATTTTAACTTGGCATGATGTTTGGCACAGATATTGTGGGCCAACAGACTTCTTCCAGTGCTACACTGTTACGTGCTATGTTCCATGTCCCTCATGGATATGGAACATAGGAACTGCAGTCTTCACCTAGGCTGGCATATATGTAACTCTAGATCCACGTAAAATGATTTGTATTCGTAATTGCCCTCTGCAATGACGTATTCTTGGATATTCTGGGATTGGCAACAAATGCAGGGTTAGTCATTAAATCACAGTCCCCATGAATGTCAGTTACAGCACCTTTCTCATTGAGCTTGTTTCCACAGTCAATAAGGAAATGGCTGATCCTGTTTCTTGTGTAATTCCTGACCAAATTCCAAAGAAAAACATGGTCCAAGATAGTGCCGGGCATGGTTCTGTGGCTGGGGTGGGGTTAGGGTTGTTTGGGTTGGTTCAAAACCTGTTAGAAAGTAGCTGCTCCTGAACCTGGCGGTGTCGGACTTCAGGCATCTGTATCTCTGGCCTGAAAGTAGCAGCGAGATGAGAGGATTGCACGGATAGTGGAAATCCTTCAGACAGATGCTGCCTTCCCGAAGCAGCGCCTTGTGTAGATGCTTTGGATGGAGTGGGGGGGGGGGGGGGGGGGCTGTGCCTGGAATGGATGGGGCCAAGTCCACATCTCACTGCAGCCTCTTGTGTTCCTGTGCATTGAAATTGCCGTATCAGGGCTTGTTGCAGCCAGTCAGGATTCCCCTGCTGGCGAGTGTTTTCCTTGTGCTGTGTTTGTATATAATATACACACAGCTCCATTGTTGTTACATTTCCATTGTGTCGTGGCATATAGGCCAACACTTTCTTGATCACCCCCAGTCATCCTTTAGAGCATGGCAGTGAACAGTGTGTGTGGTGAAGGTTCAAGTCTTGGTGCTGTTGTTCATAAGTTATAGGAGAAGAATTAGGCCACTCGGCCCATCAAGTTTACTCCACCATTCAATCATAATTGATCTATCTTTCCCTCCCAACCCCATTCTCCTGCCTTCTCCCCATAATCCCTGACAACCATATTAATTTGCATATGGGCAAGGGGGCTCCAGAGTTTTTCTATTAAAAATGCCTGCTCCAAGCTGGTGCTGACCCATGCTGGTAACAAGAGAGGAGATTCTCCTCAGCTTTCTCCCTCCTCAGTTTTCCTGTGTGTCTTCTGACAGGGCAACATGAATAAAATGAGGTGAGAGATCAGGGCTGATCAGTGGTCTGACTTCAGCTCAGAGCCACGGGTGTGTACAGGAAGATGAAGCTTAGTTATTGTCCCAAGTGAATTATCATCAGTGACCATTCTGATTCTGATAGAGCCTTTGAATAAACTACAATGACGTTGACTTGCTTATTTTATATAAAATGAATACAAAAGGAGTGGGTGTGAGCAGTTGTGACTAAGTATGCACTTATGATGTTAACTGGGAAACCGTCAGATATCCTCTCTTGTGCTTATGGACATCCATCCGTAAGTTATAGGAATTAGACCATTCGGCCCATCGTCTACTCCGCCATTCAATCATGACAGATCTATCTTTCCTTCTCAACCCCATGCTCCTGCCTTCTGCCCATAACCCCCGGGCACCATTACTAATCAAGAATCTGTCAATCGCACCTTAAAAATTACCATTGACTTGGCCTTCACAGCCATCTGTGACAATGAATTCCACAGATTCACCACCCTCTGACTAAAGAAATTCCTCATTGTCTCCTTTCTAAAGGTACAACCTTTTATTATGAGGCCATGGTCTCAGGTCCTCGACTCTCCCACTAGTGGAAACATCCTCTCCACATTTGTGGGGGTTCTGGTGTGAACTGCAGACCATTGAGGTATGTGTGAATGCCCAACACAGAGTCTGTGCTGTAAAGGGTTGCAGGATCAGCAGTGCAGGTTACTGGGAAGAGCAACCACTGATCCAGAAATCACTGTGTATTAAACGGGCTCCATCCTGTTAATAGTGATAAGGTTCAGGGTTTGACGGGATTACACCACTTTACCCTCTGTTTCCAGAGCTACTCTGCTACATTTGCTCCATGGTGTTGGGAAATTTGGTCCCAACGCTGAGACTATCTTGTGTTTCTTAGAGTTTAGAGATAGAGCGGAAACAGGTCCTTCAGCCCACCAAGTCGGCGCCGACCAGTGATCACCCCATACACTAGCACTATCCTATGCATTAGGAACAATTTACAACCAAAGCTAATTAACCCCAAACCCTGTATATCTTTGGAGTTTGGAAGTGAACCGGAGCACCCGGGGGAAACCCCATAAGGTCAAGGGAAGTAGAAAATCCTTACAGACAGCCCCCGTAGTCAGGATCGAACCCAGATCTCTGGCGCTGTAAGGCAGCAACTCTACTGCAGCACCCTTTTTGCTGGATCTGGAGCATTTATAAGTGATGCATATAATGAATGAAAGTTCAGCATTCGTTATTTCCAAATTCGGAGTAATTGTCAAGTCAAGTCAAGTCAAGTCAATTTTATTTGTATAGCACATTTAAAAACAACCCACGTTGACCAAAGTGCTGTACATCTGATTAGGTTCCAATGGGGAAAAAATGAAACATACAGTAGCACGCAAACAGTTCACAGCGCCTCCTCAATGAGCCTCAAACGCTAGGGAGTAGAAATAGGTTTTGAGCCTGGACTGAAAGGAGTCGATGGAGGGGGCAGTTCTGATGCTGTTCCACAGTCTAGGAGCTGCAACCGCAAAAGCGCGGTCACCCCTGAGCTTAAGCCTAGACCGCGGGTCTAATTTCATAATGAATGAAAGTTCAGCATTCGTTATTTCCAAATTCGGAGTAATTGTGCCATGGTATAATGGGCGTGCTCTGCACACAGATCTATGGCACTGTTCTGACAAGGGCAATGTGGAGCAGAGGTGGGTTCATATACTATTGGGCTGCATGCAAGAGTCCCAGTTTTAAACCTTTTGCCTGGCAGTTGTAACATGGGATGACTGACAGCCTTCTTTGTACATTTCATGAAACTTTATCATTTTAAATAAAAAATTGAAAAATAAAAATTGAGTTTAGAAATTCATATTTTAATTGCTTTTTCAGGATTTATGGCCCATCCCCAATTGCCCATGGAAAGGCAGGGGTGTGCTGCCTCCTTGACTGACTGCAGTTCTTGTGGTAAAGGCGCTCCCACAGTGCTGTTGTGATGGGAGTTGCAGGATTTGGAACCAGTGACCGTGAAGGACCCATGGTGTATCTCCATGTCCGGATGGTGTGCAGTTTAGATAGGAACCAGCAGGTGGGGGTGTTTCCACATGTCCAGCTAAGAGAAGCCACCTTGATCCTTATTACACTGATTAAATCTTCATTCTACATCTGATTCCAAACACATGTTCATAAGTGATAGGAGCAGAATTCAGCCCATCAAGTAAACTTTGCCATATATTCATGGCTGATCTATCTTTTTCCCTCAACCTTATTCTGCTTTTGCACCATAACTCCTGACTCCCGTACTAATCAAGAATCTATTTCTGCCTTAAAAATATCAATTGATGACTTGGCCTCCATAGCCTTCTGTGGCGATTTTAATTTTAATTCACTAGAATCAAATGGATATTTCAATATATTACCATTTGGATGGTCACCAAATCTAATAGGTGTCAAGGTTATTATTCAAAGGTACAAGCAAAGCAATTCATTAAACTATAATGATTTGGACCAGTAAGATGTCACTCTAAAGTAACTCAACTCGGCAGAGTAAAATCTTTTAAAATTTGATCTGCCAATTTGATTACAGATTTCTGGAATGTACCGCTCTGTGTAATTTACATTTTTAACCCTGTGCTCATAAAAACATGGAATCAGACATGTCAGAAATTCCCCCCTCAGCTATCCACATATTAGCCAGCATGATGTATACACAGCGTGGAAAGGAATAGTACAGTACAAAAACAGGCCCTTTGGTCCACTGGGTCTATGCCGGCAACAATGCCAATTTTAATTAATCCCATCTACCTGCACATGGTCTGTGTCCTTGCATTCCATGCATGCTCACATTTCTGTCTAAGTGCCTATTAAACATTCCTATCATATCTTCTACCACCACTCCTGGCAGCATGTTCCCACCACACCCTGTGCAAACAAAAACACTTGTTCCATAAATCTACTTTAAATTTTACCATCTTGCCCTCTGGTATTTAACATTTAGACCCTGAGAAAAAGGCTCTGACTGTACACCCTAGCTATGCCTCTCATCTATATACTAAAACTTTTGTTTGTTCCTGAACTACTGCCAGGGGGGTGGAGGGAGGGATGGGGAGGAGGGGGGGACAAAGGGGGTTGAGGAAGTGGGTGGAGAGAGGAGGAGGGGGGGGGGGGGGGAGTGAGGCAGGAGAGAGTGCTGCACCAATGCAGGAGAGGTTTGGGCCCAATAGGTCCACTTGGTCTAGTAATTTTATAAACTTCTATCAGTTCTCCTCTCATCCTTCAACGCTCCAGAGAAAATCCAAGTTTGTCCATCCTTTGCTTATAGCTAGAACCCTCTGATCCAGGCAATATCGTGGTGAACTTGGACTATTTTCCGTGGAGTATTGAAGGTTGAGGGAGACCTGACAGTAGTTTAATAAAATTACGAGAATAAATTCCATTTCCTGCATATTCAAATACCCACCTGGAAGCCTTGTAAATGCAACTATTGCATCTGCTTTCAACATCGCCACCTCTGTTGGATTATGGAAATGCAGTCTGACAGAATTCACAAATCAGATTGAAGATATGGAATATAGTTGTTCTCACATAATTTATGTGGGGGAAAAAAGTAAATAAATCAGCACAACTAATATTTTTCACCTTAAGTTTCTTGATGCATGCACTGTTGACATTGTTTTGTGTTATGAGAAACTGCGAAATGGCCTGGTTTGTATAAAAGGAACCTACCCTGTAATGTTGTTGAAAGGATAGTTGTCATCTCTGATGATAAATTGGCTGCTGCTTGCAGCATCGGGACCAGAACTGCACACAGTACTCGAAATGCTGCATTACCAAAGCATCATACTGTCCCAACATGACTTGCCAGCTTCAATACAAAAAGCTCTAATTAATGAAGGCAAGTATAAAAGTACGCCTCCTTTACCACCCTGCCTATTTATGTTGCCAATTTTTGGGAGCTAAGGGCTTGTTTCCCAAGATCCCTCTGCACATCTATGCTCCTAAAGGTCCTGCCATTTACTGTATACTGTAAATACAACAGGTAACCAATCTGGCTTTTTATCAACCCCAAATCTCATTATTTAATGAACAAATAAATTTATTTTAATTTTTTATTTATAGTATTTTCAATAGCATACAAAAATACATAAGTGGATAAATATAAGGGAATACATAAGCATAAGCAATGGCAATGTATAACATAAATATCCCCAGGTTGTGTAAAACAAATTGTTATCTATACCTAGAAGATATGTCGGTATATATATGAAAAAGATAAGGATAAAAGAAAAACGAAAAGAGAGAGAAAAAGAAGAAAAAAAAAAGAGAGGAAAAAAAACAAAAAACAGTCTGTACCAGGTGGTTAACGAAAACATAGTAGTGTCGCCCGCTCCAATCCCCTCTACCTGCATAAAGCAATATCAAGAAGAACGAAAAAGGTTGGAATAAGGTCACATTACATGATATGAAAATATTGAATAAATGGCCTCCAAGTCTGCTCAAATTTGATCGAAGGTTCGTAAACAGTACTTCTAATCTTTTCCAAATTTAAACATGAAATAGTTTGAGAAAACCAATGAAATAAAGTAGGAGGATTGATTTCTTTCCAATTCAACAAAATAGATCTTCTGGCCATTAATGTAAGAAAAGCAATCATCCGACAGATGGGGGGAGATAAACAAGTAGAGTCCATCATTGGTAAACCAAAAATTGCAGTAATGGGATGGGGCTGTAGATCAATATTCAAAACCGTAGACAAAGTACTGAAAATGTCTTTCCAGTACCTTTCCAAGGAAGAGCATGACCAAAACATATGGGTAAGAGAAGCTATCTCAGATTGACATCTATCACATATAGGATTTATATGGGAATAAAAACGAGCCAGTTTATCTTTGGATATATGAGCCCTTTGAACGACTTTAAACTGTATCAAAGAGTGTTTAGCGCATATAGAAGAAAAGTTAACAAGTCGAAGAATTTTATTCCAATTGTCAATAGGGATGGTAAGATTAAGTTCTCTTTCCCAATCATTCTTAATTTTATAAAAGGGATCAGAGTGTATTTTCATAATTATATTATAAAGATTTGATATTACACCCTTTTGAAGGGGGTTTAATTGTAACATATTCTCCAAAATACCCTTAGAGTCTCGGTTAGGGAAAGAAGGAAGAACCGTGTTTAAAAAATTCCTAATCTGTAAATATCTAAAAAAGTGAGGACTGGACAAATTATATTTGTTAGATAATTGTTCAAAAGACATGAAACAATTATCCAAAAATAAATCTGAAAATCGTACTATACCTTTAATCCTCCAAACTAGATAGGCTTGATCCATCAGAGAGGGGTGAAAGAAAAAATTCGATACAATGGGCATCTCTAAAATAAAATAATTCAATCCAAAAAATTTCCGAAATTGAAACCATATTCGTAAGGTATGCTTAACTATCGGATTGTCAATTTGTTTATGTAACTTAGAAGGAACTAAAGGAAGAGAAGTTCCTAAGATAGAGCCCAATGAAAATCCTTGTACCGATTTAGTTTCCAAATCTACCCAATGAGGACTCGGAGATAAGTCCAAGTCGTTTAGCCAACATTTCAGGTAACGAATATTAGTTGCCCAATAATAGAATCTAAAATTAGGCAATGCCAATCCACCTTCCTTTTTGGATTTTTGTAAATGTTTTTTCCCTAATCTAGGATTTTTATTTTGCCATATATATGAAGATATTTTAGAATCAACTTTATCAAAAAAGGATTTGGGAATAAAAATTGGTATTGCTTGAAATATATATAAAAACTTAGGTAAAATAATCATCTTGATAGCATTAATCCGGCCTGCCAGAGATATTGATAATGGTGACCATTTAGTACATAAACATTTAATCTGATCCAATAAGGGTAAACAATTAACCCCAAATAAATCCTTATGTTTTTTGGTAATCTTAATCCCTAAATATATAAAATAATCATTAACTAATTTAAAAGGTAAGTTATTATAAATTGGAATCAGTCTATTTAAAGGAAATAGTTCGCTCTTCTTAAGATTCAATTTGTATCCAGAAAAACAAATAAATTACACTCAAAATTTTATTATTTTAATAAGCTAAGATATTTTGACAGTGATGTCAATATTTTCAGGCAGTCCTCTATTGTTAAAATTAAATACTTTTTTGTATATAATACACTGAGGGTAAAACTAGTCACAAGCATAATACCCGCCACACAATGTGCAGGAGGTGATCGGAGGAAGTCTTGCGCAGTGCAGCATGGTTCAGATTGTCCGTCACAGCAATGTTCTCTCATTAAACCCTCACATCCAAGCCAGAAGTGCTCATTCTTGTGATGCCCAGTCTGAAGAAGGGGCTCGACCAGAAACGTCACCTATTCCTTTTCTCCAGGGTTGCTGCCTGACCCACTGAATTACTCCGGCATTTTGTGTCTATCGTCCATACTCATTCTTCAGTTTGTGGAAACTCAAGCATTTAGATGAAGAAACGTAGTTGAGCTCATCCATCCATCGTCTTGATGGGCTCAAATCAAACTGTTCCCAAAGTGAATTCAATGGCCTGGAAAAAGCATTCCATCTGTTGATGTCTCTGTGTCGTATTAGTTTCCAATGTCAGCCCTAATAGCATCCTTTTCACTTGGACTGTGCACCATCTATGTTTCCTGAAGAAGCTTTCTGTTTTTTTCCTTCTTTCTTGGAACATTTGTAGAGCTGGATACTCCCGAATAGTCAACGGGAATTAGAAGAACAAATGTGCCGGGAGATTGCAGACAATAGACAATAGGTGCAGGTGGAGGTTATTCGGCCCTTCGAGCCAGCACCGCCATTCAATGTGATCATGGCTGATCATTCTCAATCAGTACCCCGTTCCTGTCTTCTCCCCATACCCCCTGACTCTGCTATCCTTAAGAGCTCTATCTAGCTCTCTCTTGAATGCATTCAGAGAATTGGCCTCCACTGCCTTCTGAGGCAGAGAATTCCACAGATTCACAACTCTCTGACTGAAAAAGTTTTTCCTCATCTCAGTTCTAAATGGCCTACCCCTTATTCTTAAACTGTGGCCCCTTGTTCTGGACTCCACCAACATTGGGAACATGTTTCCTGCCTCTAACGTGTCCAACCCCTTAATAATCTTATACGTTTCGAAAAGATCTCCTCTCATCCTTCTAAATTCCAGTGTATACAAGCCTAGTCGCTCCAGTCTTTCCACATATGACAGCTGCAGGTCAAATGAGTTGTAGTAGGGGATTTTAACTTTCCCAATATAGACTGGGAAAATCATAGCATGAAGGGTTTAGATGGGGTGCAATTCCTCAAAAGTGTCCAGGAGAGTTTTCTTAAGCAGTATGTGGAGGCCCCCACACGTGAGAGGGCCGCGCTGGATCTAGTATTGGGAAATTGGGAGGGGCAAGTTAATGAAGTGTGTGTGGAGGAGCCTTTTGGGACCAGTGACCACAGTTCGATTAGGTTTAAGATAGTTATGGATAGGGACGGAGATGGTCCACATGTTAAAATGCTCAACTGGGGTAATGCCAACTTTGAGGGTTTGAGAGAAGGTCTCGCTCAAGTTGACTGGAGCAGGTTATTTGAGGGGAAAGGAACATGGGCAAAGTGGGATGTTTTTAAAAGTGTACTGAAGAAAGCTTAAGATGTGTACTTCCCCATTAGAGTGAAGGGCAAAGCAGGCAAACGTAAGGAAGCTTGGCTGACGAGGGAAATTGAGACGTTAGTCAAAAACAAGAAGGATGCATGGGACAGGTATAGGCAGCTGGGATCAAGTGCATCCATGGAGGAGTTTCGGGAATAAAAGAGTATACCAAAAAAGGAATTCAGAAGGGCAAAAAGGGGCCAGGAGATAGCTCTGGCGGGTAGAATTAAGGACAATCCCAAAAGACTTTATAAATACATAAGGGGGGAAAGGGTAACTAGAGAGAGAGTGGGACCTCTCAGGAATCAAAGCGGTCACCTCTGTGTGGAGCCACAGGAGATGGGCAAGGTCCTAAATGAGTATTTCTCCTCTGTATTTACTAAGGAGAAAGACAGTAGGACGGGGAAATTGGAGCAGTCAAATGTTGTGCCTCTTTTCAAGAAGGGCTGCAGGGAAATTGCTGGGAACTATAGGCCGGAGAGCTAAACATCTGTAGTTGGTAAGTTACTGGAGAGTATTCCGAGGGATAGGTTATGCAGGCATTTGAATGGGCAAAGGCTGATTAGGGATAGTCATTATGGTTTTGTACGTGGGATGTTGTGTCTCACAAATCTGATCGATTTATTTGAAGACGTGACCAAAAAGGTTGATGAGGACAGAGCTGTAGATGTTGTGTACATGGACTTCAGTAAGGCGTTCGACAAGTTTCTGCACGGTAGGCGGCTCTGGAAGGTTAGATCGCATGGGATCCAAGGAGAGATAGCTGAATGGATAGCAAATTGGCTCCATGGAAGGAAGCAGAGGGTGATGGTGGAAGGTTGCTTCTCAGACTGGAGGCCTGTGACTAGTGGTGTGCCTCAGGGTTCAATGCTGGGCCAATTACTGTTTGTCATCTACATCAATGATTTGGATGAGAACATACAGGGCAAGATTAGCAAGTTTGCTGATGATACGTTAGTGATTTTGCAGATAGTGAAGATGGTTGTGATAGGTTGCAGCAGGATCTGGATCGACTGGCCAGGTGGGCAGAGGAATGGTTGATGGAATTTAATACAGAAAGTGTGGTGTTTCATTTTGGGATGTCGAATAAGGGCAGGACCTACACAGTAAATGATAGGCCTCTGGGTAGTGTTGTAGAGCAGAAGGATCTAGGAGTATCGGTACATGGTTCGTTGAAGGTCGAGTCACAGGTAGATACGGTGGTCATAAAGGCTTTTGGCACTTTGCTCTTCATCAGTCAGGGTATTGAGTATAGACGTTGGCAGGTCATGTTGCAGTTGTATAAGACATTGGTGAGAGCACATTTAGAATATTGTATTCAGTTCTGGGCACCATGTTATAGGAAATACATTGTCAAGCTTGAAAGATTTCAGAACATTTTACAAGGATGTTACCAGAACAAGAGGGTATGAGCTATAGGGAGAGGTTGAGTAGGCTGAGTCTCTATTCCATGAAGCGCAGAAGGATGAGGGGAGATCTTCTAGAGGTATACAAAATCATGAGAGGTATCGATCAGGTAGATGCACAGTCCTTTCCCCAGAGTAGGAGAATCGAGGACCAGAGGACATAGGTTCAAGGTGAAGGGGAAAAGATTTAAGAGGAATCCGAGGGGTAACTTTTTCACACAGAGGGTGGTGGGTGTACGGAACAAGCTGCCAGAGGAGGTAGTTGAGGCCGGAACTATCCCATCTTTTAAGAAGCAATTAGACAGGTAACATGGATAGGACAGGTTTGGACGGATATGGGCCAAGCACAGGCAAGTGGGACATTGTTGGCCTGTGTGGGCGGTGTGTAGCTGGGACATTGTTGGCCGATGTGGGCGGAGTTGGGTCGAAGGGCCTGTTTCCACACTGTATCACTCTATGACTCTTTGACTTTTAAAAAAATGCAGCTCCTTCACAGCTTCTGTGAGGTTGTAAAGCACCTTGCGGAAGATGAAGTATCTTAAAGCACAGTAACTGATTACGAGTCGGGAGTGGGGTTGGAAGTCAAAGCTCTAAACGATCGGCGAGTTACCAGAAAATCGGCGTTCAACCTGTTCCAATTTGAAGATACCCCAAGACCCACAAACAATAATGCAATCACATTTAAACATTTCTCTATGTCGATTGAATATTGAATAACTAAAGATATGCCCACCTGGGCATATGTTCCATGTTTTCATCCATCGCTGGATACACTGCCAATTTTAACTTGCCTCAGGTGATTCCTGCATTACAGAGTCCTGTTAATGGAAATTCTCCTTTACAAATTACAACCCAAATTTCCTTTTTTTTCCAACTCTGGTTTCTTGACGCGTGAGTGGACGAGAGTATGGAAATTCGTGACATGGACTGTTATCCAGGAAACGTCACCTCCTATAACACTGGGATCACCTTCATTCAATCAGCAACATTTCATAAAGTTCTGAAAATAATATACATTTTCCTACATTGCAGCAGCACAATCTAGACTATTATTATACTTTAAAGCACTCTTTAAAACATGGTTTTATGGAATAGAAATTGTACTTGACAATAAATATTAACATTCTTTATAGATGTATGAAGCACAAAGATGAACATATATTTTTATTTTCAGAAGCCATTCAATGAACATGGCTTCTGTAAATTTACTAAACCAAGTTTAGAAGAATGAGGGGGGACCTCAGTGAAACATACAGAGTAACGAAAGGCTTGAATAGAGTGGATGTGGAGAGGATGTTTCTGCTAGTGGGAGTGTCCAGGACAAGAGGCCATAGCCTCAGAATTAAAGGATGTTCGTTTAGGAAGGAGATGAAGGAGAAATTTCTTTAGTTAGAGGGTGGTGAATCTGTGGAATTCTTTGCCATAGAAGGCTGTGAAGGCCAAGTCAGTGGAGATTTTTATGGCAGAGATAAGATAGATTCTTCATTAGTATGTCAGAGGTTATGGGGAGAATGGGGTAAGGAGGGAGAGATAGATCAGCCATGATTGTATGGCGGAGTAGACTTGACGGACCGAATGGCCTAATTCTACTCCTATCCCTTATGTCCTAAAGGTCACGGAATTGTAGGTAATTTATCAGCATGAATAGAGGATTAGCTACCGAACAGGTAATGGGTTAAATTAGGCATATTAAGAGGAAGAGGAAAGGACTAATTAATTTGTAGTCAGTTTATCTGACTGCAAATATCAGTGGAAAATCAAGCTGAGAGGATAATGTAACAATGCATCATAGTAATATCTTGGGACTTTAATTCACATAGGGTCTGGGAAATAAAATTAGCACTAATCGTATAGATGAATTTGCAGCATGTGTAAAAGATGATATCCTATATCGGCATGCTGAAGAATCAACAAAGGGAAAGGTTAATTTCAACTAGTTACACGCAATGAGAAAAGGTTAGTTAATAGTTTAGTTTGAGAAACAGGCCCTTTGGCCCACCGAATCCGCGCCGACCAGTGATCCCCGCACACTAGGAACAATTTACAATTTTACTGTAGTTAATTAACGTCCAAACTTTGTACGTCTTTGCAGTATATTTACAGTAATTGTATATAAAGCTTTGGGAAGAGTGAGCACGTGACAGAATTTTGTTATATAAATTCAAATGATTTGCTTCAATCTGAAATTAGGGTCTTAAATTATAACAAAGGAAACTACGAATGCATGAGTTGTTGGTTAGACTGGGAAACTACATTAAAAGAATAATTGTGGCAGGTGAAGATCAATCTGTAGGCTATCACTTTATGTGAGATTAAGATTAAGGAAATATTGTGGCATTTGCCAAAGAACCGGAACGATGATCTGAACGATATTCAGGAGTTCTGTGCGTTGAGAAACACCAGCCAGAAGAACGCCGAGGAGTAATTTTAATCACTATGCACGTTTGATGGCAGCATATTCGGTTGTTTCCTCACTGACTTCTATTGTTGGAGCTTTGGTATTCCGTCGTGCAAATTGAATATCAGCATAGAACACCTCCGATTCCGCCGACTGCAACAGAAAAACAGAATGAAAATGGCACAAGAGACTGCTGAATCAGTAAGCCGATTTTGTCCGTCAGTCAGAAAATACGCAAAAATCACTCCATATCGCCAGTTTATAATGAATGGCATCAAAAACATGTAAGATGAATAAGAAAGAACATTTACCAAAAGGGGAGAAAGAGAGCAAACTAGTTCTGATATTCAAAGGAATGAACGTACTGTATGTATGTAAGATTTTGAATATAATGATATTTATGAAAGCTTGTTCATATGCAGGGGTGTAAGGTGGACATTTGTAAACCTGGGGTGACTTGTATAAGTCTAAAAAGGAAGTAATGGCATTCAATTAAAGGCATGGACCAAAATGTCGCCTGTCCATTTCTTTCCGCAGATGCTGCCAGACCCACCAAGTTGCTCCAGCAATTTGTATTTATGTCTGGTACTTACCATAGTGACATTGGTGGCTGGTTTTGTATTGGTCTTGGTTTCAACTGAAATAAAATAAGAATCTATTGAGTTGTCACATATGAGTGATAATCAAATTGAAATCACATTGCGGTATAAAAACATTGTCATCCCTTATCCAGTGCATTCAGATAGCTGCAACATTCTGCAGAACACATTAGTTTAGACAAACAGCATGGAAACAGGCCGTTCAGCCACCAAGTATAAGCTGGCCAGTGATCCATGTACACTAGCACTATCCTACATACTAGGGACACGCCTGTATATCTTTGAAATTTGGGGGGAAACCAGAGCAACCGGGGAAAACCCGCACGGTCACAGGGAGAACGTGCAATCTCCAAACGGACAGCACCCATAGTCAGGATTGAACCCAGGTCGCTGTCAGACAGCAACTCTACCACTGTGCCACCGTGCAGTGTGTGAAGAGTTTCTCACTCTTGACAGGGGCATGACAAGACTCACATATGTCTTAAAGGCTAGACATCTAGCATTCAAGAGAGAGCTGGATAGAGCTCTTAAGGATAGCGGAGTCAGGGGGTATGGGGAGAAGGCAGGAACGGGGTATTGATTGAGAATGATCAGCCATGATCACATTGAATGGAGGTGCTGGCTCGAAGGGCCGAATGGCCTCCTCCTGCACCTATTGTCTATTGTCTTACTTCGACAGGCTGTGGATCAGGCGTTTTTTAGGGAGTTAAGACAAACTGCGTAGGCCAATGCTTCAGTGCAGTATTGTAGAAGCTGCCTTTTACTCAGTGGTTCTGTAAACTTCTCAATTGAATGTAAAGGATTATAATTTCATTAATTCACGGACATATGCCCTTTAATTCACTGTCAGGTTTAAATTCAGGCATGATCAAATGGATTAAAATTCGAGGGACTATGTTAATATTGGTCTTTCTAGAATTCTGCCATTAATTTGTCACTGACAGCAGCCATCTTTAGAGAGGCTGCAGGAATTGATATATATCCAATAATTAGTTCAAGACTGATGATGTGCCCATTTAGTGGAGGAGGGCAGAGGCAGCACTACTTGGTGGCAGGTTGCTCTCTATTTTAAGGACACAAGGGACTGCAGATGCTGGAATCTGATGAGGTAGCGTGGTGTCGAAGGAAGGAGATGGCTGGAGGTGTGCAGCAGCCTGGGACTTGCCTGGAACAGGCTCCACTCATAAGAACAAGAGGGTGGACTGTGAAAATAGCACCAATAGATGGCGCCTCTTGCGTGCGGGCCCAGTAGACTATTTCTGTACACTTGCTAATTAGGGATCGGGGTATGGCAACATTCTACTGGACTGTTTGTACGAAAAATAATTTCATTGTGTTTGCACTTTGCAAATGTGACAATAAAAGCACCATTGAACTATTGTTTCCGCATATCACCTTCTGATTTACCAGATTCCAACATCTGTAGGATTCCAGCATCTCTTGTTTCCACGTTAGCTTTCAGCCTCTATTCCCACCATCTGCTCCTCCACTTGGCTCATCTGCCCCTCTTTCCCATCTTCCTCTGTTTCTATCTATTACTGCTGCCCTGCCCCACTCCTCCCCTTCACCCCTTTCTGCTGGCAATCTTCTCTCTATAATCACGACTCGAAACATCAACCATCTCTTTGTTCTCTATTTTAGTTGCCTTGATGGTGACCTTGAGTGCTTGAGTATGATTGTTCAGGTACAAGATCTAATAAAGAGGAGATATTTGTTCCAATTGTCCCTGTGGATCTAAGATATAGAAGCAGATTTGGGCCATTTGGCCCATCGAGTCTGTTCCACCTTTCAATCATGGCTGATCGATGTTTCCCTCCCAACCCCATTATCCCATCCTCTCCCTGTAACCTTTGGCACCCTCACTAACCAACCTATCAATCTCCACTTTAAAAATACCCAATGACATGGCCTCCACTGCCGTTCATGGCAATGAATTCCAGATTCACTCAGATATGGTGTTTGTGTAAGATGACTAAGTTGTGAAGAATTTTCTTTGAAGAGTGCGTTGAATCTTTATATGGCTCTGTCAGAGAACTGTGAAGCCAATTTGTTGAGTTTGTTGAAAGGAATTGAAAGGCCATTGAGGTTGAATAGTTTAAGTTAAGAAGGGTACAACAATGGGCTACTTGACTGTTTCTAATGTTCTTACATTTGGAATCATTGATGAACATAGCAATAATTTACATAAATCCCCAATATGAGTACCAAAATTAACTTTTTACCTGTAACCGTCGAATGAACTGTGTTCAGGTCTTCAGTAGAGCTCCTAGGGAAATGATATAAAAGATACTGTCAGTGAATTATTTATATTTATTGAATGTCTCTGAAGGACAACAAACAAACTGCATTGGTATTGGTTTATTGTTCTTATGTGTACTGAGGTACAGTGAAAAGCTTTATTTGCATGCTATCCAGTCAAATCATTCTATACATGAGAGCAATCAAAGCGTATCCAAGTACAACAGCTGGTGCAAAGATAAAAAATATAAGAGAAACAAATATAGCGTTATAGCATTTTAGCTTTACGACCACAGAGAAAATGCAGAGAGAAAAAAAGTGGCGCCACAATGGCACAGCGGCTGTTGCTCCCTTGTAGCGCTAGAGACCCAGATTAGATCCTGACCAAAGATACTAGAGGAACAAGATGGACAACTCCGTCAAAATCACGTACACTGAAGTGTAGTATGCAAAGGAGCTATTTTAGTAGGCAAAACCCACCGTTCGCTATGCCTCTTGCAGTGTAATCAATGTTTTGGGGGAACAGTATATGTGATGATACCATTAAAATGCAGAGTATATCTCATCTATCAATTCACAGATTTTTGTTATTTTTCTTTTTAAATGTTTCTGCAAGTTTCTGACTACTAAAATGGCGTACTAGGGTTTTTAGGGTCGAGTGGTCTATTTTGTTCTTCTAGTATCTTTGATCTTGACTATGGCTGTTGTCGATACAGAGTTTGTACATTCTCCCCGTGACCTGCATGGGTTTTCTCCGGGTGCTCCAATTTCCTCCCACACTCCAAAGATGTACAGGTTTGCAGATTAATTGGCTTTGGTAAAAATTGTAAATTGGCCCCAGTGAATAGGATAGTGTTAGTGTACGGGGTGAACACTGGGCTCAGTGGGCAGAAGGGCCCATTTCCACACTATATCTCTAAAGTCTAAAGCAAGGTCTGCAACGAGGTGGGCTGTTCAATAATCTGATAAAATAATCATATTTTCTAAATGGGGAGAGAATTCAGAAATCGGAGTTGCAAAGGGACTTGGGAGTGTTGGTGCAGGATTCCCAAAAAGTTCATTTGCAAGTTGAATCGGTAGTAAGGAAGATGAATGCAAAGCTAGCATTTATTTTGAGGGCTACAATACAAAATAGGTTGAAATGCTGAGGCTTTATAAAGCACTGCTCAGACCGTGTTTGGAGTATAATGAGCAGTTTTGGGTCCCTAGATCTGAGGACGGATGAGCTGGCAGTGAGGCCCTGCCTCTCCAGTCCCTCCACATAACTGAACTTTTAGTTTAGTTTAGTTTAAGATACAACTTGGAAACAGGCCCTTCGGCCCACAGAGTCTGTGCCAACCAGTGATTCCCACACAATAACACTATCCTACACACTGGGACAATTTACCATTTTACCTACAATTAGCCTACAAACCTGTACGTCTTTGGAATGTACGAGGAAACGAGCACCCGGAGCAAACCCATGCAGGTCACGGGGAGAATGGACAAACTCTGAACAGACAGCCCCCTTAGTCAGAATCGAACCCGGGTCTCAGGCACTGTAAGGCAGCACCTCCACCTTTGCACCACCGTGCCTGAACTGTTCCAACCCACAAAATTTCCATGTTCTACGACTCTTTCCCCCAGTCTTTGCTGGATTCAACGCCTGTGCCCACTACTCTTAATTCAATATCATATCAAAGCAAGATGTGAAAATAAATTTTACTTACCCTTCTGGTTTAAATATGAATTGAAAGCACACCCATTTTTTCAGATAGCACACTGCTATTGCTAAGATGCTGAATAAGAGGACGAATACCAGGACACAGGCTACAATACTGCCCAAGATTTTCAAAGACAACTTTTCATATGGTTCTGGAAAATATCAAAGGTTTATATAGAGTTCAAAGTTTACTATAGGAATTGTCCCTTAGAATGCCAGATTTAACAATGGAGGCTGACAACTCTCTCTCTTGACTTCCCACTAACACCAGTCAGTGAGGAAGCAGAGAGCCATGTTGAAGGATTTACAACCAATGCTACTCTTAAAGGAAAGAACCACTGAAGGTCAGTTTGGGTCTAAAATTAATAACACTGTTTGCTTAGTTTCTATCATGGCTTCCAGATGCAACCTGTGTTTGTTTCTCTCATTTTAAGCAAACGCAAAGGCTCTGAATTTGCATTTGCAGCAGCGGTGAAGATGCCCCATAATAGCATTCTCCAAAGCATTCCAGAGAGGGATGAAAAACAGAAAATGGTGAAAACACTCAGCAGATCAGGCTGCATCTGTGGGGAGAGAAGCAATCTACGCTGCAGGTTGAAAATCCTTCATCAGAACTGAGCAAGCGAGTTGGTCTGAGAGACCGAGTTGGTCTAAGTAGCCGGGAACCTGGGGGAGATCAGTGGGTGGAACAAAATGAATGTCTATAATAGAACATAGAACAGTATAGCAGTGTAGTACAGGAACAGGCTGCATTTAACATGATGACAAGTTAAACTAATCTCCTCTGCCTGCAAAAAAATGGACACAATGTTCTGGAGTAACTCAACGGATCAGGCAGCATCCCAGGAGAATATATGGACCAAGCGCTGACCCCACTTTGGGTCGGGATCTTTCTTCAGACAGATTGTGGGTGTGGGGGGGGGAGATAGAAAGCTAGAAGAGAGCAAGGGCAGGACAAAGCATGGCAGGTAATAGGTAACACAGGTGGGGGGGGGGGGGGGGTTGAAAGGCAGATGGTTGGACAAAGGACAGAGATGAAAAAACAGATCATTGTCATAGAGTCATAGAGTGATACAATGTGGAAACAGGCCCTTCGGCCCAACTTGCCCACACCAGCCAATGATGTCCCACCTACACTGGTCCCACTTGCCTGCGCTTGGTCCATATCCCTCCAAACCTGTCCTATCCATGTACCTGTCTAATTGGTTCTTAAACGATGGGATAGTCCCAGCCTCAACTACCTTCTCCGGCAGCTTGTTCCATACACCCACCACCATTTGTGTGAAAAAGTTACCGCTCGGATTCCAAATAAATCTTTTCCATTTGCCTTGAACCTATGACCTCTGGTCCTCGATTCCTCTACTCTGGGCAAATGACTGTGCATCTACCCAATCTATTCTTCCAATGATTTTGTATACCTTTATAAGATCTCCCCTCATCCTCCTGCCCTCCATGGAATAGAGACCCAGCCTACTCAACCTCTCCCTATAGCTCACACCCTCTAGTCCTGGCAATATCCTTGTAAATCTTTTCTGAACCCTTTCAAGCTTGACAATATCTTTCTTATAACATAGTGTCCAGAACTGAACATAATATTCTAAATGCGGTCTCACCAACATCTTATACAACTGCAACATGACCTCACAACTTCTATCCTCAATACTTTGACTGATGAAGGCCAAAGTGCCAAAAGCCTTTTTGAGCACCTTGTCTACCTGCGACTCAACTTTCAAGGAACCATGTACCTGTACTCCTAGATCCCTCTACTCTACAACACTACCCAGAGACCTACCATTTACTGTGTAGGTCCTGCCCTTGTTCGACGTCCCAAAATGCAACACCTCACATTTTTCTGTATTAAATTCCATCAACCATTCCTCCGCCCACTAATCGATCCAGGTCCTGCTGCAATCGTTCACAACCATCTTCACTATCTGCAAAACCACTAACTTTTGTATCATCAGCAAACTTGCTAATCTTGCCCTGTATATTCTCATCCAAATCATTGATGTAGATGACAAACAGTAAAGGGTCCAGCACCGAACCCTGAGGCACACCACTAGTCACAGGCCTCAAGTCTGAGAATCAACCTTCCACCATCACCCTCTTCTTCCTTCCATGGAGCCAATTTGCTATCCATTCAGCTATCTCTCCTTGGATCCCATGCAATCTAACCTTCCAAAGCAGCCTACCATTGTCGAACGCCTTACTGAAGTCCATGAACACAACATCGACAGCTCTGCCCTCATCAACCTATTTGGTCACGTCTTAAAAAAAATCAGTCAGATTTGTGAGACACGACCTCTCACATACAAAACCATGCTGACTATCCCTAATCAGCCCTTGCCCATCCAAATGCCTGTATGACCTATCCCTCGGAATACTCTCTAGTAACTTACCAACTACAGATGTTAAGTTCACCGGCCTTTATCATATCATATATATACAGCCGGAAACAGGCCTTTTCGGCCCACCAAGTCCGTGCCGCCCAGCAATCCCCGTACATTAACACTATCCTACACCCACTAGGGACAATTTTTACATTTACCCAGCCAATTAACCTACATACCTGTACGTCTTTGGAGTGTGGGAGGAAACTGAAGATCTCGGAGAAAACCCACGCAGGTCACGGGGAGAACATACAAACTCCTTACAGTGCAGCACCCGTAGTCAGGATCGAACCTGAGTCTCCGGCGCTGCATTCGCTGTAAAGCAGCAACTCTACCGCTGCGCTACCGTGCCGCCCTTTAGTTCCCAACATTTCCCTGCAGCCCTTCTTGAAAAGAGGCACAACATTTGCCACCCTCCAGTCTTCTGGCACCTGTCCTGTACTCGTAAATTTCAACCAGGACTCCCGCAATTTCCTCTCTAGTTTCCCGCAATGTCCTCGGGTATATCTGATCAGGTCCTGGAGATTTGTCTACTTTCAAACATCACAGTTCCTTCAGTATTTCATTGACGGTAACTGACTGCTCACAAGACACTTCCAGTGATTGCTCCAATTTCCTCTGTTCTCCTTTCTTTCTCCTCGGTAAATACAGAGGAGAAATACTAATTTAGAACATTGCCCATCTCCTGTGCCTCCACAGAGGTGACCGATTTGATTCCTCAGGGGTCCCACTCTCTCTCGAGTTACCCGTTTCCCCCTTATGTATTTATAAAATCTTTTGGGATTGTCCTTAATGGTACCCGCCAGAGCTATCCCCGGCCCCCTTTTGCCCTTCTAAATTCATTTTTTAGTTCACTCCTTAGTTCCCTAAACTCCTCCAGGGATGCACAATCCCAGCTGCCTATACTTATCCCATGCATCCCTCTTTGTTTTTGACTAACGTCTCAATTTCCCTCGTCAGCCAAGCTTCCTTACGTTTGCCTGCTTTGCCCTTCACTCTAATGGGGTGAGCTTTCCTGAGCTCCTGATACATCCTGAGCTTTCTTTAGTACACTTTTAAAAACATCCCACTTGGCCGATGTTCCTTTCCCCTCAAATAACCTGCTCCAGTCAACTTGAGTGACCTTCTCTCATACCCTCAAAGTTGGCCTTACCTCAGTTGAGCATTTTAACATGTGGACCATCTCCATCCCTATCCTTAACTATCTTAAACCTAATCGAACTGTGGTCACTGGTCCCAAAAGGCTCCTCCACACACACTTCATTAACTTGCCCGTACCATTTTCCAGCGTTGCCCACTCACAAGTGGGGGCCTCCACATGCTGCTTAAGAAAACTGCTGAACACTTTTGAGGAATTGCACCCCATCTAAACCCTTCACGTTATGATTTTCCCAGTCTATATTGGGAAAGTTAAAATCCCCAACTACAACAACTTATTTGACCTGCAGCTGCCTGCAATCTCCCGGCACATTTGTTCTTCTAATTCCCGTTGACTATTCGGGGGTCTGTAATACACCCCCAACTAGGTGATTATCCCTTTCTTGTTTCTCAGCTCCACCCATAGAGCCTCACTAGACGAACCGTCCATAATGTCACCTCTGAACACAACCGTGACATCCTCCTTCACCAACAATGCAACCCACCTCCTCTTTTTCCCTCAGCCCCGAAGCTCCTAAACTCCAGAACATTGAGCTGCCAGTCCCGCCCATCCCTTAACCAGGTTTCAGTCATGGCTACAACGTCCCAGTCGCTCGCACCTATCCATGCCCATGTGAGACAAAATGACTGAAGTTATGAAGCCAGAGGAAGGAATGTAGGTGGAGGGGGAGGGTACAAATAGGTGCGAGTCCAGGTGGGGCATAGAGGAGGGGGGATGGGAGGGGAGAAGGAAGAAAGGGGGGTGTGAGGGAGAAAGGGAGGAGAAAGAGCTTGGTTGGATCATAGAAACATAGAAAATAGGTGCAGGAGTAGGCCATTCGGCCCTTCGAGCCTGCACCGCCATTCAATATGATCATGGCTCAGTAGCCTGTACCTGCCTTCTCTCCATACCCCCTGATCCCTTTAGCAAAAAGGGCCACATCTAACTCCCTCTTAAATATAGCCAATGAACTGGCCTCAACTACCTTCTGTGGCAGAGAATTCCACAGACTCACCACTCTCTGTGTGAAGAAATGTTTTCTCATCTCGGTCCTAAAAGACTTCCCCCTTATCCTTAAGCTGTGACCCCTGGTTCTGGACTCCCCCAACATCGGGAACAATCTTCCCGCATCTAGCCTCTCCAACCCCTTAAGAATTTTATATGTTTCAATAAGATCCCCCCTCAGTCTTCTAAATTCCAGCGAGTACAACCCAGGCTATCCAGTCTTTCCTCATATGAAAGTCCCGCCATCCCAGGGATCAATCTGGTGAACCTTCTCTGTACTCCCTCTAAGGCAAGAACGTCTTTCCTCAGGTTAGGAGACCAAAACTGCACACAATACTCCAGGTGCGGTCTCACCAAGGCCCTGTACAACTGCAGCAGAACCTCCCTGCTCCTAAACTCAAATCCTCTTGCTATGAATGCCAACATACCATTCGCTTTCTTCACTGCCTGCTGCACCTGCATGCTTGCTTTCAATGACTGGTGCACCATGACACCCAGGTCACGTTGCATCTCCCCTTCTCCCAATCGGTCACCATTCAGGTAATACTCTGCTTTCCTGTTCTTGCCGCCAAAGTGGATAACCTCACATTTATCCACATTATATTGCATCTGGCATGCATTTGCCCACTCGCCTAATCTATCCAAGTCACTCTGCAGCCTCCTAGCATCCTCCTCACAGCTAACACTGCCACCCAGCTTCGTGTCATCCGCAAACTTAGAGATGTTGCATTCAATTCCCTCGTCCAAATCATTAATATATACTGTAAATAACTGGGGTCCCAGCACTGAGCCTTGTGGTACCCCACTAGTCACTGCCTGCCATTCCGAAAAGGACCCGTTTATTCCTACTCTTTGCTTCCTGTCCGCCAACCAATTTTCTATCCACCTCAACAATGAACCCTCAATACCGTGTGCTTTAAGTTTGTACACCAATCTCCTATGTGGGACCTTGTCGAAGGCCTTCTGAAAGTCCAGATATAACACATCGACTGGTTCTCCCTATCATAAAACAGTATAGTCAGGAAGTATAGGAACCGGCCCTTTGCAAAATTAAACAAACCTTCTCTACCTACATGTGAAACATATCCCTCAATATATTGCATTTTCATGGGTGCCAATCTAAAAGTCTCTAAAGTCTCTTAAACACCACTATTATATTTGCCTCCACCATTATCCCTGGCAGCCCGTCCCAGTCACCCACCATTCTCCGAATAAAAAATCTTGCACCCTGCACCTCCTTTAAACATCATTCCTCTGACCTTAAAGCTTTCTCCCAAAGTCTATAACATCTCCACCATGGGAAAAAGGTAATATCCGTCCACCTGATCTATGCCCCTCAATTTTATATTAAAGATAGACACAAAATGCTGAGTAACTCAGCGGAACAGGTAGCATCTCTGGATTCTCAGTCTGAAGAAGGGTCTCCACCCGAAACATCACCCATTCCTTCTACCCAGAGATGTTGCCTGTCCCGCTGAGTTACTCCAGCATTTTGTGTCAATCTTCAGTTTAAACCAACATCTGCAGTTCCTTGCTACATAATTTTATATTAGGTCTCCTTTCAATCTCTCATGCTCGAGAGCAAGGAATTCAACAGTACCCTATCTATGCCATTCATAAATTTATAAACTTCTAGCATGTCTCCCTTCAGCCTCTGGTGTTCCAGAGAAAACAATTCAGATATGCACTAAATTGTCTAACTAATACCCTCTAATCCGGGCAGTATTCTGGTAAACCTCCTCTGCACCCTCTCCAAAGCCTCCACATCCAACCCACAACTGGAACTCACACAGAACTCCAAATGCAGCCAAACCAACGTTTTATAAAGATGCAGCATGACATCCTGGCTTTGAGACTCAATGCCGCTACCAATGAAGGAATGTTGACAGTTACTAGGCGGTGTAGTGGTGTAACAGAAAAGAGGGTGGGGGAGGAGCGACTCCAATAGGAAATTGTTTAATTAATTGTAGTCCCTGGAAGGTTATAACGTGCTGGGTTGAAAGATAGGGCCCTGGTCCGTGAGCACAAGATGGTGAGGTCAGATTCAGGCTAACACAATAAGGTGAAGTGTGGCTGTAAGCTTGGAGTTAGGGACCGGGGCAGAAAAGCAACGTTTCACAAATAGCCATCAGATGTGCATTTGTCTGTCCAATTCATTAGGAAGCATAAATAAGTAGGTGAAAATGAATCGGAATGGGCAAGTTGGGCCAAAGGGCCTGTATTCACCCTGTATGACTCTATGAAAAATAAAAGATTCAATACTTCTAATGTTTTTAATATTGTAAATATTGTAAACTGAAATGAAAATGAACACGCAAAACCGCCATCCCACCCCTGGCATGCTCTATATCTACACTAACGGAGATCGTTTAGTATTGTGTAAACTGAACTTACTAATGACAATGATTTGGGTCCCATTCCCTTTGATATCTCCCCACACTGTGCAGTAATAGACGGCAGAGTCGTTGAGCATCACGTTTGTGACAGTCAGGGTGAAGCTGCTGATGGAGGGGTCTTTGAACGGCTGGAACCGCTCAGTGAAGCCTGGTCTCCTTCGTACGCTGCCTCCTGCCTCGTGTGTTAAAACCCACTCCATGTCCCGCCCGGGTAGTTCTCGGTACCAGTGGACGTCAGTTTTTCCCACTTCAGCGTTCTCCATGGAGCACCGTAACTGTGCCGTGTCATCCTCAGTGACACGCTCCAGCCTCGGGAATTGGATCAGGATCGGAGGATTTGCATCTTTAATGGGAAAATATATCTTCTTAAAAAAAACCCACTCAGCGCAACCATGCTTAAAGAGTGCACAGAATCTAACACTAAATTTGTAGAATTATTTTAGTCATTCATGCAACATGGAATCCATTTGTTTAGGGCCAAAGATCTGTACAGCACAGTAATGGGCCCTTGTGATATTTAAAATTAGAACAATGTTACTGAGTTCAGTGATCCTGCAATATTATATCATCTGTGCATGGGGCCAAACAAACTTCGGAATGGGATTTGTGGAGAGGTTTGCTTGTGCTACTCAAGAGAGTTTAAACTAGTGAGACATGGGGCTGGGACCCAGAATGACAGCGGACGCATATGTAGAAAATAGAACAGGAAAGTCCAGTGGAAGCATTGGCAGAGAAGGGAGGGGGAGCATGAGAGGGCCAGTAGGTTCAACTGCATTTACTTTAAAGCAAGAAGCACAGCAGGTGAGGCGGAGGAGTTGAGAGTGTGGATCGGCACAGAAGATTATGAGGGGAAGCATGGATGAGGGAAGAGCTGTAATCTATTATTAATTTATTATTAAGTAAGTGGGGCATTTGGTAGGACTGGGTAGAGTCAAAAGGTTTTTGTAAAGGAAATCATTTTCAACAAATCAGCTAATTTTTGAGATTGTAGTTAGCAACATAGATAAGGGAAAACTAGTTGATGTGCATTTGGACTTTCAGGAGACATTTGACAAGCTACAAAGAAGGTGTAGATTAAAAAAACCCTCTACACATACCTTTCTTTCCACTCGCTATTCATTACCCACCTCTAGCCCCTCTGGGTTCCTATATCTGTGGAATTATCTGACTCAGAAGGCAGTGGAGGCCAATTCTCTGAATGCACTCAAGAGAGAGCTAGATAGAGCTCTTAAGGAAAGCGAGTTAGGGGGTATGGGGAGAAGGCAGGAACGGGGTACTGATCACATTGAATGGCGGTGCTGGCTCGAAGGGCCAAATGGCCTACTCCTGCACCTATTGTCTATTGTCTATCTGCCACATCTCCTCCCTCTTCCGGTTCCGATCTACCTCACCACCCGCCCTCGGGTTCTACATTTTATTTCACACATTCTTTTCTTATCAGAATTCATTATTTGTAATCTTTTGTCTTCTCCGTTTATCACCTGCAGTCTTCGTTAATATCTTCCCCTATTCCCCCTGCACCTCATTCATCTGACAGTCAACCCTTCCATATCTGAGTCTACCTGTCACTTTCAAGCTCTTGCCCCACTCCTCCTCCCTCACCTCTTTCTACCAGCTCTCTCCTACTCCATCAGTCTGAAGAGGTCTTGACCCGAAACACTGTCTGTCCATTTACCTTCACAAGTGTTGGCTGACCTGCTGAGTTCCTCTGGAACTGCTATCTACATTGGAGATCCTTGGACTATCTTTGATCGGGCTTCACTGGCTTTATCTAGCACTAAAAGTTATTGATGTTATTCTCTTTATCGTGTATCTGTACACTGTGGATGGCTCGATTGTAATTATGTATTGTCTTTCCGCTGACTGGTTAGCACACAAAAGCTTTTTACTGTACCCCGGTACATGTGACAATAAACTAAACTCAAACTCAAACTTGAATGTTTCCTAAGGATTTCCCAAAAGAATTCTTCACCCATGTACTTATACATCTTTTGGATTTTATGGGCTAATCTATTCCTTTTCGCAACTCATATTAAGTTATCCTCTTTCTCTCCTTAGTCTGATTTGTTTCCGTTGGGATATGGGCCAAATGCAGGCAGGTAGCACGGTAGGGCGGCACGGTAGCGCAGCGGTAGAGTTGCTGCTTTACAGCGAATGCAGCGCCGGAGACTCAGGTTCGATCCTGACTACGGGTGTTGCACTGTAAGGAGTTTGTACGTTCTCCCCGTGACCTGCGTGGGTTTTCTCCGAGATCTTCGGTTTCCTCCCACACTCCAAAGACGTACAGGTATGTAGGTTAATTGGCTGGGTAAATGTAAAAATTGTCCCTAGTGGGTGTAGGATAGTGTTAATGTATGGGGATCGCTGGGCGGCACGGACTTGGTGGGCCGAAAAGGCCTGTTTCCGGCTGTATATATATGATATGATATGATGATATGATAGGTGGGACTAGTGTAGCTGGGACATGTTGACCAGTGGGGGAAAGTTGGGCAGAAGGGCCTGTTTCCACGCTGTATGACTCTTTCACTCTATGCTATTAGTTGGTAATATCTTCCATCTCTGACAACTCAAACCCAAAGGGTAATCCTTGTTCATCCACAAAACATTTGCGGAGACTTTTGACACTTTTGATTTTTGTTCCCTTGCACTTGTCCTTTCACACATTTTTCTATTTCCTAGCTGTTGTATTTTAGACGCCAAGGATAACTTCCCCACTCTCTGTTTACTGGGAGTTGTACAGAATTCCCATGTGTCGGTCAGTCATTGCGTGAAGGTTGAAGTGGTGAGCTGCTGTTTTTAGTCAATGTAGGCAAACATTGACTTACCCGTTACATTGAGCTGGGACCCTGCTCCATAGATGTAACTCCACACACTGCAGCTGTACACAGCAGTATCATTGATGGAGACATTGGCGATGGTCAGAATGTAACTGTTCCTCATGGCATTCCTGAAAGACTTAAAGCGGTCAGAGATACAGCCGGACCTGATGACGTTGCCATCCACAAAGTGGCTCATTACCCACTCGCTTTTGTTCCCAGGTCGCTGCTGGTTCCAGTGGACATCAGTGTCATTCACAATGGCATTGTGTAAGGCACATTGCAACTGCACGGTCACACCCTCTGACACCTTGCTGACTGACGGAGACTGGATAAGGACCGGATCATTCAGGGGACCTGTGTGAACATACCTGGAGCTCAATGGAAGGCATCATATTTATCCAGCATTTAGTGTGTAACAGTTTCTAAAATTTGAATACCATCACATACTTCCCAGGGAGGTTCAGGGTGGTTGAAGAGTAAGATTATCGAGGATGTCAGATGTATCCATGTTCTCCGGACTTGCTGGCTAACCTTTTAAAGTTACTCCAACAGCTTGTGCCCTTTGTTTTATAATATATTGTTTGCCTTCCAAACTGCTCTTTCTATCTACATGTTGACTTTAAGTTATTTTGTGTATGAGAACACCCAGATTCTTCTGACCTTACAGTCTCACAACATTCAAAAACATACTTTGCATGTCCGTTTTTCCTATAGAAGTGAATGACTATATATTTCCAAGTTTTGTCCATCTGGCTTGACCTGCTCTTTGTACTTACCTGTGTCCACCTGCAGCCTGCTCAAACGTTGCATTGCCTACCAACTAACTTGGATATGTTATACTTGGTCTCCTCATCCTCGATTGTGAACAGTGAGGGTCCCAGCACCAAACCCTGCACCACCTCTCACTCGTCACAGCCTCTCAGCTTGAAAACCTGCTGTTCATTCCAGTTCCTCCAGGAGATTCTACCAAAAGATTCTCCCACCTATGTGTCTGCTTGTGATGGATAATGGCCGATCTCGTTGGTTTGTGGGAACTGCTCCAGTACATCGAGCCGTTGCAATTTGAATGGCGGCGCCAGCAGGTGTAATATACGAATAAAAGAATTTCACTGCACAGTTGCATTTGTGACAAATAAAGAATTATTGAACCACTGAAATGAGGAGGGACCATTGGTTAATCTAGAGCCATGACAAGTTGTAGTTTTGCTCTCCTGTACCTTAACACAAACAGCTGTGAGCAGTGCCCTGCTATAACACTGAGCACTGAACAATGTTTCTAGTTTTCTCTACAATGAAGAACACAAAGCCCATTGGAATTTATTTCCCACAACCCAGATCTGACATACAGATCAGTTACCATATCAGTGCTCACACCATTAGCGAGGGGCCACAATGTTTTGGTCTCCAGAATCAGGGCTCCAGTATGATAGACAATAGACAATAGACAATAGGTGCAGGAGTAGGCCATTCAGCCCTTCGAGCCAGCACCGCCATTCAATGCGATCATGGCTGATCAATCTCAATCAGTATCCCATTCCTACCTTCTCCCCATACCCCCTCACTCCGCTATCCTTAAGAGCTCTATCCAGCTCTCTCTTGAAAGCATCCAACGAACTGGCCTCCACTGCCTTCTGAGGCAGAGAATTCCACACCTTCACCACTCTCTGA